>NC_092145.1:60020104-61220104 GCF_043159975.1 Macaca nemestrina
ACTAGTGAATTCATTCTTATATTGGTAGTGATTCTTAGCATGGACTCAGGAACTATATATTTTTGCATCCAACAAAGATTGTTCTGAGAATTATCAAGATTCTGTGGTGCTGTAAAGATATACTGTATATTAAGAGATGAGAGAGTTTCTTAGCCAAGGGAAGCCGTGACAGACAGTACCTGGAAAACTGGGACACTGTCACCCAAATACTGTGCTTTTCCAATGGTCTTAGCAGACAGCATGTGAGGAGATCATATCCCATGCCTGACTCAGCGGGTCCCATGCCCACGGAGCCTTGCTCACTGCTAGCACAGCAGTCTGAGATTGAACTGTGAGGAGGCAGCCTGCCTGGGGGAGGGGCATCCACCATTGCTGAGGCTTGAGTAGGTAAACAGAGTGGACGGGAAGCTCGACCTGGGTGGAGCCCACCGCAGCTCAAGGAGGCCTGCCTGCCTCTGTAAACTCCACCTTTGGGGGCAGGGCATAGCTGAACAAGAGGCAGCAGAAACTTCTGCAGACTTAAACATCCCTGTCTGACAGCTCTGAAGAGAGCAATGGTTCTTCCACCACAGTGTTTGAGCTCTGAGAACATACAGACTGCCTCCACAAGTGGGTCCCTGAACCCTATGTAGCCTAACTGTGAGACACCTCCCAGTAGGGGCTGACTGACACCTCATACAGCCAAGTGCCCCTCTGAGATGAAGTTTCCAGAGGAAGGATCAGGCAGCAATATTCGCTGTTCGGCAGCCATCCAATGGTGATATCCAGGCAAACAGTGTCTGGAGTGAACCTCCAGCAAACTCCAACAGAGTTGCAGCCAAGGGACCTGACTGTTAGAAGTAAAACTAACAAACAGAAAGGAGTAGCATCAACATAAAAAAAAAAGGACATCCACACCAAAACCCCATCTGTAGCTCACCATCATCGAAGACCAAAGTTAGATAAAACCAAAAAGATGGGGAGAAATCAGAACAGAGAAGCCCAAAATTCTAAAAACCAGAGCCCAGAGCACCTCTTCTCCTCCAAAGGGTCACAGCTCCTCACCAGCAATGGAACAAAGCTGGACAGAGAATGACTTTGACAAGTTGACAGAAGTAGGCTTCAGAAGGTCAGTGATAACAAACTTCTCTGAGCTAAAGTAGGATGTTTGAACCCACTGCAAAGAAGTTAAAAATGTTGAAAAAGGATTAGACAAATGGATAACTAGAATCAACAGTGTAGAGACCTTAAATGACCTGACAGAGCTGAAAACCATGACACTAGAACTACGTGACACATGCACAAGCTTCAGTAGCCAATTTGATCAAGCAGAAGAAAGGATGTCAGTGATTCAAGGTTAAATTAATGAAATGAAATGAGAAGAGAAATTTAGAGAAGAAAGAGCAAAAAGAAACAAACAAAACCTCCAAGAAATATGGGACTATGTGAAAAAACCAAATCTACATTTGATTGGTATACCTGAAAGTGATGGGGAGAATGGAGCCAAGCTGGAAAACACTTCAGGATATTATCCAGGAGAACTTTCCTAACCTAGCAAGGCAGGCCAACATTCAAATTCAGGAAATACAGAGAGCACTACAAAGATACTCCTTGAGAAGAGCAACTCTAAAACACATAATTGTCAGATTCACCAAGGTTGAAATGAAGGAAAAAATGTTAAGGGTAGCCAGAGAGAAAGGTCGGGTTACCTACAAAGGGAAGCCCATCAGACTAACAGTGGAACTCTCAGCAGAAACTCTACAAGCCAGAAGAGAGTGGGGGCCAACATTCAACATTCTTAAAGGAAAGAATTTTCAACCCAGAATTTCATATCCAGCCAAACTAAGCTTCATAAGTGAAGCAGAAATAAAATCCTTTATAGACAAGCAAATGCTGAGAGATTTTTCACCACCAGGCCTGCCTTACAAGAGTTCCTGAAGGAAGCACAGACATGGAAAGGAACAACTGGTACCAGCCATTATAAAAACATGCCAAATTGTAAAGACCGTCGATGCTAGGAAGAAATTGCATCAACTAATGGGCAAAATAACCAGCTAACATCATAATGACAGGAGCAAATTCACACATTAACCTTAAATGTAAACAACATTAAACTTAAACGTAAATGGGTAAATGGGCTGAATGCTCCAATTAAAAAACACAGACTGGCAAATTGGATAAAGAGTCAAGACCCATCAGTGTGCTGTATTCAGGAGATGCATCTCACATACAGAGACATACATGGGCTCAAAATAAAGGGATGCAGGAAGATCTACCAAGCAAATGGAAAGCAAAAAAAAAAAAAAAAGCAGGGGTTGCAATCCTAGTCCCTGATAAAACAGACTTTAAACCAGCAAAGATCAAAAGAGACAAAGGCCATTACATAATGGTAAAGGGATCAATTCAACAAGAAGAGCTAACTATCTGAAATATATATGCACCTAATACAGGAGCACCCAGATTCATAAAGCAAGTCCTGAGAAACCTAAAAAGAGACTTAGACACACACAGAGTAATAATGGGAGACTTTAACACCTCCACAGTCAATATTAGACAGACCAATTAGACGGAAGGTTAACAAAGATATCCAGGAATTGAACTCAGCTCTGCAACAAGGGGACCTAATAGACATCTACAGAACTCTCCACCCCAAATCAACAGGATATACATTCTACTCAGCACCACATCGCACTTATTCCAAAATTGACCACATAGTTGAAAGTAAAGCACTCCTCAGCAAATGTAAAAGGACAGAAATCACAACAAACTATACCTCAGACCACAGTGAAGTCAAATTAGAACTCAGGATTAAGAAACTCACTCAAAACTGCACAACTACATGGAAACTGAACAACCTGTTCCTGAATGACTACTGTGTAAATAACAAAATGAAAGCAGAAATAAATATGTTCTTTGAAAACAATGAGAACAAAGACACGACGTACCAGAATCTCTGGGACACGTTTAAAGCAGTGTGTAGAGGGAAATTTATAGCACTAAATGCCCACAAGAGAAAGCAGGAAGGATCTAAAATCAACACCCTAACATCACAATTAAAAGAACTCGTGAAGCAAGAGCAAACACATTCAAAAGCTAACAGAAGGCAAGAAATAACTAAGATCAGAGCAGAACTGAAGGAGATAGAGACACAAAAAATCCTTCAAAAAATCAATAAATTCAGGAGCTGGTTTTTTGAAAAGATCAACAAAACATATATATCAACATATAACTATTCACACAAGTTGAAGTTAGGGTCCACTGCCTTAGGGAACATATGTGGCCAGGTGGAAGAAGAAAGTCATCAGCTAGAGCAGAGTCAAGAGCATAAGCAAAGTGTCCTGGTAAAAAAGTGAAAGAAATGTTCTTTACCTAAATTAAAACTTATTTTACACCTGAAATACAGAAAAAAAAAAAAAAAAAAAAAAAACCAGAAAGATTACAGAACTGTTTTTGATTTTGATGCAGCAGGGACCAAAACCTAAGCTGCCAGACCTCAGAGAAAAATGAATTGAATTGATGTGTAGAGTCAGAAACCATATTGTACTAGAGTAAATAATGTGACACTTCTTGCACATCTGACCTTGTGAACTGAAATTCACTCACTACTAATTATAATAAATTATACACAGAAAAAATAGTAAGAAAAACTTCGAGGTGGGGCCCAGATATCTAAATTTTAACAGATTCCCCTGCATTCATTTTAATGTTTGGGATACACTGGTGCATAACTGCTTATTCTAGAACTTAAATACTTTGCAAAGCTATATCTCCCACCACTATATAGTTCAGTTATCAAGAAATCAAGCTAAAAGTTTGAAAGTATTACTAAATTATGTAAAAATAGAAGACGTATCACAGATTTTCTTCTCAACAGATTTTCTAAATTTGAGATAATGGGATAATGGAGACTCTACTAAATCCTGACCTGCAAAATGCTTTGGATTATTCGACAAATTATCACATCAGTAGCTTAATTTTCAATGTCTTTCTTTAAAACCATTCTCCTGATAGGAGTTTGAAGCTGATTTTTTTCTCACTAATATTATTACTCATAAAAGTTTCAGCAGTAAGTCCTTCCTTGAAAATCATACATCTAAGAAGAGGACAGAATACAAAAAAAAAGATTTATTTATTTAAATTAATAAACATAACAGAGTTAAACTCAATTTATACACACAAATATATATTTATTTAAGAAATAAATTTCCTAAAACATAGTTTATATAATATGTGAATAAGTAAAAAAAAAAAATAGTGTGTTTTGAAACTTAGCCAATTTATTTTAAGGAAATTAAACCAGAATTAACAGTTTATGTATTTCTTAATTTCTGACTAATTTTATTCTATTAAAATCTTTAAACTGAGGCCAGTCACAGTGGCTCATGCCTGTAATCCCAGCACTTTGGGAGGCTGAGGCAAGCAGATCACTTGAGATCAGGCGTTTGCTAATAGCCTGAGCAACATGGTGAAACTCCGTCTCTACTAAAATACAGAAATTAGCCGGGCGTTGTGTCGAGCACCTGCAATCCCAGCTACTCAGGAGACTGAGGCAGGAGAATCACTTGAACCTGGGAGGTGGAGGTTGCAGCGAGACGAGATTGTGCCACTGCACCTCTGTCTCAATGAAAAACAAAAACAAAAACAAAACTTAATCTAATTATTCCCTTTTTAATATAATATATTTTTAAAATCTGAAAGAAATTTCCCTGAAAAATTTTAGAAAATGTTGGTTGACATAGGTTGGGCCTGAGAAACCAATACTCAAAAATTTGGCACTTTGACATGTTGATCTGAAGAACCCTCAAGGCCTCTCTGACATTCCCCCCATCCTGTTTCCCAATTATCTGTCTCCACAAAAACACAAGATAAAGTTGTTCTCTGAAGTTTCCTTATCTGACTGAAGTCCAGATACACCTATGGAAAAAAATAAACAAACGTTGCCTCAGGTTTTATCTCTGAGTTTTTCTTAACTGACATTATATCACAGATAGAAATACTGAAGTCTGTCAACACACCTGGACAAATTTGTCACAAATGATTGTCTGATCTGTGGATCCAACAAACTTTGTCTCAGGCCACTGCATGTTCTTCAAACCCTATAAATTGCCCTAAAAATCACTGACTACTCCCGTAAAATCAGCCAAACTCATTCCCATTTCTTTTTCTCCTAACAAGTAGGGTTTATAAGCCCCTGTACTGTATTGTGTGGTGGGGTAATCACTCTGTGCTTTTCCTCCCATGTACCATAATAAATTTATATGACTTTTCTTCTATTTATCTGCTTTTGTCAGTTGTTTTTCGGTGACCCTCCAGAGGACTAAAGGAAAGTTTTGCTTCACCCCTACAGTTTTGGCACTTTGGGCAGTACCAAAACCACTATGCTATTCTGAAAACCACAGTGAAGAAAACCCAGGGCCTGACAAGCCAGCAGAAGTGCAAAAAAGTTATACCAATCAGGTCCCTAGTCTCTCGCTCTGTGGAGTCTGGTTGAGTTCATGGCAAAACTCACTGTTTTTTACTTTTTCCTCTCCAAAATTATGATTAATGGAAGAAAACTATTTGTGTGACTAGTATCGGATATAGTTCTTCTGTTGTAGTTTTTACTATAAGTATTCATATTAGCTGACACTTTTCCTCCTAGAAACATTCTTTTCCTTTGTCTTCTTCTGTGTTGTTATGTCAAAGAGAAGTATCAAAACACAGGCTTAAAACCTCCATTAATGCAGCTTTCAGTAAGTTGACCCTGCACACTGGCCAGTTTTGTGTTTCTGACCACACCAGAGTCTATCTAGACAAACCTGTTATAGGTCCCCAAAATAAAAACCAGATGCGCTTCCCCTCTCTTGTTCTGTGTCACTGACAGCACGACGTGTAATCAAGTGGGAGAACGCTTTTCTGGTCTCCATCATTTATAGGGTGTGACTTTGGGGTGAGGTCTAGTGGTAAGTCTGTAATATGACTGGGAACCTGGGACATCTGAGATTTTAAGCAGCACCCTCTTTGCTCTGAATGTGCTAGTGTCTCAAGGGAGTCTGTCTTAAGACGTCCCATCAATAAGGGGCTTCTGTCAGCTCAATCATTTTTCCTGTTTATTCCTGGGAAAGTCTAATCCCAAGAGGGCCTACTTGGCATCAAATTAATGTGTCTGTAACTGGAAGCATCACACAAATTTGTAAAGTACTGAAAGAATGACATTCATGAATACCATACTTAACCATCTGTGACAACAAGAGGCTTTTTCTAAGCCTATTTCTGAGAGTGAATTATTAGGAGATTATTGGAACCGCCTCTTTTATGCCTCCTCCAGGAGCATCTCTTTGTTATATAGTAAAAACTTATTCTGAACTTGGAAAATTACCTCCTGCACTTTCCGTGAAGACACGTATTGAATTGAGTTGCTATTGAAATTAGCACACCATTGGAAGTTCTAATCATCAGTGGCCAAAATGGCTCCTTTGAGGTACGAAGACTCTTAACTTTTTATAAAGAAATATTTTAGAGATCTATTATTCTACACAAATGCTTTATCTGTATTTATTGGACAATCAAATTAAAAGAAAGACGCATAACAGTGCCAAATTGTCTTATAAACATATGAGTAATCATAAATTAAATAACTAGCCCAAAGAATTTTCAAGTTTACATGACTTTGTAATCTTTTTAAAACAATTTTGAAATTGCTATCAACATAAAATAAAAATGTTTTCAGAATTATAAGTATTAAACTTAATTTTATGTATTTCCGGCTGGGTCTACTGGTCAAATTGATATTTTCTTTGTTAGTATTTATGGTCATAAAACAGCTGTTCTTGTCATATTTTTGACATTGGCTTATTTTCTTAGCTTGTGACTTTGAGCCTTTAGATTCTGAGGTCTAGACAATTGGCCATGGTAAGGCCTTGAGACATATGTGTGTCCAGAGTGCCTGGGCCCCCAGGTACAGGCTAGATCTAAGCCAGATGTGTCCTCACTGGTCAAGCTAGGCCTATTGGCTATGCTGGGCAGGGTCAGATTCCCCAGCCATTGTCTTCACAGCTCTGTCTTCTTTTCTGGGCTCTGCACCTGAGATATAACCATTAAATTGCTTGCTTCCTAGTTTTTTATTTTCCAACTGGCCATTAGGGTTATTAAGAGTTAACACTGTAATGAATAGGTTTAATTAAAAATACTAAATATTGAAAAAAAACCTCAATTCTGTATGCAAAGTGTACAAGAAAAATAGGATGTGTTTTTGGTAAGGAAGAAAGACATAATAATGTGGTTTGTAATAAAGAAAATGTAATTTTCCTGGTTTAAAGTTTATTTAAGGGTTGTTTTAAATTGACACAATAAAAAATGATGCATAAAACAAGATGGATATAGAAAGTTGGAAAAAGTTATAAGAGGTTATAAAAGTTTTATAACAATCTTACTGTGTTTGATCAATTGAGATGATAGACCTATTTATAAGATTTTGCCAAAATTAGGTTTGATATTAATAATACATTGTTTAGGCCAGGCGCGGTGGCTCACGCCTGTAATCCCAGCACTTTGGGAGGCCGAGGCGGGCGGATCACAAGGTCAGGAGATCGAGACCACGGTGAAACCCCGTCTCTACTAAAAATACAAAAAAATTAGCCGGGCGCAGTTGTGGGCGCCTGTAGTCCCAGCTACTCGGGAGGCTGAGGCAGGAGAATGGCGTGAACCCGGGAGGCGGAGCTTGCAGTGAGCCGAGATCGCGCCACTGCACTCCAGCCTGGGCGACAGAGCCAGACTCCGTCTCAAAAAAAAAAAAAAAAAAAAAAAAAAAAAAAATACATTGTTTAAAAAGTAAAATTTGGTTTTATTTCTTATACAATATTTTTGTATAGTATTAAGAAATAGTAGAGGGTTTTCTTTAACTTTTAAGTAAACTGTCAAAAAAGTAAAAGGTGAGAGACAGATTCTGTTGGTCTCATGTTACGTCTATTAGGTCTTTTGATTATGAGGAAAACTGATTCTCCACTCTATCAAAAAGTAAAGATTTTTGCATTTTGAAACATTTGAATTACCACTTTGGTTAAGTAGATGACTTTCATTTTACAGTGGCCTTTGATTTTATTCTGATAAAGTGTTTTAAACTATTCTTATTTTGATATCAAGTGTTTTGAAAGTTTTATAATAGAGAAACTTCTCAAAATCAAATTTTAAATAATAAATTGAGTTCTTTTGACCTTGAACTATATTTTGGACATTTTAAATAGTGTAGCTGGATCAGGAGAGACATATTGGCTTCTTTGGTATGTTAAAATCATACAGGAAGCATTGTCACGTAAGAAACGGTGTTTAACATTTTTTTGAGTTGTATTTGCAATATAGTTCAGGCCTCACTAGAAGCAGCTGCTTCTTGTACAGTACAGAAAACCACAAGCCCCCCAAAATTTTTTTTTTGTTGTTTTTTTTTTGAGACAGAGTCTCACTCTGTCACCCAGGCTGGAGTGCAGTGGTGTTATCTCAGCTCACTGCAACCTCCACCTCCCAAGTTCAAGTGATTCTCCTGCCTCAGCCTCCTGATTAGCTGGGACTATAGGCATAGTCCCACCATGCCTGGTTAATTTTTGTATTTTCAGTAGGGATAGCGTTTTGCTATGTTGGCCAAGCTGGTCTTAAACTGGTGACCTCAAGTGATCTGCCTTCTTTGGCCTCCCAAAGTGTTGGGATTACAAGCGTGACACACCGATTCCGGCCTTTTTTTTTTATTTATTTAAATATAAATTACCCAGCTTCAGGTATTTATTTATAGCAATCACAAAATCAGCTAATACAGAAAATTGACACTGAGGACTTGGGAATTGCTATAAAGGTACCTTACAATGAGAAAGTGTCTTTGAAACTGGGTAACAGGCAGAAGTTGGAAGAATTTAAAAGATCTCAGAAGAGAGAAAGATGAGGGAAAGTTTGAAACTTCTTAGAGACTGGTTAAATGGTTGGAGCCAAAATGCAAATAGTAATATAGACTACCATATTATGATATAGTGAAGGCCAGCTGGATGAGATCTCAGATGAAAAGGAAGAACTTATTGGGAACTGGAGCAACGTTCACCTTTGGAACATCTACACACACACACACATACACACACACACACACACACACACACACACACAAAGTGACTGCTTTGTGTCCATGCCCTGGAGATTTTTAGAAGTTTGAACTTAAGAATGATGACCTAGAAGGGTGGAAGAAATTTCTAAGTAGAAAAGCAACCAGTACATGGCCTGGTTGTTTCTCACAGCCTATGATTATGTATGGGAGCAAAAGAATGACTTAAATTTTGATCTTATAATTTAACGGAAGCTGAGCATCAAAATTTAGAAAATTCTCAACCTGGCCATGTAGTAGAGAAAAATAGTGTTTCAGGGAAGAATCAAAGAAGGCTGCTGAGCAATCACTTGCTAGATAAATAATCACCACTAAAAGCGAGCTAAGTACTAACAACCAAGACATGGGGAAAGTGCCTTCAAGATATTTCAGAGATATTCCAGGCTGCCTCTCTCATCATGTCCCAGAGGCCTAGGAAAATAAAATCGTTTCAGAGACCAGGCTCAGAGTCCCACTGCCCTGCACAGCCTTGGGAAACTAAGTCCTGCTTCCTAGCTGCTCTAGCTCTAACCACCACTTCAAATGGTGCAAACCATAAGCCTTGGCAGCTTCCACCTAGATTTCAGATAATCTATCAGAAAGCTTGGATGCTTAGACAGAAGCCTGCCATGGGGCAGAGACACTGCAGAAAGACGCTACTAGGGCAGTGACAAAAGAAAATATGAAATTGGAGTCCCCAAACGCAGTCCCCATGGTGGCATTGCCTAGTGAACCTGTGGTAACAGGGCTTATTATTTATATAGGAACCATTGCCTCTTTATTTTGCCTAATATCTTCTTTTTGGGATAAGAATGTTAACCCAATCCCTGTACTACCATTGTATCTTGGAAATAAATTAATTAATGTTGATTTTACAGACTCATAGGTGGGAGGAACTTGCCTTGAGTCTCAAATGAGATTGGACCTTGAACCTTCAAGTTGATGCTGGAATGACTTAACATTTCCGTGGACTATTTGGAAGAGATTATTATATTTTGCAATGTGAGAAAAACATGAGATTTGTGAGATAGGGGTGGAATAATATAGTTAGGGTGTTTGTCACCCCTAAATCTCATATTAAAATGTGATGCCCAGTGATGGAAGTGGAGCCTAATGGAAGGTGTTTTGGTCATATGGGAACATTTTTTATGCATGAGTAGATGCCCTCCTCACAGTAATTAGTAAATTCTCACTCTGTCAGATCTGGTGAGATCTGGTTATTGAAAAGAATCTAGTACCTTCCTCCTCTCTCTTTCGCTCTCTCTCTTGATCCTACTTTACCCTCCATTATGATTATGTTTCCTGAGGCCTCACCAGAAGCAGGTGCTGGCACCTTTTTTTTTGGTACACGTTGCAGAACAGTGAGCCAAAATAAACTTATATCCTCTATAAATTATCTAGCCTCAGGTATTCGGTTATAGCAACATAAAACAAACCAGTGAAATTTGTATGAAGATGTCATTCATATGTGTTCCAAAATTGCACGAGGTTTCTAAGAATCTGATATGTCTTGATATATGCAGCAAATTGCTTTATTTTGATGCTTATTTTTCTAAAAGCTCTTCATAAATCCTAAAATGATGTTTTCTAGGAAATTTGTGAAAAAGGCCCTGACAAGTACTTTTGAATATAAGTTTTGGGTAACTTTGAAGATTATACTATTGGACTAGGTAAAAATTTCCAGAATGCTAATTTTAGAAACCCCTGATGGATTCATAAAGATTGCTAAATCAATATCAAGCAGAACAAGCATTATATACATGGTGCTAAACTTATGGGGAAACATTGATGATTCGTATTATATTTTGTTTTCCAGATTGAAGAAAACATTTTTATCCCAGCTATGTAGAGCTTACAACAACTGGGTAAAGTATACTTTTCTGTTCAAAATCAAAAAGTTTAATTTCCTCTCTATCTGATTTTCTCATAATTCAGAAGTTATTTGTGAATCTTCTTATTTTATGGCAATATAGTTATTTGCATAAATTCATTAGAATCTGTTTTCTTTTGTAACAGGGCACAGTTGAAGACAATGCTTATTTTTACCAAGGATTTGATTGGAACTTTACACTTTAAAATGTGATCAGACTGCGTTTGATAATTGACATTGACTTTATAAAGCCAATAGATGTAGAACAAGACAGAGCTTGTACCTTGTTTACATGACTTTTTTTTTACTGGACTGCTGATCTTGTTGTAAGGAAAGAATGTCACTTTCTGACAGGTGGGAACCTCAAGATCTATGGAAAACTCCAAGAAAAAAAAATTTACCCAATACACACAGGCATTACAGGCACAATCTGTTGTGAAATCCTTGGCTTGGCTTTTCAGGCTCAAGAGGCTTTTGAAAGTCTAACTTGAGACAGGAGGTGGAGTAAGATGGCTGAATAGAAGCCAGCAGCAATTGTCTTACTATAGTCACACCAAAGTGAACAATTGTACACACAAAAAAATACCTTTATAAGAACCAAGAATCAGAGGAGTGATCACAGTACTTGGTTTTAACATCATATCAAGGAAAGAGTAACTGAAAAGGGCAGAAAAGGCAATTTTGTATTGCCTACACAATCCTTCCCCCTTCCCCAAGGAGTGTGAAAAGAGAGAATGAGTGTGCTTGCAGGGGGAAAGTAAAGTGACTGTGGAACTTTGCATCAGAAGTCACCACTGCCCTGTCATAGCAGAACACAATAGAGGGGAAAATTTGGCCAGTGCCCATGGAGGGAGCACTTAGAGTAACCACAACCAGAGGATAATTCTCTGTCCCAGCAGTAGGAATCTGAATTCTAGCTAGCCCAAGCACTGGCTGAATAAAGTGCCCTGAGTTCATGAATAAATTTGAAAGGCAGTCTAGGCCAAAAGGACTGCATTCATTGGGCAAGTCCTGGAATTGAACTGGGCTTGGAGCCAATAGAATTGTAGTGCATGTAACCCCATGAAACATCAACTAAAGCAACCAAGAAAGAGTGTGTTGTCCCTGTCCCAACTTCAGGCAGTGCAACTAGGAAAGAGACTCTTTCTGCTTTCAAAACGAAGGGGAAACTGTAAAGAGGACTTTGAGACTTTGTCTTGCAACTTAGGTACCAGCTTAGCCATAGTAAAATAAATCACCAAGCAGATTCCTGAAGCCACCAATTCTAGGCTCTAGCTCCTGGTTAGCACTGCTAGACATACCCTGGGCCAGAAGGAAACCCACTGCTCTAAAAGGAAAGACTCAATCCTGGCAGAATTCACCACCTGCTAACTAAGGAGCATTTGGGCCGTTGATAAACATCAGTGATAGCCAAGTAGTAGTTACCACAGGACTTGGGAGAGACCCAATACCATGCAGATTTCAGGCTTGACCAAGCACAGCCCTAGCTGCGGTTTCCACAGGACTGCTGGCATCACCTCTTTCCCAACTCCAGGCAGCCCAATACAGGTGACTCAATTTTTGTGGGAGTGAGGGAAGAGTCTCTCTGGTAATCCATGGAATTCGCTGAGATCTTCCCCAAGCCCAACAAGGTGATACCTCTAGTCAGCAAAAGTCACAGTGTTAGTGGGCTTTGAGTGCCCCCTAGTGTAGATATAATTGCAGTGACCAAATACTTAGATCACAACACTTCTAGTTACCTTTAAACATAGAAAGACTTTTCAAGAAGTCCAAAAACCCCAGACTATGAGGATTAGAATAAATATCTAACTCATCAATGACCAAACATCAATAAATATTCAAAAGCATCAAGAAAACTCAGGAAACCATGACCTCATCAAATGAACTAAACAAAGTACTAGTACACAATCCCAGAGTTACAGAGATACTTGATATGTCAAATAGAATTCAAAGTGGCTGTTTTGAGCACACACAACAAAATTCGAAATAACACAGAGAAGGAACTCAGAATAGAATATTATCAGAGAAATTTAATAAAGAGATTGCTATAATTTTAAAAAGCAAGCAGAAATTCTGGAGCTCAAATAAATCAGTTCACAATTGAAAAATTCATCAGAGTCTCTCCATAGCAGAATAGATCAAGCAGAAGAAATATTTAGTGAGTCTGAAGACAGGGTGTATAAATGTTAAAACCCAATCCAAGGAAGCTAAGAATCACAATAAAAAATACAAAAGCTGAAAGACGAAATAGCCAGTATAGAAAAGTATGTAATTGACTTGAAAGAGCTGAATTACACTCTATTCATATTTCATAAGGAACTGAAAGTATTACAGGCAGAAAAGGCAATGCTAGCAAAATAATCTCAGAGGTAAAAGACTGGCTTTGTGAAATAAGAAAGTCAGACAATAATTTTTTTTAAAAGAACAAAAAAGAAGAAACAAAACCTTCAAAAATATGGAATTATGTAAAGACCAAATCCACAATTCATTGGCATCCCTGAAACAGATGGGAAAACTGGAAGCCACTTTGAAAACATATTTCAGGATATCATTAATGAGAATTTATCCAACCTAGCTACAGAAGCCAACATTCAAATTCAGGAAATGCAGAGAACCCCAAAAAACTTCAAAAGAAGATCATTCCCAAGACACATAATCACCAGATTATCCCAGGTCAAAATGGAAGACAAAATGTTAAAGGCAGCTAGAGAAAAAGAACAGGTCAATTAAAAAGGGAATCCCATCAATCTGTGAAAGGAAATTATCTCAGGCCCCCAAAATCACTACGGAAAACTCAAGGCAGAAACTGTTTAGGGCAAACCTGCCTCCCATTCTATTCAACGTTATTCTCTGCTCACTAAGATGGATGCATATCTGATTGACTCCTTTGGAAAGGCTAAACTCACGATATTTCAAGGGTTTGTGTCTCACCTACCTGTGACCTGAAACCTCCCTCTGCACTTCGTCTTTCTGCCCTTGCTTCAAGATGCCCCACCTTTCCAAACCAAACCAATATACTTCTTACATATATTGATTGATGAACCTTGTCTCCCTAATATGTATAAAACCAAGCTGTGCCCCAGCCATCTCAGGCACATGTCGTCAGGGCTTCCTGAGGCTGTGTCATAGGTGCATTCTCAATCTTGGCAAAATTAACTTTCTAAATTAACTGAGACCTGTCTCAAATTTTCTGAGTTCACAAGTCTAACAGCAGACCATGAAGCAGAAACCCAACAAGCCAGAGAAGATTGAAGGATTATGTTTAAAATTCTTGAAGAAAAGAAATTTCAACCACGAATTTTATATCTAGCCAATAGATTCATAAGCAAAGAAGAAATAAGACACTTTTCAGACAAGCAAATGCTAAGAAAATTTGTTAGCAAACAGAAAGCAAATAGAAAAACATTCCATGCTTACAAATAAGAAGAATCAATATTGTCAAAGTGCCCATACTGCCTAAAACAATTTACGATTTTAATGCTATTCCCATCAAACTATCAATGCTATTCTTCACAGAAATTAAAAAAAAAAAAAACTATTTTAAAAGTAATATGGAACAACAACAACAAAATATCCCAAATAGCCAAGGAAATCCTAAGCAAAAAGAACAAATCTGAAGAAATTTTACTACCAAACCTCAAACTGTAGTACATGGCTGCAATAAGCAAAACAGCATGGTACTTGTAAAAAAAAAAAAAAAAAAAAGAAAGAAACAGACACATAGAACAAGGGAACAGAATAGAGAACCCACAAATAAGGTCACACACATACCACCATCTGATCTTTGATAAAGCCGACAAAACAAGCAATGCGGAAATGTCTGTCTATTCTATTGAGTAAATAGCACTGAGTTAACTGGCTAGCCATATGCAGAAGATTTGAAACTGGACACTGACTTATACCACATACAAAAATCAACTCAAGATGAATTAAAGACTTAGATGTAAAAACCAAAACTATAAAAATCCTAGAGACCGAGCATGGTGGCTCATGCCTGTAATCCCAGAACTTTGGGATGCTGAGGTGGGTGTATCACTTGAAGTCAGGAGTTCGAGACCAGCCTGGCCAACATGGTGAAACCCCATCTCTACTAAAAATACAAAAAATTAGCCAGCCGTGGTGGCACACGCCTGTAATCTCAGCTACTCGGGAGACTGAGGCAGGAGAATCGCTTGAACCCAGGAGTCAGAGGTTCCAGTGAGCTGAGATAGCGCCATTGAACTCCAGTCTGGGTGATAGAACAAGACTCCATCTCGGGGTAAAGGGGGTGGGGAAACCCTAGAAAAAAAACCTGGCAAATACCATTCTGGACATAGGAACAGCCAAAGATTTAACAATGAAACATTCAAAAGCAATTGCAACAAAAGCAATGATTGAGAAATGGGTTCTAATTAAATTAGAGAGCTTCTGCACAGCCAAAAAAAAAAAAAAAAAAAAAAGTTATCAGCAGAGTAATTTAGAAGAAAAAAAAAAGCCTCTAAAAAGTGAGCAAAGAACATGAACAGACACCTTTCAAAAGTGATTTTAATACATCCTGCAAACAAGCATAAGATAATCATGTCAAAGTCATTGATCATTAAAAAAATTCAAATCAAAACCACAATGAGGTACTATTTTGTACTAGTCAGAATGTTTATTACTAAAAGGTCAAAAAATAACAGATTATGGCAAGGTTGCAGAGAAAAGGGAAACCTTATACACTGTTGCTAGGAGTGTAAGTTAGTTTAGCTATTGTGGAAAACGGTTTGAAAATTTCTTAAAGAGCTAAAAGTAGAACTTCCATTTGACCTAGCAATCCCATTACTGTGTATATTTTCAAAGGAATATAAATTATTCTATTATCATGAAGAAACATGTATTTATATGTTCAATGAAGCACTATTCAGAATATCAAAGACATGGAATCAACCTAAATGCCCATCAATGGAAGACTGGATTTTTTAAATGTGGTACATATATACCATGAAATACTATGCAACCATGAGAAAGAATAAGATTATGTACTTTACAGGAACATGGATAAAGCTGAAGACCATTATCATTAGAAAACTAATGCAAAAACAGAAAACTAAATATTGCATGTCCTCACTTGTAAGTGGATGCTAAATTACAAGAACACATAGATACAAAGAGGACAACAACAGACACTGGGGCCTACCTGATAGTGGAGGTTGGGAGAAAAGAGAGGAGAAATGAAAATAACTAATAGGTACTAAGCATAGTACCGGGGTGATGAAATAATCTGTATATCACACCCCCATGACAAGAGTTTACCTATAAAACAAACCTGCATGTGTACCTCTGAACCTTAAATAAAAGTTTAAAAAACACACATAGATTATGAATCCAAATAATCATTTAAAAAAAGAAAATATAAGATAGACAAAATTGACAAACCTTTAGCCAGACTAAATTAGAAAGAGAAAACCCAAATAAATAAAAAATAAAAATGTAGACATTATAACTGATACTGGAGAAATTTAAAGGATCATTAGAGACAACTATAAGCAATGATATGCCAATAAATTGGAAAATTTAGATGAAATAGATACATTACTAGACACATACAAATTACCAAAATTGAATGATGAAGACATTCAAAACCTAAGTAGATAGATCAATAAAAAGTAATGAGATTAAGGCTGTACTAAAGTCTCCCATTAAAGAACAGCCCACGACTCAGGGACTTCACTACTGAAGTTTACCAAATATTTAAAAAACTAATAGCAAATCTACTGAAGCTATTCCAAAAAATAGAAGAGGAAGGAATACTTCAAACTTATTCTATGAAGCCAGTATTATCTTATTACCAAAACCAGACAAAAACACTTTGGAGAAGAAAAGACCAATATCTCTGATGGGTATGGAATGCAAACATCCTTAACAAAATAGTAGCAAACTGAATTCAACAGCACATTAAAATGTCCATTAATTCATACAAACTGTGATTTATCCCAGTAATGCAATGATACCCCAACATACACAAATAAATTTAATATATCATGTAAACAGAATGAAAAATACAAGCCATATGATTTTAATTGATGCTGGAAAAGTATTAGAAAAAATTCAACATTCTTTCTTCATAAAAACACTGAAAAATTGCATATAGAAAAAACCTATCTCAACACAATAAAATCTGTATAAGTCAGACCCACAGCTAGTATCATATTGAATAAAGGAAAACCAACTTTACTTGAAGATCTGAAACATGACAAGGATGCTCACTTTCACCACAGCTATTAAAAGTAGCAATGGAAATTCTAGCTAGAACAATTAGTTAAGGAAACAAAACAAAGAGCCTCTAAATGGGAACAAAAGAAATTGAATCATTTTTGGTTTCAGATTGTATTAATTCATGCACACATTGCTAATAAAGACATACCCAAGACTGGGTAATTTATAAAGACAAAAAGGTTTCATTGACTCACAGTTCAGCATGGCTGGGGAGGCCTCAGGAACTTACAGTCAAGGCAGAAGAGGAAACAAAAACGTCCTTCTTCACATGGCGGCAACAAGGAGAAGTGCTGAATAAAAGGGGAGAAAACCCTTGTAAAACCATTAGATCTTGTGAGAATTAAGTCACTGTCATGAGAATAGTAACACAAGGATAACTGCCCCCATGATTCAATTACCTCCCACTTGGTCCCTCCCATTACATGTGGGGATTATGGGAACTACTATTAAAAATGAGATTTGTGTAGGGACAAAGAAAAACTATATCATTCCACCCCTGACCCCTCTCAAATCTCATCTCCTCACATTTCAAAACACAATTATGCCTTTCGTTGGAAAGTCTTAGTCATTAGCCTTAAAGTCTTAAGTCATTCCAGCATTAACCCAAAAGTCCAAATCCAAAGTTTCATCTGAGACAAGGTAAATCTCTTTCACCCATAAGCCTGTAAAATTGAAGCAAGTTAGTTACTTCTTAGATACAATATCGGTACAGGCATTGGGTAAATACACCCATTCCAAATGGGAGAAATTGTCCAAAACAAAGGGTCTACAGGGCTCATGCAAGTCTGAAATCCAATAGGGCAGTCATTAAAATTTAAAGTTTCAAAATGATGTTCTTTGACTACATATCTCACATCCAGGTCATGTTAATGCAAGAGGTGGGGTCCCACAGCCTTGGGCAGCTCTGACCCCATGGCTTTGCAAGGTACAGACTCCCTCCTGGCTGCTTTCATGGGCTGGCATTGAGTGCTGGTGACTATTCCAGGTCCATGGTGCAAGCTGTCAGTGGATCTACCATTCTGGGGCCTGGAGTATGGTGGCCCTCTTTTCACAGCTCCACTAGGCAGTGCCCAAGTGGGGACCCCGCACTGGGGCTCCAATCCCACATTTCCCTTCCACACTGCCTTAGCAGGAGTTCTCTATGAGGGTTATGACCCTGCAGCAAACTTCTCCCTGGACATCCAGGCCTTTCCATGCATTCTCTGAAATTTAGCTGAAGGTTCCCAAACCTCAGTTCTTGATTTCTGTGCACCTGCAGGTCCAACATCATATGGAAGCTGCCAAGGCTTGGGCCTTTCACCCTCTAAAGCAATGGTGTGAGCTGTACCTTGGCCCTTTTTAGCCATGGCTGGAGTGACTGGAATGCAGGGCACCCACGTTCCAACCCCCAACCTGCACACAGCAGGGGCATCAGGGAGGGGAGGATAGTACCCGGTCCAGGGAACCATTTCCCTGTTCTAGGCCTCTGGGCCTGTGATGGGAGGGGCTGGTGTGAGAGTCTCTGACATGCCCTGGAGATATTTTCCTCATTGTCTTGGTGATTAATATTCAGCTCCTTGTTACTTATGCAAATGTGTGGAGCCAACTTGAATTTCTCCCCAGAAAATAGAGTTTTCTTTTTATCACATCGTCAAACTGCAAAATTTTCAAACTTTTATGCTCTACTTTCTCTTGAATGCTTTGCCACTTAGAAATTTCTTCCACTAAATACCCTAAATTATCCCTCTCAAGTTCAAAGTTTCACAGATTTCTGTGGCAGGAGCAAAATGCCTCCAGTCTCTTTGCATAGCAAGAGTGACCTTTACTCCAGTTCCCGGTAAGTTCCTCATCTTCATCTGAGACCACCTCAGCCTGGACTTCATTGTCCTTGTCAGTATTAGCATTTTTGGTAAAGCCATTCAACAAGTCTCTAGGAAGTTCCAAACCTTTCCTGAGCCCTCCAAGTCTCTAGGACGTTCCAAACATTTCCACATCTTCCTGTCTTCTTCTGAGTCCTCCCAAGTGTTGCAGGCTCTGCCTGTTTCCCAGTTCCAAAGTCACTTCTATATTTTTCTGTATCTTTTTAGTAGCGCTTCATTCCTGGTACCAATTTACTGTATTATTCTGTTCTCACACTACTAATAAAGACATACCCAAGACTGGGTAATTTATATAGAAATGAGGTTTAATTGACTCACAGTTTAGCATGGTTGCGGAGGCCTCAGAAACTTACAATCATGGTGGAAGGGAAAGCAAACATTTCCTTTTTCACCGGGTGGCAGCAAGAAGTATCAAGTAAAAGGGGGAAAGAACTTTATAAAACCATACAATCTCATGAGAACTCTCACTATTATGAGAACAGCAGCATGGGGGTAACCACCCCCACAATTCAATTACCTCCCCCCAGGTACGTCCCATGACATGTGGGTATTATGGGAAAGACAATTCTGGATGAGATTTATTCGGGTGGGGACACAGACAAACCATATCACAAATCTTATAGTTAGAGAAAAATATGTCACCATAAAACTATTAGAGCTGATAAATTAAGTTGTCTGATGCAAAACTAACATATAAAAATTAGTAGCATTTCTATATGCCAACAGCACAGCATCTGAACAAGAAATCAAGAATATTATCCCAGGCAAAGTGAGTTGGTTCATGTCTATAATCCTAGCACTTTTAGAGGACATAAATTGAATTAAAAATTATTAACCAATTATTGACAAAGATAAAACAGTTATTTATTGGATTAAAGATAGACTTTTGACAAGTGATGAAATAATTAAATACCCATATGAAAAATAAGATGTCAGCATATACCTTACACTTTATACAAGAATTTACTTAAAGAGTCGGAGCAAGATGCCTAAAGAGAAAGCTCCACCGATCCTCCCTCCTACAAGTACACCAAGTTAACAACTATCTGCACAGAAAAAAAACAACTTCATAAGAAGAAAACATTAGGTAAGCACTCATAGTACCTGGTTTTAACTTCATCACTGAAAGAGGGACGGAAGAGATAGAAAAAAGCAGACTTGAATCACTGACACCACCTCTTCCCAAACACAGGCCGAAGCAGCATGGCACAGAGAGCCTGTCTGGGTTGTTGGGGAGAAAAAAAAAACACAGCAATTGTGGGGCATTGAACACAGTGCTGTTCTGTTAAAGCAGAAAAAAAAAAAGCAAGTTCAAATTCAGCTGATGCTTGCATACAGAGGGAGCATTCAAACCAGCCCCAGAGAGAGAGGAATCATCAATTACAGCAGACCAAACGTGAGCGCTTGAAAACCTCACCACAGAGTGACAAAGTGTTCTCCGTCTCTAAGTAAACTTGAAAGACAGCCTAGCCCATAAGGACTGCAGCTCTTAGGCGAGTTACTGTGCTGAACTAGGCCCAGAGACAGTGAACTGGGGGAGTGGGGGCATGTGACATAGTGAGACATCAGCTGGGGCAGCCAAAGGAGTGCTGACAACACTCTTCCCTTAACCCCAGGCTGCACAGCTAAGGGCTTCAAAAGAGACCTCTTCCTTCCACTCGAAGAGAGAAGAGGGAAGAGTGATTAGAACTTTGTCTTGCATCTTGAATACCAGCTTAGCCACAGCAGGATAGGGTATAGGTCCATATCATAAAACCCCTATTTATAGGCCCTAGCTCCCAGATGACTTTTCTAGACACACCCTGGGCCAGAAAGGATCCCTCTGCCTTGATAGAAATGTTCCAGTTCTGCCAGCATTTATCACCTGCTAATTGAAGAGACTTTGGGCCCTGAATAACCAGCAGTGATACATAGATACTTCATCAAGGGCTTTGGTGAGCCTCTGATATTTGCTGGCTTTGGGTGAGACTCGGCATAATACCAGGTGTGCTGGCTACTGGACAAAACTCCTCCTGAATGAGAAAAGCAGAGGAAAAAGTAAAAGTGACTTTGTCTTGCACCTTGAGTACCAAAACTGCCAACAGCAGCGTAGAGCAACAAGCAGGATCTTAAAGTCGCAGATTCCAGGACTTGACTCTTGGATGATATATTTCTGCACCTCCTCTGGGCCAGGTGGGAGTCCACTGCTTTAAAGGATAAATCCTAGGCCAGGAAACGTTCACCACAAGCTGACTTAAGAGTCTTTGGACCTTAATGGAACATTGGTGGTAGTCTGGCAGTACTGCTCCTGGCCAGGTGTGGCAATTGCTATTGGGTAAGGTTCTCTGCCTTTGGAAAGGAAAGGGAAGAGTGGGAAAGACTGCATCTGGTACATCGAGTGCAAACTAAGCTGCAATACAATAGAACACCAGTTAGATTTCTAAAGCTTTAGACAGTAGTCTCTAAATCCTGGATGTCACTTCTAAACCCACCGAGGGACTGGGGGACCTCATGTCCCTGAAGAAAAAGACATAGGCCACCCTGGCTTTGCCACCTGGTGATTGTAGAGTTACAGGGCCTTGAGTGAACATAGGCAGTACCAAGAGAATGGTTAAAGCAGGCCCTGGGTGAGCCCCAGCACTGTGCTGGCTTCAGGTCTGATGCAGCACAGTCATAGCTGTGGTGGATACAGGAGTACTGGTGTCACTAAACCCCCAGCTATAGGTGGCTCAGAACAGAGAGAAACTCTATATTTTGGAAGAAAGTAAAGGAAGAGAACAAGAGTTTCTGCCTGGTAATTCAGAGTTTTTTGTGATCTTGTTCAAGAAAACCAAGGCAGAGCACTTTTGAGTCTGAAAGAACCATAGCATTACTAGGTTTGTGGCGCCCCCTAAAGCAAAAGCAACTTAGATTACAACATCCAAATTCTTTGAAATATCTGGACGTGTTCCCCAAAAAGATAGCTAAAAATAAGACCAGACGGTGAGGCTACAATAGACATCTAACTTTTAAATACCAAGACATTGAAGAACATCTACTAGTATCAACACCATCCAGGAAAACATAATTTCACCAAATGAACTAAATAAAGCATAAATGATCAAATCCAGAGAAACACAGATATCTGACATTTTAGATAATTCAAAATAGTTGTATTGATAAAAGTCAAAGAAATTCGAGATAACACACAGAAGGAATACAGAATTCTATCAGATAAATTGAACAAAAATATTGAAATAAATTTTAAAAATCAAGCAGAATCTCTGGAATTAATAAGTGCAATTGGCATACCGAAGATTGCATCAGAATCTTTAATAGTAGAATGGATCATGCAGAAGAAAAAATTAGTGATCTTGAAGACAGACTGTTTGAAAATACAAAGTCAGAAGAGATGAAGTGAAAAAGAATAAAAAACAATAAAGTGCATTTCCAAGATCCAGAAAATAGCCTCAGAATGGCAAATCTAAGAGTTATTGAACTCAAAGAGGAGGTAGAGCAAAAGGTAGGGGTAGACAGTTTATTCAAGGGGTTAATAAAAGAAAACATTCTAAATCTAGAGAAAGATATCAACATCCAAGTATGAGAAGATTGTAGAACACTAAGCAGATTTAGTCCAAAAAAGACTGCCCATTTCATAATCAAACTCCCAAAGGTCAAACATAAAAATTCTAAAAGCAGCAAGAGAAAATAAAGAAATAATGTACAATGGTGCTCCAGTACATCTGGCAGTAAAGTTTCCAGCCGAAACCTTACAGGCCAGGAGAGGGCGGCATGACACATTTAAAATGCTAAAGAAAATAAAATTACCCTATAATAGTACATCTGGTGAAAATATCCTTCAAACATGAAGGATAAA
Source organism: Macaca nemestrina (assembly GCF_043159975.1). NCBI lineage: Eukaryota > Metazoa > Chordata > Mammalia > Primates > Cercopithecidae > Macaca > Macaca nemestrina. The sequence goes on from NC_092145.1 coordinate 60,042,982, forward strand.
TAAAGACTTTTCAGGACAAAAAAAAAAAGCTAAGGAATTTCATCAGCACCATACCAGTCCTACAAGAACACTTAAGGGAATACTTCTATCAGAAAAAGATGATATTAGGTGCCTAATGATATAAGCACCTGAAGATACAACTCACTAACAATAATAAGTCCACAAAAAAAGCACAGAATAGTATAACACTGTAACTGTGGTGTGTAAACAACTCTTTTCGTAAATGGAAAGGCTAAACGAAAAATCAGTCAAAATTAATAGCTACAACAACTTTTCAAGACATAGTCAGTACAATAAGACATAAATAGAAACAACAAAAAGTTAAAAAGTGGGAGGATGAAGTTAAGGTGTAGAGTTTTTATAGTTTTCTTTTTGTTAGTTTGTTTGCTTATGCAAATGGTGTTAAATTGTTATCAGGTAAGAATAATGGATTATAAGATAGTATTTGCAAGCCTCATTGTAATCTTAAACAAAAATCACACAATAGATACACAAAAAATAAAAAGCAATAATCTAACTCATATCATCAGATAAAATCATTTTCATTAGAGGAAGGGAGGAATGAAAGACAGACAGACAGACAGACAGAAAGAAAGAAAGAAAGAAAGAAAGAAAGAAAGAAAGAAAGAAAGAAAGAAAGAAAGGGAATACCACAAAACTACCAGAAAACAAATAACAAAATGACAGAAAAAAAAGCCCTTACTTATCAATAATAAAACTGAATGTAAATGAACTAAATTCTCCAATCAAAACACATAGTCAGATTCAATGTGTGTGTGTGTGTGTGTGTGTGTGTACAGCCATTGATCTGTTGCCTAAAAGAAACACACTAAATATGTAAAACACACGCGCGCACACACACACACACACACACACATATACACAGATTAAAAATAAATGGGTAAAAAAAGATATTTTTTGCCAAAGAAAACCACAAAAAAAGGAGTAGCTATGCTCATATTAGATAGAAATAAATTTCTAGATGAACCTATAGAAGACACAAATAAAGGCACTATATAATAATAAAGGAGTCAATTCAGCAAGAGATTATAACAATTGTAAATATATGTGCACTCAACACTGTGGCACCCAGATGTATAAACCAAACATTATTAGAAATAAAAACAGAGATAGGCCCTAATACAATACCAGCTGGAAACTTCAACAATCCACTTTCAGCATTGGACACATCTTCCAGACAAAGTTAACAAAAAAAATCAGAATTAATCAGCACTATAGACAAAGCAGATCTAATAGATATTCACAGAACATGTTATCTAACAGCTTCAGAATATGCATTCTTGTCTTCAGCCAATAGATCATTCTCAAAGTGTGCCCCAAAAAGATGGTTAAAAATAAGACCAGACGGTGAAGGCTACAATAGACATCTATTTGTGTGTGTGTGTGTGTGTGTGTGTGTGACCTACCATGCATTAGGTCACAAAACAATTCTTAAAATATTCCAAAACAAATTGAAATAATATCAAGCATCTTCTGTCACCACAATATAATACAACTAGAAATAAATAACAAGAAGAATTTTGGAAACTACAAATACATTGAAATTGAATAATATACTCCTGAATGAGAAGTGGGTCAATGAAGAAATTAATAAGAAAATTGAAATTATTCTTGAAAAATTATAATGAAAACACAACATACCAAAACCTATGAAATAAAGCAAAAACAGTGGTAAGAGAAAAGTTTATAGTTATAAATTCCTACATTGGAAAAGAGAAAGAATTCAAATAAACAATTTAATGATTCATCTTAAAAAACTAGAAAAGCAAAAGCAAACCAAATAAAAATTCAGTAGAAGAAAAAATAATAATAAAGAGCTAAGCCAAAATAAATAAAATTGAAATGAAAAATACAGTAAAAAATATCAATGGTACTGGAGGGGGTCAAGATGACCAATTAGAAGCAGCTGAGGTCTGCAGTACTCACGGAAAGGAAGGAAAGGGGCAAGTGAATACAGCACCTTCAACTGCAATATCCAAATACTCGCCTTGGGACTGATGAGGGAAACAACTAGACCCATGGAGAATGAAGAAAAACAAGGTGGGGGTGAGGGATCATCCGGAAGCGATCTGAAGCCAAGGGAACTCCCACCCCCAGCCAAGGGAAGCAGTGAATGTTTGTGTGACCCTGGACAACCACACTTCTTCCACGGACCTTTGCAACCCACGAATCAGGAGATCTCCTTGTGAGCCCACGCCGTCAAGGCCTTGGGTCTGACACACACAGCTGTGTCTCCACACACAGGGATCCAGGAGTTTTACATGCTCCAGCCCTGGGATCCCCAAACAAATGTGTCTGCCACTCAAGAAAGGTGGGACGTCTGTACATACCCCTAGGAAGGGGGTTGTGTTCCGGGAGCCAAGCAGCATCGTTCTGTGGACCCCACAGAATGGGGGGGACTAAATCTCACATGATAAGACTTATTGGCTTGGAACTCCAGTTAGACACTGGCAACAGGGTGATGCCTGCCTGAGATGGGCGGGTCGCCCTCTTTGCTGTTTTATCAACTCAACCATTCCATCCTGCAGGCTTCAGAAAGTCCAGTCTGGACAAGGAAGCATTCCCGCAGCAAAGCACAGCTGCTTTGACAGATAATAGCCAGATTGCTTCCTTAAGTAGGACCCTGATTCACTCCTCTTCATAGGGTGGGTTCTCCAAGCTGGGGCTTCCAGCCAGTCTCACTTGTGTTTTACAGCAGACAGAGCTCTAAGTTCTCCCTGATATGAAGTGCCTGGGGTGAGGGGCAGGCCACCACCTTCGTTATTTGGGCTTCTCAGCTGGTTCAGCCTGAGTCTTGGAGAGCCCAAACCAATCGGGGGCTGAAGAGATCCCCAACACAGCACAACTGTTCTAACAGAAAGCAGCCAGACTGCTTCTTTAAGAAGGTCCCTGATTTTATTCCTCCTGACAGGTTGACACCTCCTAACCGGGGTCTGCAGCTACCTCCTACAGGTGCATTTGGGTGGGTAACAGGTCAGTACACCCCAGGATGGAGCTTCCAAAGAAAAAGGCTAGGCCGGGCGCGGTGGCTCAAGCCTGTAATCCCAGCACTTTGGGAGGCCGAGACGGGCGGATCACGAGGTTAGGAGATCGAGACCATCCTGGCGAACACGGTGAAACCCCGTCTCTACTAAAAAAAAAAATACAAAAAACTAGCCAGGCGTGGTGGCGGCGCCTGTAGTCCCAGCTACTCGGGAGGCTGAGTCAGGAGAATGGCGGGAACCCGGGGGGCGGAGCTTGCAGTGAGCTGAGATCCGGCCACTGCACTCCAGCCCTGGCGACAGAGCCAGACTCCGTCTCAAAAAAAAAAAAAAAAAAAAAAAAAAAAAAAGAAAAAGGCTAGGTGCCATCTTTGCTGTTCTCCAACCTTCACTGATGATACCTGCAGTTATGGAAAAAATTGAGGCAACTAGGGAATGAAGCGATCCCCCAGCAAACCACAACAGCCCTATGGAAGAGTGGCCAGACTGTTCAAAGAAAAACAAACAAACAAACAAACAACAACAAAGAAAATCACAAAAAACCATCCAAAGGCCAGCAACCTCAAAGATCAAAGGTAAATCAGCCCATAAAGATGAGAAAGAATGCAAAAACACTGAAAAGTCAAAAAGCCAGAATGCCGTTTTTTCCTCCAAATGATCACAACACCTCTTCAACAAGGGTTCAGAACTGGGTTGAGGCTGACATGGTGGAAATGACATAAGCAGGCTTCAAGATGGAAATAAAAACAAACTTCGCTGCACTAAAGGAGCATGTTGTAACCCAGTGCAAAGAACCTAAGGATTATAAAACAATACAGGAGCTGACAGCCAAAATAGCCAGTTAAGAGATGAACATAACCAACTTAATAGAGCTAAAAATAAATAAATAAATAAATAAATAAATAAATAAATAGAACTTCACAATGCAATCACAAGTATTAGTAGCAGAATAGACTGAGTGGAGGAAAGAATCTCAGAGCTTGAAAACTATCTTTCTGAAATAAGAAAGACAGAGAAGAATACAGAAAAAAATAATGAAAGAGAATGAACAAAAGCTCTGAGATATATGTGATTATGTAAAGAGACCAAAGCTACAACTGTTTGGGGTACCTGAAAGAGATGGGAAAAATGGAATCAAGTTGAAAAATATACTTCAGAATATGACCCAGGAGAACTTCCCCAACCTAGCTACAGAGGCCAACATTCAAATTCAGAAAATGCAGAGAACCCCCTAGTAAGATACCACGAGAAGATCATCCCAGAGACACATAATCATCAGATTCTCCAGGATGAAAATTAAAGAAAAATATTTTAAGGGCAGCCAGAGAGAAAGGGCAGGTCATCTACAAAGTAAATCCCATCAGACTAACAGCAGACCTTTCAGTGGAAACCCTACAAGCCAGAAAAGATTGGGGGATGATATTTAACCTTCTTAAAATAACTTTCTTTTCTTCTTAAAGAAAAGCATTTTTCAACTCAGAATTTCATATGTGGCCAAACTAAGCTTCATAACTGAAGGAGAAATAAGATGCTTTTCATAGAAGCAAATGCTGAGGGAATTCATTACCACCAAACCTGCCTTACAAGAGCTCCTGAAAGAAGAAGTAAACATTTAAAAAAAAGAAAAAAAGTGTTACCAGCCACTACAAAAATACACTGAAGTACACAGACCAGTGAGACTATAAAACAATCACATAAACAAGTCAGCAAAATAACCAGCTAGCATCATGATGACAAGATCAAATCCACACATAACCGATGAATCTTAAGTGTAAGTGGGCCAAAAGCCCCAATTAAAAGACACAGAATGACAAGCTGTCTTCCAGAGACCCATCTCACATACAAAGACACACTTAGGCTCAAAATAAAGGGATGGAGGAAGTTTTATTAAGCAAATGGAAAACAGAAAGAAAATCCTGGGTTGCAATCCTAGCTTCTGACAAAACAGATTTTAAGCCAAAAAAAAAAAAAAAATCAAAAAAGAAAAAGAAGGGCACCACATAATAGTAAAGGGTCCAATTCAACAAGAAAACCTAACTATTTAGCATTAAGAGATATACCTAATGTAATTGACGAGTTAATGGGTGCAGCACACCAACATGGCACATGTATACATATGTAACAAGCCTGCACATTGTGCATATGTACCCTAGAACATAAAGTATATATAAAAAAAAGAACACCTAATTATTATAAATATATATGCACCCAATACAGGAACATCTAGATACATAAAGCAAGTTCTTAGAGACTGCTAAAGAGACTTAGACTCCCACACAATAATAGTGGGAGACTTTAACACCCCACTGACTGTATTAGACAGATCATCGAGAAAGAAAATTAACAAAAAATATTCAAGGTCTGAACTCGGGTCTGGATCAAGTAAACCAGAAAAGTATGAATATATCTTTCACCCAAGAACAAGAGAACATACTTTCTTCTCATCACCACATGGCACTTACTCTAAAATTTATCACATAATCGATAGTAAAACATGACTCAGCAAATGCAAAAGAACTGAAATCATAATAAACAGACGCTAAGACCACAGCACAATCAAATTAGAATTTAAGATTAAGAAATTCACTCAAAACCATACAACTACATGGAAGCTGAACAACCTGCTTCTGAATGACTCTTCGGTAAAGGGTAAAGTAAGGCAGAAATCAAGAAGCTCTTTGAAATTAATAAGAACAAAGATACAATGTACCAGAATCTCTGGAAGACACATAAAGCAGTGTTAAGAAGGAAAATTATAGCACTAAATGCACACATCAGCAAGCTAGAAGGATCTCAAGTTAACAGCCTAACATCAAAACTAAAAGAACTAGAGAATCAAGAGCAAACAAATCCCAAAGCTAGCAGAAGACAATAAATAACCAAAATCAGAGCTAACCTAAAGGAGACTGAGACACACACACACACAAAAAAAATTAAAAAAAAAAAAAAAGAACAAACCCAGGAGCTGTTTTTTTTTTTTTTTGAAAAAATTAACAAAATAGATGTAAGAAAGAAGAAAAGAGAGAAGATTCAAATAAACACAATCAGAAATGATAAGGGGACTATTACCACCGATCCTACAGAAATATAAACAACCATCAAATAATACTGTAAATACCTCTATGCACATAAACTAGAAAATTGAGAATAAATAAATAAATTCCTGGACACATACACCCTCCCAAGATGGGACTAGAAAATAATTGAATTGCGGAACAGACCAATAACAAGTTCTAAAATTGAGGCAGTAATAAATAGTCAATCAACCAAAAAAAGCCCAGGACATGGATGGTACCGAAGGCCATTATCCTAAATGAACTGATTCAGGAACAACAACAAAAGAAATATTGCATGTTATCCCTTATTAGTTGGGGCAAAACATTGAATACATATGAAAACAAAGACAAAAATAGTAGAACCTAGGGACTGTTTTATAGGGGAGGGTAGAAGAAGGGCATACTTTGGAAGGCTGTCTATTGTGTACTGATATGGTTTGGCTGTGTCCCCACCCAAATCTCATCTTAAATTGTAACTTCCACAATTCCCACATGCCGTGGGAGGAACCTGGTGGGAGGTGATTGAATTATGGAGATTGGTCTTTCTTGAGCTCCTCTCTTGATAGTGAATGAATCCCGTTAGATCTGATGGTTTTAACAATGGGAGTTTCTCTGCACAAGCTGTCTTTTTGCCTGCCACCATCCACGTAAGATGTGACTTGCTCCTCCTTGCCTTCTGCCATGATTGTGAGGCCTCCCAAGACACATGGAACTGTGACTCCAATTAAACCTCTTTCTTTTGTAAATGGCCCAGTCTTGGGTATGTGTTTATCACCAGCATGAAAACAGACTAATACAGGTACTATGCTCACTATCTGGGTAATGGGATTATTTGTACACCAAAACACAGTGACATGCAGTTTACTCATGTAACAAACCTACACATGTGCCCCCAAATCTAAAGTAAAAGTATAAAAAATTACAAATAAAACAGCTGTGTATAAAGATCTCCAGTAAAAGCAAATACATAGATCATATAAAAAAGCCAGTATTGCTGTAATTTTAGATTGAAACTCCAGTTATTATTTTTCTACAGAATTTTAAAAAGTATAAAATAATTGCAAAACTACTTTAATAAATAAACAATTTTTATGTAGTGTTTGATAACAACATAAATTGGAGAGACAAAGCTGTGCAGGATTAGAGTGTTTGTATGCAATAAAAGTTAAGTTGATATAATTGATAATATATTGTTATTAATTTGGAATATTACATGCAATCCCCATAATAAATACAAAATATCTATACAATATATACAAAAAATAAGAAGAATACTGTAACTTATCTCTACAAAATAAACTACTAAACATAAAATTGTGAGTAATGGAGGAAATGAAGGACGTAAAAAGCTGTAAGACATAACAAAAACAAATTAAAAATGAAGAAATTAAATCATTCCCTATAAATAACTACTTGATGTAGAAATGGATTAGCTACACAGCCAAATAAATAAATTAGCAAAATGGATTTAAAAAAATAGCATCCTACTATAGGCTGTCTACAAGAGACACACTTTAAATTTAAGGACACAAGAGGTTACAGGTTAAAAAATGTGAAAAAAATATTTATACAAACAGTAAGCAAAAGAGCTGGGGTGGTTATACTAACATAACACTAAATAGAATTTATGTAAAAAAACCCGATAGAGACAAAAAAGCACATTACATACTAATAAAAGTATCAATTCACCAAAGAGATACAATTTGTATATTCATATGCACCAAACATCGGAGCTCCAAAATATACAAAGGAAACGTTAACAGAATAAAAGGAAGAAATTGACAATTGTACAATTACAGTGGGAGACTGCAATACATTATGTTTTTGGCTATTTAGGCTGATATGACAAAATACCATAAAATGGGTGACTTAAAAGTCAAAAGCATTTATTTCTCACAGTTTTGGTGGCTGACGAGTTCAAGATCAATGTTTTAGCAGATTTGGTGTCTATTGAAAGAGTGTTTCCTGTTTGATAGATGAAACTTTACTTGCTATGTCCTCACATGGAGGGAGAGGCAAAGCAACTCTCTCGGACCTCTTTTATAAGACCACTACTCCCATTCATGAACACTGCATCCTCACAACCTATCACCTTCCCAAATGACTTCACCTTCTAGTACCATCACTTTTAAAGTTAGGATTTTGTTATGTAAATTCTGGAGAGACAGAAACATTTAGGCCATAGCATTTCATTCTTTTTAAACATTTCTTTCTTCTTACGTGCAAAATACATTCACTTGATTTCAATATACCCGGAAGTTTAAACTCATTTCATAATCAATGTTAAAGTCTAAGTTTAAAGTCTTATCTAAATGTCGTGTAAATAAGATATAGATGAAACTGAAGATATGATTTATCCTGAGACAAATTGCCATCCAGCTGTGAAACTGTGAAATTAAACATGCTATGTACTTCCAAAATGCAATGTTGGGACAGACATTCTTTTTTAAAAGGAATAAATAGAAAATTAAAAAGCAGTAACAGGTTTTGAGAAATTTCAATGTGTTAAGACTCAAGAATAATTTTCTTAGACTCAAGTTTCTGCCTTCCAGGACCACTGAGTGGAAGTCTGCCTTCCAGATCCACTGAAACAGTGGCCCTTCCCCCCCAGCTTTGGGATGCTCCATGTCCATAGCATTTAACTGCAGTGGCCCCACCTCTGTGCTCGCTGTGTGCCTGGGTTGTACACCTGTGGCTTGTCTAAGCTAGAATTTCAAGAATACCAGTCTGACATAAAGGAGGTATCCCCACCCTCACAGGCATTTCCCTAGTAGGGACTCTACAAAAAGGCCTCATCCTCATAGTGCATTTCTATCTGGGCTTTGCGGCTTTCTGGAGCATCCTTTGAAATCCAGGTTGAGGCGGTTGCTTTCCCACAGCTTCACTGCGCACAATGCATGCCATACTGTAATCTACTGGAGCTATACTTGGGGTGACTGAGGAGCACAGCAATGGAGTGTGATGAGCAGGGCCTTAAGGCTTTGCTAGGCAGCAAGTACTGAGACGTTGTTGATGCCTACAGCCCCTTCTTTTTAATTATTCATCTGTCCTGCAGAAGCTGGCACTCTGGGCCTTCGATGGATAATACAAAAATATATTTGAGGTATTTTTAAAATTATCCTTATGAACGGCACCTGGCTAAGCCATACTGATCTTCTTATTGAATAGTAACTTGGCCACACCTTTGATGTTACCTTTTTACCACATTTTCTCCTTTTTTACAGTATAGGCTAAAAGAGAATTTTCCAATCTTTAAGTCCTGCTTCATTTCTTATTAAACATTTAATTATTACATTATTCCCCTTTTCTTGATTATACTGTACCAATTATAGAGAAGTCAAACTGTGCTTTCAACACTTTGCTTAGAAATTTTGTAGCCAAATGTCCTATTTGGTCACTTGTAAATTCTTTTTTCCACAACACTCATCAACATGATTCAGGCAAGTCCTTTGCCACTTTATGAGAAGAATTGCGAGCCTATTCGTTTTCAAATAGCATATTCATTATTTCCAAGTAGACTTCATTGAAATGGTCTTTGCCATTCATATTTTTAGTATTTCCAGTGAAATTCAAATCATGACCATTTAAGTACACTCTAAGAAGTTTAAGTCTTTGTCTACATAGTTTGTCTTTTCCTTATTCCTCACCAGAAGCACCCTTAGCAGTTTGTTTTGGAAATACAGACATTTTCTAGCATGCAGTTCAAAATTGTTCTAATCTCTACTCCTTACCCAGTTCCAAAAATGCTTCTACCATTTTAGGCATTTGTTACAGTGGCACCCCCCGTTCTGGGTACCAATTTTGTCTTACTTTGTTTGGACTTCTATAACAAAATACCATAAATGTGGTGACACATCCACAATAAATATTATTTTTCACAGTTCTTGAGATTGGGTCTAAGACCCAGAAGAGGGCCTATTTCTTTGATCATAGATGGCACCTTTTAACTGTGTCCTCACATAGTAGAACAGGCAAGACAGATCTTTGGGGACTCTTTAATATAAGCACAAATCCCATTCACAAAGAGCCCACCCTTATGATCTAATCACCTCCCCAAAGGCTCCATTTTCTAATACCATCAAGTTGGGGATTATAATTTTAACAAATGAATTTTTGGGGACACACACATTTACACCATAGCACCTCATTTTCAAAAATGAATAGAACAGCCAGACTGGAGATCGATACAGAAATAGAGGACTTGAATAACCTTATAAACTAATTGTATCTAAGAGACATATGAGGACACTCAACAACAGAACACACATTTTTCTCAAGTATACATTGAAATAGGAAATTTCTAAAAATACATGTTTACTAAGAATAAATTGTGAAAAAAGAGAAAATTTCATAGACCTATAAAAATAAAGAGATTGAGTTATTAATTAAACATCACCTAACAAAGAAAAACCCCAAAACAGATTACATTTCTGGTAAATTCTACCAAATAAATTTAAAAAGAATTAATACCAATCATCATAAATTTTTCCCAAAACTTTAAAGAGAATAAAACACTTTAAATCTTATTTGATGATGCCAGTATTACCCTATTACCATATCCAGACAAAGACACTATAAGGAAATAACTCACTAATATCCCTGATAAATATTGATACAATACTACTTAACAAAATACGAGCAAATAGAATTTAACAGCACATTAAAAATATGTGATATGGTTTGGCTCTGATTCAGCCCCCAATTCTCCTCTTAAATTGTAATCCCCATGTGTCAAGGGAGAACCCTGAGGGAAGGTGATTGGATCATGGGGGCGGTTTCCCCTATAATACATCAGATCTCATGAGACTCACTCACTATTCTGTTCTCATGATGGTGAGTGAGTGTCATGGGATTGGATGTATTACAAGCATCTGGCATTTACCCTACTTGGACTTCTCTCTCCTGCCACCCCTGTGAAGAGTTTCTTGCTTCACCTTCGACTTCCAACATGATTGTAGGTTTCCTGAGACCTTACCAGCTATGTGGGACTGTGAGTCAATTAAATCTCTTTCCTTTATAAGCCACCCAGTCAGAGGTATTTCTTTATAGCAGTGTGAGAATAAACTAATACAGAAAATTGGTATCAATGTAGTGGGGCGCTGCTATTAAGATATGGCAAAATATGGAAGCAACTTTGGAACTGAGTAATGGGCAGAGGTTGAAGCAGTTTGGAGGGCTCAGTAGAAGACAGAAAGATGTGGGAAAGTTTGGAACTTCCTAGAGACTCATCAAAATGATTTTGACTAAAACACTGATAGTGAGATGGACAACAAAGTACAGGCTGAGGTGGTCTCAGATGAAGATGAGTAACTGGAATAAAGGTGACTCTTGCTGTACTTTAGCAAAGAGATGGGTGGCATTTTGCCCCTGCCCTAAATATCTGTGGAACTTTGACCTTGAGAAAGATGATTTAGGGTATCTGGCAGAATAAATTCTCATCAGCAAAGCATTCAAGAAATGACCTGGTTGATTCCGAAAGCCTTCAGTTTTGTGAGTTCACAAAGAGAAGGTTTGAAATTGGAACTTATGTTTAAAAGGGAAGCAAAGCATAAAGATTTAGAAAATGTGCAGACTGACAACGTGGTAGAAAAGACAAACCCATTTTCTGGGAAGAAATTCAAGTGTGCTACGTAAATTTGCATGAGTAATGAGGAGCTGAAAGTTTATAGCCAAGAAAATAGAGAAAATGTCACCAGGGTATGTCAGGGACCTTCATGGCAGCCCCTCCTACCACAGGACCGGAGGCCTAGGAGGAAAAAAATGGTTTCATGGGCCAGGCCTAGGGTCCCACTGCTCCACATAAGAACAACCTTGGGACATGGTGCCCTGTGCCCCAGCCACTTCAGCTCCAGTCATGACTGAAGGGGGCCAAGGTAGAGCTCAAGTCATGGCTTCAGAAGGTACAAGCCCCAGGCCTTGGTGGCTTCCGTGTGCTGTTGGGCTTGTAGGCACACAGAAGTCAAGAATTGAGGTTTTGGAACCTCTGTCTAAATTTCAAAGGATGTATGAAAATGCCTGTGTGTCCATGCCGAAGTCTTCTGCAGGGACAGAACCCTCATGGAGAACTCTGCAGGGGTAATATGGAATGGAAATGTGGGGTTGTAGCCCCCACACGGAGTCCCCACTGAGGCTCTGCATAGTGAATCTGTGAGAAGTCCAGACCCCAGAATGGTAGGCATACTGACAGCTCTCACTGTGCCCATGGAAAAGCTGCAAACACACAATGCCAGCTTGTAAAAGCAGCCAGGAGTGGCGCTGTACCCTGCAAAGACACAGACACAGAACTGCCCAAGACCATGGAATCTCACTTCTTGCGTCAGTGTTACCTGGATGTGAGACATGGAGTTAAAAGAGATCATTTTGAAACTTTAAGATTTAATGACTGCCCTGTTGGATTTTGGAATTGCATGGGGACTGTAGCCTGTTTGTTTTGGCCAATTTCTCCCATTTGGAATGGGAACATTTACCCAATTTCTGTACCTCGATTTTATCTTGAGAGTAACTAACTTCCCTTTGTTTTTACAGGCTCACAGTTGGAAGGAACTTGACTTGTGTCAGATTTGACTTTGGACTTGGACTTCTAAGTTAATGCTCCGGGGGACTGCTGAGAAGGCTTGATTGGTTTTGAAATGTGAGGACATGAAATTTGGGAGGGGACAGGGTAAGAATGATATGGTTTGGCTCTGTGTCCACACCCAAATCTCATTTTAAATTGTACTTTCCATGTATCAAGGAAGAAAGTTGATGGTAAGAGATTGAAGTATGGGTGCAGTTTTCCCCATGCTGTTCTCATAATATTGAGTGAGTCTCAAGAGATCTGATGATTTTAAAAGTGGCAATTTTCCCTGTGCTTACACTTCATACACTCTTGCCTGCCACCACATAAAACGTTTCTTTGCTTTTCCTTTGCCTTCTGCCATGATTGTAAGTTTTCTTAGGCCTCCCCAGCCATGTGGAACTGTGAATCAATTAAACCACTTTTCTTTATAAATTACTCAGTCTCAGGTATTTCTTTTTTTTTTTTTTTTTTTTTGAGATGGAGTCTCACTCTGTTGCCCAGACCAGAGTCCAGTGGCACAATCTTGGCTCACTGCAACCTCTGCCTCCCAGGGTGAAGTAATTCTCCTGCCTTGGCCTCCTGAGCAGCTGGGATTACAGGCATGCACCACCACATGCAGCTAATTTTTTTGTGTTATTAGTAGAGATGTGGTTTCATCATGTTGGCCAAGCTTGTCTCGAACTCCTGACCTCAGGTGATTCACCTTCCTTGGCCTCCCAAAGTGCTGGGATTACAGGTGTGAGCCACGACACCCAGCCTCAGGTATTTCTTTATACCAGTATAAAAACGGGTTAATACAGTATCATACAACATGACCAAGTGGTATTTATTTCTGGAATGCATGAATGTTTCAACAAATGAAAATAAGTCATTCTTATATGCCACATTACAGAATAAGAAAAACACATTACCATTTTAATGCAGAAATTATTTGACAAAATTCGATATCCGTTTATAATATCACTCAACAACCTACAAATCTAGAAAAAGCACTTCAACAAATAAAGGTCATATGTAAAAGTGGGTAAATGATTAAGAAAATGGGCCTTGATTTTAAATAAATATGGTTTCTCTTTTACTGATAGTTACTTGAGCAAATCACTTACCATCACTTTCTTCATCTGTATAACGCATATCATCAATGTGCCTATTTCACTGTGGGCAGTTTAAATATGGTAATACGTGCAAAATACCCGGTACTTTTGAAACAGTCAGTTAAAGTTAGTTATAATTAATAGTCATTATTGTTTTGAACATACTCAAAATCCACCACAACGTACCCTCTGGCACCAAGTTATTTACATTTTTTTCACATGCAAAACACATTTACTCTTTCTGAAGTCTCCACCACCACCCAAAACATCTCATTCCTTTACATAATTAGCTTGAAATTTAGAATTCTGGTACCTAAATGGGATCCAGAATGAGGCTTCCAAAGTTTAGTTTCTATTTATTGCATCTCAAATGTAGTTTCTGCTTATACGTCTGTATACTAAAGACAGTTATCTGGCCAATGTACTCTATATGCAATAGCGGGATAGACATAAGAGAACATCTCTAAACCACTTTGTTTAAAAAGGAAAAAAAAATTGGGAAGCAGAAAAAAAGTCCCTTTTTCACAGAAACTCTTAAATTCATCCAGGCATATGCTGGAAGTTCTTTCATTAGGACTCAGTCTTACTTCATCCCAAGAGTAATTCTAAGTAATTTTTAACTCTTCTTTCTGTCTCATTCTACTTTTGATGTTAAATGCAGCATTTGTTTTCAGTTACATAATCAGCCTCATTCTCCTGGTAGAATTTTGGGGTCAAAGGCATCATTTCTTCATGTGTTATTTCTCTCTTTTTTTTTAGTGCAAGCTTGCAGAATTTCTGCCAACCTAATTTATCTTCGGCCTGGGGTATTCTGTGAATCTTATTGGGATTTGTTACAGTAGAAAAAAGCCACACCTAACTTTTTTTAAAAAACTAAAACCTTGTCTACTTTGGGCTTCCATTGAGTGTACTGAGGGACAACACCTTTGAATATCTTAGAAGCCATATTATTTAATTGAATTTCTATGTGAAGCACCACCTTAACTCTTTCCTAGGTCTTAACATAAGATTTTACAGATTTACCTTTGGCCTCATTTTTAGATTATATTTTCTTAAAGGCACCCTAAATGTGATGTTTTCTTAGAAGCCATTCTATAATGTTATCACTTTTTAATATCTAAAGAGGCTAGGAACTTTCAAAACCAACAACTATTGGCTCTGCTTTGTTTAAAAGCTCTTTCTCCAATAATTTTCAGGTAATTAATCATCCTGGTTTTTCTGAAACTGGGAAATTCTCTGGGATGTTGGTTTTTCAGTGTTAAAATCAGGGCAAGCCGGCTGGGCGCGGTGGCTCACGCCTGTAATCCAAGCACTTTGGGAGGCTGAGGAGGGCGGATCACAAGGTCAGGAGACTGAGACCATCCTGGTGAACACGGTGAAACCCCGTCTCTACTAAAACTACAAAAAATTAGCCGGGTGTGGTGTTGGGCACCTGTAGTCCCAGCTACTCGGGAGGCTGACGCAGGAGAATGGCATGAACCCAGGGGGCGGAGCTTGCAGTGAGCCAAGATCACTCGACTGCACTCCATCCTGGAGGACAGAGCGGGACTCTGTCTGAAAAAAAAAAAAACAAAAACTAAAACTAGGGCAAGCCTGGAAAACAGGATGGATCGTCATCCTAAGCTTAACTTTCTCCTAAAATAATACAAAAGGCAAGAAGTAACTAGGAGTACGTTCAACACTTTTCTCAGGAAGTCTCTTAGGTTTAAGTCACCAGTTTATTACTTGAAGTTTACACTCTGAAAAGTATTGCCGGTAACATTCTTGCTAAACTTCCTATCTCTATGAAACAATGATCTCTTTTTCTCCAGCTTCTAATTACATTTACTTCACAGCTTTTGCAAATACTGGCCGATAGCCTCTCTAAAGGCCACCAGGCTTCTAAAAACCTCTTTAGAATTCTTTATACTTTCCCTAATACTCTCCTATTAGTCCTTCCCTTTCCACTCACTACACAGTTTTTTTCATTTTATTGTGACTTCATTTCTCTTTGATTCCCTTTTAATTAATGGTGGTTGAGAATTGGGCACTGGAGTCAGATACTCTGAGTTCATATTACAGTGTCCTGTCTTGCAAGTTGTCCTTGAGCAAGTTCCTAACTTCTCGTGCCCAGGACTCTGCATTGCAGTACTTATATCCTAAGGTAGTAGTGAACATGAAATATAAAGGACTTTGAAAGTGCCTGGAGCCTTGTAATAAGTGTTAGCTGTTCGTCATTATTATTGTTTTTTCTTAAATTTATTTCAATGGGTTTTTGGAGAACATTTGGTGTTTCGTTACATGGATAAGTTTTTAAGTGGTGAATTCTGAGATTTTTGTGCACCCATCAACAGAACAGTGTACACTGTACCCAATGTGTAGTATTTTGTTCCTCACACCTCTCTCACCCTTTCTCCCAAGTCCCCAGAGTCCATCGTATTATTCTTATGCCTTTCTGTCCTCATCACTTAGCTCCAACTTGTGAGAACATAAAATATTTGGTTTTCCATTTCTGAGTTACTGCCCTTAGAATAATGGTCTCCAAATCCATCAAGGTTACTGTGAATGCAATTATTTTGTTCTTTTTTATGGCTGAGCACTGAGTAATATTCCATGGGGTGTGTGTGTGTGTGTGTGTGTGTGTGTGTGTGTGTGTGTATCTAGATATATATATATATATATATATATGCACCCATCATATAATGACCAATGAAAACAATTCCTATGATTCCTGTAATATTAACATATGTATGTGTAAATATACATGTATATGTGTGTATGTATATATATGTGTGTGTGTATATATACACATATATATGTATATCGCACATTCTCTTTAACCACTCATTGATTGATGGGCATTTGGGCTGGTTCTATATTTTCACTATTGCAAATTTTGCTGCTTTAAATATGTGTGTGCAAGTATCTTTTTCATATGATGACTTCTTTGTCTCCACACTGTTTTCCATAGTGATTTTAATAGTTTACATTCCTACTAGCAGTGTAAAAGTGTTCCCTTTTCACCACATCCATGCCAACATCTATTATTTTTTAATTATTGCCATTTTTTTTCAGGAGTAAGGTGGTATTGCATTGTGGTTTTGATTTGAATTTCCCTGATCATTAGTGATGTTGAGCATTTTTTCACATGTTTGTTGGCCATTTGTATATTTTCTTTTTGATATGCTGTTGGATTCAGTTCACTAATACTTTGTTGAGGAATTTTGCATGTATGTTCATCAGGAATATTGGTCCGTAGTTTTCTTATTTTGTTATGTCCTTTTCTGGTTTTGGTATTAGGGTGATACTGGCTTTCTAGACTAATTTAGGGAGGATTCCCTCTTTCTCTATCTTTTAGAATAGTGTCAATCAAATTGTGCCAATTCTTATTTGAATGTTTGATAGAATTCAGCTGTAAGTTTGACTGGTCCTGGTCTTTTGTTTGTTGGTAACTGTTTAATTACCATTTTAATCTTGCTGTTTGTTATTGGTCTGTTCAGAGTTTCTATTTCTTCCTGGTTTAATCTAGGAGAGTTGTTCATTTCCAAGAGTTACTCCATCTTTCCTCTAGGTTTTTTAATTTATGCACATAAAGGTGTTCATAGTAGCCTTTAATAACCTTTTGTATTTCTATGGTATTGGTTGTGATATCTCCCGTTTCATTACTAAGTGATCTTATTTGGAGTTCCTCCCTTCTTTTCTCAGTTAACCTCACTAATGGTCTATCAGTTTGATTTATCTCCAAAAAAACAGCTTTTGTTTCATGTATCTTTTGCATTCCTTCTTGTTGTTTCAACTTTATTTAGTTCTGCCATGTTCTTGGTTATTTCTTTTCTTCTGCTGGGTTTGGGTTTGGTTTGTTCTTGTTTCTCTAGCTTCTTGAGATGTGACCTTAAATTGTTTATTTGTGCTTTTTCAGACTTTTTGGTGTAGGCATTGCATGCTATGAACTTTCCTGTTAGCACCACCTTGGCTGTATCTGAGAAGTTTCAACAGGTTGTGTCATTACTATTGTTCAGTTCAAATAATTTTTAAATTTCCATCTTTATTTAATTGGTGATGCAACAGTCATTCAGGATCAGATTATTTATGGCAGATAAGACACAAGACCAACTTGCAGCTCCCACTTGGATGGATAGCACAGCTTGTGGAGACACACATCATGTACTTTTGCTCAAAGAATTACTACAGGAACATACCAGGAAAGCTGAGAGAATCCACAGATTTTTTGAAGGAGGTGGACTGCCATTGCAGGGTCCATGGGACAGCCAGGGAACTGTGAATTTGCTTGCTTTCTCAGCTGGGAGGCTTGTAGCCTAGGATACGTTCTCAGCCCTGCTCACTGGATGCCTGGAAATTAACTCAGTGCTGTTGGGAGGGCACAGTGGGAATGAGACCAGTCTTTTTTTTTTTTTTTTTTTTTTTTTTTGAGATGGAGTCTCGCTCTGTCACCCAGGCTGGAGTGCAGTGGTGCGAACTTGGCTCACTGCAAGCTCCGCCTCCTGGGTTCATGCCATTCTCCTGCCTCAGCCTCCCAAGTAGCTGTGACTACAGGCGCCTGCCACCACGCCCGGCTAATTTTTTGTATTTTTAGTAGAGACGGGGTTTCACGGTGTTAGCCAGGATGTTCTCGATCTCCTGACCTCATGATCCACCTGCCTCGGCCTCCCAAAGTGCTGGGATTACAGGCGTGAGCCACCATGCCTGGTGAGACCAGTCTTTTGGGCTGTGAGCTGCGTGGGAGTGGGTGAGGCCTGTGGCTGCCAGCTGTCCCCCACGTTCTTGAAGACATGTGTGATGCAGCATAGGCAGCCATAATCGCCTTGGGAACATAACTCCATTGGCCTAAAAACCACACCCCCATGTCCCACAGCAGCCACAGCAAGCCCTGCCCAAGGACAGTGTGGGCTCAGACATGACTAACCCTACCCCCACCAAATGGTCTTTCATGGTCTTTCTCTACCCTCCCTGGTAGCCTAAGACAAAAGACATAATCCCTTGGAAGCTCCATGGCCTGCCCTAGAGCCAGCTTGTATCTCCCTATACTACCAAAGATATTTCATGCAAATGGACACCAAAACCAAAAAGGAGTAGCTAGTCTTATATCAGACAATAAAACTTCAAAGCAGCAGCAATTTAAAAAGACAAAGAGGGATATTATATAATGATTAAAAAAAGACTAGTTCAACAGGAAAATATCATAATTCCAAATATATATGCAACTAACACTGGAGGTCTCAAATTTATAAAACAATTACTACTAGACCTAAGAAATGAGACAGACAGCAACACAATAATAGTGGTGGACTACAGTACTCCACTGACAATAATAGACAGGTCAATAAAACAGAAATTCAACCAAAAAACAATGGACTTACACCCTAGATCAAATGGACTTAACAGATATTTACAGAGCATTTTACCCAACAAGTATAGAACATACATTCTATTCGTCAGCACATGGAACATTCTCCAATATAGACCATATGATAGGCCACAACACAAGTCTCAACAAATTTAAGAAAATCAAAATTATATCAAGTACTCTTTCAGACTACAGTGGAATAAAATTGGAAATCAACTTCAAAAGGAACACTCAAAACCATGCAAGTACATGGAAATCACTACCCAGTTCTAAAGCTATTCTCACCTTTTTATCTATTTTATATGGCATTACTCCAATTTGAGGTATTAAAATTTATTAGTTTTCTTTTGCAGCATAATAAATTTTCTTGAAATATAGCAGATTTAAATACTAAGCACTTACTATCCCACAGCTATTATGGATCAGGAATTTGAGAGTGAGCTACCTGGGTGATTTTTGTTCAGGGTCTCTCATAAAGTTGCAGTTAAGATGTCAGCTGTGGCTGAGGTCATTTTAAAGCTTGAGATGAAGTAACATGTTGCTGGAGGATCCACTTCAGTGGAGGTGGCTTACTTAAATGGCTTTTGGCAGTAGGTCTAAATTTCTCATTCACTACTTGCAGGAAGGTTCAGTTTCCAATTACGTAATAGAGGTTATGGAATGCATATTTATTCTCCATTGCCATAATAACAAATTACCAGAAACTTAATACCTAAAAGTAATGTTCGTTTATTATCCCACAGTTCTGTATGTTAGAAGTCTGGCATAGGTATCACTGGACTAAAAATCAGCAAAACAGTGTTCTTTACTGGAGACTCTGGGGAAATACCTGCTTCCTGGCTTATTTATGTTTTCAGTAGAGTTCAGCTTCATGTCATTTTAGAACTGAGATCCCCATTTCTTTGCTCACTGTCAGCTGGAGGCTGCTCTTAGTTTTTATAGAATTTTCTTCAGTCCTTACACATAACACATAAATTTCAGAAGCATAAACAGCAGTTTTTCTCCTGCTGACACAAGGTTCCTGCTTCCTCTCTTACTTTTAAGGTTCCAAGTGATTAGGTAGGTTCCACTTCAATAATCAAAGAAATTATCCCGATTTTAAGGCCCACAACTTCAATTATACCTTCAAAAGTTTCTTTGCCACATAACAATAAATTCACAGGTTCTGAAAATTAGGGCATGGAAATCTTTAGGGCTTGTTAATCTTATTACCTCAGAAGACTTTCCAGAAGAAGGTATATTTAAACTGAGATCAGAAGGATGATTACTTTTTATCCAGGTGAAGGAATGAGAATAGAAGTAGAGAAAAATGCTTCATATTAGGATATACATTGGAAAAGCTAAAGTTCATTTGTTCTCAGTAAATTATCATTATTCATGTATTATCCTGTTATTAATAGTCCAATTATTAAAGTCAAATCTATATTCATAGTTGCAAAATCTCAGTGTCTTCAACGAAAATAAAACTACAAATGAGAAGTGAATTAAATGATATTGTAAACCCAGCCTTCACCTCACAGTTTTTCACATATTACTTGGACTTGAACCTATGTCCTAATTCTATCATTATATCTACTGCATTCGATATATTTTTCTATAAGTTGAAATATTAACTGTAATAATATGATGAGGAAAAATACTACAATAAAACTATTTTTAGCTTTTTTATGATGCAAATATAACAGTAATGGATAAAATTTATGGTCCTTAGATATAAGTAAAAAATTACCTGAATCAACAGAAAATGCTGAGTACGATATAGGCACTCATTCCATTTATGTTCAAGTTACTGATGCTGATTTGGCTTGAAAAAAACTGCCATTGCATTAATATTTATTCCTCTTTATATAACTTGATTTTAATTAAATCTGATGACATTTGCTCAAACAAATATAATTAGAAACAGGTTTTATATATTTTAAGAATGTAACTTTCTATGCCTAACTCACTGGAAATGCAATATTTAAGCTATTACTAAATCCAAATTTTAAAATGTACTCTCACATTTTTATACAGTTTAGGTTAGGAAGTAATGTGGAAGTGGAGGACAGAATGATTTACAGTGTGACCATAGTTGGTGTTTTGTTTTGTTTTATTTTATTTTTCGAGACGGAGCCTAGCCCTGTTGCCCAGGCTGGAGTACAGTGGTGCGATGTCGGCTCACTGTAACCTCACCTCCTGGGTTCAAGCGATTTTCCTGCCTCAGCCTCCAGAATAACTGGGATTACAGGCACCTGCCACTACGCCCAGCTAATTTTTGTATTTTTTAGTAGAGACAGGGTTTCACTGTGTAGGCCAGGCTCGTCTCTAACTCCTGACCTCGTGATCTGCCCGCCTCGGCCTCTCAAAGTGATGGGATTATCGACGTGAGCCACTGCGCCTGGCCCATACTTAGTTTTTAATAAAAAAAAATTACAAGTGAGAATCTGAGCCTGAATTGGGTACTTTCTCCATCCATTTGACTTTAACTTATAAAGAGTTTTGTAATTCTTCAGTCTAAGTCACTGTATGAATTTTTTTCTTTAATTTATATAGCTACTACTTTAATAGTACTAGTAAGAGAAAAGTAGGCTTTTGTAAAAAGGGAATATTTCTTATCAATAAAGTGTAAAACACCAAGATATTTTTAAAATGTGGTTCTATACAATGAAGTACATAAACATAAAATGTTCAATGTAGTTAGAAAAAAAAAAGTGTGTACATTGAAGAAAGCAATGGTAAGAATGAGAGCTGATTTATCATCAGAAACAATGAAGGTCAGAATATAATAAAATAACATCTCTAAAGTGTTGAAAAGAAAACTGCCCCTCTAAAATTCTACATAGTAATTAAAATAATAATAGAATAAAACATTTTAAGATAAGCTAATACTGAGAGAATGTTTAGCCATCAGGCCAGCATTTGAAAAAAATCTAAGAAAAGTTTTACAGTATCCATGAAAACAAACATTAGATGAAAGCTTATCTCTGAAGAAAACAATTATTAGCACTAGCAAGTGTAAATATGTGAGAGAGTATAAATTTGTTAACAACTGTTTCAAACAAAAATCAGTGGGAAAGTAAATGTAGACAGGAATGCAAGGAGCATATAGAATTATACTGTTCTAAGTTTTAATGTTGTGAAGTGTTTTGATGACTAGAATACCTCTGCTTTTAATAGAGGAAGATCAAATGTATGCTGTCTACAAGAAACCCACTTTTACGATGAAAAAAACAGATCAAGAATAAAAAGATTAAAAGGATATATAATGAAATTTTCAGCATGAAAATGCTAGGTTGTCTATATTAATTTTATGAAATGTACACTTCAAGATAAAAGTGTTACCATAAACGAAAGGGGGCATTTTACAACATCAAAAAGATGTATCATTCATTTGCTAAGTCTTCTTTTTGATGTTGTAAAATGCCTGTCTCAACAGACACTGGGGTCTACTTGAGGGGGTGCTGGGAAGGAGAGGAGAGGAAGAGAACTATTGGATACTGAGCTTAAAATCTAGGTGATCTAATAATATGTACAACAAACTCCTATGATATGTGTTTACCTATGTAACAAACCTTCACATGTAACCCAAAACCTAAAATAAAAATTTAAAAAGAGGACTTATTATCTTAAATGGGAGTTATTTGTGTTAGTATTTTAGGGCAGCAATAACAAGAATTAAAACCTAAATGGCTTAAGCAACAGGAGTTTATTATGTCACAGTTCTGAAGACTAGAAATCCAAGATCATAGTGTCAGTAGAATTGGATTCTTCTGAGCCCTGTGAAGGAGAATTTATTCTCTACGTCTCCCCTAGCTTCTGGTTGTTTGCTGGCAATCTTTGATTTTCCTTGATTTCTGCTGCATCACCTTCATCTTTACCTTCATTATTACATGACATTCTCTCTGTGTCTCTGTTTCTGTGACAAGACTCTCTATTTATAAGAACACCAGTCACGTTAAATTGTGACCCATCTTAATGACTTTATCTTAATTAATTACAACTAGAATGGCCTGATTTCAAAGTCAAGTCATTTCTGTGTTTCTGAAAGGATTTCAACGTATGAATTTTGGGAGAAACACAATTCAACCCATAACCATATTTAAAAGCAGAGCTTCAAAATACATGAAGCAAAAATGAATGGAAAGACAATGAGAATAAAGTACATTACAACAGAAACTGCTGCAAGACACAGAAGCTAAGAGTTCTTAGGGAAGACTGAAAACAAAAAAGCACATAAAAATGAGAACATTAGAAAAATTTAAATCTGGCACATATAGCTATAGCAAATATCAAACACAGGCCAGCTGCTATCTGTATTACCATAAAACCTCACATTAAAAATCTATTTATCTTATTCTATTACCTGATACATGATGTGCAGTTATCAAAAAAAAAAATTTACAAGGCACTTAAAAGGCAAATAGAAACATGGAGACAAATAAAAGCATCATAATCAGCCTCATATATAACAAAGATTTTATAAGTATCAGGCCGAGAATTTAAAATAATGATGATAAATAAATTAATAGTTCCAAAGGAAGAATTAGAAAATATGCATGAACAGTTGAGTAACAAAAGGAGAATGTAATTCTGAAGAAAAAGAATAAAAAGAAAATTATAGAAATCAAAAACAAAATAGCAAAAATAAAGAATGATTTCTGGCACTCATTTGTGACCTGAGTAAGGCTGAGGAGAGAATAAATAATTTCAAAGACAGGTAAATAGAAAATTCCCAACAGAAATGCAAAGGAAAATAGTATAAAAAGACTAAAAAGAGAATATTCGACAACTGTGGTACATTTTCAATAAGTATACCATACATAAAATGCCAGATACCAACACCAGAGTAAAATAAAGAAAAAAGAGAACAGCAGAAGTATTTGAGGTAACAATGGCCAAGTCATTTCCAAAATTAATGACATACACCAAACTGCAGATCCAAGAAACTTACAGAACACCCAGAAGTATAAATATCAAAATATGCACAACTACGTATATCCTACAAAAATTGCAGAAAACCAAAGACAAGGTCTTAAAGAAGCTGGAAAGAGGAAAACTTAACTATAGAATAAAGATAAAAGAACTGCAGTTCTCTTCTTATCAAAAGCCATACAAGCAAAAAGATTGGGAAGTGTTAAAATTTAAAGTGTTGAAAAACATCAGAGACAAATAAATTGATATCCAGATAAATTATTCTTCAGAAATTGAAATAAAAAGAAAAATATTTTTAAAATCTGAGGGGAAGACTCATTAACAGCCTACAGGCCGTTAAAGGAATGTTAAAATATATTATTTAGATAGAGAAAAAAATTATAGATAGGTCATTCATAAATAAACCAAAAGCAACAGAGAAGAATAAATAAAGGTAAAATGAAATAATTCATTTCTATTAATTGAACTAAAAGATCAAAGCTTAAAATAATAATAGTAAGAAGATATTAGATGATTACATCATATAGATACGGTAAATAAATTAAGCAATGTAATGAGAGACACAGGGTGGAAATTAGGAGTGCTCTCTTAAATATAATCTGCACTACACTTGAAGTTATTATTATGTTATTTAAAGGTGGATTTCGATTAGCAAGGTTTTATATTACAAACTCTGTGTTTTCCAGTACTATGTTGAATAAAAAAAGTAAAAGTGGACATCATAATCTTCCTAATCTAAGATAAAAAACTTTCAGCCTTTTCTCATTCATTGTAATATTAGCTGTTGGTTTGTCATTTATGGCCTTTATTGTTTTGAGGTACATACCTTCTATACCTAATTTGTTAAGAGTTTTTATCATGAAATAATGCTAAATTTTGTCAAATGCTTTTTCTGACTTTATTGAAATAATCACAGGTTTTCATTGTTTTTGTTAATGCAGTATATCACTTGTATTGGTTTGCATATGTTAACCAAACTTGTGTCTCTCTGACGAATCACATTTGATCATAGTGAAGGATATTTTTAATGTGGTGTTGAATTCAGTTTTCTAGTATCTTGTTGAAAATTTTAAAATCTGTGTTCATCAGGGGTTTGGGGCTGCAGTTGACTTTTTTGTTGTCCAATTTTGAAATCAGGGTAATACTGACCTCATAAAATGAGTTTAGTAGCATCTCTCACTCTTCAATTCTTTGAAATAGTTTGAGAATTGCTATTAGTTTTTCTTAAATGTTTGGTGGACTTTAGCAGTGAAGTCAATAAAGCCCAAACATTTATTTGATTGAAGAATATTTATTACTGATTCAATTTCCTCTCTTGTTATTGGAATTTCTAATTTATTTTAATTTAATCTTTGTAAGTTGTATGTGACCAGAAATTTATTTATTTTTTCTATGTTATTAAATATTTTGGAATGTAATTATTCATAGTAATCTCTTGTGATCCTTTGTATTTCTGTGGCAATATTTGTAATGTCTTTTTCATCTCTAATTTTGTTTGAGTCTTCATTCTTTTTTTTCTTAGTTTAGATAAAGTTTTTTGATTTTGTTAGTATTTTTTAAAAAACTGTTTTGTTCATCTTTTGCTTTTTTTTAGTTTCTATTTTCTTTATTTCTACTCTGAGCTATATTATTTTTCTCTTGTACCAAATTTGGGTTTTATTTGTTCTTGTTATTCTAGTTTCTTGAGGTACATTGTTACATTGTTTGTTAGAAATTTTTCATTTTGGCAGGGCACGGTGGCTGACTTCTGTAATCCTAGCACTTTGGGAGGTCAAGGTGGGTGGATCACTTGAGCTTAGGAGTTTGAGACCAGCCTGAGCAACATGGTGAAACCCGCATCTACAAAAAACACAAAAAAATTAGCCAGGTGTGTTGGAACGTGCCTATAGTCCCAGCTCCTTGGGGGTCCGGGGCTGAGGTGGGAGGATCACTCGAGTCCAGGAGATCAAGGCTGCAGTGAGCCAAGATTGTGCCACTGCACTCCAGCCTGGGTGACAAAGTGAGACCCTGTCTCAAAAAAAAAAAAAAAAAAGTCTTCTTTTTTGTGACAGTCATTTATCACTATAAACTACCCTGTTAAAACTACTGTTGCTATATCCAATAGGTTTTGACATACTGTTTTGCACTCTAATTTCTCTAAGAACTGTTTTAAATTTTATTTTAGGTTCATGAGTACATGGACAGGTTTGTTATACAGGTAAATTGCTTATTGTAGGGGGTTGATATACACATTGTTTTGTCAACCAGGACATAAACGTAGCACCAGGTAGGTAATTTTTTGTCATTACCCTCCTCCCACCCTCCACCTTGAAACTGGCCCCTGTGTCTCTTGTTCCCTTGTGTCTATATGTGCTGAATGCTTAGCTGCCACTTACAAGTGAGAAATTGTGGTACTTTATTTTCTGTTTCTGTGTTAGTTCACTTAGGATAGTAGCCTCCAGTTCTCACCAAGTTGTTCTAAAAGACATGATCTCATTCATTTCTGTGACTGCATAGTATTCCTTTATATACATACCAAGTTTTCTTTACCTACTCTAATGTTTATGGGCATTTAGGTGGATACCATGTCTTTGCTATTGTGAATAGCATTGCAATGAGCATACGCGCACGTGTATCTTAAAGGTAGAATGATTTATATTCATTTAGGTGTATACCCAGTAATTAAATTGCTAGGCCAAATGGTAGTTCTGTTTTAGGTTTTGTGAGAGATTATCACGCTGCTTTCCACAATGACCAAACTATTCGGCTGGCGCAAAAGTAATTGGGGTTTTCAGCATTAAAGTACAAGTAACTTTTAATGGCAAAAACCCCAATTACTTTTGCGCCAACCTAATAATTCACATTCTCACCAGCAGTGTATGTGTTCCCTTTTTTTCATAACCTCACCCACATCTGTTAGTTTTTACTTTTTAATAACAGCCGTTCTGACTCTTGTGACATGGCATCTCGTTGTGGTTTGATTTGCATTTCTCAAATGATTAGTGATGTTGAACATTTTGTCATCTGCTTGATGGTCAGATAAAATTTATCTTTGAAAAGTATCTGTTCATGCCCTTGACCTATTTTTTAACAGGGTTACTTGTTTTTGCTTGTTAAAGTTCCTTTTTCTTTTTCTTTGTTTTTTGTTTGTTTGTTTGTTTGTTTGTTTGAGACTGAGTCTCACTTTGTCACCCCCAGGCTAGAGTGTAGTTGGCGATCTCGGCTCACTGCAACCTCCACCTTCCAGGTTCAAGCAATTCTCGTGTCTCAGCCCCCCAAGTAGCTGGGATTACATGCGCGCACCACCGCGCCTGGCAAAATTTTTTATTTTTAGTAGACGTGGGATTTCACCACGGCCAGGCTGGTCTCAAACTCCTGACCTCAAGTGATCCACCAGCCTCAGCCTCCCAAAGTGCTGAGATTATAGGGGTGAGACACCGTGCCCGGCCTTGCTTGTTAAATTTCCTTATGGATTCTGGATATTAGAACTTTCTTGGAGGAATAATTTGCAAATATTTTCTCCCATTGTGTAGATTATTTACTCTGCTGATAGTTTATTTTGCTGTGCAGAAGCTATTTAATTTAACTAGATACCATTTGTCACTTTTGTTTTTGTTGCAACTGCATTTGGCATTCTCATAATACACTTTTTGTCCGGTCTTATGTCTGCAGTGGTATTTTCTAGGTTATCTTCCACCGTTTTTTGTTTTTGTTTTGTTTTGTTTTGTTTTGAGATGGAGTTTTGTTCTTGTTGTCCAGGCTGGAGTGCAATGGTGCAATCTCGGCTCACTGCAACCTCTGCCTCCCAGGTTCAAGCGATTCTCCTTCCTCAGCCTCCTGAGCAGCTGGGATTACAGGTGCACACCACCACGCTCAGTTAATTTTGTATTTGTAGTAGAGACAGAGTTTCTCCATGTTGGTCAGGCTGATCTCGAACTCCTGACCTCAGGTGATCTGCCTGCCTCAGCCTCCCAAAGTGCTGGGATTACAGGCGTGAGCCACCGCACCCAGACCACAGTTTTAATAGTTGTGGGTTTTACATTTAAGTGTTTAATCCATCTTGAGTTGACTTTTGTATAAGGTGTAAAGAGGAGGTCCAGTATTGATTTTCTACAGATGGCTAGCCAGTTATCCCAGTAACATTTATTGAATAGTGAGTCATTTCCTCATTGCTCATTCTTACTGACTTTTACAAAGATCAGATGGATGTTGGTGTATGCCTTTATTTCTGTGCTCTCTATTTTGTTCCGTTTGTCTAAGTGTCTGTTTTTGTACCAGTACCATGCTGTTTTAGTTACTATAGCCTTCTAGTGTAGTTTGAAGTCAGATAAAGTGATGCCTCCAGTTTCGTTCTTGTAGCTTAAGATTGCTTTGTCTATTCGGGCTCTTTATTGGTTCCACATGAATTTTAGAATGGTTTCCTCTAAATCTGTGAAAAATTTCATTGGCAGTTTGATAGAAGTAACATTGACTCTGGATTGCTTTGAGCAGCATGGTCGTTTTAACAATATTGATTGTTCCTACCTATGATATGAAATGTTTTTTCCATTTGTAACATCTGATTTTTTTTTCAGCAGTGTTTTGTAATTATTATTGTGGAGATCTTTACCTCCCTCATTACCTGTATTCCTACTGTGTGTGTGTGTGTCTATTGTGAATGCGATTGCATTTTTGATGTGGCTCTCAGCTTGGATTTTGTTGGTATATAGAAATGCTATTGAGATTTGTATATTGATTTTGTATCCTGAAACTTTACTGAAGTCGTTTATCAGATTTAAGAGCTTTTGAACAGAGACTATGGAGTTTTCTAGGTATAAAGTCATATCATCTGCAAACAGAGATAGTTTGACTTTCTCTCTTCCTATTTGAATGCCTTTTCTTTCTTTTGCCTGACTGCTCTGGCCAGGACTTCCAGTATTATGTTGAATAGGAGTGATGAGAGTGGGCATCCTTGTCCTGTTCTGATTCTCAAGAACAATGGTTCCAGCTTTTACCCATTCAGGATTATATTGACTGTGGGTTTGGCATAGACAGCTGTTATTATTTTGAGATGTGTTCCTTCAATGCCTAATTGGTTGAGGGCTTTTACCCTGAAGGATTGTTGGATTTCATTATAAGACTTTATGCATCTATTGAGATTTGTGGTCACTTTTTGACTATGTGCCTTGTGCAGATGAGTAGAATGTATTTTCTCTTGGTTTTGGATGAGGAGTTCTGTAGATGTCTGTTAGGCACATTTGGTCAATCGGTTGACCAAATATTGATTTTTGGTTTTAGTTCTATTTAAGTGAAGAATAACATTTATTAATATTCTATGGTGCACCAAACTTGCATCCCAGGAATAAAGCCTACTTGAATGTAGTTGATTAGCTTTTTGATGTGCTGCTGGATTTGGTTTGCTACTACTTTGTTAAGCATTTTTGCATGTATGTTCATCAATATTATTGAACACTTCTTTTTTTTTTTTATGTTTCTGCTAGGTTTTCATATCAGAATTATGCTTGCCTTATAACATTAGTTTGGGTGGAGTCTCTATCCCTCACATTTTTGAAATATTTTTAGTAGAAATGGCACCAGCTCTTCTTTATATGTCTGAAAGAATTCAGCTGTGAATCCATCTGTTTCAGGTTTTTTTCTGATTGGTAGACTTTTTGTTACTAATTCAATTTTGGAACTTGTTATTAGTCTGTTTAGAGTTTCAATTACTTCCTTGTTCAAACTTGGGAGATTGTGTATTTCTAGGAATTTATCCATTTTTGAAGATTTTTCTAGTTTGTGTGCATAGAGGTATTTATAGTAGTCTCTGAGGGTTTCTGTATTTCTGAGGGGTTTATGGTAATGCCACCTTTCTCATTTCTGATTTTATTTTGATTTTTTTAATGAGTCTAGTTAGTAATCTATCCATCTTACTTACTCTTTCAGTGATCCAACCTCTAGTTTTGTTGCTTGTTTGTAGGGTTTTTTGACTCTCAATTACGGTAGTTTTTGTTATGTCTTGTCTTCTGCTAACTGCAGGGTTGGTTTGCTGGGTTTTCTTGTTCGTTTGTTCCTCTAGTGTAATGCTTGATGATTAATTTGACTTCTAACTATTTTATTTTGGCACTTAGCTCTATAAACTTTCCTCTTAATACAGCTTTAGCTGCGTCCCATTGATTCAGGTTTTAGCTTTTTTCTCATGAGTTTCAAAAAATTACTTGATTCCTGCCTTAATTTCATTGTTTACCCAAAAGTCGTTCAGCACCAGGTTATTTAATTTCCATGTTTTTATACAGTTTTCATCGCTCTTTTTAGAATTGATTTCCAGTTTTGGGGTGCAGTTATCCAAGGGTGTGTTTAGTATAATTTTGGTTGTTTTTTATTTGCTGAGGATGTGTTTTATGCCCAAATGTGTTGATTGTGTACCAGTTTTTGACTATGTGCCATGGGCAGATGAGTAGAATCTATATTCTATTGTTTTTGAATGAGGAGTTCTGTAGATATCTGTTAGGTACATTTGGTTATGAGTAAAGTTCAGGTTCCAAATATTGTTGTTAGTTTTTTGCCTTGATAATCTTTCTAATATTTCTTAAAATCTCCCACCATTATTGTGTGTTTATCTAGGTTTCTTCATAGGTCTCTAGAAACTTGTTTTATGAATCTGGATACTCCTGGGTTGGGTCCATATATATTTAAAATAGTTAGGTCTTCTTTTTGAATTCAACCTGTTACCATTTTGCAATCCCCTTGTCAATTATGCTCAAAGTCAAGGGAGGAGATGACATCTAACGTGACAATAATGGAAGCAAGAGTTGGGGAGGGTAATCGTCACACACCCTTAAACGGGCAGATCTCACAAAATCTCACTTACTGTAACACAAGTAGCACCAAGGGAATAGTACTAAGCCATTTATGAGAAATCTATCCCCATAACCCATTCATCCCCCACCAGGTCTCACCTGCAACATTGGTGACCACATTTCAATTTAAGATTTAGGGGGACGACTAGTCAAATTATATCAAATGTCTTTGCAATTTTGGTAGAGATTGCATTGAATTGGTCAGATACTTTTGGTAATATTGACATTTTAACTTTTTTTTTCAATTCATCAACGCAAGTTATCTTTCCATTTATTTATGTTTTCTTCAATTTCTTTCATCAATATTTTATGTATTTCAATGTACACATCTTTCACTCTCTTGATTAAATTTCATCCGGAGAGTTTTATTATTTTCAAATGCTTTGCAAATAAAATTATTTTCTTATTTTTTTCAGATAGATTTTCTTTAAGTTATAGAAAGACAACTAGTTCTTGAACCTTGATTTTGTTTCTTACAACTATACTTTTTTTCACTTATTACGTGTGTGTGTTTGTGTGTGTGTGTGTGTGTGTGTGTGGTTTTAGGGTTTCCTCTCTATAAGATTGTGTTATCCTCAGAGACAATTTTACATTTTATTTCCAATTTGAATGTCTTTTCTTTTTTTTTCTAATTCTTCTGGCTATGACTTCCAGTACTCTGAATAAAAGTGGCAAGAGTGGGCATATTTGTCCCTAATCTTAAAAAAAAAAAAGCTTCCAACTTTTCAATGTTGAGTATGATGTTATGTTTGGGCTTGTCATATATGGTCTTTATTATGTTGAGGTACATTCCTTCTATAACAAATATGTTGAGTGTTTCTGTCATGGAAGAATGCTAAATTTTCAAATGCTTTTATTTCATCTATTAAGAATATAGTATGATTTATTATTTCTTAAACCTTATTCTGTTAATGTCGTGTTCACATTCATTGATTTACATATGTTGAATTATCTTTGCATCACAGGGATAAATCCCATGTGGCCATTTTGTATCATTTTTAATATGCTTTTGAATTTAGTTTGTTAGTACTTTGTTGAATATACGTACATGCACTTTCATCAAATACATAGGTCTGTTAATTTTCTTTCTTATATTGTCCTTGTCTGGCTTTGTTATCAAGGTAATTCTTGCCATGCAAAATTATTTTAGTAGGGTTATTCCTTTCCATTTTTGGAAGAGTTTTAGAAGTACTAACATTAATTCTACTGTACATGTTTGATAGAATTATCAAGTGAAGCCATATGGTTCTTGGCTTTTGTTTTGATTGTTGTTGTTGTTGTTGTTGGAAGCTATGATTTGTTGATTCAATCTCCCTACACATTTTTGGTCTGTTGTTGATTCAATCTCCCTACACATTTTTGGTCTGTTCAGACAAAAGTTTAGAATGCTGAGCACCCACATTGAGAAAAGAATGGTTATCTCAAATAAACTATCTAACTATACATTTCAAGGAAGTAGAGAAAAAAGGTAAACTAAGCCTAAGGTTAGAAGAAGAAAACAAATAATAAAGTAACCATAAAAAGGAATGAATTAATGACATTTACAGCGACCTGGATGAGGTTGGAAAATATTATTCTAAGTGAAGTATATCAGGAATGGAAAACAAGACATCGTATGTTATCACTGACATGTGGGAGCTAAGCTATGAGAACGCAAAGGCGTAAGAATGATACAAAGGACTTTGGGGACTTGCAGGGAAGAATGCGAGGGGGATGAGGGAAAAAAGACTACAAATAGGTTGCAGTGCATACTGCTTGGGTGATGGGTGCACCAAAATCTCACAAATCACCACTAAAGAACTCATTCATGTAACCAAATACTACCTGTACCCCAATAATCTATGGGAAAATAATTTTTAAAAAGATCAGAGTATAAATGTATTAAATAGATACTATAAGATATAGAAAAGGTAAACAAAACCATGAGTTGTTATTTTAAAGATAAACAAAAGTAACCAAACTTTAAACGAACAAAAAAAAATTGAGAGAGGACTCAAGTAAACAAAATTAGAAACAAAAGAGGAGACATTAAAATTGATACCATAGAAATACAAGAAAAAAATAGACTGAGCAATTAGATGCAAAGAAGTTGTATAACTGAGAAAAAACTTATGAATTTTATAAATTTATATAGACATACAGCCTTCAAGACAGAATCGATAATACGTTAAATGAGAATGTTGTAAATACTCTAATTAAAAGAAAGAGATTGACAAAGTATACCAAATAACAAAGAAAGACTCAGATAGGTTAAAAGTACAGTAATGAAGAGAGATATACCATGAGAGCACCAGTAAAAAGAAAGCTGGAGTGTCTACATTAATTTCAGTAAAAGTAGATTTCAGAATAAGGAAGGTTACTAAGATAGAGAGAGGAATTAAATAATCATAAAGGAATCATTCCCCAAGAAGATATTTTAATGTATTCTCCCAATAATAAAGCATCAAAACTAACAGAACTGCAAGATTAGATATAAAAACATATTTTATTGGCCAGACGCTATGACTCACACCTATAATCCCAGCACTTTGGGAGGCCAACGGGGGGGTGGATCACCTAAGGTCAGGAGTTCAAGACCAGCCTGGCCAACATGGTGAAATCCAGTATCTACGAATAAATACAAAAATTAGTTGGGTCTGGTGGCAAGTTCCTGTAATCCCAGCTACTTGGGAGGCTGAAGTGGGAGACTCGCTTGAACCCAGGAGAAGGAGACTGCAGTGAGCTGAGATCACACCACTGCATTCCAGCCTAGGCGACAGAGCAAGACTCTATCTAAATAAATAAATAAATAAATAAATTATTATTATTGGTACATTAGTTTGTTAGATCTGTTATAATAAAATACCACAGATCAGGTTATTTAAATGACAAAAATTTATTTTTTTCAAAGCTCTCTGTGCTAGAAGTAAAAGATCAGGGATTGGCTTTTGTTAAGTAGCCAGAAGAATTTACATGGTTTATTATAGGTATTGGCTTACAAAATTATGGAGGCTGAGAAGTTCCACCATCAACTGCAAGATGAGACCCAGGAAACTTGTGGTGGAGTTCAAAGGCCAAAAGCTTGAGAGCCAATGGTTTGTAAACCAAAAAGCGTCTGAGACATGTCTCAACCAGTTTATAAATTTATTTTGCCAAGGTTAAAGACGTGCCCAGAAAAAATCTGTGCCCTTTTTTTTTTTTTTTTTGAAACAGAGTCTCACAGTCTATGCCCCAGGATGGAGTGCAATGGCGCAATCTTGGCTCATTGCAACCTCCGCCTCCTAGGTTCAAGTGAGTCTCATGCCCCAAGCTCCTGAGTAGCTGGGATTAGAGGCGCCCACCACCACACCCAGCTAAATAAATTGTTGTATTTTTAGTAGAGACGGGGTTAGGCTGGTCTCAAACTCCTGACCTCAAGTGATCTGCCCACCTCGGGCTCGCAAAGTGCTGGGATTACAGGCCTGAGTCATCATGCCCCATGGCGGTTTTTCAAAGATAAATTTAAGTGCTTCCTCATTAAAGAGGAAACATAGCCTGGAGAGAAAAGAGGGAGGATATGGTAATCCACATGTTGCAAGAGAAAAAAAGCAGTTAGGTATTTATCTCATGTTAGTAAATCAGCACTTTGCATAAGATGAGGTGAACATAGAGTAGCTACTTGTGGAAGTGTTTAGCCTTTTATTCACAGCTATCTGATTAGAAACAAAAGGAAGACCATTTGCTTGTATGACTCAGCTTTTGACTTAATTTTTTTTTCCTTTTAGCATTGTGAATTGGGGTCCTGATATCACAGGTAGGAGGTCGTGACTGCAAGTTGTCCAGGTTCTTGGCATTTTGAACAAAGAATTGAACAAAATGCCTAGTAAAGCAAGGAAAGAATGAAGCAGCAAAAGAACAAATGCAGGGATATATTGAAAATGAAAGTACATTCCACAGTGTGGGAGAGGACCTGAGCAGTGGCTCAAGGGCCCAAATACAGAATTTTCTTGGGTCCAAATACCCTCTAGAAGTTTCCCATTGGCTAGGTAAACTAATTAAAAATTAAAAATTAATTAATTAGGTAAATGTAATAGAATAAATGCTTATAAACTTGCAATATAATTTAGGACCTAATATATTATATTATTAAATAAAATAATAGACATCAAATGTCTGGGTCATTTTCAATTTGTTTGTTAAAATTATATTATAGCAAAACATTTTTATAAATAAGTGTTCTTATAAAAAGGAAATATTTTTGTCTAATGCAAAGGTTACTTAAAGATTATTACTCTTTTTAAAATAACCAATCTTTTTATTTTAGGACAAACATTGACATACAAGATTTTTTTCTCACATAAAATTATTTTCTTTTAACCATTCTTATTGAAGTAACCTCTTTATAACTTCCTTTACATCTCTCTTGTTTTATTTACTAATTCATTTTATATTGTTTTTATAAATTATCTTTTCCACACCTGGTTACTGATTCTCACTTGCAGCGCAGCTCAGAGCAGTATTTCAGGTAACTTAAACTTTCTTTTCTAGTGCTATATTATTCCCTTCCCCTATTCAACTGGCTATGGGCAAAGGAAACCCACCCATCCTCTAGTTCCTATCATTAAAATTCATGGAACAGGAAGCATGGGAAAGCATGGCCTTATCAAATTATAAGGATTCTGAAAGTCAGGGATTACACCCAGGTACCAAAGAAAAACTCATAGCAGGCTCAGGAGGGAACACATGCAAAGTGGCACTGGTGCCCACCCAAGTAAGGCCAGAGATGTCTGGAACTCTAACATTGGAACCCACAGGAAGATGCTCCATGGGTCCTGCAGACCTCAGCCTGCCAAAGAGGATGCCCTTGGCAGAGGTTCTGACATCTAGGATTAAACCCTCCTTAGAATTTTCTCTTGCAGTGACAATGCTGCTTGGGGCTACGTTTATAGTTTTATAACACTCATGCCAAATCCTGACACCTTATAATATTTAGCAGAAATAAATATACAACTGCTTGACCAACAAATCTAAACAATAGTGTATGTTGACAATACTGTAGTCCTTTACAATTTTATTTTACCAATAATTTAAAAGCCAGATTATTTATTAAAGATTTAATGAAGTCATATGAACTTAAAAATTATTTGCTTATTTACTTTATTTATGAGTACTGCTTTATTTTTGGCCAATATGGTACCTTGTGGTCACAACAAATAATAAAAACATGTACATACACATAAACATATCTAAGAATACATACACATTCATAAAAAGATTATGTAGATTTTATTTTGGAACTCTTGCCATGAGGTATCAATATAAACTCCCCAGTTTAAAACAAAAACAGGTGGATGCCAATAGTGCTCTTCATCTCAAAATTAAAAGAAAGGTCCTCAACTAGAAAAAAAATTTACATTTTTGTAAGAAAAAAAACACATCCTTATGTTTCTTTTTTTTTTTTTTTTTTGAGACAGAGTCTCATTCTGTCACCCAGGCTGGAGTGCAGCCTTATGTTTCTTTATAAATCTCACTGCATCTTCCATATGGTTTGGCTGTGCCCCCACCCAAATCTCAACTTGAATTGTATCTCCCAGAATTCGCATGTGTTGTGAGGGGGACCCAGTGAATGGTAATTGAATCACAGGGGCCGGTCTTTCCCATGCTATCCTCCTGATAGTGGATAAGTCTCATGAGATCTAGTGGGTTTATCAGGGGTTTCTGCTTTTGCTTCCTCCTCATTCTCTCTTGCCACCACCATGTAAGAAGTGCCTTTCACCCTCTGCCTTCATTGTGAGACCTTTCCCAGCCATGTGGAACTATAAATCCAATTTATCCTCTTTCTTTTGTATATTGCCCACTCTCAGGTATGTCTTTATCAGCAGTGTGAAAAAGGACTAATACAGTAAATTGGTATGAGAAGTGGGGTGTTGCTGAAAAGATAACTGAAAATGTGAATGCGACTTTGGAACTGGTTAATAGGCAAAGGTTGGAACAGTTTGTAGAGCTCAGAAGAAGAGAGGAAAATGTGGGAAAGTTTGGAACTTCCTAGAGACTTGTCGAATGTCTTTGCCCAAAATGATGATAATGATATGGACAATAAAGTCCAGGATGAAGTGGTCTCAGATGAAAATGAGAAACTTGTTGGGAGCGAGAGCAAAGGTGATTCTTGTTATGTTTTAGCAAAGAGAGTGGTGGCATTTTGCCTCAGCCTTAGAGATTTGTAGAACTTCGAACTTGTGAGAGATGACTAAGGGCATCTGGCTGAAGAAATTTCTAAGCTGCAAAGCATTCAAGAAGTGACTTGGGTGCTGTTAAAGGCATTCCATTTTATAAGGGAAGCAGAGGATAAAAGTTTGGAAAATTTGCAGCCTGACAATGTGATGGAAAAGAAAATCCCATTTTCTGAAAAGAAATTTAAACTAGCTGCAGAACTTTGCATAAGTAACAAGGAGCTGAATGTTAATTTCCAAGACAATGGGGAAAATGTTCTCAGGGCACGTCAGTGGTCTTCATGGCAGCCCTTCTCATCATAGGCCTAGAGGCATAAGAGGAAGAAATGGTTTTGTGGGCCAGGCCCAGGGTCCCTGTGCTGTGTGCAGCCTAGGGACTTGGTGTCCTGTGTCTCAGCCACTCCGGCTATGACTAAAAGGGGCCAAGGTACAGCTCAGACCCTGGCTTCAGAGGGTGCAAACCCCAAACCTTGGCAGGGTCCATACGGTGTTGAACCTGTGGGTGCACAGAAGTCAAGAACTGATGTTTGGGAACCTCAGACTAGATTTCAGAACATGTATGAAAACGCCTGGATGCCCATTCAAAAGTTTGCTGAAGAGACTGGGCCCTCATGGAGAACCTCTGCTAGAGCAGTGCTGAAGGGAAATGTGTGGTCAGAGACCCCACACAGAGTCCCTACTGGGGCACTGCGTAGTGGAGCTGTGAGAAGAGGGCCACCATCCTCCAGATCCCAGAATGGTAGATTCACCAACAACTTGCACTGTGTGCCTGGAAAAGCTGCAGACACTCAATGCCAGCCCATGAAAGCTGCTGGTAGGGTGGCTGTACCTTGCAAAGCCACAGGGATGGAGCTGCCCAAGACCATAGGAACCCACCTCTTGCATCAGTGTGATATAGAGTCAATGGAGGTCATTTTGGAACTTTAAGATTTGACTTCCTTGCTGGATTTTGGACTCGCATGGGGCCTGTAGCCCCTTTGTTTTGGCTAATTTTTTTTTTTTTTTTCATTTGGAAAAGCTGTATTTACCCAATGTCTGTACCTCCACTGTATCTAGGAAGTATCTAACTTGCCTTTGATTTTACAGGCTCATAGCCTGAAGGGACATATCTTTTCTCAGATGAGATTTTGGACTCTGGACTTTTGAGTTAATACTGAAATGAGTTAAGACTTTGGGAGACTGTTGGAAAGGCATGATTGGTTTTTAAATGAGAGGACATGAGATGTGGTAGGGGCCAGGGTGGAATGACATGGTTTGGTTGTGCCTCCACCCAAATCTCAACTTGAATTATATCTCCCAGAAGTCTCACATGTTGTGGGAGGGACCCAGTGGGAGGTAATTGAATCATGGGGGCTAGTCTTTCCCATGCTACTCTCATGATAGAGAATAAGTCTCATGAGATGTGATGGGTCTTTCAGGGACTTCTGCTTTTGCTTCCTCCTCATTCTCTCTTGCCACCACCATATAATAAGTGCCATTCACCCTCTGCCGTGATCGTGATAACTTCACCAGCCATGTGGAACTGTAAGACCAATTAATCCTTTTTCTTTTGTAAATAGCCCAGTCTTGGATATGTCTTTATCAGCACTGTAAAAGCAGACTAATATAATCTTACTCCCTGACTAGTCTAATTCTTCGTAACCTTAATTCCTAGTAAAAAACCTAGTATTGTTTAATTTAACATAAAATGTGTGAAAGAAAAATAAATATTGGGTCCCCCAAATTATTAAACTAGAGGAAAGTCAAGCTGGGAACTGCTTACAGCTAATCTGTCTCCCATTCTATTCAAGATCAACCCTCTGCTCACTGAGATAAATGCAAATCTGACTGCTTCCTGATATGGTTTGACTATGTCCCTACCCAAATCTCATTCTGAATTGTAGCTCTCATAATTCCCACATGTTGTAGGAGGAACACAGTGGGAGATAATTTTATCATGGGTGTGGTTTCACCCATATTTTTCTTGTGGTAATGAATAAGTCTCCTGAGATCTGATGTTTGTATCAGGGGAAACCCTTTTCACTTGGTTCTCGTTTTTTCCCTTGTCTGCTACCATGTAAGACAGGACTTTGCCCTTTTGCCATGATTGTGAGGCCTCTCCAGCCACGTGAAACTATGAGCCCATTAAACCTCTTTCTCTTTATAAATTACCCAGTCTCAGATATGTCTGTATCAGTAGTGTGAGAACAAACTAATTCACCTCCTTTGGAGAGGCTAATCAGAATCTCAAAAGAATGCAACTATTTGTCTCTTATCTAACTATGACCTGTAAGCCCCCTCTCCACTTTGAGTCATCCTACATTTGCTTTGAGTTGTCCCTCCTTTCTAGACCCAATCAATGTTCATCTTACACATGTTGATTGATGTCTCATGTCTCTCTAAAATGTATAAAACCAAGCTGTCCTCTGATCGCCTTGGGAGGATGTCATCAGGAGCTCCTGAGTTTGTGTCAGGGATGTGCATCCTCAACCTTGGCAAATAAACTTTCTAAATTAACTGAGACCTGTCTCAGATATTCAGGGTTCACACATGACTTTAAGATTTTAAGTTACTGGAGAAAATTTTGAGACTAAAGTTTCTAAATTAATCTTATCAACGATTACTACAGTCATGAGAACTGAAGTCTCTAAGCTAGCTTCTATGAATTTGATAAACACTTTTCTTTTAGCCAGTTAATTAGAGTTCTCTCCTATGAATAATAGGTGAATATCATTTCCACAACACACATAAAACATATTGACATAGAAGACCCAGACAGAAGCAGGTCTTACAGATTTAAAATTCTTCATTTGCCTATTTTCAAACATGTTCTAGCTCCTGCTACAGACTATTAATCTCTTGATTATCTGTCCCACGTCCTAAACAATTGTTAACCAGGCAACTCTAAATTTGCATCTCCAAAGACATGACTTAGGTTTAAAAACAAGTAGAAAATGTACATCTCAAAGGCATAGACTTAGATGTAAAGAAAAGTAAGATCGGTTATGTAAACTTTAACATATAACAGATCTGCTATGTAAGCTCTATACAATCTTAGAAGCAGGAAAAACTCAAACTCTCCATTCCTGTTGGAAGTGAGCTGAAACTTCAAAAAAGAGTTGTTTGTCCTCTATCATAGAAGCAGGAAAACATTCATCTTCCTTGTTGAAAATAAGTGAAACTCCAGAAAACTCCAGCAAAATAAGCCTTATATATCAATGAAAATTTGGAAGATCAGGGATTCTCTGGAGGAGAGAGCTCCTAAATCTCAGCAAGTAGTCCTATTGGTTTGAGAAATAAAGATATTCCAAGCTAGTACCAAGCACCAATAGGTTTGTCAAAGGTTAGGGTACCCTCCACTCAGTCTCTTCTATTGATTGTCAATTTGTAAACCAAAAAGTATATGAGACAGGTCTCAACCGATTTGAAAATTTATTTTGCCAAGGATAAGGACATGCCCAGAATAAGAAACATGTAATCACAGAAACAATCTTTGGTCTGTGCCTTTCTCCAAAGATGCATTTGAGAGCTTCAATATTGAGGAGAAAAAAGTAAGCTGGGGGAGAAAGAAGAAGAGTATGGTAATCCACGTGATGAAAGGGAAAAGAAACAGGTAGAGGAATAGTAAGTTATGTATGTCTCAAACTCAGTAAATCAGCACTTTACATAAGATACAGTGAACATAGAGTAGCAACCTGTGGAGATATTTAATCTTTTATCTGTAGGTATCTGCTTAGTAACAAAATGAAGGCAGTTTCTTGGATGACTCAGCTTTCAGTGTATTTTTTTTTTTTTTTAACTTTGGCATAGTTAATTGGGATCCTGAGTTTTTATTTTTTTTGTCATAGCATAGATTCCACTCCAAATCTACAGGCCTGAAACCAGAAGCCCTGAGGGTATGGAAGTTCCAACTCAGCAGTCAGGTAGAGTGCTAATTCCACCTTCTTCCTTTTTGTACTGTTTAGTCCTTAAACAGATTATATGACGGCCCTCTGCTTTGCTTAGTCTAGCAATTCAAATGCTAATTTTACTTGGAAACACCTGCAGAGACATTCCCAGACATAATGTTTCATGTGCTATTTGGGCATCCCATCATCCAGTCAAGTTGACACATAAAATTAGCCATCAAATCAGACATATTGGACTAGATCCTAGCCATGTGACCTCACTTAATCTTAATTATCTTTTTATAGATCCCATTTCCACACACAATCACATTTTAAATGGGTACTGGGTAATAAGACTTCAACATATGAATTTTAGAATGACACAATTTACTCCATAACAATTGAAGATTTTAACATCATTCTAGTAGTAATTGACAGGTTTATCAGGCAAAAAGATTGCAAGAATATAGTTGAACTTAATAGCCTTATCAATCAAGTGGATGCATTTGACATGTATAGGATTTTTTATCCAACAATAGCAAAAATACATTTATCTCAAGCCAAATGGAACATTCAGCAAGGTAGACCACATTTTGGGTCATAAATCACCAGGTATGCAAGATAATTCAGCATTTAAAAAGCAATCAAATTTAGTCAACTCATCTTTGAGAAAGAAGAAAAGGTAATTCAGTGGAGAAAGCATAGTCTCTTCAACGACTGCTGCTGGAACAACAGAATGTCCTTATGCAATAAAATGAATATTTTATTTTCACCTGAGTTTCAGGTGATCACTTATACCTGAGCTTCAGAAACAAAATAAACCTTAGATATCAACAAAACATTCAGGGACGAGAAACTCAGGTGTAAGTACTGTCTAGATAGAGCCAGGGAGTGTCACTCCCACCAAAAGAGCCTAAAATGTCAAGTGAATTAACATACTTTGTGCAGATCATTGGAGAGAAAACACAAAGAGTTTATAGAAAGGTGACACAGACACTGAGGCTGAAGAGAAAGGAGGCTTGGAACCCTGCATGGGTTTACCAAATGCTAGGGCTAGTTCCAGGCTTTGAATGGCTGCAATTCAAAAAGCCAGAGTGTCTTCCCACTTTCAAGTCAGTCATTTAGTTTCCAGAGGTATGGAGGATGGAGCTGATTGAAATTACTTAAATAAAAGACACAGAATTTAGAAGCCGGATTGCAAGGAAGCTTATCTAGATTCAGGAGAAAGTTAAAAGCCAATCCAGGAAATCCAAGGAAGTGAGTAAAATGACGCAGGATCTAAAAGGAAAAAAATAGCCACTTTAGAAAAGAACCAAAGTGAACTTCTAGAACTAAAAAAATCACTACAAAAATTGTATAATACAATCAGAACAGTTAACAGCAGAACAGACCAAGCTGAGGAAAGAATCTCAGTGCTCACAGATTGATTAATCAAATAAACTCAGTCAGACAAAAATGAAAAAAAATTCTAATAAAACTGAAGCGAAATATAGGATTAAGAGACAAAAACTATGTCCCATTGGCATTTCTGAGAAAAAAGAGAAAGTAAGGAACTTTGAAAAAATACGTTTGAGGATAGAGTCCATTAAAATATCTTCGATCTTGCTAAAGAGGTTTACATGTGAAGTCAACAAATACAGAAAACCCCTGCAAGATTTTGTACAACTAAATCACCCCCCCTACCCCCAGGCATATAGTCGTCAGACTGATCAAGGTCAAAGTGAGAGAAAAACTCTTAAAGGCAGCTACATAGAAGGATCAGGTCACATAAAAAGACAACCTCATCAGGCTAGCGGTGGGTATCTCAGAAGAAATCTTACAGGCCAGAAGAAATTAAGGGCCTATTTTCACCATCCCTAAAAACAGAAATTCCAACCGAGAATTTCGTATCCTGACAAATAAAGCTTCATGACTGCAAGAGACCTAAAATCCTTTTGAGGGAATCAAATGCTAAGGAAATTAGACCAGCCTTATAAGAGGTCCTTAAGGGAGTGCTAAACATGGAAACAAAATAACATCTGCTACCACAGAAACACACTTAAGCACATAATCTAAAGACACTAAACAACTACAGAATGAAGTCTACAAAACAACCAGCTAACAACAGAGACAGGATAAAAATTTTACATGTCTATGATAACTTTGATTGTAGATCATCTAAATGTCCCACATAAAAGACATAGAATGGCAAGTTGAATAAGATGACAAGCCTCAACTCTTTATTGCCTTCAAAAGACCCATCTCACATGTAATGACATCCACAGTCTCAAAGTAAAACAGATGGAGAAAAATCTATCATGCAAATGAAAAACAAAAAAGAGCAAGAGTTGCTATTCTTATATCAGAAAAAAATAGGCTTTGAAAACAAAATAATTAAAAAAGGAGGAAAACGGAAATTGCATAATGGTGAAGTGTTCAATACATCAAGAAGAGTTAACTATTATAAATATATATTCACCCAATATTGGGGCACACAGATTCATTAAAAAAAAAACAAACTTCTTTTTGACCTATGTAAATATTTAGACAGATGCACTATAATAGTGGGAAATTTCAACACCCTCCTGACAGCATTAGACAGAGCATTGAGACAGAAAACTAACAAAGATATTCTAGATTTAATCTAGATCCTTGACCATTTGTATATAATAGACATCTAGAATATTACATCCAACAACCACAGAAAATAGATTCTTCTCATTAGCACATGGAACTTATAGTAAGATTTAACATAGGCTTGATCATAAAGCAAATTTCAGTAAACTAAAAAATGTAAGTTATACCAAGTACAGTCTTGGACTACAATGTAACAAAAATAGAAAAAAAAAAAATCAAGGTATCTCAAAACTACACAAATGCATAAAATTTAAATAACTTCCTCCTGAATAAACTGCTAAGTGAATGATGAAATTAAGGCATGAAGAATAAAAGTTAAAATTAATGAAAATAGGAACACAGCTTACCAAAATTTGTGGATTGCAGCTAAAGCAATATTAACAGGAAAGTTTATAGCACTGAATGGCTGAATCGGGAAGTTAGAAAAATCTCAAATTAGCAATTTAACTTTGAACATAGAGGAATTGAGAAAAAAAGAAGTAACAAACCCCAAAGCTAGCAGAAGAAAATAAATGTAAACCACAAATAAAATTCTAAGACATATCAACCATCTGAATGGACCCCTCCTCTTATCCAAGAGCATTCCAGAGTCAACCTAAAAATCAAGTTCAGGCCATGATGGAAGAGATGGAGTTGGACATGCCTCATTATTCCCTACTGCCTTTTGGAACTCAGGAAAAGCTGATCAGCATTAACGTTAACACAGACCTTAAGTCTGATAAGAAGCATTTATAATCTATTGTCTCTGAAACTTGCTATTTGGAGGCTTCATCTGCATCATAAAATTATCTACAAAAACCCTCATTTTAACCTAGACATTCCTTTCTATTGATAATAACTCTTTCAACCAATTGCCAATCAGAAAAGTTTTAAATCTGTTTGTGACCTGGAAGCCCCCACTTTGAGTTGTTCCACACTTCCAGATCAAGCCAATGTAAACCTTACATGTATTGAATGATGCATTTTATCTCCCTAAAATGTACAAAAAGCTAGCTGTACCCTGACCCCATTGGGTACATGTCATCAGGACCTCCTAAGGCTGTTTCACAGGCATGTCTTTAACTTTGGCAAAATAAGCTTTCTAAATTGATTAAGAACAGTCTCAAATATATATACATTTAGACAGAGTCTTGATCTCTTGATCTATCACCCAGGCTTGAGGGCAGTGGCATGATCTTGGCTCACTGCAACATCTGCCTTCAGGCTCAAGCAATCCTCCTG
Source organism: Macaca nemestrina (assembly GCF_043159975.1). Classification (NCBI taxonomy): domain Eukaryota; kingdom Metazoa; phylum Chordata; class Mammalia; order Primates; family Cercopithecidae; genus Macaca; species Macaca nemestrina. The sequence goes on from NC_092145.1 coordinate 60,087,657, forward strand.
CCTCAACCTCCCAGGTAGCTGGAACTATAGGCACATGCCACCATACCTGGCTAATTTTTGTATTTTTTTGTAGAGATGGGGTCTCACTGTGTTGCCCAAGCTGGTCTCAAACTCCTAAGCTCAAGCAGTTTACCTGCTTGACCTTCCAAAGTGCTGGGATTACAGATGTGAGCCATCATGCCTGATCTGTCTCAGATATTTTAGGTTCACAAATTGGAAACCATGAAAGGATTCTGAGTGGAGGTGCCCCTGACTTTAGACAAATCTCCTATCAGTGCTTCATGTTAGCTTTAGTTATTTTTGTGGCTCAAACTAACAGGACAATTTGCAGACACCTGGGTGCTCCCCCTCACTACTCCAGAGAATCCCTGATCTCCCAAAATTTGATTGAGATATAAAGTTTATTTTGTTGTACACCTTCTTTTCTGGACACACAGGAAACAGATTATCTAGGAATGACTCCCTCACACACGTGTTTTGTTTTACGGTGCCTCTCCTTGTAAGCGGATGTGTAAATGAAAGAACATGTCACGTCTTCTAATATTCTAAGTTTAGTTAAACATTACGTCTGTTCTTGTGCAAATTTTAAACTAACAGGCAAATTACGTCAAGAAAAATTCAGAGCCAAAAAGTTGACCTGCAACTATAAAGTTTCTAAGTTCTCTGTCAATCTCCCTGTTTTCTTCCTGCTTTTTAAGTCTGCTATTAATTTTTTACTGAGATAAAATCCACTGTTTAAATCCAAATGTTCCTTTTCATTATTTGCTTCTGCAAACCAGTGAATTTGTATTAATATTTTATGGCTAGAGTTCTGAAGTAAAAGCTGTAAGATTTTTGTTTGTATGAGTGTGTATGTGTGTATTTATGTGTACGTACTATATTAGTCCATTTTCACACTGCTGATAAAGACATACCCGAGACTGGGTAATTTACAAAATAAAGAGGTTTAATACACACATGTAGAACATGGCTGGGAAGGCCTAACAATCATGGTGGAAAGCAAGGAGGAACAAGTCACATGTTACGTGGATGATGGCAGGCAAAGAGAGAGAGTTTGTGCAGGGAAACTCCCACTTATGAAACCACCAGATCTTGTGAGACTTATTCACTATCATGAGAACAGCACAGAAAAGACTTCTTGATTCAATTACCTCCCACCAGGTTCCTTTAACAACACATGGGAATTCAAGATGAGATTTCAGTGCGGACACAGCCAAACCATATTATTCTGTCCCTTGCCCCTCCCAAATCTTATTTCCTCACATATCAAAACCAATCATGTTTCCCCAACAGTCCCCTAAAGTCTCAACTCATTTCAGCATTACTCACTTCAGCATTAGCTCAAAAGCCCACAGTTCAATGTCACATTTGAGACAAGGCAAATCACTTCTGCCTATGAACCTGTAAAATCAAAAGCAAATTAGCTACTTCCTAGACACAATGGGGGTGCAGGCATTGGTTAAATACAGCCATTCCAAATTAAAGAAATTAGCCAAAACAAAAAGGCTACAGGCGCCATGCAAGTCTGAAATCCAGCAGGTCAGTTAAATCTTAAGGCTCCAAAATGATCTCCTTTGACTCCAGGTCTCATATCTAGGTCACACAGATGCAAGATGTGGGTCCCCATTGTCTTGGGCAGCTCTGCCTATGTGGCTTTGCAAGGTGCAGTCTCCCTTCTGGTTGACTTCACAGGCTGTCATTGAGTGTCTGTGGCTTTTTCAGGTGCACAGTGCAAGCTATCAGTTAATCTAACATTCTGAGATCTGGAGGACTGGAGGATGATGACTCTCTTCTCACAGATCCACTAGGTGGTGTCCCAGTGGGGACTCTGTGTGGGGGCTCCAACCCCACATTTCTATTCTGCACTGCCCTAGCAGAGGTTCTCCATGAGGTCCCTGACCCTGCAGCAAACTTCTGCCTGGACATCCTGGCATTTCCATACATCTTCTGAAATCCATGCGGAGTCCCCAAACCCCACTTCTTGACTTGTGTACACTCACAGGCTCAACGCCACATGTAAACTGCCAAGGCTTGGTGCTTGCACCCTCTGAAGCCATGGCCTGAACTCTAGTTTGGCCCCTTTTAGCATTGCTGGAGTGGCTGAGACCTAGGGCACCAAGTCAATGGATTGCACACAGCATGGGGATCCTGGGTCCAGTCCACAAAACAACATTTTTCCTGCTAGGCCTCCAGGCCTGTAATGGAAGGGTCTGCATGAACACCTCTGACATGCCCTGGAGATGTTTTTCCCACTGTCTTGGGGATTAACATTTGCCTCCTCATTACTTATGCAAATTTCTGAAACTTACTTGAATTTCTCCTCAAAAAATGGGATTTTCTTTTCTATTGTATTGTCAGGCTGAAAATTTTCTGAACTTTTATGCTCTGCTTCCCTTATAAAACTGAATGCCTTTAACAACACCCAATTCACCTCTTGAATGCTTTACTGCTTAGACATTTCTTATACCAGATACCCTACATGATCTCTCTCAAGTCCGAAGTTCCACAAATGTTTAGGGCAGGGTCAAAATGCCACCACTCTCTTTGCTAAAATATAACAAGAGTCGCCTTTGCTTCAGTTCCCAACAAGTTTCTTATTTCTACCTGAGACCACCTCAGCCTGGACTTTAATGTCCATATCACTAACATCATTTTGGCCAAAGTCGTTCAACAAGTCTCTAGGAAGTTCCAAACTTTCCCACATTTTCTCGTCTTCTGAGCCCAAAAAGTGTTCTAACATCTGCCTGTTACCCAGTTCCAAAGTTGCTTTGCCATTTTCAGGTGTCTTTTCAGCAGCGCACCCTCTACTGGTACCAATTTACTGTATTAGTGCATTTTCACATAACTGATAAAGCCATACTTGAGATTGGGCAATTTACAAAAGAAAGAGATTTAATGGACTTACAGTTTCACATGGCTGGAAAGGTCTCACAATTATGATGGAAGACAAGGAGGAGCAAGTTACATCTTATGTGGATGGCAGCAGGCAAAAAGAGAGAGTTTGTGCAGGGAAACTCCCTGTTATAAAACCCTCAGATCTCTTGAGTCTTGTCCACTATCATGAGAACAACACAGGAAAGACTTTCTCCCATGATTCAATTACCTCCTACCCTGTCCCTCCAACAACATGTGGGAATTCAAGATGAGATTTGGGTGGGGACACAGCCAAACCATATCACGTATGCCTATTTTGTTATGTTTTTTTTTTTTTTTTTTTTTTTTTTTTTTTTTTTACCACAAGGTACCAAATTGACTTAAAGAGTACTCATAAATTAAATAAAAAGTCAAACTGCTTTTCAAGTTCATGTGACTTAAGTAAACTCTTCAATAACTTAATTGGTTTTAAAATCATTGGTAAAGTAATATTAGAAATGTTTCGAGAATTGTCAGCCTACATTTCTGTTTGCATTATTGATCAAGTGATTTTATACTTATCCCTGACAAATACTATAAGGTGTCAAAACTTGCCATAAGGGTTAAAAACTATAAACCCAGCCAAAAACAGAAATTTTGCTTGTATAATTTTTTGATAAATAAAACATTAATATTGTTGGTTTAATGGAAACAGCTAAAGTTTGAGTTACTGGTAATGTAACCATATATTTAATGCTAAGATTCTTATGTAAAAACCTGAAATTTGCAGGTCTTAAAAATGGTTGACAGGTAAATAACTTTAAATGATGACTATCACATTTTTTATAAATAATCTAGGTAAACTATCAAATAAAATAATTAGGTAACTGTAATGGAATGGATATATGCAAACCAAGTTTTCATAATTAAGAATTTAAAGTTATATTAAATGAATAATAAGTATTTAATTGAATGTCTAAATATTTCACAATTTTAAAAAATTATAGAAAAACATCCTTTCTTAAAAAAATGTGTTCTTACTAAAAAGCAAATAATTTTTGTGTAATTTAAAGCTCATTTAAAGGTTATGTGTAAAACAAGGTAAAAAGAACCAGAAAATAAAATACATGTAAAGAAAGTTAAAAAATCAAGAGTTATTTTTAGTTAGAAAGTTTAAAAAAGTAATTTCATATTAAAAGTAATTGTATGGTGAATTTTTGGCTTAAAATAAAATAGTTTCTTAAGAAATTCTGAAAGCCCAAGCATGCTATGAATAATCTAATTTGTAATAAAATTAGTAAAAAAAAATTTATAAAAATGTTATGTAATTAATTGACAATAATTAAAGAAAATTAAATAAATAGTTTTTCTAAAAATTGGACTTTGACATTAAAAATACACTCATACAAAACTAAACATTGGGTTAGAGCAAGATTTTATCAAAAATATGAAGTTACTCTTAATGCAAGAGGGTTTTTAATTTTAAAATTCTATAATATGTTTCTTTTTGAAATTGTTCAGATTGATATCTCAGAAGCTGTACCCTGATGCTTCTGCCAGTTCTTTCTTTTGAGGACATCTTGGATGGTAACTTTCTCATTCAACTTTTGGTGGCTTCTGTAATTTTTTAGCTAACAGTCTAAAATAAGGGGGATAAATTTTGAAAACAGGCAAATAAATAATCTTTTGGATCTGCGTTTGTCTGCCCATCTGTTACATATATATGTTTATATGTGTCATGTGGAAGTGATGTTTTACTTCTAAACTATATGAAAGAACTCTAAGCATTTGTGTTAAAGAAAATTAAGGGCTTACTAAGCAGATAGAAGGTAGGTCAGATTCCTTTCAATTCACATGATCTTGGTAAAATTAATTTGGTAAATTTATTCTCAAAATTCTGTTTAGTAGTTTAAAAGCTTAAAATAATATTATGTTAAATTAAGTAACTTTTTTTTTTCTGGGAATTAAGACTACTAAGAGATAAAATAGTAGGAGTGTAAAAGGTGTTTTTGGTTAATAAAAACACAAGGATGTGGTTTTTGCCAATGAAAAAAAAAAGTATTTTTTTTGTGATGCAAATATATGTCATCCAAACAATTAGGAGGTTATTCCTGGGAGAACAACCAGCCTAGTAAAGCAGAGACTTGCCCGTGTAGGGTCTATTTACTCTGAGAATTGGACTGCCCAACTCTCCCTGTAAAATACCAAGTGGAGCACCCCAGATGAACCACTTTTTGATATGCTTTAAAAGACCAGTTAAGAGTCACTTAAAATAAAGAAAGAGTTATACAAATTAAACGAAATGGATAAAGAGAAAAATTAAGCCAAGGCAAAATGTTACCTCTGAGATCTGTGGTTACCAAGAAAGTAGTCAATGTGGGGAAGAGCAAAACTAAGTAACTATTGTAATCAGAAGGGATAATGTAAAGAAATTGTTTCATTTTCTAGATTGGTATCATCAGTTTCCTGTGAAACATTTACTATAACGGATTGTAGAAATAACTACTTTAAGGACAGAATCCTTCATCTAAAATGCTACAGAATAAAAGAGCTTGTTTGGTTTAATGCAGGACCAGCAGATTACTCTTAAACAATTGCTGATAAACATATGGGATTCAAATGCACAGGAGATTATTCCTGAGAGAACAACCAGTCTAGTGAACCAGATAAATGCTACTGTAAGTTCTATTTACCCTGAGAATGAGACTTTCCTACTCTCCCTGTAAAATACTTACCACGTGGAGGACCCCACATGAAACAGTTGCTATGCTACATGTGCAAGCCGGTTGGGACTGGCTTTATAATAACCAGGATATTCTCCCACTGAATATGCCTGTTACCCAGTTCATGGTAAATTTTTGTTAAGGGACCCCTTTTACATGAGTACCCTGGATGACATTACTCGCACAGATTCATATGACTGTTTGAGAAGCCTTATCAAATTTGCTGTCCCTCATGGGTCTTACAGTTGCTTAATAAAATACTGGAGACAATTAACAAATTAAATGGGAATAGAAAAAGAGATTCAAACGTTTTGCCCCAGAAGTGTGATAGAAAATTGTGGATGGTTATTAAGAAATAAAATAAGTAAAGTGAAAATTGAGGAGTTAAAACAAAGATCTTTCAAACACTATGCGCCCCCGATTGGAAAATTTAAGAAAAATCAAAAGGCAAAGGTTGCAATGAGAAAGCTGACATTGCCTGGACAATGATGAGGCAAATTAAAAAGACTGACAAAACAGCCTGAGTCTCTTGTCCCAACCTTATGTTAAGGACCCAAATCATTTTTATATAGAATCTTGCTACCTGGACCATATAAGAAGAATACGCATAAGCAGAGAGTCTTTCTTTACCCTAGGAGTGATTCTAACTATTTGAGGAACTGCTAGATTCCACAGTGCCTGATAGACTGCTCTCATCTCACAAGAGCTGTTTGGCTTGAGGGAAGCAGTTTTAAGGTGAACAAACAACATCCTGTTTGAAAGCTGCTCCTCTGGCAAAAGAAGAGTCAAGGAAATCTAGTGAAGCATGTTTTTGTGAGCAAATTCACTTTTCTCTTTGAGTTCTCCAAAGTTCAGAAACTGTTCATGAGTATTCTGTTTTATGGCAATATAGTTATTTGCATAAATTTAGTGAGTCTTTTCTTTTAAAACAGAACAATTGCAGACACTGGTTATTTTACCAAAGCTTTGAGTAGAATAACATATTTTTAGGTAAAATTCCAGCAAAACTAACTTAAGAAAAGCCTACATAGTGAATCAGTTGTTGTACTTTATGTGACTATTCACATATTTGTCAAGTATAATAAGACAAAGACTTATTTGGCACACATACCCTAAATTATCTCTCTCAAGTTCAAAGTTCCACAAATCCTTAGGGAAGGGGCAAAATGCCACCAGTCTCCTTGGCAAAACATAACAAGAGTCACCTCTGCATCAGTTCCCATCAAGTTTCTCATCTCCATCAGAGACCTCCTCTGCCTGAATCTTATTGTCCATATCGCTATCAGCATTTTAGGCAAAGCCATTCAACAAGTCGCTAGGAAGTTTCAAACTTTCTCACATTTTCCTGTCCTCTTCTGAGCCTCCCAAACTGCTCCAATCTCTGCCTGTTACCCAGTTCCAAAGTCCCTTTCACATTTTTGGATATCTTTTAAGCAACACCCCATTCTACTGGTACCAACTTACTGTATTAGTCTAAAGACATACCCGAGACTGGGAAGAAAAAATAGATTTAATTAGACTTACAATTCCACATGGCTGGGGAGGCCTCAGAATCATGGCAGAGGGTCAAAGGCACTTCTTACATGGTGGTGGCAAGAGAGGATGAGGAAAAAGTAAAAGTGGAAACCCCGATAAACCCATCAAATATCATGAGATTTATTCACTATCACGAAAACAGAATGGAAAAGAACGGTCTCCATGATTCAATTACCTCCCCCTGGGTCCCTCCCACAGCACATGGGAATTCTGGGACATACAACTCAAGTTCAGATTTGGGTGGGGACACAGACAAACCATATCAACTTGTTACTAGACTTTAGCCCTTATTTTCATTTTTTGAGAATATATTGAATTGTAAATTATTTTTTGGCTGCAATAATCCTCTAATGAGTATAAGATTATCATTTTTCTCTATATTTTTAGTTTGTGCTCCAATGGAATATGTTCCTTTTTCTGTTCTGACCCACAAATACTCTTTTGATTTTCAAAATATTAATGTTATTTATCTCTCTTTGTTTTATTTCTAAGGAAACTAGAATCATGATATTCTAAAGAATAGAAATGCAAATCTCCCTCATTTGGCATCCACTAGACCCAATCTAGTTTTTCACTATAAATGCCCTGCTGCTAAGGCTATACAAGTATCCTCCCTCTAAGCCCAGAGAATGCCACAATAGAGGTGGGGGCATGAGATTGCAAGGGCCAATTTTGAAGGATAAAATCAGCTCAGACCCTCCAAATCAAGGATGGGTACACTTATTCACTATTACGAAAATATCTCCTAATAAAACAGGAGACTGCTTTCTGAACTATTATATGGCACCTTTTTATTCATCTCAACCATAATGAATTTCTTGCTTCCTGTAAAATTAGAAGAAAATAATAACTGAGAGGATAAAAGTACCTTGTGACAAATCCTCGTGGGCATAATACTCTCAGTTATGAGTTGTGCAGATCTATATACATATATATATATATATATATAAAAATTCAGAACAATGCTTATGTTTTGTAATGCTAATTGCTATACGTTTGTAACTAAAATCAAGATTAGAGTAGCTCAATGCACAGAAGTTAAAAGTAAGTCAGTTTTGTGACCTTGTCTTTGTTTTTTTGTTTTTTGGCTTTTTACAAAAAAAAAAAAAAAAAAAAAAAAACAGGTAATAAATGCCTGTTCACGTTTACTTCTGTTTGGTGTAGAATATTTAATTAGAGTTTTTTGGCTCTAATCTCTTGACAGCAAAGTGTCCCAGTGAGAGACAGGATAAACTTCGGGCAGACAGCCATGCCAGCCTAACAATGCTATGGAACCAAATAAAAATTTGCCGGCCACTGATATTGCCCCTGGCAAATCTTGGGCAGAAGGGGGATAATGTAAAATAAAAATAAAAATCTAAGGCCCTTCAACCATCTAAATGAACCCTTCCTGTTGTCTAAGGGCATTCCAGAGTTAACACAAAAAAGCTAGTTAAGGTCATGATAAAGAGGTGGTCGGACATGCCTTATTGTACCCTCCTCTCTTTTGGAATTCAGGGAAAGTTGACCAGCATTAACATCAACATAGACCTTAAGTCTGATAAGAGACATTTACAATCTGTCCTCTCTGAAACTTGCTACTTGGAGGCTTCATCTGCATGATAAAACACTGGTCTCCAGGATCCATTATGGTAACCTTGACATTCCTTTCTATTGCTAATAACTCTTTCAACCAATTTTCAAAAATTTTTAAATCTACCTATGGCCTGAATGTTCCTACTTCGAGTTGTTCCGCCCTTTCAGATCGAATCAGTGTAAATCTTACATGTATTGATTGATGTATTATGTCTCCCTAAAATGTATAAGAGCAAGCTATGCCTCAACAGCTTAGGGCATATGTTGTCCAGACACACTGAGTCTGTGTCAAAGGTGTATCCTTAACCTTGGCAAAATAAACATTCTAAATTGATTGAGACCTGTCTTAGAGACTTTTAGGTTCACAGACATAACTAAATTAGAAGGGAACTGTGTGAAATTGGGATGGAATAATTCATAGAAAACATCAATGAAACAAAGAGTTGGTTCTTCAAAAAAATAAAATAAAATAAGATAAAAAAGCATAGACCACAAGGTATATTAGCAAAAAAGTAAAGAGGACATTCAAAAACTACAATTAGAAACAACAAAGATGACATTACAACTGATTATGCAGAAATACAAAAGATCCTCAGAGACTATTATGAACAACTCTATGCATACTAATTAGAAAACCTAGAAGAAATGGATAAATCCCTGGAAACACACAATCTCTCAAAATTGAACCAGGACAAAAGTGAAAACTTGAAAATATCAATAACAAGTTATAAGATTGAATTAGTAATAAAAACCCATCAACCAAAAAGAGCACTGGACCAGATGGATTCATAGATTAATGCTACCAGGTGTACAAATAGCTGGTATTAATTCTAACGAAGCTATTCATAAAAATTAAAAAGAGAATCCTCCTTAACTCATTCTATAAAGCCAGCATAAGCCTAATGCAAAATATGGCAGAGAGACGGTGAACAAAGAAAACTTCAGGTCAATATTCTTGATGAATGTAGATACAAAAATTATTAACAAAATACTACCAAACTGAATTCAGTAGCACATCAAAAAGTAGGCTTTACTCCTGGATTGCAAGCCTGGTTCAACATATGCAAATAAATAAATGCAACTTACCAAATAAGCAATTAAAAGCAAAAGCAATATGATCATCTCAGTAGATGAAAAAAAAAAATTAAACGAAACAAAGCTTTTGATAAAACATCCTTCATGGTAAAAACTCTCAACAGACTACCCATCAAAATAACAAACGCCAAAATAATAAGAGCCATGTATGACAAACACACAGCCAACATTACACTGAATGTGACAATGCCAAAACCACCCTCTTGAGAACTGGAAACTAATAAGCTTGTCCACTCTCATCATGCCTATTAAACATAGCACTAGAATTCCTAGACAGAGAAACCAACCTAGACATTTTTTTAATAAAAGAAAATTCAAATAGGAAAAGAAGTCAAGCTATCTCTTTCTGTTTATAATATAATTCTATACCTAGAAAATCCTGAAGATTCTGCCAGAAGGATCCTAGAACTTGTAAGCAACCTCAGTAAAGTTTCAAAATACAAAATTATTGTACAAAAATTAGTAGTATTTCTGTACATCAATAACATTCAATCTGAGAGTAAAATAAAGAATAGAGAACAATATTAAACATTGTTCATTCAAAAAAATGAAATACCTGGGAAGAAAGCAAACCAATCAAGTACAATATCTCTACAAGGAGAACTACACAACACTGCAGAAATATATTAGAGATAACAAAAATAAATGGAAAGGCATTTCATGCTCATGGATTGGAAGAATCAGTATTGTCAAAATTGCCATACTGCTTAAAGCAATCTATAGAATAAATGCTATTCTTATCAGAATACAAATGTTATTTTTTACAGAATTACTAAAAAAAAAAACAAAAAACTCCTCTAAAGTTCATATGTAACCAAAAGAGACTGAATAGTGAAAGCCATCCTAAGCAAAAAGAAGAAAGTCAGAGGCGCCACCCTACCTGACTTCTAAGTATAATATAACACTACGGTAAGCAAAACAGCATGGTATTAGTACAAAATCAGACCAATACACCATTGAAACACAATAGAAAACCCATAAATAAAGTATCACATCTACAACCATTGGATCATCAACAAAATCATCAGGAAAAAAAAAAAAGAGTGGGAGAGATGATTTTTATTTAATAAATGGTGCTGTGATAACTGGCTATTTTTCTATGGACAGAAGAATAAACCTGGACCCCTACATTTCATTATATACACAAATTAACTCAAGAAAGGTTAAATAATTTAATGTAACACCTCAAACACTAAAAATCCTAGAAAACAAGCCAGAAAATACCTTTTTGACGTCAGCCTTGGTAATAAATAGTTGGCCAAGTCCCCAAAAGCAACTGTAACAAAAACAAAAACTAACAATTGGGACCTAATAAACTGAAAAGCTTTCACACAACAAAAGAAACTATCAACAAAGTAAACAAACAACCTACACAATGGAAGAAAATGTTTGCAAACTCCTCATTGTACAAAGATTTAATATCCAGAATCTATAAGAAACTTAACAAATCAACAAACAAAAAATAAATAAAGTCATAAAAATGGGGAAAGGATATAGAATAGATAATTCTCAAAAGAAGACACACAAACAGCCAATTAACATAAAAATGTTCTTTATTTCTAATAATCAGAAAAATGCAAATCAAAGCTACAGTGAGATATAACTTTGTATTAGTCTGTCCATGCACTACTATAAAAGAATACCTAAAACTGGGCAATTTATAAAGAAAAGAGAGTTACTTCTCTCACAGTTGCACAGGCTATGTAGAAAGCATGGCTAGGGAGAACTCAGAAAATTCTCCATCATAGCAGAAGGTGAAGGAAAAGTAAACACATCTTACATGGCCAGAGCAGGAGGAGAGAAAAGAGGGAAATGCTACACACTTTTTAACAATTAAATCTCATGAGAACTCACCCACTATCACAAGAACAGCAAGGGGAAAATTTGCCCCCTTGAACCAATCACCACCCACCAGGCTCCTCCTCCAACATTGGGGATTACAATTTGACATGATATTTGGACAGAGACACAAATCCAAACCATATCACAACTCATGCCAGTCAGAATGACTATTATTAAAAAATCAAAAAGTAACAGATGCTGGTAAGGCTGCAGAAAAAAGAGAATGCTTATGCACTATTGGTAGGAATGTAAATTAGTTCAACCACTGTGAAAAGGAGTTTGAAGTTTTCTTAAATAACGTAAAACACAGCTACTATCTGACCCAGTAATCTCAATACTGGGTATTTACCCAAACGAATATAAATTAATAGCAAAGACGTAAAATCAACCTATGCATCCATCAATGATGGATCGTGTAAGGAAAATATTGCATATATACACCATGGAAGACTACACAATCATAACACAATGAAATTATGTCCTTTGTAACAAAATGGATGTACCCGGCAGCCATTATCTTAAGATAATTAACACAGGAACAGAAGACCAAATAGTGCATGTTCTCACTTATGAGTGGAAGCTAAACATTGAGTACACCTAAAAATTAAGATGACAACAATAAACACTGTAGACTACTAGAGGGAGGAGGGAGAAAGAGAGGCATGCATTTAAAATCTATCTATTGCTGTGGGGTGTGGTGGATCATGCCCGTAATCCCAGCACTTTCAGAGGCCAAGGTGGGAAGATCACTTGAGCTCAGGAGTTTGAGACCAGCCTGGACAATGTGGTAAAACCCCGTCTCTACCAAAAATGCAAAAAAAAAAAAAAAAAAAAATCTAAGCATGGTGGTGCAGGCCTGCAGTTTCAGTTACTCAGGAGGCTGAGGTGGAGGATGATTTGAGCTTCAGAGGTGGAGGTTGCAGTGAGCTGAGATTGTGCCACTGGTCTTCAGCCTGTGTGGTGAACTTGAAAGGGTGTCTAGGACAGGAAAATTGCAATTCTTAAAAAAGTCTTGATGCTATGCTGGGCTTAGAACTACTGGACTGGGGTAGTGTGTGACCTAGTGAGACACAAGACAGAACCACTGGGTGAGTGCTTGAGCCACCACTCCCCCAACCTCAGACGATGCAGTTAACCGTAATGAAAATGACTCTATTTCTGCTTCAAGAATGGAGAGAAATGAATAAAGATGACTTTGCTTTGCATCTTAGATACCAGTTGAGCCAACTGTAAGAGCCTTGATGCTCCCATTCCAGGCCCTAACTCCCAAATAACATTTTTAGACACACCCTGGGGCAAAACAGAACCCACTGCCATAAAAAGAAGGACCATAAAAAGAAGGACCCACTCCTGGCAACTTGTATCACATGCTAACTGAAAAGCCCTTGGGCCCTTAATTACCAGCAGCAATATCCAGGTAGTACACCATGAGCTTTGAGTGAAACTCTGAGACATGTTGGTGTCAGGTACCAGCTCACCTACAGTAGGATAGAGCACCAAGTGGGCTCTTAAGGTCCCTGAGTTCAGGATTAGCCTCTTGGATGGCATTTATGGACCTGCCTGGGGCCAGAGGGGAGACCACTGCCCTGAAAAGTGAGTCTCAGGCCTAGCAGCATTCAATACAAGCTGACTGAAGAGCCCTTGGGCCATAATTGAACATTGGCAGTGGTGGGGCCGAACTTTCTCTGGGACAGTGTTGGTGAGGGCCATAGGGAGAGGCTCATCTACCTGTGGAGGGAGAAAAGGAGCAGGCAAGGCTTTGTCTTGTGTTTGAGTGCCAGCACAGCTGCAGTGGAATGGAATACTAAGATGTTTTATTTCAGTCCCTTGCTTGCAGACAGCATCTCTGCACCTGCTTGGGGCCAGAATAAACTTAGTATCCTGAAGGGAAAAACACAACAGGGCAGACTTTGCCAACTAATGATTGTAGAGCCTTAGGGCCTTGAACAAACATAGGTGGTAGCCAGGTAGTGGTTACAGTGGACCTTGGGTGAGACTCAGTGACGTGCTGTCTTCAGCTTTGACCCAATTCAATTCCAGTGGTGGTGGCCACGGGATTGCTTTCATCACATCACCCTCAGCACCAGGCAGCTCAGCAAAAAGAGAGACTTTGTTTGGAAAAGAAATAAAGAAAACAAAGAAGAGTTCCTGCCAAATAGTTTTTTTTTTTTTTTTTTTTTTTTTTTTTTTTTTTTAATCTTATCCAAGAACATCAAGGTGGTACCTCTAGGAGTCTGCAAGAAACACAACATCACTGTGCTTGGTTTCCAAGTTTCTTCAAATACCTGGAAAACCTACCCAGGAAAGACAGGCACAGATTGCAAAATCCAGATTTCAAAGACTACAGTGAATTTTGAACTCTTCAATACCCAGACACTGATGAACACATACAAGCATCAAGAGCAGATAGAAAAACCTCACTTCACCAAATGAACTAAATATGGAACTGGGAGCCAATTATGTAGAAAGAGAGATATGTTACACTTTAGACAAAGAGCTCAAAATAGCTATATCAAGGAAAGTCAACAAAATTTAAGAAAATGCAGAGAAGGAATTCAGCATTCTATCAGATAAATGTAGCAAATGGATTAAAATAATCAAAAAGAATCCAGCAAATATCCTAGCATTGAGAAATAAAACTGACACACAAAAGAATGCAGCAGAGTCTCTTAATAGCAGAAGTAGCAGAACTGATCTAGCAAAGGAAATTAGTGAGCTTGAAGAAAATGTATTTGAAAATACACAGAAAAGACAAAAATTTAAAAAGAATGAGGCATGCATACAAGATCTAGAAAATAGCCTCAAAAGAATAAGTTTAAGAGTTATTGGCCTTAAAGAGGATGTAAAGAAAGAGATAGCAGAAGAAAGCTTATAAAAAGAAATAATGTCAGATAATTTTTCAAACCTAGAGGAAAATATCAATACCCAAGTACAAAGAGGTTATAGAACAATGAGTAGATTTGACTAAAAGAAAACTACCTAAAGTCATTTAATAATTGATATAGTCTAGCTCTATGCCCCCACCCAAACCTCATCTTAAATTGTAACCTTCAGGTGCTGGGGGAGGTGCCTCGTGGGAGTTGATTAGATCATGAGGACAGTTCTCCCATGTTGTTTTCATGACAGTAAGTTCTCATGAGACCTGATAATTTTATAACAAGGTTTTCCTCACTTTATTCTGCACTTCTCTCTCCTGCTGTCATGTGAAGAAGGATGTGTTTGCTTCCCCTCTACCATGATTGCAAGTTTCCTGAGGCCTCCCAGCCATGCAAATACGTGAGTCAATTAACCTCTTTTTTTCTTCTAAATTACCCAATCTCAGGTATTTTTTCATAGCAGCATGAAAATGAAATAATACAATAAATTTGTACTGGGAGTCGGGCACTTCTATAAGAATAACTGAAAATGTGAAAGCAACTTTGGAATTGGGTAACAGACAGAGGTTGGGATAGTTTGGAGGGCTCAGAAGAAGAAAGAAAAACGTGGGGAAGTTTGGAACTTCCTAGAGACTTGGAGGGTTCAAAAAACAGGAAGATGTGGAAAAGTTGAAACTTCCTAAAGACTTGTTGAACATCTTTGGCCAAAATGCAGATAGTAGTAGGGACAATGAAGTCCAGGATAAGGTGGTCTCCAATGGAGATGAGAAACTTGCTGGGAACTATAGTAAAGGTCACTCTTGCTATGCTTTAGCAATGAAACTGGCAGCTTTTTGCCCCTACCCTAGAGATCTGTGGAACTTTGAACTTGAGAGAGATGATCTGAAATTGAAATTTATGTTTAAAAAAGAAGCAGAGCATAAATGTTTGGAAAATGTGCAGCCTGATGATGTGGTAGAAAAGAAAAAGCTATTTTGGGGGGAGAAATTCAAGCCCGCTGCAGACGTCTGTATAAGTAATGAGAAACCAAATGTTAAAATTGCCAAGACAATGGGAAAAATATCTCCAGGGCATGTCAGAAAACTTCAGAGCAGCACCTCTGATTTCAGGCCCAAAGGCCTAGGAGAGAAATTTGGTTTTATGGGCCGGATACAGTGCCGAGCTGTTGTATGCAGCCTGAGGTCTTGTTGCCGTGCATCCCAGCATCTCCTGCTGAGGCTAAAAGAAACCAAGGTACCGCCCAGGCCATTGGCTTGGAGGGTGCAATTCCGAAGCCTTGGTAGCTTCCACATGGTGTTGGTCCTACCGGTCTGCAGAAGACAAGAATTAAAGTTTGGGAACCTCTGCTGGATTTCAGACAATGTATGGAAATACCTGGATGTCCAGGCAGAGGTGTGCTGCAAGTGCAAAACCCTAATGGAGAACCTCTGCTATGGCAGTGCAGAGGGAAATTTGAGGTTGGAGCCCCCATGCAGAGTCTCCACTGTGACATCGCCTAGTGGAGAAGAGGGCCACTGTACTCCAGACCGCGGAATGGTAGATCTACCAACAACTTTTACCGTGCACCTGGAAAAGCTGCAGACAATCATGGACAGCCCATGAAAGCAGCTGGGAGGGGGCTGTACCCTGCAAAGACACTGTGGCAGAGTTATGCAAAGCTGTGGAGCCCATCTCTTGCATCAGTGTAACCTGGATGTGAGACATGGAGCCAAAGGAGATTATTTCAGAGCTTTAAGATTTATTTACTGCCTCATTGAATTTTGGAATTGCATGAGACCTGTATCCCCTTTGTTTTGGCCAATTCGTCCCATTTGGAATGGGAATTCCACATTGGGAATTGTATTTACCCAATTCTTGTACCTCTGTTGCCTCTAGGAAGTAACTAACTGGCTTTTGATTTTACAGGCTCGTTGGTGGAAGGCACTTGCCTTGTCTCAGATGAGACTACAGACTTGGACTTTTAAGTTAATTCTGAAACGAGTTAAGACTTTGGGGAACTGTGTGGAAGGCATAATTGTGCTTTGATATGTGAGAAAAATGAGATCTGACAGGGGCCAGTGGCAGAATGATATGGTCTGGCTCATGGCAATTCCCCCATGCTATTTTCATATTAATGAGTGAGTTCTCATAAGATCTGATGGTTTTGTAGGGGGCTTTCCCCTCTTTCACTCTCCACTCCTCTCTCTTGACACCATATGAAGAGAAACATGTTTGCTTTCCCTTTTGTCATAATTGTACGTTTCCTGAGGCCTCCCTAGCCATGCAGAACTATTAGTCAATTAAACTTCTTTCCTTTTTAAATTACCCAGTTTGGGGTATTTCTTCATAGCAGTGTGAAAATGAACTAATACAATAAGAAAACTCCCAAAAGTAAAAAATAAAGGATCCTAAAAGCAGCAAGAGAGAAGGAACAAATAACATAAAATGGAGCTCCAGTACATCTCTCAGCAGACTTTTCAGTAGAAACCTTACAGGCCAGGAAAGAGTGATATATTTAAATTGCTAAAGAAAAAAAAAAAACTTTCACCCTCAAATAGTATATTTGGTGAAAATATCCTTCAAACATGAAGGAAAAGTAAAGACGTTCCAAGACAAACAAAAGCTGAAAGATTTTGTCAATATCAGACCTGTCCTACAAGCATTGCTAAAGGAACTTCTTCATTCTGAAAGAAAAGGATTTTAATGAGCAGTAAGAAACCATCTGAAAGTACAAGACTCACTGCTAATAGTATGAACCCAGAAAAACACAGACTATTATTAACACTGTAATAGTGGGTGTATACCATGCTAATCTTAAGTAGAAGAGCGAAATGATGAACTGATCAAAATAATAATTAAAACAACTTTTCAGGACATGGTACAATGACACATAAAACTGAACAACTAGAAGTTAAAAAGTGAGGGGATAAAGTAATGTGAAGAGTTTTTATTAGTTTATGTTTTGCTTATCTGTGCTATCATGTTAAATTGTTATCGGGTTTAAAATAGTCAGTTATTAGATAACATTTTCAAGTCCTATGGTAACCTCAAATCAAAAAACATACAACAGATATGCAAAAAATACAAAGCAAGAAACTAAATCATATCATCAGTGAAAATTACTTTCACTAAAAAAATCCACAACAAATAATTATTAGCTGGGCATGGTGGCATGTGCCTGTAGTCCCAGCTACTCGGGAGGCTGAGGGGACAATTGCTTGAACCCAGGAGGCAGAGGTTGCAGTGAGCCAAGATCATGCCACTGCACTCCAGTCTGCGTACAGAGCAACACTCCATCTCAAAAAATAATAATAATAATAGTAATAATTAGAAAATAAATAACCACATGGGACCCAGTGGATTTACTGCTGAATTTCACCAAGCAGTTAGCAAAAAATGATACAAATTCTACTTAATATATTTCAAAAATTAGAGGAGGAGAGAATATTTCCAAACTCATTCTAAAAGACAGTTTTACCCTGATCCCAAAGCCAAATTAAAAAAATAATAAAATAAAAGTTACAGGGCAAGATCTTTCATTAATATAAGGCGAAAGTCTTCAACAAAATACTAGAAAACTGAATTCAACAATACATTCAAAAGGCCATTCGTGTTGATAATGTGGAATTTATCACTGGGATGTGATATGGCTTGGCTCTGTGTCTCCACCCAAATCTCATCTCAAATTATAATCCTCTCATGTCAGGAACCTGGTGGAGGTGATTGGATCATGGCAGCAGTTTCCCCCATGTGGTTCTCATGACAGTGATAGTGAGTAAGTTTTCAAGAGATCTGATGGCTTAAAAGTGTAGCATTTCCCCCTTTGCTTGCTTTTTCTCTCCTGCCATACTGTAAGATGTGCCTTGCTTCCCCTTCCCCTTCCACCATAATTGTGAGTTTCCTGAGGCCTCCTCAGCCGTGAGGAACTGTGAGTCAATTAAACCTATTTTCTTTATAAATTACTCAGTCTCAGGTAGTTTATTTATAGCCTGTGAAAATTGACTGATACAGAAAATTGGTACAAGAGAAGTGGGGCAGTGCCATAAAGATACTCAAAAATGTGGAAAGGACCTTGGAACTTGCCAACAGGCAAAGGGTGAAACAGTTTGGAGGCCTCAGAAGAAGACAGGAAGATGCGGAAAAGTTTGGAAATTCTGAAAAACTTGTTGAATGGTTTTGATCAAAATGTTCACGGTGATATGGATAGTGAAGCCCAGGCTCAGGTGGTCTCAGATGGAGACGAGAAACTCATTAGGAACTGGAGTAAAGGTCTTCTGCTATGCTTTAAGAAAGAGACTGTCAGCATTTTGCCCCTACCCTAAAAATGTGTGTAATTTTGAACTTGGGAGAGATGATTTAAGATATCTAGTGGAAAAAATTTCTAAGCAGTAGAGCATCTAAGAGGTGACCTGACTGTTTCTGAAAGTGCACTTCCCTATGTGTAAAAAAAGAGATTCTGAAACTGAAACTTAAATTTAAAAGGGAAGCAGAGCAGAAATGTTTGGAAAATTTGCAGCCTGACCATGTGGTAGAAAAAAGAAACTTATTTTATCGGAAGAAATTCAAGCTGGCTGCAGAAATTTGCACAAGTAATGAGAAGCCAAATGTTAATAGCCAAGACAATCAGGAAAATACTCCCAGGGCATTTCAGAGATCTTTGTGGCAGCCACTTCAATCACAGGCCTGAAGGCCAAGGAGGGAACATGATTTCATGGGCCCCACTGCTCTGAGCAGCCTTGGAACTTGGTGCCCTGAATCCCAGCCACTTCAGCTCCAGTCATGGCCAAAAGGGGCCAAGGGATACCTCAGGCCATTACCTCAGACGGTGCAATTCCCAAGCCTTGGTAGCTTCCACATGGTATTGGGCCTGTGGGTGCACAGAAGGCAAGAATTGAGGTTTGGAAGCCTCTGCCTAGATTTAAGAGGGTGTATGGAAATGCCTGGGTGTCCATGCAGGAGTCTGCTGCAAGAGCAGAGCCCTCATGAAGAATCTCTACTAGAGCACTGCAGAGGGATAATGTGAGGTTGGAGCCCAAACACTGAGTCACCACTGGGGCACTGCCTATTGGAGCTGTGAGAAGTGGGCCATCATCATCCAGAGCAGAGAATAGTAGATCTACCAACACTTTGCATTGTGCACCTGGAAAAGCCAAGGCACTTAATGCCAGGTTGTGAAAGCAGTCATGGTATCTGTATCTGGCAGAGTCACAGGGGTAGAGCTCCCCAAGGCCTCGGAACTCCACCCCTTGCATCTGTGTGACTTGGAGGTGAGATATGGAATTAAAGGCGGTTTTGGAGTTTTAAGATTTAATGGCTGCCCTGCTGGGTTTTGGGCTTGCATGGGGCTTATACCTTTTTTGTTTTGGCCAATTTCTGCCTTTAAAAATGGGAGCATTTACCCAATGCCTGTACCCCATCATATCTTGTAAATAACTACGTTGTTTTTTATTTTATTTTATTTTATTTTATTTTATTTTATTTTATTTTAAGCTCCAAGGTACATGTGCAGGTTTGTTACATAGGTACATGTGTGCCATGGTGGTTTGCTGCACCTGTCAACCCATCACCTAGGTATTAAGCCCAGCATGCATCAGCTTTATTCCCTAATGCTCTACTCAACCTCCTTCCCCAGACAGGCCTCAGTTTGTGTTGTTCCCTCCCTGTGTCCATGAATTCTAATTCTTCAGCTCCGATGGGTGAAGATGGAAGCCATTATCCTCAGCAAACTAACACAGATTAGAAAACTAACTTGTTTTTTATTTCACAGGTTTATAGGTGGAAGGGACTTCCCTTGTCTTAGATGAGACTTTGAACTTGAACTTTTGAGTTAATACTGTAATGAGTTAAGAATTTGGGAAACTGTTGGGAAGGCATGCTTGGTTTTGAAATGTTGGAAGAACATGAGATTTGGGAAGGGCCAGGGACAGAATGATATAGTTTGGCTCTGTCTCCATCCCAACCTCATCTAAATTGTAATCCCCATGTGTCAGGGGAGGGTCCTGGTTGGAGATGATTGGATCATGGGGGCAGCTTTCCCACAGTGACTGAGTTATCACGAGATTTGATGGTTTAAAAGTTCAGCAATTCCCCCCTTCACTAGCTCTCTCCTACCACCATGTAAGAGGTTCTTTGCTGCCCCTTTGCCTTCTGCCATGATTGTAAGTTAACTGAGGCCTCCCCAGCTATGCTGAACTGTAAGTAAATTAAACCTATTTTCTTTATAAATTATCCAGTCTCAGATAGTTATTTATAGCAGTGTGAAAATGGACTAATACAAGATGCAAAGATGGTTAAATGTACAGAAATCAATAAATGTGATGCATTATATAAACAGAACAAAGGACAAAAACCATATGATTATTCAACTGATGCTGAAAAAGCATTTGGTAAAATTCTATATTCCATCATGATAAAAATCGTTAACAAACCAGGTAGAGAAAAAAACTCTTCAACATAACAAAAACATATACAACAGACCCAAAGTTAGTATCATAATGAATGGGAAAATAGTAAAAGTCTTTATTCTAAGATCTGGAACATGACAAAGATGCCAATTTTTACCATTGGTATTAGTACTGGAAGTCTGAGCTAGAGCAATCAGACAAGAAAAAAGAAAAAGACATCCAAATTGCAAAGAAAGAAGGTAGTTTTTTGGTTTATATATAATATAATCTTATATATGAAAAAATCTAAAGAATCCACAAGAAAACTGTTAGAACTGATAAGCAAATCTGGTAAATTTTCAGGATACAAAGACAATATAAAAAAAATGAGTAGCATTTCTAAATGCCTACAGTGAACTATCTGAAAAAAAATAAAAATAAGCCCACAACAGCCACTAGGAAAATTAAATGCCTAGGAATTAGCCAAATATATGAAAGATATCCACAATGAAAACAGTAAAGCACTAATAAAAAATTGAAGAGAACACCAAATAATGAAAACATATTTCATTTTTTGGATTGGAAGAATCAATACTGTTAAAATGTCCATACTACCAAAAGCAATTTACAGATTAAATTCAATTCTGATCAAAATACCAATGACATTCTTTACAGAAAAAAAAAATTCTACAATTTATTTGCAACTACAGCAGACCCAGAGTAGACAACCTATCCTGAGGGGGAGAAAACAACAACAACAGAAAAAAAAGAAAAGAAAAGAAAAAAACAAAGGAAACAAATTACCTGACTTCAAACTACACTACAAAACTATAGTGACCAAAACAGTATGGTACTGGCATAAGTTCAGACATATAGACCAATGGAACAGAATAAGCATTTTACAAACAAATCTATACACCTACAGTGAACTGATTTTAAACAAATGTGCCAAAAACATACATTGGCCAAAAAAACAGTCTCTTCAATAAATGATTTGAGAAAAACTGTGCATCTATATGCAGAAGAATATGAAACTAGATATCTGTCTCACATCATATAAAAATAAAAGCAAAATGGATTAAATACTTAAATTTAAGACCTCAATCAATAAAACTCCTAAAAGAAAACATTGCAAAAACCTTGATTGGACAAACATTTCTTGAATTTAACCCCACAAGCACAGGCAACAAAAACGAAAATGGGGAAACTGGATCTCATCAAGTTAAAAAGCTTCTACACAGCAGAAAAAAAAAAAAATCAACAAAGTGAAGGACAACCATTGAATGGGAGAAAATATTTGCAAACTACCCATCTGAGTAGGAATTAATAACTGAAATACATAAAGAGTTCAAACAACTCTGTAGAAGAAAATCTATATGATCAAAAAATAGGTGAAAGGTTCGAAGACATTTTTCAAAAGAAGACATACAAGTAGCGAACAGTCATATGAAAAGGTGCTGAACAAAATTGATCATCAGAGAAATACAAATAATAGCTACAATGAGATATTATCTCACCCCAGTTGAAGTGGCTTATATCCAAAACAAAGGTAATAACTAAAATTAAAACAATTGACCTTCTAGAGATAGTGGAAGGATGTTTACCAGAGGCTGAAAAGTGTAGTGAGGGTGTGGGCAATTTCCAGATTGTTAATGGGTACAAAAGTTGATTAGAAGAATAAATAAGACCTGGTATTTGATAACACAGGAGGGTGACTACAGTCAATCATAATTTGGTTATACATTTTTAAGTAACTAAGAGAGTCTAATTGGATTGTTTGTAACACAAAGGAGAAATGCTCGAGGGTATAGATACTCCATTCTCCATGATGTGACTTTTACACATTGCATGCCTGTATCAAAGCATCTCATGTACTTCATAGACACATACACATAATATGTGCCCACTAAAATCACAAATTAAAAAAATAAGTTGGATTTAATTAAAATTGAAAACATTTATTTTTTTGTGAATGACCATGTTGAAAAATTTAAGACAAGCTACAGACTGTGAGAAAATTTTTTCAAAAAATGTATCTGATAAAGGGCTCATGTTCAACTTATACACAGAGCTCTTAAAAATGAATATGTAAAACAGCAAACCAATTGAAAATAGGCAAATTTCTGAAAAGACACAACAAACAATACATACAGAAAATGATATAAGCAAACGGAAATATTCTACAATCATTTTTATTTCATTATAGTTTATTATTATTATTATTATCATTATTATTACTTTTGAGATGGGATTTTGTTCTGTGACCCAGGCTGGAAAGCAGCAATAGAATCACAGCTCACTGCAACTTCAACCTCTTGGACTTGAGCAATCCTCCTACCTGCCTGAGCTTTTTGATTAGCTGGGACTATAAGCGTACATTACCACACCTGGATAATTTATTTGTTTATTTTTTATGTTTATTCTTTTAGAGACAACGTCTCCCTATATTTTCCAGGTGGAGTTAAACTCCTATGCTCAAGCGATCCACTCACCTTGGCCTCCCATACTGCTGGGATTACAGATGTGAGCCACCACACCTGGCCATTTGTCTTTAGAGAGTGACAAATTAATAGCACAATAAGATACCGCTATGTAAATATTAGAATGACTAATACCTATAAATCTCATAACACCAATTCGTCGTGAGTATATGTAACAACAGGAATTTTCAATCTTTGGTGGTGGGAATCAAAATGACACAGCTATTGTGGAAGACATTTTTAATTTCTTATTAACATAACTTTATTGTACCATCTAGCAAATGTAACTTTTAAGTGTTTACACAACTAATTTGAGAATTTATGTCTGCACAAAACTTGCATGTGAATGTTTGTGATGACTTTATTCATACTTGCCCAAACCTAGAAAGAATCCATATGTCCATCAATAGATGAATGAATAAATAAATGGTTACATTCATGCAATGCAAAGTTATTCAGCATTAAAAAATATGAAGCTACAAAAAGACATAAGGAAACTTAAGTACATGTTGCAGTGTAAAAAATACTTGTGAATGACTACATACTCCATGATTCTAGTAATATAACATTCTGGAAATGACAAAGCTGTAGGTATGGCAAAAAGAGGTCAAACGTAAGGAAATTTTTAGGAGCATAAAATGATTATATGACAATATAATTGTAGATAATACTAGGCATTTGTCAAAACCCACAGAACTTTACAGCATAAAGAGTGAACTTTAATGTCTGTAAATTGGTCAGGATAGAATGAAAAATAGAATAAAGATTGTGAGAAAACAATCTAACTGTATTACAAATGCATAATACTTCCTCAGGGAAGAGGGTTCAGGGAATAGATTCTTTCCTAAGTAATTTTGAAAACGAATGCAGTGAGACTAAATAAAAAAAACCTGTATATAATTACTCTACTCTGATTGATACAATTGTTTCCCATGATGGCATAGGTTAACAATTCCAATGCTGGTATACATGTGTACTGGAATTGAAGAATGGAAGGCAGGGGGATCTGGTTTTCTCACTGTTAGAATGGGAGGCTACAAATAAGTAAGGGTAGGAGGTTAGAATAATCCAAGATTAGGAATCATTAGTATAAACCCATGTATTGTCTAATACGGATAACCAATTATATATACACATGCACACACACACACACAGATTCTTAGTTGAAAGGGTCACAAAGCAAGGGCACTACAGATGCACTAAGCACACCTTGGTTTCTAATACCATTCTCCAATAAAAGGAACCAAGATTACTTGGAGAAATGGCTGATTTTATGACTGGGTCTGAACAAAAAGAACCTGGAGCATATTGCAGTGCCAGAAAATAATGAAGTGCTCACACACACCTATGCCCTTACCACGCCCTCTCATTCACACAATGCACACATGCAGAAGCACACTAATTGATGAGGCATAGGTGTGTCAAAGAGACACAGGCACCAACAGAAAGAGGTCCCAATGGCCAAATCTGGAACAATTGGAGCAACATAATAAAGTAGTACTAGATTATAGCACAAAATGTAAAATAAATAACAATGAGTCAATAATGACATAAACAAACAATTAAATAACAAAATAGATTTCTGTGTGTGTGTGGAGATAGAGAAATAAATCTGCCATGCAAAAGAATTCTAAACAGTTTGCATTTATACTGCATCCTCAAAGTATTGGGACATAACTTCCCATTTTTTAAATACAGAATGTTCATAATGACTTCCTTTTAAAGAGTATAGTACAGTGGGGAAATCAAACAAATGCTATCTCAATCAGGTAATCAAAATTACCATCAGTGATAAGCAATGTGTAGAGTATGTTTCCCCTGATTTGTTGTGTTGAAAATGACAGTTCGTGTTCCGTGATATTCCCCTTTAAATCACAAAACCTCAGCCTATGCTAAACCACTAGACAATCTCCAACTAATGGACATTTGAATTAGTCAATGTTCTCCAGCGAGATCAAACCAATAAAAAGAGATACATGAAATATAGATACATATATAAATATATATAGATATATAAGTGGGAATTTATTGGAGAATTGGTTTATATGATTATGGAGGCTAAGTCCTTGGACATTTTCTCTGCAAACTAGAGACCCTGGGATGAGGCTCGCTAGCATGGCGCAGTCCAGGTCTGAAAGCCTCAGAACCAAAACAGCCAAAAGGGTAATTCTCAGTCCAAGCCTGAAGGCCTGAGAAACCGGGCGGTGTGGGTGGCAGTGTTACTGGTGTAAGTCTTAAAGTCCCAAGGTTGAGTTCTTATGTCAAAAGCAGAAGGAGGAATGTCTCACATCAAAGAGAGAAAGAGAGAAAATCTTTTTTCCCCTACTTTTATTTTTTCTATTTGGAATCTCAGATGATTGGATGATGCCCACTCACATTGAGGGCAAAGCGTCCCCATTCAGTTCTCTGATTAGCAGGCCAGTCGCCTCTGGAAACACCCTTATAGACACACACAGAAGAAGTGTTTTACCAATTATCCAAGTATTAGTTAATCCAGTCAAGATGATACCTACAAATCACCATGAAGACGTTCCACAGAATAACTGAGCAGAATTCTGCAAATCTCAGAAGGCCATCAAGATAGGGAAAGTTTGAGAAACTATCACAATGCAAATGTACCCGTGGAGACATGGTGACTAAAGGCAATGTGGTATCATAAAGAGAATCCTGGAACAGAGAAAAAAAGATTAAGTAAAAACTTTAAAATGATAAATTATGGATTTTCATTAATAATATTGGTTTATTAATTGTGACAAATGGGCCATATTTATGTGAATTATTATTTATAGGAAGAAATTAGTTGTGGTGTATGGAGAAACTTAGTACTATATTCACAAATTTTCTTTAAAACTATAACATTTAGAAGCATACTATTTTTTTAAAGTGAGTGAAATAAAATATATACAAGCGAACAAAAATAACAAAAAAGCAAAATGTTTCTTTTTAAAAAAAAATAATATTAAAGCCTCAACTAAACTGAAAAGGCAAAAAAAAAAAAAAAAAAATAAAACGCAAACTACCAAGATCAAAATTCAGAGAGGGCATCACTGTAGATCCTAAAGATTTTAAAAGGAAAGTAAACACAATATAAAAAAATGCTTGAATGATGTTAACAACATAGATACCACGAACAAAAATTTGGTAAGATAGTATAGCAAATTCATTCAAAAATAAATTTTTAAAAACTGAAAAGCCCTGAAAATATTAATAAAATTTAATTCATAATTATAAGCTTTCTCTGAAGAAAATGTTGCAGTAGGTAATTTCACCAGTAAATTCTATCAAGCATTTAAGAAAGAAACACCACCATATTACATAAACAGTTTACAAAAATAGAAGAGTAAGCACATCTCAATTTATTTATGACAGCAAAATACTTCTGATAACAAAATTTAACAAAGCTATAACAGGAAAGTAAAATTATATCTTAATGTCTTTTATGTATGCAGATACACAATTCCTAAACACAATATTAACAAATTGAATCTAGCAACATTTATGCAGTCAATATTATACTAAATATTCTAGTCAGGGTAATAAGACCCAACAAATCATATAGGAATAAGGTTTGGAAAGAAATAAGAAAAACTGTATCCTTATAGGTGACAATATTGTCTACATGGAAAATACTAAGCAGTTTTCAAAAATATTGCTAGAATTAATATTCTTTTATCAAGTTCCCAGGATGCAAGATCAGTATACAAAAACCAATTGTGTTTCTAAAATTTTGCAAAACAAATTAAGAAATAATTTTAAGAGGTATTTAAACAGCATGGAAATCAATGAAATGCAAAATATAATTTCAGTGAATGATCCATACAATTTCTATACTTATAACAACAAAAATTTGCTGAGACAAATTGAAGAACACCTAAATAAATGGAAACATATACCTTGTATAGAGATTGAAATATTTAATATTGTTACGATGTTAAGTTTTTCAAAATAATTTCTAAATTTAATGCAGTCCTAATTAAAATTCTAGTACGTTTTTGTAGAAATTGACAAATTGTTTCTAAAATTTACAAAATATACAGAAGAGATAGAATGGCCAAAATTACTTCAAACATAGAAATAAATTGAGAACATGTACTTTCTAATTTTGAGGCTTATTATAGAGTTATAGTTTTCAAGACAGTATGGTATTAGAATAAACATTATCAAATTAAAAATAAAATAAAATATAGAAGTTCTTCAATTTATATGTAGAGTCAGTTTATTTTTGAATTTTTACTCTTACCTCAAACTACAGACTAAATTAATTACATGTGGATTACACCACTCAAAAAATAGTTGTAACTATAAATTTCTAGAAGAAAATATTTTAAAATTTTTATAATATTAAGGTAGGCAAATATTTTACAAAAAATACAAACATAGAAGACAGGTGATGAATTGTACTTTATCAAAATTCCAACTTGCACCCTTCAACACACAGCACTAAGATTATGAAAAGAAAGTGATGTCAGCAAGATGATTGACTGGAGTTTCCCAACATAAAGGAAACAAAATAACAAGTAAAGCATTATATGTTGATGGGACTGACTGAGAGAGTATGCTGAAGAGCAGCAGAAGTGTGGTGAAATCCTTGTGGAGCATAAATTAGATATAATAACCCATTGATTAAATGGTGTTATGTAAATCTTTCAATCCACTACTGTGAAAGTTTAAAGTTGAAATTATAAAAATCAGTAATAAAACAGCAACTATAATTAGTTGCTAAGAAACATACAATAGATAAAGAAACAAATTAAAGCAACAAAAATATAAATTGTGGAGAAAGAGAAAATGTGTAGAATATTTTTATGTGGCCAAAGTTACTATCAGCTTAAAATAGTCTATTACAACTCAAAGACTCTTTATTCTAGCCCCGTGGTAACCACATAGAAAAAATTACATCAGATATATTAATAAAAATGAGAAAAAAATCAAATCTTAGAACCACAGAAAACACTAAATCAAAGAGGTAAATAACAGGAAAGGAAGAAAAGAGCTAAGATTCTACAACACAACCAGAAAAATGATGAAAAAAATGACAAGAGTAAGTCCTTATGTATCAATAATAGCCTTGAATATCAATGAATTAAATTATCCAATTAAAGGACATAGAGTAGATGAATAGACAAGAAGGAGAAAACCTAATTATATGCTGACTACAAGAGATATGCCTCACCATTAAAGACAAACATAGACTGAATGTGAAGGGATGGAAAAAGGTATTCCATGCAAATGGAAAACAAAAGCAAGCAGAAATAGCCATATTCTTATCAGATGTAATTGATTTTCAGTCCAAAACTGAAAAGAAATATGTCATTGTTTAATGGTAAAGGGAACCATTCAACAAGAGAATATAACAATTGTAAATATGCATATGCACAATGTAGGAGTGACCAGATATATAAATCAAATATTATTAGACCTAAAGAAAGAGAGAGACTGAAATGCAATACCACCTTACTCCTGCAAGAATGGCCATAATCCATTGCATATATATACAATGGAATACTATTCAGCCATAAAAAAGAATGAAATAATGGCATTTGCAGCAACCTGGATGAGAATGGAGACTACTATTTTAAGTGAAGTAACTCAGGAATGGAAAACCAAACATTGCATATTCTCACTCATATGTGGGGGCTAAGTCATGAGGATGCAAAGGCGTAAGAATAACACGATGGTCTTAGGGGCTTCGGCGGGGGGAAGAGTGAGAGGGGGTGGAGGGATAAAAGACTACAAATAGGGTGCAGTGCATACTGCTCAGGTGATGGGTGCACCAAAATCTCACAAATCACCACTAAAGAACGTATTCATGTAACCAATCACTACCTGTATTCCAATAACCTATGGAAAAATGAAAAAAAAAATTAAAAGAAATTGCCAACTCTAATTAATGCAGAAACTAAAACAGAAAATCACAAAATAAACATAAACTGAAAGTCATAATGCTATAATCCTTCTATATATACATACATACATATGTGTATACATATACATAATATAGTAAAAACAAAATATTATAGCTTAAAAATGAAAGTGATTTTTTATGCTACATGTTATAAAATTTTAAATTAGCACTTAAACTTTTAAAAATATATCTTATTGTATTATTAATGATGGTATCATTAAAGATTGTGAGAATACTTAATTATTTGCTTTTTATTTTGTAATTGAGTTTAAGGTATAATTTATTACTTTCCCTTTTATTAAAAACACAAGCAAAGTTTTTATTAATCTTGCTCATTTTGGAGGTACAGTCTACTTGTTACAATATGAGTATGTAACAGAGTTCCCCATTTAAATTTTTGTTTTGTTTTGTTTTGTTTTTGGCTTTGATCTTAATAATGTAATAACCTCTGCTCTCTTTTTACCACAAAACACTCCCTTGCATAACATTTTCCCATATCTAATCATGTGCTGACTTGAAAGTTCCAGGGTCTAAATCTTGAAACAATTCACGCAGCTACAGAATTTACACTCACCTGAAGATTACTTTAAGGCAGTAGTTAATTTACAACCCAGCCATACCTCAGATGGCATGAGCCAAACCTCAGAGGGGCCAATAATCCAAGATATTCACTAGAATAAGTCAGATATACCAGTGTCTTCTTGCTACTCCTCATACCAAAATTTTTCCTATTAATCTCCTGCACTCAGCCCAGAATAAAAAATGGTTTCTTTAAGGCATAATCTTGGCTATTTCCCCACTTTTGGCTTTTGGATTAAAGTCCATTTCCTTTCACAGCATCTCATCCTTGTTCATTTAGCTTTACAAATGGCAAGCAGCTGAGCTTGCACTCAGTTACAAGTAGCTTTCAATAGAAATAGTATATTTAAGAGAATAATGACAAAAAAGACTAATATACTTGATCAAAAGCCAGGTCTAAAACATGTGTTTATAATGGTATATACATCATTAACCTTTGATGCTTTAAGTATAATTTTAAAATGTCTATAAATCTTCCAACTGTTTAATTTGAATGTAACTTTCAGTAAAAAATATTGTTTTGACCCTATTCCTGTAGCCACTGCTACCTACATCACTTTCTGTAGTCATTTCATACATATGAAAAGTGATATGAGATTTGTTCAGCTGATAAATAGGCTTATAAAGAGGTCACAACTTTTAAGTTACCAGAACTATTTGTCCTGTTTAGAAGTCGCTGTCTTAAAGTTAGACAAATGAAGAACTTCATATGGTTTTACCAATTTGATTCTCGACATATCTTTAGTTTTAAATTGGAATACATTATTTCTTCACTTACTAACAAAATATATTACATTAAACCTGAATTACCTTGTCTTTTTAAGAATACAATTGTCTTTCAAAAGTATTATTCATATTGACTATTAAAAGACAGTATATCTCGCAGGATATATGAAGTTAGACATGATAGCGTAATTGGTCTAGCCTGACAAGTTATGCACAGGTAAATTTCAAATTAAATAGTGGCACAATAATTCTTGAGACCAATATTTGATGATTTTTTTATAGGATTCCACAGATTTCAGACCATTATTATATTGCTCTTGTTTCCTCTTCTAACAGTATTTGACATAATTTTCCATTTAATTACTGAATGGATTTTTTCTTTTTTATTTTCCAGGGTTTTCTGAAACCAGAAAATTGGTAGATCTTTACAGTGAATTAATTTGTATTGAAGGCCTACCATGTTCCAGGCACTAATCTAGGATGCAAGCTTGACAGTTCCTGTTCATGTTGGCAGAGTAGCTCATCAAACTTAAGATGAAGTAGTTGGCCTGTATAGTGCCAAAACTAGAAAAGTAACTTTCATCTTATTAAAGCTTTAATATGGAATTTTATAGTATAATATCTTTAGCTTGGTTCAGAAGCAAAATATTTAAATATAGGAGGAAGAGAAAATAATTGCATTTCTCTAAAGTAACATTTCTGGAATTGCCTGGCAAAATCTTTAAATAATTTTAATATTAGCAGAAATCTAAATGTTTGCAGATTTCTGTGTAGTTAATATCTTAATATTCTCTGTATTACACTCTTTTGCTTTTTCTTCTGTCATTGCAAATTTATAATATAGCAATTATAGTTTTTATGATATAAAGTATTTAAAATGTATTACCTATAATTTATAAAGTAAATGAGATATTTGAAGACCTTGCCAGTTAAAACACACACTCAGATTCATGGAGAAGAGAGTATGAGTATTTTAATTTAAGGTGTGGAATAACTTTAGAGTTACAAATTCACTCAAATTTCTGCTCATATTTAAAAACATTCAATGAAGTATCATTTTTAGGAGCATAGAGACCACTGTTAAAGAGTAACAAAAACTAGGTACTAAATATTAAAAGCAGATTTTATTCAGGAAATATTGTAGTAGGTGGAAAGTGTCCTCAATTACAAATTCAACAAGAAAATTTATGGTCTGTAGCCAAAAAATGGATAAAAACTTACTAAGAGAGAACATCAGGGGCAAGGGGAGATCCTGGTTAAACTGACATCACAGGATTCTTGCTAAAGGTAGAACAGGGTTACCAGGTATCACCTGAGAGAAAATGAGGATAAATAATTTGATCATATATCAATAAGATCACGAATTATCTCTGTTAAAATAAGGAATCGGGAGGCTATTAGGCTGAGAGGGCTCCAGTGCCTTGAGTTTCCATGTAAGCAAACTGAAACCTAACTTAATATAAACAATAAAACAAAACTTAAGCTTAACCAATCAGCAAACACCAACTAACCTCTAACTAGATATTTTACCAATTAGAAATTGACAACTAACCTCTTGCTAGGGACTTTACACTTTAATCAATTAAATATATTTTATTTGTCACACTTTCACAAACACCTTATAAACATTTTCCTCTTGCATCTTTTTGGTACAGCCCTGAACCATTTGCAGTCTAGCACTGCCTGATTCATGAATAATTGTTTCTCAAATAAACTCTTTAAAATTTTAATGTGCTTAAGTTTATCTTTTAACATCACTAAACTGAGTTACCAGGATACTTCCTAAAACTGGGTTACAGAGGTCTGGCAAGGATGGGACCTAGTAAAAATTGATTCAGAAGAGCATGATGCAGAACTCAGGTGAGAAAGGCCCACCTGTGTCCTGGTTGAGGGTCTTCAGTGTTCTTTGGGGCCCGAGGATTCCTGAAATCATGGATCACCCACTTATGCTTTGAGACATGCTTTAATTTTTTTTTTTTTGAAGCCCTGTGACTTCCCAAAAAATTGAATGAATTATAGAACAGACCTATGGTGCCAATGGGTCATGATTGGTTAGAAGGTGATAATCTACATAATTCTACAGATTCCAGGTACTATGGACCTATTCCATATGGATTAATAAGAGGACGAATCTTCTTTAAGATTTGGCCTCTGAGTGATTTTGGATTTTTGTGTGTAAGCCCTAATGGCCACAGATTTTCTGATGATTAGGAAGCATTTATTCTTTTGACTTTATTATTGTATCCTTTTCATGTGAATTTATTACTCCCGTTGAAACCATGTACTTACCAATAAACTATTTGCTATTCAAAAACAAAAGAAGATTAGTCAGGGAAATAATCTTTATCACCGCATTCATTTGAATTCCAGTTCTTGCTCTCTCACAATTAGTTGGGGGAATCTTGATAAATGCACTGAACCTCTATCTGAGCGTAAGAAAGTATGAGAACAAATATGATACAGTGATTACAATCCCACTGTTTGTGAGAATTTGTTCCATAGTAAGAATTTGATAAATGATGAGCTACTACTATTATTATAATTACCTGTGGAAATTATATATCATCACAATTTATTCAAGGGTCATGAGAAGCATAATACAATAGCAATAAAGAGTTCAGGATCTAGAGTCAAACATCCTCAGGTAAATCTCACCTATAGAACCTCTTAGTTTTATAATCTTACTAAGTAAACTGACCACTATGAGTGTTATTTTCCTGAGCCACAACATTTAAAAAAAAAAGCATTTAATTTATAGGGCAGTTGTAAGAACAAAGTGAGACTATATTTGTATGTTCTCATGCTGCTATGAATAAATAAATTAAACTGGGTAATATATACAGAAAAGAGGTTTAATTGATTCCCAGTTCTGCATGGCTAGGGAGGCCTCAGGAAACTTACAATAATGGGAGAGGACACCTTTTCACAGGGCAGTGTGAGAGAGGATGAGTGCTGTGCAGAGGAGGAAGCCCCTTATAAAAAACCATCAGTTCTCATGATAACTCACTGTCATGAGAATAGCATGGGGGAAACTGTCCCCCATAATTCAGTTATCTCCACCTGGTACCGCCCTTGACACATGGAGATTATTACAATTCAAGGTGAGATTTGGGTAGAGACAAAGCCAAACCATATTATTCCACTACTGGCCCATCCCAAATCTCATGTCCTCACATTTTAAAACACAATTATACCTTTGCAACAGTTCTACAAAATTTCATCTGAGACAAGGCAAGTCCCTTCTGCCTATGAACCTATAAAATCAAAAGGAATTTAGTTACTCACTACATACAATGAGGGTACAGGCATTGGGTAAATACACCCATTCCAAATGGGAGAAATTGGCCAAAACAAAGAGGCTGTAGGCCCCTTGCAAGTCCAAAATCAAATAGGGCAGTCATTAAACTTTAAAGTACCAAAACGATCTCCTTCAACACCATGCCTCACATCCAGGTTATGTTGATACAAAAGGTGGTCTCTCATGGCCTCAGGCAGCTCTGCCCCTGTGGTTTTGCAGGGTATAGCCCCCTCCCAATTGCTTTCATGGGCTGATGTTGAGTGTCTGCAGCTTTTCTAGGTGAATGGTGCAAGCTGTTTGTTGATCTACCATTCTGGGGTCTGTTGAACAGTGGCCCTCTACTCACAGCTTCACTTGGCAGTGCCTTAGTGGCGACTTTGTTTGGGGGCTCCCACCCCACATTTTCCTTCCACACTGCCCTAGCAGAGGTTCTCAATGAGGGCTCCTCCTCTGCAACAAAATTCTCCCTGGACACCCAGGCCTTTTCATACATCCTCTGAAATCTAGGTGAAGGTTCGTAAACCTCAATTATTGACTTCTCTGCATCCACAGGCTCAACACTGTGTGGAGGTCACCAAGGCTTGGGGCCTGCACCCTCTGAAGCAATGGCCAAGCTTTACCTTTGTTCCTTTCAGCCATAGCTGAAGCTGAAGCAGCTGGGATGCAGGGCACCATGTCCCAAGGCTGCATAGAGCAGGGGGGCCCTGGGCCCTGTCCACAAAACCATTTTTCCCTGTTAGAACTCTGGGTCTGCCATGGAAGGGGCTGCTGTGAAGGTCTCTGACATGCCATAGAGAGGTTTTTCCCATTTTACTGTTGATTAACATTCAGCTCCTCATTACTTATGTAAACTTCTATAGTGGGCTTGGATTACCCACCAGAAAATAAGTTTTTCTTTTCTATTGCATCATCAGGCAGTAAATTTTCCAAACTTTCATGCTCTGCTTCCTCTTGAATGCTTTGCTGCTTAGAAATTTCTTCCACCAGATACCCTAAATCATCTCTCTCAAGTTCAAAGTTCCACAGATCTCTAGGGCAGGAACAAAATGTTGCCAGTCTCTTTACTAAAGCACATCAATAGGCACCTTTGCTCCAGTCCCCAACAAGTTTCTCATCTCCATCTGAGACCACCTCAGCCTGGACTTCATTGTCCACATCACTATCAGCATTTTGGTCAAAACTATTCAACAGGCCTCTAGGAAGTTCCAAACTTTCCCACATCTTCCTGTCTTCTTCTGAGCCCTCCAAATTGGCCCAACTTTTGCCTGTTACCAATTCCAAAGTCACTTCCACATTTGTGGGTATCGTTATAGCAGTACCCCACTCTCTGCATTGGCAATTTCATACTATGAGGAAATACCCTAGACTGGCTAACTTATAAAGAAAGAGATTTAGTTGAATTACAGTTAGACATGTCTGGGGAGGCCTCAGGACACTTACAACCATGGTGGAAGGCATCTCTTCACAGGGTAGCAGGAGAGAGAATGAGTACCAAGCAAAGTGGGGAGCCCCTTATAAAACCATCACATCTCATGATAGCTCACTCACTATCACAAGAACAGCATAGGGGAAACTACCCCCATGATTCAGTCATTTCCACCTGGTCCTGCCCTTATCGTGAGCCATAATCATGACACTGCACTCTGGCCTGGGTGACAAAGTAAGACCCTGTCTCAAAAACAGATATATATATATATATATATATATATATATATATATATATATATGGTTCGTGATATATGTTCAATAAAATTATTATTAGTAATAGTAGAAGACACAATTAGAACAGTATAATGCTATCCTACTTTTCTCTAGGCCTACTTTTCTCTAGGGCTTACTTGTGGAACAAGAGGCTCCCAGTGGAGCATAAAAGAAAATGGAAAGTATTTTCTTGCAAATGGTAGACCCTCTATCAATGTTAATTTGTTTGTTTTTCTCACAAACAGCATGCCTTCTGCCTTCTGTCATGAAGATCTTGTTGCAAATGTGCCCTGTGAGGCCACATTATTTAGTCATGATTCTATTTTTGCTCATCACTTCTGACTTCTCAGAAAAAAGGTAGCATGAGAATTTATGTTGCTTCTTTTTCTTTCCATCTGTTTATTTTGCTTTATTAGTAGCAGTCTTCAATTCACTCACGAGATTATAAACTCAACTATGAACGTGACTTTCTATTTTTATTCAATCACAAGCATTGAAGAAAGGAAATATTTAAACACTCTCACTTGAAAAGCTATTTGATGTATACACTGTTTTCCAGAAAATGTCATTTTAAATGTGTTTACTACAAGGTTTCCTATTATTATAAGTAAACAATCTCACAGTCTTGAATTATTTGAATGTTTCAGAGAGTTCGAATTTATGATTTTACTTTGCATTGAAATTATATATATGAACCAGAAAACTTTTGTTGTTATTAATTGTTCTCTGATGAGATTTATGTTAGGTTACTACAATTCTAGAACATGTGAGGAAAAGGTAAATACTCCTGCTTAATTTGGGGATACTGAAGTGATTTACCATAAATTGGCCACATTTTTATATGGGAAAAAGCATAAATATAGACTAGTTCCTTGTGAATATAAACTGTATTTGTTTTCTTATTTGCATTTCTAATATGCATAGAGTGTATTTCTGAAGTGAGAAAAAGGAAAATTTTAGAATCATCCTATTTTTAACAGTCAATTTTATGAATTATACAAAGACAAATTTGAGGATTGTTTTCCCTTAAAACACTTTCATTTCTTATTTTTCTTCTTAAACTCAATGAAACAGAAAAGCCTACTACAAAATTTAACACAATGTTAAAACTATTTAGAATATATTCCCTCTTATTTCCCAACAGAAATCAGAAAATATTTTAAAGTATTTTTAAAATTCCTGCTTCTGAAAACTCAGTTGTTTTTGTATTGTAAGAGTAAACTGAAATATATTCAAGAGGTGAATGAACGAGCATGCAAAATTTTACTCAAAAATATGTCTTCCTAGTATAAAGAATATTTTGAATTAAAAAACCTTAGAAATCAACAGGCCCTGGAAGATACTCTGTTCCTATCTATATAAAGATTAGACTGACCCACTGAGAAAATACATATATTTTTTTTCTCCTCCCTATTATCTCATTATCTGTTGCAGGAAAGAAGACCAAGAATGTAATCAGACCTGGCCCAAAATTTTTACAAAGTAATATGTCTTTCAGACTTATTCAGTTTTTGAGAACTATTTTGTAAGTCAACTTATGTTCATTGCATCTATTCATTCTTTCAGTATCTATTCATTCTTTCTAGTAACCATTTATTGCCCCTTGACATAATTACCTATATTTTCCAACTTTTCTTCCCCTCTGAAACAACAGTGAATTCCTATGTTAGCAACAGCTAATTCCTATAGGTCTGCGGCAACCTCAATTCTTGCCTCCTCAGAAGAAAGAATTTAACTAGGGGCATGAGGGAGAGTGAGAGACTGAGGCAAGTTTTTAGAGCAGGGGTAATAGTTTATTTTAAAAGTTTCGAGCAGGAAGAAAAGGAAATAAAGTACACTTGGAAGAAGAACAAGTGGACGACTTGAGAGATAAAGTGCACAGTTTGACACTTGACTTGGGGTCTTATATGTTGACATTCTTCATGTGTAGTGGCCTGCCAACACTTGGGAGGAACTGTATGTGCAGTGTGTTTACTGGAGTTGTACGCATGGTCACCCGAGACATTTTTCCTTTATCAGTTGAGTGTTCCGATAAGGTCAGATACCAGTTAAACTCTGGAATTTAGCCTTTTAGTTTGCATGTTTGAGCCTACTCACCTAACTCCTGAGAGCTTCTTGAGAAGCTGATCACTAGTTTCAGGTTTTTCTATCTATCAGGAGACTGTCTTTCCCTGGTGCTGGCTATGACTAGTTATTATTTTAGAGAGACAGCTTAACAACTGCCACATCACCTGATGGTCAGCTGACATTCCTAGTTGGGGGAGGTTCATCTTCTGCTCTGCTTATGTCTGACTAGCTACCTACTATAACATTTTTTCCCCTCAAGAGTTCAAGGCTCAAATTCTATGGGAAAAATGGATGAAGGTCAGTGTTTTGTAACTTCTTCCTGTTGACAAGAGGGGCTCTGGTAGTGATTCTGTGAGTTTTGAACTCTTGCTAGCTCTCAGGGCAGGGCGGCTCCCTGAGTTGGTGAAAGCAGTATCCAGCTAGGTACAAGGGTGACAGAGGCAGGATCTCACTTTTGTCATGTCCCACCGATGGGCAGTCTAGGACTACTCTGTAGTAGGATGGCTCTTGAATATTAATAGGACTGTATTTCTCATTGAGGATTATCTGAAACTTGATGGTCCATCCCTCTGGTTTCTTTTAAGTTGAAGTCAGGAATTATCGGTTGGTTTACAGAAACAAGCAGGGTTAGTCTAAATTGTAGAAAAACTCAAAAGCAACTGATGAGACCAGAATCCAATAACAAGTGTACCATAATTATTAAAACATAATTTTTCTCTCTTCAGTCCTCATTTATAATAAAAACAAATTATGATAGGATTGATTTGTTTGCAAAATAAGCTTTAGTCTTATTATACTTAGCCTTATTGTTTGCCTAAGGCACAGCAAAAATAATTATTTTTCATATAGGCTTCTTTTTAAATTGGTTTTGATGAAACTTTGTTCCGTAAGGATCTTAGTTAAGACACTTTCTAAAAATCTTTGAATCCAGCCATGGATTTGTGCCACTGAAAACCTGTATAAGTTGGGTAAATTACTCTCCTCTTGAGGTTCCAAGATAATGAGGCTGCTGGGCCTGTCAGAAACTGACATTCTTTTCTTACCACAGGTCAGGAACCATGAAAAGGGCCTATGTAAACAAGGTATGAGGCCAGTTTTCCCAAGGGGGTTTTATTGGCTCTATAAATAAACATTCATTCCTTAAATGGAAGCATATCATTCCTATTAAAGCCTTGATAAAATAAACAGTTTCTCCAATTGTGTCCTGTTGCAAAATAAAACAAATTCTTATTGCATTTAGGCAAATAACTATATAACTATTAGTTAGGAATACTCACAAATATTTCCAAATTTTGGAGAAATCAGGTAGAGAGAAATATGCTCCAGATTTTGCTTATAGGAGTATATTTTATTCAATTGTTAAAAGAAATAGTTTTAATTTTTTGGGCTGTGAAAAACAAACAAATAATCAGCAATGTGTTTTTTTTTTTTTTTTTTTTTTTTTGAGACGGAGTCTCGCTCTGCCGCCCAGGCTGGAGTGCAGTGGCCGGATCTCAGCTCACTGCAGGCTCCGCCTCCTGGGTTCACGCAATTCTTCTGCCTCAGCCTCCCCAGTAGCTGGGACTACAGGCGCCCGCCACCTCGCCCGGCTAGTTTTTTGTATTTTTTAGTAGAGACGGGGTTTCACCGTGTCAGCCAGGATGGTCTCGATGTCCTGACCTCGTGATCCGCCTGCCTCGGCCTCCCAAAGTGCTGGGATTACAGGCTTGAGCCACCACGCCCGGCCAATCAGCAATGTTTTAAGCAAAAATCATAAAAGGATTATTTCAGTCTTCTGTTAGTTCAGTCCATGTGGTTAACTCCTATTCTGCTTGATCATTATGAACATTTTCACTCTCAGAGTCCTGAATGTTTTTTTTTTCTTTATTCTAATGTCATAATCTCTAAAGTTACCAGAAACCTGCATTCAAAAGCAGACATATGGACCACTGTAACAAAATAGAGAAGCTGGAAACAAACCCATACACCTACAGTGAAATCATTTTTGACAAATGTACCAAGAATAAAAACTAGGTAAAAGACAGTCTCTTCAGTAAATAATGCTGGGAAAACTGGGTATGCATATGCAGAAAAATGGAAGCAGATCTTTTTCTCTTTCTATACACAAAAATCAAACAATGATAGATTACAGACTTAAATTGAAGACCTCAAACTATAAATCTACTCAAAGAAGACATTAAGAAAAAACTCTATGACATTGTTCTGGGCAAAGATTTCTTGAGCAATACCCCACAAGCACAGGCAACCAAAGCAAAAATGAACAAATTGGATCATATCAAGTTAAAATGCTTCTGTGCAGCAAAGGGAAACCATCAACAAAGTGAAGAGACAACCCATAGAATGGGATAAGATATTTGCAAATTATACATTTGACAAGAGGTTAATAACCAGAATATATAAGGAGCTCAAACTACTCTATAAGAAAAAAATCTAATAATCCAATCATAAATTGGGCAAAATATTTGAATAGACATTTCTCAAAGAAGACATACAAATAACAAACAGGTACACGAAAAGGTGCTTAGCATTATTGAACATAAGATAAAAGCAAATTAAAACTATAATGAGATAGCATCTCACCCCAGTTAAAATGGTTTATATCCAACAGGCAGGCAATAGATAGTAAATGTGGATAAGGATGTGTAGAAAAGATAATCCTTGTACCCTGCTGGTGGGAATGTACTTTACTGCTACCACAATAGACAACAGTGTGGAGGTTCTTCAACAAACTAAAAATTGAGCTACGATATGATCCAGCAATCTCACTGCTGAGTATATAGCTAAGATTGGAGGCAACCTAAGTGTTTATTGACAGATTTCTCTATAAAGAAAATGTGGTACATATATGCAACAGAGTACCATTTAGCCATAAAAATGAGATACAGTCATTTGCAACAACATGGATGAAACTAGAGATTATTATGTGAAGTGAAATAAGGCTGACACAGAAGACAAATATCACATGTTCTAGCTTATTTGTGAAATCTAAAAATCAAAATAATTGAACTTATGGACATAGAGAATAGAATGGTGGTTTCCATAGGCTTGGAAGGGTAGGAGGCAACTGTGTGGAAAGTGGGGATGGCTAATGGGTACAAATAAAATAGTTCAAAAGCATGAATAAGACCTATTAATTGATAGCACAACAAGGTGATTATAGTCAATAACTTAATCATACATTTTAAAATAATGCAAAAAGTGTAATTGGATTGTTTGTAACTCAAAGTATAACTGTTTGAGGGGGTAGATACTCAGCTTTTCATGATATGTTTATTTCACATTGCACACCTGTATCAAAACATCTTATGCCCCATTCAACTATACACATCTACTATGTACCCACAAACATAACACAATTAAAAAATAAATTAAATATTAAACATACATCTACCATTTGAAATCACCATTGAGAAAATGAAAAGTGTATATGCCCATACAAAGACTTATACACAGATATTCATAGCAGTTTTTTTGTAATACCCCCAAACTGGAAATGACCCGAATATTCATAAACAGTTGAATGAATAAATAAAATGTGGTATATCAATAAAATAAAATACTATTCAGCAGTAACTACTGAATATTAAATACATGCAATATTAAATACGTAAAACACGGAGGATGGAAAAATGAGGACTTGTTCAATAAAGTTTCAGTTACACAAGATGAATACATTCTAGAGACTTGCTATAGGACATGGTGCCTATACTTAACAAGAGAGTATTGTGCCCTTCAACGTTTGCTGAGGGTACATTTCATGTTCTCATGTTACGTGTTCTTACCACAAAAAAAGAAAGGAACACAGGAAAGGTGCTGGATATGTCTATTACTTTGATAGTAATAATGATGTCACAGGTGTTTGCATATGTCCAAACGCATCAACTTGTATACATTAAATATGGGCAGTTTTGTATATTAATTATACCTCATAAAGCTATTAAAAATAATACATAGAATTTTATTCCCAAAACAGAGGACTTCAAAAAACTTTTCACAAGATAGTCACTCTAATCTACATCAAGTGAAATGAGCCAGTTACAGAAGATCAGATATGGCATAACTACACTTATGTGAGGTATCTAAAATATCAGAGTCATACAAACGGAGATAGGAATGGTGGGACTGCAGAAAGGAAAAAATGGAGAGTTGTTTCTTAATTGGCATAAAGTTTCAATTATTCAAGATGAATGTGTTCTAGAGATTTGCTGTACAACATAGTACCTTATTTAACAATATTTTATTGTGCACTTAAAATTATCTTAAAAAGGTAGACCTCACATTAAGTGTTCTTACCAAGAAAAAGAGACACAACAAAACTTTGAAGGTGATGAGTATGTCTATAACCTTGATTCTGGTGATTGTTTCACAGATAGGATGAAACCCACAACATTGCATACTAAATATACAAATTTGTGTATCAATTGAACTTTAGTAAATCTTTTAAAATTAATTGAAAATAAGTGAAGGTTTATTTATGAACTTTATCTTATTCCACTGGTCTATATTTCTTTCTTTTAGCACCATGCTATTTTTATTTCTGTTAGTTTGTTGTAAGTTTTAAAATCAGAAAATGTCAGCCCTTTGAGTTTTTTTCAAGACTGTTTTGGACATCTAGAGTCCCTTGATTTTCCAAATGAATTTTAGGATGGATTTTTCCGTTTCTGCCAAAAAAAAATGTCATGAGCATTTTTATACAGATTACATTGCACTTATAGATCACTTTGAAAAATTTGTCATTTAAATAATATTATTTCTCTAATTCCTTAAACAGGATTAATGCAATGTGGTACATCAATGTAACAGATTACTATTACTCAGCAGTAAAACATCATTAATTTATTATATGCTACCACATAAATGAATCTTGAAAACATCATAATAAATGAAATGAGCCA
This sequence comes from Macaca nemestrina, assembly GCF_043159975.1. NCBI lineage: Eukaryota > Metazoa > Chordata > Mammalia > Primates > Cercopithecidae > Macaca > Macaca nemestrina. Next base: position 60,130,170 of record NC_092145.1, read on the forward strand.
GGCACAAAAGGACAGATATTACATGATTCCAATTATATAAATTATCTAGTATAGAAAAATTCATATAGAGTGAAAATAAAATGGAAGTTATCAGCGACTCAGGGTAGATATAAATGGGGAGTTACTGTTTAGTAGGTACAATGTTCTATTGAGATGACAAAAAAGTTCTCAAAATTCATAGTGATGATGGTTGCACAACATTGCAAATGTACTTAATGCCACCAAAAATGTACACTAAAAATTGTTAAATTGTAAATAATGTTATGCATATTTACCACAATAAAAGTATCTTGCCAGAAAAAAAACATTGTATGTATTAAAAGGCTATTTCAAACATGTGATATGAGTAATAATGGCAAACATAAAAAGGAAATTTCTATTTCTGGAAGTAAATGGGAATTAATGGAATTAGAAGACATAGTAATTTACCTAGACCTATAGTTAAAATTTTTAAAGATTTGATGTAGAAGAATAAAATCTATTTGGAATAGGTGGAAATGCTACATATCATACATGCAGAAACAAATTAGCAGTGGCAGAAGTTCACCTTCCTTTCAAATGGTGTAATACTTCCTTTCGATATTTAAAATCCTAGGGTGCTCCAAACCTAGACCATATGCATATGAGCAATTTTATTTTCCACTGAATTCAAGAGCTTCACTTGACTGCAATCATTCCTTTACCTCCATTACCTCCCTGTCTCTTTATTTTTTTACTACCTATATAATCTATACATTCTTCATGGTTTCTAATAGCTGCACTGTTTGTACTGGCTTCCCTTTAATGGTTTCTACTGGTTCTATAACTTCCCTAGCTACTGAAGTTTCCTTCTCTCCCATTATTTCCATCTCTATTATCTTGTTTACAGTTTTTACCTCTTCTATCTCTGCCATAACTTGGCCTAATCACAAGCTCAAAATAATAAAATAAAGTCACCCAACAAAAACACATTTGAATTTTAGTAAATGAATCACAGTTACTATTCATCTTATACCTATCTACCATGTCTAGCCACATTTTTATCTGAGAGATTAGACAAGAAAGTAAAATAAATGTATCTAAATTAAAAGGGAAGCAATAACATCTCTGTAGATCACATGAACTGATATTCCAGAGAAAAAAGATTCCACATGAAAAACATCTGTTAAACCTAATAAATGAAGTCAGCAAAGTTTTAGGATAAAAATTAAAACTCAAAGTTATGATATTTCTATAAACAATAAACAATAAGAAAAATAAATTAAGAAAATAATTACATTTGTAATAGCATCAAAATGCATAAGATATTTAGGGATAAACTTAACCAAGGAGGCAAAAGACCTGTGCACTGAAAACTACAAAACATTACTGAAATAAATTAAACGAGATACAGATAAAATAGAAAGACACCTATGTTTATAAATTGAAGTCAATACTGTTAAAATATCCATATGACCCAAAGTGATCTACAAGTTCAATATAATCTCTGAAAAATCCCAACAACCTTCTTATCAATGACAGAAAAACCCATTCTAAAATGTATTGGTAAATTCAAGGGATGTCAAACAGCCCATAGAGTTGTACAAAAGAGCAACTCACATTTTCTGATTTCAAAACTTATTGCAAAGCTACAGTAACCAAAGCAGCATGGTACTTTCATGAAGGTAGACATATGGATGAATGGAATAAAAAAGAAAGTTCAGAAATAAACCCTCACATATATGGTCAATTACTTTTTGACAAGGGTTCCATGACCATGAAATGTGGAAAGAAGAATCTTTTCAACCAACGGTGCTGTGAAAACTGGATATCCACATGCAAAAGAATGAAGCTGGACCCTTACATTAAAACATTTATAAAGATTAAAAAGTGGATTCAAGACCTAAATATAAAAGATAAAATTGTAAAACTCTCTCTTAGAAAAAAACATTCAAAAATGCTTCATGACACTGGATTTGACTATGATTTCATCTATATGAGACAAAAAGCACAGACAAAAAAAGAAAGAAAAATACGCTGGACTTCATTAAGAATAAAAAAATATATGTATCATAGAGACCTACAAACTGAGTAAAAATGCAGCCCACAGAATGGAAGAAAATATTTTTAAATTAAATATATTATAAAGGATTGATATCTAGAATATATAAAAAAACTTTTACAACTTGACAAGAATAAAAAACCCAATTAATAATAGACAAATAACTTGAATATCAACTTTTCTCCAAAGAAAATATACAAATGGATAATAAGCACATAAAAAGACACTTACCATCACTAGCCATTAGGATAATGCAAATCGAAAACATAATGAGATACCTTGGGCACATTAGAATGACTATTATTAAAATAACAGAAAATTCTAAATATTGGAAAGGATATATATATATATATATATATATATATATATATATAAATTAAAACTGATGTGCACTGTTGAAATATTCTATCTGCTATGGAAAATAGTATGGTGATTCCAGTAATTCTATTTTTGGGTATGTACTTCAAATTATTGAAATGAGAGATTCTAACAGATATTTGAACACTGATGGTAAGAGCAGAATTATCCATAATAGCCAAAAGGTGTAAATAACTCAAATATCTGTCAACCAACGAATGGATAAACAAAACATAGTGCAATGGACTGGATGTTTGTGTTACCCCCAAATTTATGTGTTGAATCTCTAATCCCAAATGTGATGTTCTTTCTTAGAAGGTGGGACTTCTGGGAGATAATTAGGTCATGAGGGTAGAGCTCTCATAAATTGAATTAGTGATCTTATAAAAGTAACCAAAAAGAGCTCTCTAGTCCTCTTAGCTTCACATAAAGATAGAGCTAGAAATTGGTTGCCTGCAACATAAAAGCGGGCCCTCCCCAGAACCTGATTATATTGGCACCTTAATGCCAAGTTTCTAGCATCTGGAACTATAAGAAATATATTTCTGATTTTTATAATACATCCAATATATACTAATTTGTTATAGCAACATTATCAAAGACAGAATTTTGTACCAAGAAATAATAGTGCTGCTGCAACAAATATAAAAAAATATGAAAGTGGCTTTGGAAATGGGTAAGTGGTAGAGGCTTAAAGAGTTTAAGGTACATGGTAGAGAAAGCCTAGATTGCTGGTGAACAAAGTTTTGAAGGTAATTTTAATGAGAGCTCAGAAAGAAAAGAAGAAATATGTAGAGAAGTTTCTATTTTCTGAGAGAATGCCTAAGTGATCATGAACAGAATGTTAGGAAAAATATGAACACTAAGGGCTATTTTGATGAGGTCTGTCATAAATGAGAAACATATTATTGGAAACTGGAGGAAAAGTAATAGTTGTTATGAAGTGGCAAATAACTTTGCTGAATTACATTTGTATTCTAGTATTTTGTGAAAAATAATACTTGTGAGTGATGATATTGGTTGTTTAGCTGAGGTGATATCTAAGCAAAGTTTCAAAGAAGTGGTTTGGTTCCTCCTGACTACTTATAGTAAAATGTGAGGAGAGAGAAAGGAAGATGGAATTGTTAAGCAAAAAGAAACCAGAACTTAAAGATTTGGAAAATTCTCAGCCTATTTGTACTGAAAAAAAAAAGAGAGAGAGAGAAAGAGAGAAAGAATATATGGAAAGGAACACTAAGATGTTGTCAAGCAACTGTTTGAAAAAAATATATATATATACACACACACAGAGTGTATATACACACACACACACACACACACACACACACACACACACACTGTAGACTTAATTCATCACCTCAACAAAACCTAGGAATAATAATGGGATTATACCAGCAGAAATCAGCAGAAATACTTTTAGTGAAGACTAAAGGGAACAGAGAAAATTGGACAAAATGAAGGAAGACCTTCAGACTTCTTAGACCCTGTAGGATTGGACTAAAAAGCTATTTGTCTATAAGCACATGTTATTCTTTATGACAAGAGAAAGACCTGAAGAGCATTCAGGGATCATCAGGGCGCCACTCCCACTGTACGCTAAGAGTGCACAATCCTTGCAAGGAGGGGAAGGGCTGCCTCCACCTTGATTTCAAAGTGTAAGACCAACACTCAGCAGAGTCATAGAGATGGGGCCACTTGGTGTTGCCCTGATAGTATAACCCCTATCCCAATAGAGGACTACAGCGTGGGTGGGTCCAAAACAAAGAACATCAAATTAGAGACAGCTCTCTATCAATCTATGTGAGTGGCATTGTTATCCAGTGGGTTCAGAAGGCAGGACTGTTGCTCCACAGGGTCTGGAAGGTAAAGTATTGAGCCAGAGAGGATAATTTTTGAGACTTAATATCTTACGGAGTTTGCCTTACTAAATGTTGGACTTGCTTGGACTCTGTCAGCCCTTCCTTCTTCCCTATTTCTCATTTTTGGAATGGGAATGACTCATCAATGCCTGTTGCACCATTGTATTTTGGAAGCATATAGCTTGCTTGTTTCCATGGCTGCAGAGGAATTTTACCTCAGGATGAATCATATCTTAAATCATACCCATATCTGATCTAAATATTTTGATGAGACTTTGAACTTTGATGAGACTTTTGGGCTTTAGAGTTGACACTGTAATGTGTTAATACTTGAGACTTTTGGGAAGGAATAAATGTATTTTGCATGTGAGAAAGGCATGTATTTGTGAACAGGAGGCAGAGGTTGGGGTGCAATAAACTGAAACGTATATGTTAAAATTCTAACCCTCAGTGTAATGGTATCATTTCAGCTATGGTGGAGCCATTAGGTCATGATCCTAGAGTCCTCACAAATGGGATTAGTTCCCTCGAAACAGGAATTCCAGATGGCAGTCTAGCCCTCTTTCTACCATGTGAATATGCAATGAGAAGTTGACTGTCTGCAACCTGGAAGAGTGTCCTCACTACAACTCAACTATGGTGACACCCTGATCTGGAACTTACAGACTTCTGAACTGTGGGAAATAACCTTCTATTGTTTATAAACGACCTAGTTTATGGTGATTTTATAGAAGCCCAAACTCACCAAGACATGTGGTTTACACATACAATGAAATATTATTCAACCTTAAAAAAGAAATAAAATGTCAGTGTATGCTACAACAGCAATTAACCTTAAAATATTGTGCTAAGTGAAAAAAGCTAGACATGAAATTGCAAACATTGTATAATTCTATGTATATGAGGTAGCTGTAAAAGTCAAATGCATAGAAACAGAAAGTCGAATAGTAGTATACAAGAGTGGTAAACAAGGGAGGAGAGAATGGAGAGTTATTGTTCAATAGGCAGAATTTCAGTTTAAAATAAAGTTCTTGGATGTATAGTGGTGATGGTTGCACAATACGAATGTACTTAATGTCACTAATTTTACACTTGAAAATTATCAAAATGGTGAATGTTATATATATTTTACTATAATAAAAATTTAAAAAGTTTGAACAGACAAAACTTATCTAAGGCAAAAATAAAAACAAGAACAAGAAAGAAACAGATTGGTTTCCTGGAGGGTGGTGAAATTGACCAGGAAGGGGCATGTGGCAAATTTGTGGGTTGATGGAAATATTTCATTTCATTATAGGCATTTACACTATTAAAAGGTTTATCAAATTTTTTTCTGTCATTATGCATTTGTCAAAATTTATGGAATGTACAACACGAAGAGTTAACCCTAATGTAAAAAGCGGACTTTAGCTAATAATAATGTATCAAAATTGTTTCATGGATTGTAAAAATCAAACTATACCAATTCAAATTGCTAATATTAATAATAAGATAAACTGTAATAGGAGGCTATATGGAAACCTTCCTTAAATGCTTCTCAAATGTTCTAAAAACTTAAATTGCCACTGAAATGAATGAAAATATAATAATGTAAAACAAACCTACAAAACCTCTTTAAATTGTATCATTGACACATGTGCATATTTTCATAGGTAAATGCTTCCTCAAATAAATAAATAAATATTAAATTATGTTAAATATATGAATGCTGAGATAGTTGGGAGAGGAGTGTACTGATATGTGCAACTTACTTTAAAATGCATAAAATAGAACATGAACTAATGGATAGAGACAGATGGAGAGATGGAGTGATACGATTAAAGCCAAAGGGGCAAATGTTAAATTGGAGAATCTAGGTGATGGCTATGTGGATATTCACTGTATATTTTGTCAATCTTTCTGTATTGCTGAGTATTTTCCTAAAAAAATTGTGTGAGGGGGAATATTAATGTAAAAAATGTTTATATAGAAAGGCACTTGAATACTAAAGAAGATTACAGTTGAAAGACTCACTACCCTATTTAAAGACTTCATATAAAGCTACAGTAATCAAGACAATGTGTTACTGGCAACATAATGGAAAAAATATCAACCAACTAGAATACAAACTCGGGAAATGGAGTCACATAAATATAGTCAACCGATTTTTGACAAAGAAATTGAAGAAATTTAATAGAGAAAGAATAGATAGTATTTGTAACAAATTGTGCTGGGACAACCAAACACTGAATATCCAACCCCGCCCCCCACCACAAAACAAGTAATCTAGATACTTACCTTAAGCTTTTCACAAACATTAACTCTAATGGATTATGTACTTAAATGTAAAATAAAAATCTATGTAACTTCTGGAAGATAATATAGGGAAAATCTAGATGACCTTGAATTCAGCAATAATTTTTAGATTCAATTCCAAAAGCATAATCCCTGAAAGAAAAATTTGATAAGCAATTCATTTCCAGCTGTGAAACCAGTACACCTAAGAATCAAACTTTAATTGGTAAAATTGCTTCCTACAGAGACGTAGGTTAAAAATTCTGACACTCCTCTCCAACAATAAAAAACATGGCCCCACCATCTGTCATTCATTTATTTAATTGCTTATTTCCAAGACAAGTAAATATGCTTTTATCTGTTAGCCCAGTCAGAGATTGCCTCAGCTCCAGCGAGCCTCCTGTGCACTCAACTCAACTCCATCTCAGAGTCTGTTTCCCAGGGAAACAAACCTGTAATAAAGTCTTACCATTAAAATGGTCATTATCATTCATGTAAAATATCATTAAATTATGTTTTCTTCATCTTTGTGGGTTTCTTTTATTATTTTAAAATAATTATTGTTATTTTTGACTCAGGCTTAAGTAGTGACAGTATTATTCTACTAAACTCTGAGGTGCAGGCAATATACCTTGGCTACTGTCATATTAAGTGGGATTTCTGGTGACGATGATAAAAAATGATGTATATATTTGATTACTTTGCATGTCTACACTAAAACCCAGCTATAAGAGTGGCAGAATATTGTCTTAGAAAATGTCACAGTAGGTTATCTCAATGAGGATGCAACCTATAACTATTTTGTGTAGCAGACTGCAGGTAAAATCATGTGTGTATCATCTGTGAGGACATTCTCTTGTTTTTACACATCAGTGACATGTTTTCCTCACATAGGATCAAACCATCTGAGAGTTTAGGGCATTTTCTGATTAATCAACTACAGAGTAGAGGGTGATTTTGAAATCAGAAAATCCATATCTTCCTGCAGATACAACCTGGTTACATTGAGGTATGCTAAGATACCTTCTATTAAAAAAGAATTGTTTCTTGAATAAGAAATTGATTTGGAAAAATTTAACAAGTGCAATAAGGCAAAGCACAATAAAATGAGGTATATCTGGAGCCTTGATGTTCAAAATGTCTGCTAGATGAATCTAAAGACATAATAGCAGAAATGACTATAGGTACAAATTTTGCTGGCAAATGGCTATTTAAGTAGAAGGAAACTGGAAGTAGGAGCCACTGATGTATTTTGATAGTCTGCATGTGTATCATATAAATTGGGCATGAAAATTAATGAAGTTAATCTATTCTGTTGAAAGAAGATTTATTGATTATATTCTTTATTTCATCATGAGTTGAGTTCTACAAAAATACTTAAAGGTCAGGAGTTCTAGTTCTTTCTATGCCTTTCTTTATCCAGGACAAAAACAAATTGAGCTGATGGGGATTTTGAAAATCTGACATTTGAATTGTCTTATCTGAATTACCTGTTAATCTCTTATTAATTCTCTGGTCTAATCACTCTGTGATCCAGTTGTTATGGTTGACTTACTAATTGTTATTGGATGACTGCATAATGTGGTATAATAATTGATAGCTTGATAACCCAACTACAAAATGGTTTACCAAGTGGCCTCCAAAGTCGTGGTATACATTTTGTAAATTTTGGTCATGTGATATGTAGATTGTTAGTAAAGCGAACTTATGATTAAAATAAATGAAAGGATTAATTTTCTAAAAATTAAATTTGCTTGTGTTTATAAGCACAGTGCTTCTAATCATACTTTCATTACTCAACACTAAATGATAGAGGATCTATGGTGCTATATAAAATTGTATATCTCTATTTGGTGCAGTTTTTTAAATGTCAGTATTTATTGTTTTAATAAAATATTATTCCAGTAAGTAGTAAAATAAGTCATTTGTTTTCTTAGTTTTCTATTCTTAAAATAAGCTTTGCTATTTCTTAATAAGAATTTATTATTGAAAGTTACTTGTATGTTTCCCTAAAAGAATGCTTATTTCTCATCATCATTATTAGAACTGAACAATTTAGGGGCCCTTACTGTGGAAATGAATTAGTTCTAATTGTAATTAGTGAACAAAAAAATTCAAAATTCCGTTTTGATAGAAGAAAAATAATTCTGATGACTACTGCTCAATGTCTTCTAATTAAGGGTCTGAGATATGTTTAATTAAATGTGGCTGAAATGTTTCTGAATGGGAAGTAGCAACAGTTAAACTATTCACTGATATTCATGAAAATACATCTGAAGACATTCTGTACCTAATAAATGAATAAACACAAAGTTGCCACATTTTTAGAGTGCTAACTGTGTAAATTTTCAAAAATAATACTTATTTTTTAGAAAACATTATTCAACAAGCTCACCATTTAGAGATACCTTTTTTCCATAAATAGATTTATGTTTCATGAGATTATAATACACATTGTTTGCAGAAGTGTTCATTTATTATCACATATATATTTTTATGTTATTAAATATTCTTCCTCACCATTTGAATGGCTATATGGTAGCTTATTGCATAGCTGTACATAACTTTATTTATATATCTTTTTACATATTTATTTTCTATTTTAAAAATTATAGTATTATAAACAACATTGCAATATACATTCTTGAAGATAGAGCCAAGATGAGTTCAATGTGATAAATTTCTAGAATCGGATTGCTCACTTGAAAAGGTGTATGTGATTTTAATATTATACAGAGATGCATACACATACAATTAATAGCCAAATCTCCAGGGAGGTTGTTAGCATTGCACTCCCTTTAGATAATGAGAATGTCTAATGTCTCGCTTCCTCACATCACCAGGTTTTAACATTCTCCTTAATCTTTACCAGTTAGCTATTTTTAAATTTTCACTATTTTAATTGTAATTTTTTTGGTTATTTGGAGTTGGTCTTTTTTGTGCTTATCAGTCATTTTTATTTATCTTTTTGTGAGTTAACAGTGAACACCCATTTCCAATTTTTTCTGCTAAAATATTTATCATTTGAGTTGTTTCTCATTGAAATATTTAATCTAGAATGTATTTTTATATAAGCGACATAACAGAAACTTAATTTGTCTCAAATTTATGAAAAGTAATCTTCAATATTCACCTAAGATGTTTGCCTTAGTGAATAAGAAACAAAAGACTTTATGTCAATATGGATATTTAAATAATATGAAATATGAAATGCAATTTATTAAAGTGCCATTTTAGTGAATATATAGTAAGGCCCATATCCACCATTGCTTTTAAAATATCTTCCTATAATATCCCATCAACACTTTTAAATGACTGATATTATGCAGTTAATTCAATTTAAACTTGTCTAACCCAAATAGGAATTTATCATGTTACTGGCATGGCAATATTTCTGTACTAGGACTTTGCTAGTATTGCAAAATTAACCCTGGAATTATATTTGCTTTGTACCTCCAAAAATCATACAGCTTCAATATTAATGCTGTAGTCATTGTGCCAAACAAAAATAAAAAGAATAAAAAAATTTAGTTTCTGAAAAGTTTCCACTGACATGCAAGCTTTCCAGAACTAGATTGCTAATTTCAGTAACTTAATTCTGACGATTTTATCTTTTTTTTTTTTTTTTTTTTTTTTTGAGATGAAGTCTCACTCTCGCTCTGTCACCCAGGCTGGAGTTCAGTGGTGTGATCTCTGCTCACTGCAACCTCCACCTCTCAGGTTCAAGCGTTTCTCTGCCTCAGCCTCTGGAGTAGCTGGGACTACAGGCGCGTGCCACCCCACTGGCAAATTTTGTGTGTGTGTGTGTGTTTAGTAGAGACGGGGTTTCACCATGTTAGCTAGTACAGTCTTGATCTCCTGACCTCGTGATCTGCCCGCTTCAGCCTCCCAAAATGATGGGATTACAGGTGTGAGCCAATTCTAATGAATTTGTCTTAATAAAGTAAATGGCATGTCTTTGATTATGATATTTTACAAAAACTCCAAATGAATTAAATGGGATAGAAATTTGGGATAGCTTTTGTTAGTATACTGCATGGTTTTGGATAGGATAGGATTTTAGCAAAATTGTCAAATTATTGGATAGATGATGCTTGCACTTTTTATTTTACTCTTTTACTACCATGAAGGCTGATTTTGTAACAAATTGTGCAAAGCATACTCTTCCTGCAAAGCCATAAGGAAGAGATCTACCAAGTATAGTACTTACTTTTGAGATAAAAATAATATTAATGTCAATAACAACGTTGTTGATTAAAAAATACCTGTAGAACCAACCATGTATTTCAAGAGTTAGAGGTGCTATAATAATATTTGTAGTATACAGTTTGAATAAAAAACTAAAAATGGTTGCCAGGGTGCTACTTAACAAGTAGCTTATGGTTTCTTCACAAAAGATAGAGCCTAAGGGGTAAAAGATAGTCAGAGGTTAAATATGTTCTATTGAATCAACTAGTTAGTGAAAGAGCTACGGTAACTCTTTTAAACTGGAGACGTTTTCTGATCCAAGTATCTTTAAATCATGCATATCTCCAACGTGCCATATATGCATAATGTTAAAATTCAGTTTCCTTTGAAACTCGGGAGATAGTCAGGATTTTACATAAAATCAATTATATTCGCCATGCAGAGAAAGTCATTTATTCCCCCAGTGCTGTTTTTCTCTAGTCAATGAAAATATTTGCATATAGAATGAAACAATGCATTCAAGTTTAAATGTGTGTTTGATGTTGCACTTTGAGTGAAGTTACACCTTAATCCAATTGCATATATGAATTTGGGTTTACAGATGCAAATTCTAAAGAAAAAGTGTTTTAAAAATATCCAACACTTCTAGTTATCTGAAACATGTAGGTGAATGTGACAAGCAAACATTAAGGTGGGCCTATTGAGCTCCAGCTCCTTATGTCCACATTCTAATATAACTTTTTGTTTGTTAGCAAGACCTGTGACTTTCACCTAACAAATAGAGAATGGTGAGGTGACGATATGTCATGCCTGTGATTGTATTACATTTTGTAATTCTCTGAGTTGCTAGCAGACTGGCTTTCTCCCTGTGTTGCTGCTTTTCAAGAAGCAAGTTGCCATGAATTCTAAAATTGCAAGGAAGTGAATTTTTGCAATAATATGAGGTAGGTTGGAAGCAGTTCTTTCCCCAGTCAAGGCTCTGATAAATACTCATCCTGGGCTGACACCATGATTTCCAGCCTTGTGAGACCCTAATGAGACATCCCAGATAAGCCATGTCCGAGTGACTAGACTACAAAAAGTATGCAATAATAAATGTGCCTTGTCTTAAGTTTCTTAGTTTATGATAATTTGTTACACAGCATAGGAAACTAATACTGTGGGTCTGGTGCTTGTTAGCTAGCATATATTGAATATATAGATGACTATGACAAATAATAGAGTATTTGGGGGAATAAAGGTATTTTGGCTAAAAGTGCTTTCTAAAAGGAATAGTTGTCTTGTGAAAAAAAAATTTCCTAATTGATCACTTACAATTTTTAATTGACAGAATTTCTTTATTTTCTTCTCTGCATAGCAGGAAAACAAAGTTTTAACACCTACCTACAGCATAATTTTAACTTCTTAAAATTATTTTGATAAATATTGCCTTTCAGAGATCATTATACCTTCACAAGATATTTTCAAAAATTATTATCAACAATTTAAATGTAAACTCCAGTGGCTTTTATAAGAATCACACAGCATTTTAAAATATAGATAAATGTAGGACACAGATGATTGTATATATTTTTCAAGACTATAAGAAGGTGAGTTTTAAGAATATTCAAGTTACATGCTTCATGAATAAAAACTTCAAAAAACAAAAACAAACTATACTCTGTAAAATTATAAAATAATGAGTTTACTATTAATAGCTTGGTAAAACACACTGCACATTCAATTACATGTTGTCATGATTTTGAAATATTTTCAGAGGCAATGTATGAGTCACATAAGACATCACTTTTCATACTTAAACCTTATTTTTATTCAGCAATGGTGCTATCCAGCTTATCAGTTTCTATTCCTTCTCTATTTCAATTCTTCCTTCTCTATTTCTATTTCTGACACCCTAACTGTTAAAAAAAATTGTATACAATCTAAGGAGGAAAAAGTTTGTCATGATTAAAAGAAGTATAATGATGTTGGAAGACAACTGAAACAAAAGAGAGATTCCTTTAATACTGTAAATATCATCAAAATAATTGTATTAATGAAGTACACTGCTCATGTGTTTTAACATTAAGCTTAAAGATATATTAAATTTTTCACATTTTTATCTCATATAATATTTTAGTATCTCCATGAAGTAGTTCTAGTACTATCCCCATTGTATACTTGAGAAAACCATAAATTTCCTGACGTTTCAGTGCAGGAAAACATATCTGATTGAAATGTTGGTGTTCAAAATGCCTTTACAGAATTACATCCACAATATCACAACCACCTCTAAATTTATTTCTTTATAACTGGCAAAATTATCTTAAGTGGAGAGTTAGTTGGTTTCAATTTAATTTAACTTAAATCTCAGCTAGCTCATTTACTGACTGTGTGACTTTGAGTAAAAGCAATAACAGCAACAAAAATGTTTGCAGAGTACTTCCAGGCACTGTTCTAAGTGTTTTACATATGTTAACTCAGTTAGTCTTCACAACAAATACATAAAATACCATATATATTTTTCATCAACTTCATTTTGTAGATGAGAAACTGATGCACAGTGAAGTAATTTGTTCAATGTGATAAATCCAATAAAGAACAGAAATTTGACTTCTGTCTAACTCCAAAAGCTATTGTAATTTAAGATTATACTTTATCACTGTGGACCTTAATTATCTCAACTATAAGATTTGGATAACAATTCCCTATAAACTATTTGAGGATAGGGACTATATCTTCAAAATAGTAGTTTGAACAGTGATAGTAATTTTACTTGACCTTAAAATAGTAAGTGTTGCCCTTCAGAGAGGAAAAAGATAGAGGACAGAGAAGCTTCAAGAGGGTACAGGAAGCAACTCCTCATGATTAGGGGCAGAAAGCTTAATCACCACATGCTAAAGATCTGATGGCAGATATATTGCCTAGAGAGAAATTCTGAGATGGAGAGAGATGTAAAAATGTTGACTTATCAATGCTTAACTGAACCTGCTACATCTTCTGGCAATTAACAATTTCCATTTTCCTTTCTGGGGGTGATTTGGTTGGTGAGTAGGATATCAACAAAGTATTCTGCAGTACAAAAGAGCATAGTGCTTCAGAAATCCTAATGTAAAAATATGCCTTCTCCCATCTTTTTAAAAAATTATTATTTTGTGTTCCTCTCAGCCAAAAAGCAGTCTTTCTGCTGGATTTCTTAGTAGAATGTTGATAAGAGCTCCATAAAATACTTGATTGAAGAATTATCTGAAAGATGACTTTGTACCCATTGTAAATATGGTAAAATATTTTTAAAAATTGAGATTTCTGCCTTTCTTCCTAGTATGGTCACAACCCTGAGCCCACTCAGGATAATGACAACAACAGAGGTATTGAACATTGGAAAAAAAGTGTATGAGGGTAAAACAACACATGTCTGTGAATTGTAGATAGTCCAGGACAAATCCTCCTACAGTCCAAGGACCAGATTATAGCTGGAAATGCAGCATAATTTTTACTTCTTAAACTTATGCAGCTAGAAACAATTAATTGACAAATTAGATCCCATTTGTCAATTTTGGCTTTTGTTGCCATTTCTTTTGGTGTTTTAGTCATGGAGATTTTGCCCACACCTATGTCCTAAATGGTATTGTCTACGTTTTCTTCTAGGGTTTTTATGGTTTTGGGTCTTACATTTAAGTCTTTAATCCATCTTGAGTTAATTTTTGTATAAGGTGTAAGGAAGGGATCCAGTTTCAGTTGTCTGTATATGGCTAGTCAGTTTTCACAACACCATCTATTAAATAGGGAATCCTTTCCCCATTGCTTGTCTTTGTCAAAGATCAGATGGTTGTAGATGTGTGGCATTATTTCTGAGGCTTTCTTTCTGTTTCATTGGTCTGTATATCTGTTTTGGTATCAGTACCATGCTGTTTTGGTTACTGTAACCTTGTAGTATAGTTTGAAGTCAGGTAACATGATGCCTCCAGCTTTGTTCTTTTTGCTTAGGAACATCTTGGCTATGTGGGCTCTTTTTCAGTTCCATATTAAATTTAAAGTAGTTTTTTCCAATTCTGTGAAGAAAGTCAATGGTAGATTGATGGAGATAGCATTGAATCTTTAAATTATTTTAGGCAGCATGGCGATTTCATGATATTGATTCTTCCTATCCATGAGCATGGAATGTTTTTCCATTTTTTTGTGTCCTCTCTTATTTCCTTGAGCAGTGGTTTGCAGTTCCCCTTGAAGAGGTCCTTAATATCTCTGGTAAGTTCCATTCCTCGGTATTTTATTGTCTTTGTAGCAATGATGAATAGGAGTTCACTCCTGATTTGCCCCTCTGTTTGTATATTATTGGTTTATAGGAATGCTTGTGATATTTGCACATTGATCTTGTATCCTTAGACTTGGCTGTAAGTTGCTTATCAGCTTAAGGAGATTTTGGGCTGAGACGATGGGGTTTTCTAAATATACAATCATGTCATCTGCAAACAGAGACAATTTGACTTCCTCTCTTTCTATTTGAATACTTTTATTTCTTTCTCTTGCCTGATTGCCCTGGTCAGAACTTCCAATACTATGTTGAATAGGAGTGGTGAAAGAGGTATCTTCGTCTTGTGGTGTTTTTAAAGGGAATGCGTCCAGCTTTTGCCTGTTCATTATGATATTGACTTTGGGTTTGTCATAAATAGCTCTTATTATTTTGAGATACATTCCATCAATACCAAGTTTCTTGAGAGTTTTTAGTATGAAGGGGTGTTGATGTTATGGATCTTTTGATATAATTATGTGGTTTGTGTCATTGGTTTTGTTTATGTGATGGATTACGTTCATTGCTTTGCATATGTTGCATAAGCCTTGCATCTCAGGGATGAAGCCGACTTGATGGTGGTGTATAAGCTTTTTGATCTGCCGCTGGATTTGGTTTGACAGTATTTTATTGAGGATTTTCACATCAATGTTCATCAGGGATATTGGCTTGAATTTTTCTTTATTTGTTGTGTCTCTGCAAGGTTTTTGGTATCAGGATGATGCTGGCCTCATAAAATGAGTTTGGGAGGAGTCCCTCTTTTTCTATTATTTGGAATAGTTTCAGAAGGAATGGTACTAGCTCCTCTTTGTACCTCTGGTAGAATTCAGTGGTGAATCTGTCTGGTCCTGGGCTTTTTTTGGTTGGTAGGCTATTAATTACTGCCTCAATTTCAGAACTTGTTACTGGTCTATTTAAGGATTTAACTTCTTCCTGGCTTAGTCTTGCGAGGGTGTATATGTCTAGGAATTTACCTATTTCTTCTAGATTTTCTAGTTTATTTGTGTAGAGGTGTTTATAGTATTCTCTGATGATAGTTTGTATTTCTGTGGGATCACTGGTGATATCCCCTTTATCATTTTTTATTGGGTCTATTTTATTCTCACAGTGGAGATGTTTTTCAAGGATGATGCCAATAATGACCCACAGCTGACTGAGGAATAGCTAACTGTTGCAAAATTTTGCTTCATTGGACTTGCTATAGGCCAAACGAAGTAGATATCATGAATCATGCTATACAGGTTTTTTTTTTTTTTTTTTTTTTTAAATACTGTTTAAATACTGGAGAAATCCTGGTTGCCCCAGAACTGTACACTGGTTGGAATGAGGACTACATTTGGTGTTTATGTAACCATCCAATAAGTTTTTCTTGCTGGTATTATTGATAATGATTTTTGGGACCTCTGGCCATCAGGAGATTGAAGCCAACAGAAAGACAAATGGTTGTATTGGGACCTCAAAGAAGTAAATCTTGAAGGGCTCCAAATGGTAAAAAAAAAAAAAATTGAGTGGGTTGCAGAGAGAATTGTCACCTTAAAAAAATCAGGAAGGCCTATGGAAATTTGGGAATTCCATGTGAACTTTGAGTAACATCCACACATAATGGACCAGATGAAACTCTGAAGAGTAAAGCTGAGTTTGAAGGGAATAGCATTTATATTGTATTTGTGGTAGTGGCAAGTGGAAAAAATGGTTTGGGACCAGTAATGTATGGCAGCTCTATGTCTCCAGTCATTAGTTGTGTTCTTCTTAAACCTATCTGGAGAACTCAGGATGTGTGATCTTCTCTTCAGCTACCCAGTGGTCTTGACTGTTCAACCATATTTTCTCCAGAAGGATCAGCTCAGATTGCTGCTCAGATATTTGGAATAAATAAGCATTAGACATGGAGAAAACTGCAAGGAATCATTTTGAACACATGAATTCTCTTGAAGCAGGCCCACAAGAAAACCAGAGAATGAAATTTATAAGAAAGAACCTCATTGTATTTCTTATAGAGAAAGTATAAATTTCTAATTTAGCTGCAAAAAAAATCAAGCAAGATTAAAAGGTGATTTTAAATTAGAGAACACAAATGAAATGTATTAGTGAATTAATGCTTCTCTGGATCCATATTAATAAATATGAACACCTAATTCCTAAAAAAAGAAAATATTCTATATGGGCATTTCATTTTTCACAGTGTCTGTATTAGTCCATTCTCATGCTGCTATCAAGAACTGCTGGGGACTGCGTAATTTATAAAGGAAAGAGGTTTAATTAACTCACAATTTCACATGGATGGGGAGGCCTCAGGAAACTTACAATCATGGTGGAAAGAGAGGCAAACATGTCTTCTTTATATGATGGCAGAATGGAGAAGTGTACAGCAAAAGGGAGAGAAGTCTATTATAAAACCACCAGATCTTCTGAGAACTCACTCATTCTCATGAGAACAGCATGAGGGTAACTGCACCAATAATTCAGTTACATTCCACTGGGTCCCTCCCACAACACACAGGGATTATAGGATTATAATTTAAGATGAGACTTTGGTGTGGATGCAGCCAAACCAAATCATTCTTCCCCTGGCTCCTCCCAAATCTCATGTTCTCACATTTTAAAACACAATCATGTCTTTCCATCAGTCCCCCAAAGTCTTAACTCATTCCAGCACTAACCCAAAAGTTTAAGTCCAAGATCTCACCTAAGACAAGGCAAGTCCCTTCCACCTATGAGCCTTTAAAATGAAAAGAAAGTTAGTTACTTCCTACATACGATGGGGGTACAGGCATTGGGTAAATACACCCATTCCAAACAGTAGTAATTAGCAAAAACAGAAGGGGTTATAAACCCCATGCAAGTCCTAAATCCGGTAGGGCAATTATTAAAACTTCAAGTTCCAAAATAATCTCCTTCAACTTTATGTCTCACATCCAGGTCACTCTGATGTAGGAGGTGGGCTCCCAAGGCCTTGGGCAGCTTCACCCTGTGGCTTTTCAGGGTACAGGCCCCTCCTGGAAGCTTTCATGGGCTGGCATTGAGAGTCTGCGGCTTTTCCAGATGCATGGTACAATCTTTGGTGTGTTTACAATTCTGAGGTCTGGAGGACAGTGGCCCAGTTGGGACACTGTATGGGGACTCCAACCCCACATTCCCCTTCCACATTGCCTTACCAGAGGTTCTCCATGAGGGCTCCACCTGAGCAGCAAACTTCTGCCCGGACATCGAGGAATTTCCATACATGCTCTGAAATCTAGGTGGAGGTTCCCAAACCTCAATTTTTGACTTCTGTGTACCCACAGGCCCAATATCATGTGTAAGCTGCCAAGGTGTTAGGCTTACACACATAGAAGAAACAGCCAGAGCTGTACGTTGGCCCCTTTTAGCCATGGCTGAGATGCAGGGCACCAAGTACCAAGACTGCACAAAGCATCAAGGTCCTGGGCCTGGCCCATAAAACCATTTTTTCCCATTTAGTCCTCTGGGCCTGTGATAGATAGGGCTTCTGTGAAGATCTCTGACATGCCCAGGAGACATTATCCCTATCATTCTGGCAATTAACATTTGACCTTTTGTTACTTATGCAAATTTCTGCAGCCAGCTTGAGTTTCTCCTCAGAAAATTGGAGAAAATTTTTTGCTTTTTTATCACATCACCAGGCTGCAAATTTTCCAAATTTTTATGCTCTGCTTCCCTATTAAACATAAGTTCCAATTCCAAACCATATCTTTGTGAATACATAAAACTGAAAGCTTTTAACAGCACTCAAATGACCTCTTGAATGTATTGCTATTTAGAAGTTTTTCCTCCCAGATATCCTAAATCATCTGTCTCAAGTTCAAAGTTCCACAGATATCTAGGGTAGGGGCAAAATGCCACCAGTCTCTTTGCTAAAGCATAGCAAAAGTCACCTTTATTCTAGTTGCCAACACATTCTTTTCTCTGAGACCACCTCAGCTTGGACTTCATTGTCCATATCACTATCAGTATTTTGGTCAAAGCCATTCAACAAGTCTCTAGGAAGTTCCAAACTTTCCCACATCTTCTTGTCTTCTTCTGCACCCTCCAAACTCTTCCAATCCCTGCCTGTTACCCAGTTCCAAAGTTGTTTTCACATTTTCTGGTATCCTTATAGCAGTGCCCCACTACCTTGTTGTCACAATTTACTGTATTAATCTGTTCTCATGCTGCTATAAAGTACTGCCTGGGACTGGGTAATTTATAAGGAAAAGAGGTCTAATTGACTCATGGTTTGGCATGGCTGGGGAGGTCTCAGGAAACTTACAATTATGGCAAAAGAGGAAGCAATCATATTCTTCTTCACATAATGGCTGGAAGAAGAGGTGCCCAGTAAAAGTTGAAAAAGCCCTTATAAAACCATTCTATCTCATGAGAAGTCACTCACTATCATGAGAACAGGATGAGGGTAACCACTCCCATGATTCAATTACCTCCTCCTGTGTCCCTCCCATGACATGTGGGGATTATGGGAACTACAATTCATGATGAGATCCGGAAGGACACACAGGCAAACCATATCAGTATCTAAACAATAAAAACCACCCTGCAAAAGCAGTTTGACCAAAATTTCATTTCTAACATGTGTTCAGATTACACATATTTATATTACTTCCTCCTGAAGATTAAACATTAAATTTATAGGTGGCTTAGAATCTTTGTTTCCAGAAAAAAAAAAACTTTAATAATATAATTTCTTTTGATAAAATAACACCAATAAGGTATAATCAATTAGGGTGTAATAATCCTTTCTATAATGCTAAAAAAGTAATTTAATATTGCAGTAGACATCCATATACTGTATCTCAAAAGCACAAGCCATATTTCAAACTCAACACAAAATTGTATCTATATCAATTTTTGCTAAAAAAATATGAAACTTTGGTAAATACAGATTCTATTTTCCTTTATTTAAATATATGTTAGTTAACGTATCCAAGATATAGATTGACAGGTAAGACAGATGATAAATATAAATACAGATGTGGGTCTCTCTCAGATGTGGGTTTCTCTCTCTCTCTCTCGATACATATGTATATATGTATTTACATTTTAAATATGTATTTTTTTAATATGTATTCTTTTTAAATATGTATTCTAAATAGAGTTTTATTTTAAAGACAAAGAAGGCTTTGTTTCTACCAGTAAAGTCATTTTTGCAATAGCTTTTTGCAAATTTGGAAGTAAAAAAGAAGACTGAGATAATTCATAATAACCTTTAGATGGAGCTGTTTCTCCTTAGAAATAATGGTTCAGACACATTTTATTTGACTAATCAGAAAAATAAGAATATTTTATATAATGCTATAAAGCAGTAATGGATTTTTTTAAAAACATTAATTCTCAACACAGCTAAAAGAGAAAATAATAAAAAAAAATGTACTTCAAACTTGCTCATGTTCTCACCAGACTCTAAAGAAATTTAGTCTAAATAGAAACCAACTCACAGTGCTGTTTGGTACATACACAAGTCAGTTTCAGGGATGATACAATTCTGACGATTCTGAAGTTTACATAGAGTAAATGGTAGAAAGTGCTGTAAAGTGTCATGATTGACATCTAGAAGTTAATAAAGTTATTTATTTCAATTTCTTAGTTTGAAAGAGCACTCAAGAAATAATCACATAATTTTAAAGAGACAAAACAAATCTCAGTGATTGCTTTTAAAAAGCACAAGTATACATTTAGGAAATAACATAATTGTTGGCAAACTGATTATTAGGTGAGGAAGAGAAAACTTATAACTCAATGAGGAAGAAAAATGTGGAAACAAACATGGGCAAATTGTGAGCTGTTATTTAAAGGCTTAAAGCTAATTATGTGTTAATTACTTTGAGTCATTTTAGAAAGACTGACATTCCTGAAGAGGCTACATTAGGAACAGTATTGTGAATATTTACTTATTTTGTTTCCCTACCGTACAAATGGTAAAAGAAGCAAGTACAATAAATTATTATAGCAGTTTTGTATTTGAGATGTTTTTCTATGTAAAATAGAAGTGTTTTCCAAGCAAAGCATGATGAAGTTTTCTAAATATATTTAATCTATTTCTTTCCCTGAGGATATAAAATAGACATACATGTATGCATGTGTATATACATACATGGAAGCACGCAATGGTCAGGAAAGATTTATTGAATATTGTTGAGCAATATGATCTGACCTCTGTTTAGAAGAAAACCCTGGTGGCGCTGTACAGTTTAACCAGACTGAAGAAATGCTATTGTTGTAAATGAGAAGTCATGAACATCTGATTTAGTGAATAGTGAATACAAATGTAAAAAAGAGAGAGAGAGAAAGAAGCATAAGAGGCATTATTGAGGTAAGAACTGTTATGCATAAACTGAGTTGGTAATAGATCACCTGTGAGTAGAATTAATAATGACAAATATAAGTAGTTACTCGTATGGTTTGAGCTAAGTAATACATCAAAGAATACATTGCAGAAAGATAAATTTTGAAGAAAATCATTTTATATTAATAATGTAAGGGTCTGAGTGCAAACAGAAATATCTTATATTAGGTTGTTTATTATAGGTTTCTAACACAATTGAATACAACTAGAACCAAACAAGCTGTTTCTGCGATATTCACAGTTAAGGCCAAAACCAGAAGCATTTGAATTTGACATAGAGAAAATTTCTTATTCAAAGAAGCCTCAGCATTTTCATTAAAAAAAATAAATAAATACGAAATAAAAATTAACAAGCTTTAAGTAACTGTCCTGCTATTTCTATGTTTCTCATATTTCTTAGCAACCTACTCCTTTATATATATATACAACTGTGTAATGATAAAATCACCTGATTCCAATGGTTATTAAGCTTTATATGCTAATAATTTTTCAGTTTCAATGCTCTTCTGTTTGCCTTTTATTTCTAAACCTACTTTAAAATTAGACATACATCATTGTTGACTTATTTCACCCAGGATGAACATATTTAATATTAACAGCTCAGTGTAAAGATATTCATAAAATCATATATTATCAAATACTACTTTAGAGTAAGATAAGTTTTATTTTACACACCACCAATCATTCTGTTGAATTTGTATTATAAAATGTATATATTTTTTAACTGAAGGTTTTCTCATACAAATTTTAGTCTCCAGTCACATGATATTACATTATTCAGATAATAGGTGAAATATAAATCAGTGATCTATATGTTATGTATTCATCTTCTTAGCTGCGAAAATCTGGGTTAAATTTGTGAGAGTATTAAGATGTAATTACAGTCATAACAAAATAAGGTGTGCTTAAATCATCCTGGTTTTCTGGGAAATTTTAAAACACATATACATAAATACAGCATAAAGCCAGTAAGAAACAAGGCCTGTTAATAGAAAAACCAAACTCTGTAATATATTTAAAGAGGTTTATTCCTAGCTAATATGACTGACCATAGCTCAGGGAATAGTCTCAAGAGGCCCTGAGAAAGGGTGCCCCAAGCAGTTTGTTTAGAATTTGGTTTCATACAATTTAGGAAGATGGGAATTGTAGGTAAAATTAGAAAATTAATAGATGGGAACTATACATTGGTACAATCTAAAAAGCATATTTTGAAGCTGAAGGGGGTTGTTTATGGGTCACAGGTGAATTCAAAGATGTTCCAATTGTCAATTGGTTGAGAAAGTTAAGTTTTGTCTAAGGACTTGAAGTAATTAGAAAGAAATACTTGAGTTAAGATAAGGGAGATTGTGGAGGTTAAGCTTTTATCATGTAGATGAGGTCTCATAGGTACCAGCCTTCATAGGGAATAGTTGGTAAATGTCTCTTCTCAGAATTTAAGGGTGTCAGACTCTCATTTACTCTCTCCTAGATCTGGGAAAGGCCTAGAAAGGAAAGGCTTTCCTGCATTAATGGAGATTCTCTACGGATGCAAATTTCACTCACAAAAATGGCTTTATAAGGCCATTTCAAAATACGTCAAAGAAATGTATTTTGGGGTACATTATTTTCATTTTCTTCAGGATACGTTATCTCCAAAATGTTCTGGACCAGCCTCAGGTCAGAAATTGGTATCTTATTGCCACAAAAAAATCTGTTTTGTTAATGCTATGATCTCTGTTTTAATGATAATGCTTGTCACTTGAAACACAAGTCCAAAAGGGAGGAGGTATAAGGTGTGCCCAACCTCCTTCCGAATATGGCTTACAATTCAATTTTTCAGATTTCTCTGAGGTTCCCTTGGCTCAGAGGGGTCTGCTTAGTCAGCTTGGGAGACTAAGATTTTATTTTTGGCTTACAGATTCATTTTCATTCTTATCTAGGGCACTCCTAAATACCACCTATCACACACTCCAATGCAGCTTAGGCTTAAAATTCAATAGGCGTTCTATTCTACTTCCTTGTAAGTCTAAATCTAAAGCTTGAACTCCTGATATTTTCTGGATAACCATATTTTGCAGGGACACAAAACAATAATTAGCACACTTAGGCTGGGATAGGTAGAAAAAGATAAATTGATTGATTGATTGATTGAGTGCAGGTCCTATTGACAGAAGGTCCTGCCTGGGTTGGTTTAAATATAATGACTTTCCTCATTTGTAAACACAGTCCAATCATGGTCCATTTCAATGTGTATTATTTCCTTTTGAGGAGAAGGGACACTTTTCTTTCATTTTAGTAACTAATAATCTGAAAAAAATATATAAACAGAGCATCTGGGTTTTCAACTGTCACCCAAGATGTTTGGGACCTTGGAAAGAAAGCAGAAAGGCTAAAGTTGCATCAGCAGGTTTGGGAGACGGAAGATGACCGGGAATCATTTATAATAGGACCTGGTTTGAGGAAAACAAATGCTAGTCAACTAGGACTGGTTACAAAAATAACTCAATTTAAATTAGAAATAAATTTCAAAGAATTACAATTTTCATATGCCTACAAAGCCTAAGGTTAAACATATCAAAAGATGTACCACATCATATGTTATCAGGGTCATTCAAATGAAAATAACCATGAGGTACTACTACATACCTATTAGAATGGCCAAAACCTAAAACTCTGGAAATATTAATATATAGTATAGTTTACGTTTGAACATAGGTTCAGCTTAAAAATAAAAACTGAACTTTTTCCAATTTGCAATACTGCTTCCTTATAAAGTTGTTCATTATTTCTGAGGCCACAACTACATATGATTTTCATAAAAATCCCTTTTTGAAATTAAATTTTATGCCCCCATATGTTCTGATACAGAATGTCTTTGGATACGCTAAGACATCATGAGTGACTATCTGGTTCTATTATGATTTTGTTGCTTCAGAACTATTTTTTATTCTGTTGTCCATCACTTGGAAATATATATACTTATTAATTTATATTAAATAATTTTGAGTGACTAAACATTATATACTCTGTAAAGTTCACTTTAACTATAAATAAAGTACTTTTTAAAATCATCAATATCAAGCAGAAAAATTTTTTTCCTCTACCTCTTATGTTCTGTAACTGGAGGACAGTGAATTAAACTGACAAATAGAGATTAACGGAAGAAAAAGGTTTATATGCATGTGTACAGAAGTCAACCAAGAAGTAGGTGGCTCATTAAATAATTTAACTTAGAAGCTTGTATACCTAACTTAGCTGAAAAGGGGAGGGTGCAAGAAAGGTTCTTACAGGAAGAACATGGATTCCTTTGGGGGAAAATGGGATTTTAGGAGAATAAATGAAACAACACTCTTCTATACATAAATGAGTGGACTTTCCATATTCTTCAGGGTTATAAATCTCTTTAAATAAGGGTTTGTGCAGATTTATCGTTATTCTTTCTATTGGGAGTAGGCTCTTCTTAAAGAGACTATATGGAAGCCTCATTTTCCAGAAGTTGAAGTTTTAGTCCTATAAGGGAAGCTCAAAAAGGGCTTCCTTTTGTATTTGTTGAATCTCAAATTTCTGCAGCTTAAAATAATTTTTATACCCAACGCTGGGGTCCTGAGTGGGTCCACACATTAGTATTAGGTGCTATTGGGATATAAAAAAATTAATTGTAGATTCTGATTTTAAAAATATATATAGCCTAAAAATATTTCTTTAATTTCATAAACACAATGTGTTCTCCTTACTATATGTCAGATACTGTTTGAATAATAATGTCACTATAATTTAATTATACTAACTTTTTATACATTTAATATATTTTATACAATTAATTATAAATATAATTAATGCAGCTACTTTGGATTTAGTAACATAGCATTTTCCCAGAAAAATATTACACAGTAGCAACTTCTAGTATCTGTAGTTGACAAATAAGGATACTGGAATATAGAAACGAAGGTAATTTGCCAATGATCACATAACTAGCAAGTGTAGAGTAGCAATCAAAATGTTATGGTTTGAATGCTCCCTCCAAAACTCATGTGGAAATTTAATTGTTAATGTAACTGAATTCAATGGTGGGGCCTTGAAAAGGTGCCCAGGGCAGGCAGATTCATGCCATTATTGCAGGAGTGGGTTAGTTATTACAGTCGTTCAGGTTCTTTTTCCTCACTTTATCTCATGTATTGCCTATTTCTCTCTTAACTTTCAGCATGGAATGCCCCTCAGCAGATGCCAATACTATGCTCTTGGACTTCCCAGTTTCCAGAAGTTTGAGTAAAAATAGCTTATTTTACTTACAAATTACCCAGTCTGTAGTATTCTGTTATAGTAGCAGAAAATGTTGTAAGACACAAACCCAGAAGTTTGAATTGATAGTTGTGTGATACAGTTTAATCAGTTGCGTTAAGCTCTAATGCCTATGATGTTACACAGTGGCAACAGAAAGTATGTGCAAATTTTAAAAATACTACAAACTTAGTAAAATACTAATTATTATGTAGCTATAATCAAAAGTAGCCATTAGGACTGGTTTTAAGTCTCCAAAAAGTTAACAAAAACTGTAGCAGAGTAGTGCTCGGGAAATTTAATTTAAAACAAAATCTTCTCCCAACACAGAAAACCTCTACAAAAAGGTAATAGAGAAGGAAAAAAGTTTTTTTTTGTTTGTTTGTTTTGGGTTTTTTTTGTTTGTTTGTTTTTTGAGACGGAGTCTCTCTCTGTCGCCCAGGCTGGAGTGCAGTGGCGCGATATCGGCTCACTGCAAGCTCCGCCTCCCGGGTTCACGCCATTCTCCTGCCTCAGCCTCCGGAGTAGCTGGGACTACAGGCGCCCGCCACCTCTCCCAGCTAGTTTTTTTTTTTATTTTTTAGTAGAGACGGGGTTTCACTGTGTTAGCCAGGATGGTCTCGATCTCCTGACCTCGTGATCCGCCCGTCTCGGCCTCCCAAAGTGCTGGGATTACAGGCTTGAGCCACCACGCCCGGCCGGAAAAGAGTTTTCTTATTGAATAAGCATTAAAGCAGGATATGATGTCCAGCACAGGCAATCTGTTAAGAAATTTTTAAGACAGAAAGGAATCTCACCCCCTTATGCAGCCAAGCAGACACAACCCACTATATATATGTTTTTCAGATAAATAATAATGTTTTCAAATAAGAGGACTTAACATCTTTTATTAAACATAGTTTGTCTTAACTTTATCATGGTAATTGGAGGGACCCCTGTGTTGGCTTTACCCTGAGAAGAAATAAACTTACTGCAAATTGGAGCAAAATACCCACTGAAGTTAGGCTCTTGTCCCCTCAGAGAAAGTGGGAAATGTAAGCACTATGTCCCTTGTTGTTTGCATTTCAGTTCAGAACGATAGATACAAGTTCCTTGTGGAAACATTCCTTAGTTGTGAGACTGGGAAGAGGCTAAAATATTTCAGAACATTGGATACAAGTTCCTTGAGGAAATATTCCTGAATTGTGAAACTGGGAAGAGTCTAACATATTCATTGTAAAATTCACAAATATTTGAGAAGGACAGAGAAAGAAATTCTGAAACAAAAGTTTGGGAAGAAGCATCTGCCCTTATTTTTATGAGGGAGCATTCAGCCTCTTATTCTTAAATTTTTGTCCAGCATTATACTGAAAATAATTTTTTTCTTTTCTTTTTTTTTTTTGAGACGGAGTCTCACTCTTTCACCCAGGCTGTAGCTGGAACGACAGGTGCCCGCCACCACGCCCGGCTAATTTTTTTATTTTTAGTAGAGACAGGGTTTCACCGTGTTAGCCAGGATCGTCTTGATCTCCTGACCTCGTGATCCGCCCGCCTCGGCCTCCCAAAACGCTGGAATTACAGGCGGGAGCCACCACACCCGGCCGAGAGTCTAACATATTCATTATAAAATTCACAAATATTTGAGAAGGACAGAGAAAGAAATTCTGAAACAAAAGTTTGGGAAGAAGCATCTGCCCTTATTTTCATGAGGGAGCATTATTCTTAAGAATAACCTCTTATTCTTAAATTTTTGTCCACCATTATACTGAATAATTTTCTAAGGCAACTAATCAATGCCTGTTCTTTTCTTCTAAAAGTCAGTCAATCAGGGATAGCCTCATTCTGACAAACATGCCTTGAAGTGTCAATAAAAAAATAACAGTTTCATCTAAGTAACAAAGTTTCTACAGATAATGGCAATCTAATCACACCGCTGATTTCCAATCAATCCTTGTACTCCATACTTCTTAAAAGCTATCCAAGATTAGCTATCTGCTCTGCTGGGAGAGATGTGTCTGATAAGCAGATCACTCCCTTACTGTAGGAACTGTAAACTCCACTTTGTTATGTTTTCAGTGGTAGTTCTGTCCTCCTTTGACATACAGTGTAGAAAGTAGAAATGATGAGAAACAATCTTTATTTTTATTTTTTTTTCAAAGTGACCCAACTGAATCAGCAGATCCAAGATAAATTATTCCCATAGTGGTACTACAGAGCATCAAGATCCAGTGTAAATCATGCAAAGAAAATAGCAATAGTCATATCCTCACAATTCTTAGACACTAACTAGAATGAGAAAGAAAACAAAGAAATGAGTATTATAGTTCTTAATATATATCAGGTATATTGTTATATGTTTCACACTTAATCCTCACTATCCTCTCTGCAACCTTCTATGAAGCTTTCTGTTTTACTTTATGCACGCACACATCCACACACAAGCACACACACACAAGTCTTGAGCTATATGATATTTTGATCAATGATGGATTGCATTATGATGGTGGTCACATAAGATTATAATAGAACTGAAGCTGAAAAATTGCCATCATCTAGTGTGGTGGTGCTGGTATAAACAAACCTATTGCACTGCCAGTCAAGAATAGCACATACATTTATGTATGGTGTGTGGTACATAATACTTGATAATAAACAACTGTGTTACTGGTATATGTATTTACAATACTATACTTTTTTTTTTTTTGGCAGAGTTTCGCTCTTGTTGCCAAGGCTGGAGTGCAATGACATGATCTTGGCTCACTGCAGCCTCAGCCTTCCGGGTTCAAGCAACTCTCCTGCCTCAGCCTTGTGAGTAGCTGGGATTGCAGGCGCCCAGAACAACACCCAGCTAATTTTGTGTATTTTTAGTAGACATGGGGTTTCACTATGTTGGACAGACTGGTCTCGAGCTCCTGACCTAGGTGATCCACCCACCTCGGACTCCAAAAGTGCTGGGATTACAGGTGTGAACCACCACGCCGGCCAATACCGTACTTTTAATGGTTATTTTAGAGTATACTTCTTCTACTTGTAAAAAAAAATATATTAACTATAAAACATCCTCAGGCAGGTCCATCAGGAGGTATTCCAGAGAAAAGCATTGTTATAGATGACAGATCTATGAATATTATTGCTCACGTAGCCCTTCCAGTGGGACAAGACGTGGAGTCAGAAGGCAGTAATATTGATACTCTTGACCCTGTGTAGGTCGAGGCTAATGTGTGAGTTTTTGTCTTCATTTTTAACAAAAGTATTTCTAAAAGTTCAAAAAATTTTAAAAGCTTATAAAATAAGGATCTAAAGAAAAAAACATTTTAAATAGTTTTACAGTACGTTTGCATTTTAAGCAAAGTGTTTATAAGTGTCTTTTTTTTTTTTTTAAATTAAAATCTTTCAGCTGAACGTGGTGGCTCATGCCTGTAATCCCAGTACTTTGGGAGACCAAGGTGGGTGGATCACCTAAGGTCAGGAGTTCGAGACCAGCCTGACCAACATGGTGAAACCCCGTCTCTACTAAATACAAAAAAATTAGTAGGGCGTGGTGGTGCATGCCTGTAATCCCAGCTACTTGGGAGGCTGAGGCAGGAGAATCACTTGAACTCGAGAAGTGGAGGTTGCAGTGAGTTAAGATTACACCATTGCACTCCAACCTGGGCAACAAGAGTGAAACTCTGTCTCTAAAAACAACAGCAACAACCACTTTCTAAAGCAAGAAACTTATGTAAGCTAAGGTTAATTTATTGTGGAACAAAAATAAAATTTAAATAAAGTTAGTACAGTCTAAGTGTACATAAAGTCTACAAGAGAATACCGTAGTGTCCAAGGCCTTCACATTCACTTAATTAACTCATTTATTGACTCACCTAGAGCAGCTTGTTATTCTGCAAGCTTCATTCATAGTAAGTGCCCTATACAGGTGCAACATTTTTTAATCTTTATACCATATTTTTTACTATACTTTCCCTGTTTTTAGATATACAATACTGAGCATTATGTTATAATTACCTATTGTATTCAGTACAGTAACATGCTGTACAAGTTTGAAGCATAGGAAAAATAGGGCTATACAGCATTGCTTAGGTGTGTAGTAGGCTGTACCACCTAGGTTTGTGTAAATACACTTTGATTTTCACACAACAAAATCACCTAATAAAGCATTTCTCCAAAAGTATCCCTGTTTTTTACCTATATAACATTGTATATATATATAATATATATGTTATATATATATATAAATCATCTATTATCTCACTAGTCAGATACTGAGCCAATATTACATACCAGGTTTGTTTGAGCCAGAGTTCAATACACAACATTGCTTCAACAGTCGTATAAAAATAGCCTGGTAATATTATTGAGGGAGGAAAAAAGGAAAACTTAGTTGGGCAGACAGTGAAGAGCTGCTTTTTGGCAAAACTCCTTTAAACAGAGAAACAACATGAAAAATCAGGCTGCAGGCACAGATAGGGTAATTTGCACCAATCCTCAGTTCACTCAGATAAAGGAACAAGGCCCAACATAGAAATGCCTTCATCCTCTGTATAACCCATGGGTTTCCAGGAAATAGTCTTTTCTCATTTTGTGGGCATGTACACGGTGGGCTCCTGTGGACTCTGGTGGGCACTTTCTTTTTCTTTTCTGGACATGTTTGGACTGTGAGCGGAGCCACTACGAATCATCACTTCAGCTAATGATTGGTCCCAGGCCAAAGTACAGGCCAGACTTTCACTTCAACTCCTGATTGGTCCCAGGCCAAGGTCCTGGACTAAGTTTTTACTTCAGCTACTGATTGGTCCCATGCCAAGGCCCCAAGCCACGCTGAGTAGGCTTCCTTTAAGACCAGTCAGTATTTCCTTCCCTTCCCAGTCCATAAAAATCCCAGGCCCTGACTTAGAGTGGACAACCTTCTTCCTGGCCTACTGTCCTTGGTGGAGAACTTTCTTCTTTTGTTTATTAAACTTTCACACCAACCTCATTCTTTGTGTCCACCCTCCTTAATTCTCTTGGTCATGAGACAAATAACTGTCAGTGATACCTCACAAAGACAGACTGCTACATCTTGGTGCATTGACAAAATTGTAACATTATTTAACCCTAAACTTGAACTTTATCAATTTTCTGACATAATTGTCAAATAAGAAAAAGATTATTTAAGATTCACTAAGAGAAGTGTTGTAATAAAAGGAAATTAGCAAATCTTTAAAAATATTTAGTTGGTAGATCTTTTTAAGTTTTCTGTGTCCTCAATATGCTACACATTCCAACATGATAAAATATGCAAATGTTTCATCTGGTAACTATAAATGCTATATGTAGTAGGTTAAAAGATACCCATGGATCTTCATTTAATGAAATTTATTAGTATATTTTTCTTTCTTTAGACTATTTTTGTTAATACAAAAGTATAGTAAATGAAGAAATTTTAGAAATTAAAATGTTTTCTTTTAAGTTTTGAAACACTTAAAAATAGCATTATGTGAGTTAATAAATGAATTTTTAATTTTTTTGCTACTCATTTATTTATCACTATTATTTTTCTTCATGTGAAAAGTTGTTCAGTAATAATTGTTGGTTCATCCTCTAGCCAATTTCCTTTAGTTATTTTATTTTATTTATTTTATTTTCTTATGTTCCTGGGTACATGTGCAGGATATGCAGGTTTGTTACATACGTAAATGGGTGCCATCGTGGTTTGCTGCACTTATCGACCCATCATCTAGATATTAAGCCCAATACGCATTAGCTCTTTTCCCTAATGCTCTCCCTGCCATACCCTCCCCCAACAGGCCCCCAGTCTATGTTTTTCCCCTTTCTGTGTCCATGTGTTCTCACTGTTCAGGCCCTACTTATTATTAAAAACAGGTTGCATTTGGTTTTCTGTTCCTGTGTTAGTTTGCTGAGGATAATGGCTTTCAGCTTTATCCATATTCCTGCAAAGAAAATGATCTCATCCCTTTTTATGGCTGCACAGTATTCCATCATGTATATGTTCCACATTTTCTTTATCCAGTCTATCATTGATGGGCATTTGGGTTGATTTCATGGCTTTGTTATTGTGAACAGTTTCTCTTTTTAAACTTGTTGTAATTTAGATGTAGCAGATAGCAATGTCTTTAATACTTCTATTGGTACTTGATATGGTTTGGCTGTGTCCCCATTCAAATCTAAACTTGAATTGTATCTCCCAGAATTTCCATGTGTAGTGGGAGGGACTCGGGAGGGACCCAGGGGGAGGTAATTGAATCATTGGGCTGATCTGTCTCATGCTATTCTAGTGATAGTGAGTAAGTCTCAAAGGATCTTATTGAGTTTATCAGGGATTTCTGCTTTTGCTTCTTCCTCATTTTCTCTTGCTGATGCAACGTAAGAAGTGCCTTTAACCTTCGACCATGATTCTGAGGCCCCCTCAGCTATGTGAAATGGTAGGTCTAGTTATGCCTCTTTTTCTTCCCAATCTCAGATATGTCTTTATCTGGAGTATGAAAGTGGACTAATACAGTAAATTGGTACCAGAAGTAGGGTGTTGATGAAAAGATACCTAAAAATATGGAAGCGACTTTGGAACTGGGTAACAGGCAGA
Organism: Macaca nemestrina; assembly: GCF_043159975.1. Classification (NCBI taxonomy): domain Eukaryota; kingdom Metazoa; phylum Chordata; class Mammalia; order Primates; family Cercopithecidae; genus Macaca; species Macaca nemestrina. The sequence goes on from NC_092145.1 coordinate 60,162,306, forward strand.
AGTTGGAACACATTGGAGGGCTCAGAAGAACACAGGAAAATGTGGGAAAGTTTGGAACCTCCTAGAGATTTGTTGAATGGTTTTGACAAAAATGCTGATAGTAATATGAATGATTAGGTTCAAGCTGAGGTGGTCTCAGATGAAGATGAGAAACTTGTTGGGAACTGAAGCAAAGGTGACTCTTGTTATGTTTTAACAAAGGGACTAGTGGCATTATGCCCCTGCCCTAGAGATTTGTGGAACTTGAACTTGAGAGGGATGATTTTGGGTATCTGACAGAAGAAATTTCTAAGTAGAAAAGCATTCAAGAGGTGCCTTGGGTACTGTTTAAAGCATTCTGTTTTAAAATGGAAACAGCATAAAGTTTGGAAAATTTGCATCCTGATGATGGAGGAGAAAAGAAAAACCCATTTTTTGAGGAAAAATTCAAGCAGGCTGCAGAAATTTGCATAAAGAGCAAGGAGCCTAATGTTAATCCCCAAGGCCATGGCAAAAATGTCTCTAGGCCATTTCAGACACCTTCACAGAAGCCCCTTCCATCACAGGCCCAGAGGCCCTGCAGGAAAAAGTGATTTTGTGGGCCCGGTCCAGGGTCCCCATGCTATGTGCAGCCTAGGGACTTGGTGCCCTGTGTCCCAGCTGCTGCAGCTATAAGTGAAAGGGGCCAATGTACAGCTTGGGCTGTGGTTTCAGAGGGTGGAAGCCCCAAGCATTGGCAGCTTCCACGTGGTGTTGAGCCTGCAGGTGCACAGAAGTCAAGAACTGAGGTTTGGGAACCTCTGCCTAGATTTCAGTGGATGTATGGAAACACCTGGATGCCCAGGCAAAAGTTTGCTGCAGGGGCGGGGTCCTTATGGAGAACCTCTGCTAAGGCTGTGCAGAAGGGAAATGTGGGGTAAGAGCTCCCACACAAAGTCCCCACTGGGGCACTGTCTAGTGGAGCTGTGAGAAGAGGGCTACTGTCCTCCATACCCCACAATGGTATATTCAATGACTGCTTGCACACTGCACCTGGAAAAGCCACAGACACCCAACACCAGACCGTGAAAGCAGCCAGGAGGGAGGCTGTACCCTGCAAAGCCATTGGGGCAGAGCTGCCTAAGACAATGGGAACTCACCTCTTGCATCGGTGTGACCTGGATATGAGACCTGGAGTCAAAAGAGATCATTTTGGAGCTTTAAAACTTGACTGTCCTGCTGGATTTTAGACTTGCATGGAGCCTGTAGTCCCTTTGTTTGGGCCAATATCTCCCATTTGAAACTGCTGTGTTTACCCAATACCTGTAACCACATTGTATCTAGGAAGTAACTAACTTGTTTTTGATTTTACAGACTCATAGGCAGAAGGGACTTGACTTTTCTCAGATGAGACTTTGGCCTATGGACTTTTGGGTTAATGTTGAAATGATTTAAGACTTTGGGGAACTGTTGGGAAAGCATGATTGGTTTTAAAATGTGAGGACATGAGATTTGGAGTGGTCGGGGCAGAATAATATGGTTTGTCTGTGTTCCCATTCAAATCTGTTCTTGAATTGTATCTCCCAGAATTCCCACGTGATGTGGGAGGGACCCAGGGGGAGATAATTGAATCATAGGTTCTGGTCTTTTCCATGCTATTATCATGATAGTGGTCATGAGATCTGATGGGTTTATCAGGGGTTTCCACTTTTGCTTTTTCCTCATTTTCTCTTGCTGCCATGATGTAAGAAGTGCCTTTTGCCTTCTACCATGATTCTGTGGCCTCCCCAGCCATGTGGAACTGCAAGTCCAATTAAACCTCTTTTTCTTCCAAGTCTCAGATATGTCTTTATCAGCAGTGTGAAAATGAACTAATACAGTACTAATGTGAAATAGAAAAACAAATTCCAAAGTGAAAAAAGACACTTTGAATTAAGAGATTCTCAGGAAAACTATGTGGTTCTAAACATGGGTTCAGGCATTTTGATTAATAGCATTTTTTTCTGATATCATATCAATATGCAGACACTAATCAAACAATTAAAAGTTAAATTTGAGTTTTCAGCTAATGATATTCCAAGTTATTATATATTGGAGCTAATTTGGCAGCACTGACAACTTGAAGTACTATTTTCTAGGATTTTATTGTTATAAAACACACTCTAATTGATTCATTGAAAAATGTAATGAACCCATTATGAGCCTGATTAACACAATATAAGAGCTAAACATGAAAGTAAACACCAAAAAAGCAATAACACATTTACATGAAAAGATGAAAATACCATATGCTACTATGCACAAGTATATCAAAAATATAGAAAAAACAGGCTGCTTTTTATCAAAATGTAACCTTTCAGAATTGTCGTTGGAGATGTAAAACATTTATTTAGATACATTATAATAAAATAAATTGTTAAAATATTTGAGTGTCTGCCATTAAGTAATACATCAAGGTAAGATATATTCCACATATACTTCTATCTAAAATTTACAAAGAAAATAATTCAAATATTATTAAAAATTTTATGACAAGCTATCAAAAAATAAAGTAGTATGAAGCAAAAATAACATTAATAATGAAACATTGAAATAACTTAAAAACTTGAAGATTCTCTTATTTATGAATGTAGAAAAAATCATATATAAAATGCATGAAATAGACTCCCGCAGTACATTAAACTAAAACTTTACTAAGATCAAGTAGGCCTCCCCTTCCCTCCTCTGAGCATAGATGGGTTGTTCAAAATTACGACATTAGAAAATCATAATATTATGGGACCCACTTATCATATATGCAGTCTATTGTTGACTGACTTTCATTATGCAGTTCATGAGTATACAGTGAAAAAGAATCCAAAAGTTAAAAAAAGGAAACATTTTATAAAGAAAGTTTTAATAAACTGAAATTAATTATGTAAAAGAAAAAAATTTTTTATAAATTTACTGCAGCCTAAGTGTACAGTGTTTATAATGTTTGCAAGAGTGTACAGTAATATCCTAGGCCATTACATTCACTTACCACTCACTCACTGACTCACACAGAGCAAATTTCAATCCTATAAGCTACATTCATGGCACTTGCCCTACATAGGTATACCATATTTTATCATTTACATAATATTTTACTGTACATTTTATTGTTTAGATGTTTACATACACAAATTCTGACCATTTTTCTATAATTTCCTACAGTATTGAGTACACTAACATTCTCTAAAGATTTGTAGCTTAGGAGAAATATGCTATTACATATAGTCCCCATGTATGGTATACCAACTAGGTTTGTGTAAGTACACTCTATGATGTATGCACAACAAAATTGCCTAGTGATGCATTTCTCAGAACATATTCATGTCCCTAATTAATGCATGACTACACACACACACACACACACACACACACATAGTATTTCATCAATTTTGTTTAAAGCTGTATGAAATAATACAATAGCCATTTCTAACAACTCTAAGCAAAATAAGAACAGAAGTTAAAGTATTTAATTATAACATGAGTACTAGCACAGATGCAAAGCTTGTCAGCATCATTTAGCATTGTAGTGAAGCTTCTAGTAGACATATAATATTCAAATACATTCTAGATTGAATGTGTGTCAAAATATTATTACTAATAATTAATACATATTTACAATGTAGCAGAGATGCTGGGGTGATTTTTTGATCAATACTAGAATTCAGAACCTTCAAAAATATTTAAAAAATCAAAATCAGATATATTTGAGTATACAAAAAAATTAAAACTGTTGTACATAAAATGTTACCATAATGTTAATAAATAATCTTTGGATTCGGAAGGATATACTTACAATGTTGATAGAAAATGTATCTTATTCATTAAAAAAAGTTGTTAGAGATTTACTAGGAACATTTTATAGAATAGAACAATGAACAAATTATATAAATGAGAATTTTAGAGATGAAAAAACTAAATGGATAAACACATGAAAATGTTATATTTATATTGTTAATATTATACAGTTATTAAAAAGTATGAATTAGAATTTTACCTTTGGAGTGAGGTTAATGTAGATTGATAAAGAGGAGTGACAGAAAACAGAAAAGAAAATAAAGCAAACAAATAAAAAGACTGTTATAAAAGAAAAAGGGCATATATATTATAATTATATTAAGTGTTCTGTAAATTATACATGTATAAATAAATATAAATATTAAAAATTTCAAAGAGGACATTATATCAGTTTTTTTTGTTACAACCTAATAAATCACCACAAACTTAGTTAAAACATTACATTTATTAACCCACTGTTTCCTTGGATCAGGAATGGTGAAATTGCTTAGCTGAGTCCTCTGCTCAAGGTCTCACAAGGCTGTAATTATAGTGTGTTAGTTAGGCTGTGTTTCTTGTACTTGTGGCCCTCTATTAAGCTCCTTCAGATTAGTGAAAGTATTCAATTTCATTGGGTTGTAGTACTGAGATTCCTATTTTCTTATTGAATGTGAGCTGAGAGGGTTGCTGTCAGCTCTTACAGGTGTTCACAGACCTGTTAGCAACACAGCAGATAGCTTCTTTAAAGCCAGCGGGACAATCTCTCATTCTAGTCTGTTAAGATAGATTCATGCATCACTATAACTAGTAATGTGGGTTCCCTTTCTGTCTCCACCCAAATCAATATTGATTTGTAATTCCCAATGTCAGGGGAGACATCTGGTGGGAGATGATTGGTTCATGGGGGCCTGTTTACCTCATGCTGTTTTCCTGATAGTGACTGACTTCTCACAAGATCTGATGCTTTTATAAGGCAGTTTTCCCTGCTCTTGCTCACTTTATCTCACCTGATGCCATGTACAATGTGGTTGCTTTCCCTTCTGCCATAACTATAAGTTTCCTGAGGCCTCCACAGCCATACAGAACTGTGAGTTAATTAAACCTCATTTGTGTATAAATTACCCAGTCTTGGGTAGTATCATAGCAGTGTGAGAATGAAGTAATACAGGAAATCGGTACCACAGAGAGTGGGGTACTGCTATAAGGATACCCAAAAGTGTGGAAGCAACGTGGAACTGGGAAACAGGCAGAAGTTGAAACAGTTTAGAGGGCTGAGAAGACGACAAGAAGATGTGGGGAAGTTGGGAACTTCCTAGAGACTTGTTGACTGGTTTTAATCAAAATGCTAATAGTAATATGGACAATGAAGTCCAGGCTGAGGTGGTCTCAGATGGAGATGGGGAACTTGTTGAACAATGAACTGAGGGTCACTCTTGCTATACTTTATCAAAGAGACTGGCGGCATTTTGCCCCTACCCTAGAAATCTGTGGAACTTTGAACTTCAGAGAAATGATTTGAAATTGGAATTTATATTTTAAAGGGAAGCAGAGCATAAGAGTTTGGAAAATTTGCAGCCTGATGATGCAATAGAAAAGAAAACCCCATTTTCTGGAGAGAAATTCAAGTCTGCTGGAGAAATTTGCATAAGTAACAAGTAGCCAAATGTTAATGACCAAGACAATGGGAAAAATGTCTCCAGGGCATGTCAGAGATCTTGGCAACAGCCTCTGTAATCAGAGGCCCAGTGGCCCAGGAGGGAAAAATGGGTATATGGCCCAGGCCCAGGCGTCCCTGCTCTGTGCAAACTTGGGACTTGGTGCCCTGTGTCCCAGCTACTCCAGCTCCAGTCCTGGCTAAAAGGGGCCAAGGTACAGCTTAGGCCATTGCTTCAGAGGGTGCAAGCCTCAAGCCTTAGTGGCTTCCACATGGCATTGGGTCTGCAGATGCACAGAATTCAAGAATTGAGGTTTGGGAATATCTATCTAGATATCAGAAGATGTATGCAAAGGCCTGAATGACCAGGCAGAAGTCTGCTTCATGGGCAAGTCCCTCATGGGGAACCTCTGCTAGGGCAGTGCAAAGGGTAAATGTGGGATTGTAGCTTCCACACACTGTCCCCACTGGGGCCTAGTGGAGCTGTGAGAAGAGGACCACTGCCCTCCAGACCCCAGAATGGTAGATCCACTGACAGCTTGCACCGTGTACCTGGAAAAGCCACAGACACTCAATACCAGCCATGAAAGCAACCAGGGCAGAAAGCTGTATTCTGCAAAGCTACAAGGGCAGAGCTGTCCAAGGCCATAGTAGCCCACCTTTTGCATCAGTATTCTCTGGGTGTGAGACATGGAGTCAAAGGAAATTATTTTGGAGCTTTAAGATTTAATGTCTGCCCCACTTGGTTTCAGACTTGTATGGGGCCTGTAGCCCCTTTGTTTTGGCCAATAACTCCTATTTGGAATGGGAACATTTTTCCAATGTCTATACCCTCATTGTATCTTGGAAGTAACTAACTTTCTTTTTATTTTATAAGCTCCTTGGTGGAAGAGACTTGTCTTGTCTTAACTCATTCCAGCATTAACCCAAAATTCCACAGTCCAAAGATTAGACTTCAGGAAACTGAGGGGAAGGCATAAGTGTATTTTGCAATGTGAGGATTTGTGATCTGTGAAGGGCCAGAGGTAGAATAATATGGTTTGGCCCTGTGTACCCTCCCAAAACTCTTCTTGAATTGTAATCTTCATAATCCCCACATGTCAAAGAAGGGACCAGTTGGGAAGTGATTGGATCATGGGGGTGATTTCCCCCATGCTGTTCTCATAATTGTAAGTGAGTTCTCACAAGATCTGATGGTTTTCTAAGACAGTTTTCCCTGCTTTTGTTTGCTTTCTCTCACCTGCCGCCATGTAATATGTGCCTGTTTCCCCTTCTGCCACAATTGTAACTTTCCTGAGGTCTCATAGCCATGTGGAACTGTGAGTCAATTATACCTTCTTTGCTTATAAATTACCCAGTCTCAGGCAGTTTCTTTATAGTAGTGTGTGAACGAACAAATACATCCAGTAAAGGTACTACCTATGTAACTATTGAAATAAGTATCTTTGCCATGTGGTTTCTCTTCTTTTTCTATATACTAAAAAAATTCAACAAGCAATAACTATACATGTATAATAATAACCATGCAATATATAAAGTTGAAATTTGTGATATCAATAATGTAAACTAGAAGAAAGCAAACTATATTAAACTAAAGTGTTTGTATACTGTTTAATATAAATGGGTATAACTTCAAATTAGTTTACTGTAAATTTAACATGCCAATGGTTATCTTCACCAAGAAAACAACTAAAATATATAGAGAAAACAAGATGAAGAGGAAATAATAATAAAAAAAAGACACACTAGAAAGAAACATCAATCAAACATCAAACACACAAAAAAGTGTCATTTGATGAATTGAGGGCAAAAAATATGGAAAACACTTAAAAACCATTACAGAAAAATGCCATAAATCTCTTCCTTTCACCTTACTTTAAATGAAAATTGAATAACTTCAAATATTAGAAGACAGAGACTAGGGGAATTGATAAAAGGGGAAGATCCAATAATATGCTGCCTACAGAGACACATTTTAGAAACAAAGACACAAATATATTGAAAATAAAAAATAGAAAAAATAATATTCTATGTAAAGAGTAACCAAAAGAGACCTGCTAGGAGGTGAAATAAGATGATGGAATATAAGGCTTCACTAACTTTTCCTTCTGCAAGGACACTAAGTTAACAAGTATCTATACATAAAAAACACCTTCATGAGAACCTAAAGGTGACTACTCATGGTACCTGGTTTTCCTTTTATATTGCTGAAAGAAGAACTGAAGAAATAAAAAAAAGTCCCTAATCATGAATGCCACCTCTTCTTCACTCTCTGGCAGCAGCGGTGTGGTGTGGAGAGCATCTCTGGGCACTGAGGGAGAGAGAACACAACATATCAGACATTGAACTCAGTGCTGTTCTATTAGAGCAGAAAGAAAAACCAGACCAAACTCAGCTAATGGAGGGAGCATTTAAACCAGCCCTAGCAGATGGGAATTGACAGTTCCAGCAGTCTGAACTTGAATGCCTGAAAACCACAACACCTAGGACTACAGTACTGTTTGTTTGCAAGTAAACTTAAAAAAACAGTTTGGGCCATAAAAATTGCAACCATTCTGTGAGTCCTAGTGCTGTACTAGGCCCAGAGACAGACTGGGGGACATACAACATACTGACACAATAGCTGAATCAACCAAGAGAGTGCTTGAATCACCTTTCCCCTAACCTCAGGCTGTGCAGCTCATGGCTCCAAAAGCAACCCCTTTTTTCCAGTTGGAGAGGAAAGGAGAGGGAAGAGTTGGAAGGACTTTGCTTTGCATTTAGGATACCAGCTCAGCCACAGCAAAATCGGGCACTGATTGGATTCATTAGGCCTCTGTTCTAGTCTCTAGCTCGCAGACAACATTTCTAGATACACCCTGGGCCAAAGGGAACATGCTTCCTTGAAGGAAAAGACCCAGTCCTCGCAGCATTATCTCTCATTAACTGAAGAGCTCTTAGGCTCTGAATAACTCACAGTGATACTCATGTACTATGTTAAAAGTCTTAGGTAAGCCTCTGGTACTTGATGGCTTCAGGTGAGGCTCAGCACATTACCACCAGTGGCAAAACTCTTTCTGCTTGTGGAAAGCAAAGGTAAAAGTAAAAGGGACTTTGTTTTGCCCCTTAGGTACCAGCACAACTACAGGGGGCTAGAGCACCAAGCAAGCTCTTGGGGTTCCAAATTCCATAACCTAATTCTTGGAAAGCATTTCTGGACTTACACTGGATCAGAAGCTCACTAAATGAAGGGTGAGTCCCAAGCCAGGCAGCATTTATGACAATCTGACTTAAGAGACCTTGGGCCCTAAGAAAACCTAAGTGATAATCTGGCAGTACTCCTTATGGCCTGGGGTGACAGTGACTATGGTATGGTTCTCCTCTGCCTTTGGAAAAGAGAGGGAAGAGTGGAAAGGACTTCATGTTGTAGTTGAGTGCCAACTCAGCTACAGTATAATAGAACATCAGGGAGAATTATAAGGTTTTTACTCTAGTCTCTGACTCCCAGCACCTCTGGACCTACCAGGGACCTAGGAAATCCTGCCACCCTAATGAGAGGTACAGAGCCCATTCTGGCTTTGCCACCTGCTAATTGCAGAACCACTGAGCCTTGAGCAAACATAAGTAGTAGCCAGGTAGTGGTTACAGTAGGCCATGGGTGAGACCCAGTGCTGTGCAGGCTTCAGGTCTCACCCAGCACAGTTATAGCAGTGGAGGCTACATGACTGCTTGTGTCACTTCAACTGTAGCTTCAGATGGCTCAGAATACAAAGAGAGAGACTCTGTTTTGGAGAAAGTAAGGAAAGAGAACAAGAGTCATGCTCCGGTAATTCAGAGAATTCTTCCCAATCTTGTCCAAGACCATCAAGGTGGTACTTCTATGAGTCTCCAAGAACCACAGCATTACTGGGATTGGAGTGACCCCTAAAGTAGATTCAGCTTAAATTACAGCACTCAAGTCCTTTCAAATATCTGGAAACCATTTCCAAGAAGAATAACTACAAATAAGCCCATACAGTGAATACTACAATAAATACCTAACTCCACAATGCTCAGACACTGAAGAAAAATTTACTAGCATCAATACCGTTCAGAAAAACATGACCTCACCCAATGCACCAAATAAGGCTCCAGGGATCAATCTTGGATATAAGAAAAAAATATGTACAGAATATTGAAAATAGTGGTGTTGAGGAAACTAAGGAAATTCAAAGTAACACAAAGATGGTATTCAGAATCCCATCAGATAAATTTAACAAATAAATCATAATAATTAAAAAGAATGAAGCAGCAATACTTGAGCTATAAGATGCAATGGCATACAGAAGGATGCATGAGTCCTTTAACAGCAGAATTGATCAAGCAGAAGAAAGAATTAGAAAGCTTGAAAGCAAGCTATTTAAAAATACATAGAAAAGGAGACAAAAGCAAAAAGAATAAAAAGCAATGAAGTACACCTACAAGATCTAGAAAACAACCACAAAATGGCAAATCTAAAAGTTATTGTCCATAAAAGGGAGGTAGTGATAAACATAGGGGTAGAAAGCTTATTCAAAGGGATAATAACACAAAACTTGCCAAATCTAGAAAAAGATGTTAATATCAAAGTGTAAGAAGGTTATAGAACACCAAGCAGAATTAATCAAAAGAAGAGTACCTCAAAACTGTTAATTAAATTACTAAATGTTAAGGATAAGGAAAGAGTTCTAAATGCACCAAAAAAAATAAATAAATAAAAATAAACAAATAGCATACAATGGAGCTCCAGTAAGTTGGGCAGTAGACTTTTCAGTGGAAACTTTACAAGCCTGGAGAGAAAGCCACAACATATTTAAAGTGGTGAAGGAATAAAAATCTGTTACTGTAGAATAGTATATCTGGTGAAAATGTTTTTTAAACATGAATGAGAAATACTTTCCTCGACAAAGAAAAGCTGAGGGATTTTATTAATACCAGATCGGTATTACAAGAAATTCTAAAGGGAGTACTTCAATCAGAAAACCAGAATATTAATGAGCAATAAGTAATTACCTGAAGGTACATAACTCCCTGGTAATAGCAACTACAAAATATACAGAACATTATAACACTAGAACTGTAGTGTATAAACATGTCTTATCCTAAGTAGAAAGACTAAAGAATAAACCAATAAAAAATAAAATAACTACAACTTTTCAAGGCAAAGTCAATACAATAAGATATAAATAGAAACAACAAAAAGTTAAAAAGCAGGGGGACAAAGTTAAGGTATAGAGTTTTTATAGTTTCTTTTTAGATTGATTTTTTATGCAAAAAGTGTTGTTATCAGGTAAAAATAGTGGGATGTAGGGTAGTGTTTGTAAGCCACATGGTAACTTTAAACGAAAAAAACATATAATAGATACATAAAAAATAAAAAGCAATAAGCCAACTCATATCACCAGAAAAGTCATCTGTACTAGAGGAAGACAGAAAGAATAAAAAGTAGGAAGAGAAGACCACAAAACAACCAGAAAACAAAGAAGAAAATGGAAAGAATAAGTCCATACTTATCAATCATAACATGAAATGTAAATGAACTAAACTCTCCAATAAAATTCACAGACTGGCTAAATAGATAAAAGAACAAGAATCATTGATTTGCTGTCTAAAAGGCACACACTTTGGGCCAGGTGTGGTGGCTCAAGCCTGTAATCCCAGCACTTTGGGAGGCCGAAGTGGGTGGATCACGAGGTGAGGAGATCAAGACCATCCTGGCTAACACGGTGAAACCCTATCTCTACTAAAAATACAAAAAAAAAAAAAAAAAAAAAAAAAAATTAGCCAGGTGTGGTGACAGGTGCCTGTAGTCCCAGCTACTCGGGAGGCTGAGGCAGAAGAATGGCATGAACCCAGGAGGCGGAAGTTGCAGTGAGCCGAGATCGCACCACTGCACTCCAGCTTGGGTGACAGAGTGAGATTCCATCTCAAGGAAAAAAAAAAAAAAGAAACACACTTTGACTATAAAGACTTAGGTAGACTGCAAATAAAGGGATGAAAAAAGATATTTCATGCCAATGGAAACAAACAAACAAAAAAACAGGAGTTGCTATACTTATCTCAGTCAAGCTATATTGCAAGACAAAAACTATGAGACCAAGATGGTCATCGTCTAATGATACAAGGGTCAATGAAGCAAGAGAATATAGCAATTTTACATACATATGCATTCAACACTGGATTCTCAAATATATAAAGCAAATATTATTAGAGCTAAAGGGAGTGATAGGCTCCAACACAATAATAGCTAAATATTTCAACACCATATTTTCATCACTGGACAGATCTTTCATAAAGAAAACCAAAAAAGAATAGTAAGACTTCATCTTCACTATCAACCAAATGAATATAATAGATATTTACAGAAAATTTTATGCAATAGCTGTGGAATACACTTTATTTTCCTCAACACATGGATCATTCTCATGGGTAGACCACAAGTAACAAACAAGTCCTAAAACATTAAAAGCATTGAAATAATATTGGGCATACTCTCTGACCACAATGGAATAAAACTACTAATTTTAAACGAGAGGAATTTTGGAAACCATATAAATACATAAAAATCAAAAGTATGCTACTGAATGACAGGTAGAAAAAAAAAGAAATTAAGAAGAAAATTGAACAAATTCTAGAAACAACAATTATAACAACATACCAAAACCTATGGAATACAACAAAGCCAGTAGTATTAAGAAGGAAGTTTATTGTTGTAAGTGCCTTCATTAAACAAGAGGAAAACCTTCAAATGAACTATCCAAAAATACATCTTAAAAAATTATAAAAGCAAGAGGAAACCAAACCCAAAAATACTAGAAGAAAAAAATAATAAATAACAGCAGAAAAATGAAATTGAAACAAAAATATGAGAGACCAATAAAAAATAGTTGATTTTTTGAAAAGTTAAAAAAAAATGGCAAACCTTTAGACAGACTAACAACAACAACAGCAAAACAACAGAAAGGAACTAATAAAATCAGAAATAAAAAAGAAGACGTTATAACTGATATTGCAGAAATTCAAAGGCTTATTAGTGGCTACTATGAGCAACTATATTTCAATAAATTGGAAAATCTAAAAGAAATGAATAAATTCCTAAATAAATACAACCTATCAAGGATGAACAATGAAAAAATCTAAAACTTGACAAAACTGATGTCAAGTAATGAGATTAAAGCCCTATTAAAATGCCTCCCAGTAGCAGAAAGCCCAAGACCTGATGGCTTCAATGCTGAATTCTACCAAACATTTAAAGAAGCACTAATACCAACCCTACTAAGGCTATTCTGAGAAATAGATGAGGAGGGAATATTTCCAAACTTATTATTTGAGGCCAGTATTACCCTGATAAAAACCAGATGAAGACACTTAACAACAAGAAAATGCTAAAGGCCAAAATCTCTGATTAATATTTATGCAAAAATTTTAAATGAAATACTATCTAAACAAATTAAACAGTATATCAGAAATATCATTCATGATGGTCAAGTGTAATTTATGCCTGGAATGTAAGAATGGTTCAAAATATGAAATCAATCAATTTGATACATTATATAAACAGAATATAGGATAATAGCCATAAGACCATTTCAATTGATGCTAACAAAGCATTTGATACTATCCAACATTCTTTCATGATAAAAACATTAAAAACCTGCGGATAGAAAGAACAACCCTCAACATAATAAAAGCCTTATATAAGAAATCCACAGCTAGAATTATACTTGATGACAAAAACTGAAAGCCTTTCCTCTAAGATCTGGAACATCGCAAGGTTTCCCAATGTCACCACTGTTATTCAACATAGCATTGGAAGTTCTAGTTAGAGTAATCAAACAAGAGAACAATGTTAAGGGCATGCAATTAGAAAAGTAAAAAGTCAAATTACCCTTGTTTGCAGATGATATAATCTTATATTTGGAAAAGCCTGAAGACTCAACAAGAAAACACTGCAAATTCAGTAAAGTTGCAGAATACAAAAGCAATATACAAAAGTCAGGAGCACTTTTACATGCCAACAGTGAACAGTATAAAAAAGAAGTAAAAAAAAAAAGTAACCCCACTTACAATAGCCACACATTATATTAACTATTTAGGAATTACCCAAAAAAGTGGAAAAAAATCTCTGTAATGAAAACTGTGAAACACTAGTAAAAAAAAATTGAAGAGGACACCAAAAAGCAGAAAAATATTGTCCGTTCATTGGAAAAACTAATATTGTTAAAATGTTAGCACTGCCCATGGCTATCTACAGATTCAATTCAATTCCTGCTAAAATACCTATTATATGCTTCACAGAAATACAAAAAAAAAACTAAAATAGAACCACAAAACACTGAGAATAGACAATGCTATCCTAAGGAAAAAGAACAAAACTGGAGGTATTATATTGCCTTATTTAAAATTATACTATGGAACTATACTAAGAAAAACAGCATGCTATTTTCATAAAAAAAAAAAAAAAAAAAAACAGAAACATAGACCAATGTAACTGAACAGAAAACCCAGAAATAAATCCATACACCTACAGTGCACTTGTTTTTGACAAAAGTGCCAAGAATATACACTGGGAAAAGGACAGTCTCTTTAATAAATAGTGTTGGGAAAACTGGATATCCATATGCAGAAGACTGAAACTCAATCCCTATCTATCTCCATATAGAAAAATCGAATCAAAATGGATTAAATATTTAAATCTAAGACCCCAAACAATGAAACCACTACAAGAAAACATGAGGGAAAATCTCCAAGACACTGGTATGGGCAAAAGTTTCTTGAGCAATACCCCATAAATACAGGCAACCAAACAAAAATAGACAATTGGTATCACATCGAGTGAAAAGCTTCCACATAGTAAAGGATACAATCAACAAAGTGAGGAGACAATCCACAGAATGGGAGAAAATATTGATAAACTACCATCTAATAACAAATAAGTATCCAGAATATATAAGGAGCTCCAACAACTCTATAGGAAACAATTGAATAATGTGATCAAATATGGGCAAAATATTTCAATGGACATTTCTTAAAAGAAGACATACAAATGACAAACAGGCATATGAAAAGGGGAGCAACATCATTGATTATCAGAGAGATGCAAATCAAAACTAAAATAAAATATTTTCTTACCCCAGTTAAAATGGTTTATATCTAAAAGTCAGGCAATAACAAATGCTGATGAAGAAGTGGAGAAAAAAAAAATCCCTTCTACACCGTTGGTGGGAAGGTAAATTAATACAACTAATATGGAGAAAAGTTTGGAGGTTACTCAAAGAACTAAAAATTGTGCTAGTATATAATCCAGCAATCTCATGGCTGTACTCCCAAACAAGAAAATCAGTATATCAAAGAGATATCTGCACTTCTATGTTTGTTGCAAGACTGCTTACAATAGCGAAGATTTGCAAGTAATGTATGTGTTCATCAAAATAAAGCAAGGTGAATGGATAAATAAAATATGGTAAAGATTCACAATAGAGTACTATTTAATTACAAATAAGAATGAGATTCAGTCATTTGCAACAATATAAATGGAACTGGAGATCATAACGTTAAATGAAATAAGAGTGGAAGTATTTTGGAGAATTAACTACAAATTTAATATCTCTTGTAAATATAGTGCTATTCACTTTATCTATTTCTTCTGATTTGCCTTGTTAGTTTGTATCTTTCAAATAATCTGCCTATTTCATGTAAGTTGTCATTTTTGGCAGAAATGTGTTCATCATATTATCTTATATTTTTAATATTTTTATTTTCTTGCTATCTTCTCACTCCCTGATATTGGTAAGTTATATCATATGTATTTTTTCTCTGATCAGTCTTGCTATAATTTGATCAGATTTATTGATCTTAAAAATAGCTTTTGGTTTCATTGATTTTCTATACCATTTTTTCCTGTTTTCTATTTTATTGGTTACCATAATGATGCACATTATTTCATTTCTTCTATTTACTATGCGTTTAATTTGTACTCTCTCTACTAGTTTAAGGTTGAAGCTTCACATATTTATAATTTTTGAATTTTAATATTTCAGATGAGTGGAGTACACATTTAAAATCCCATCACTGACAAATGTTTCCACTACAATTATGTTCTCTACTTGCGCAGGTATTTTACTTAACATTACAGAATCCCTCATATTCTGTCTAAATTTTTCTCGCAACATTCCTGTTTGGGGTAGTTTAGTCAATTAAACCAATTTGATAATTCAAATTTGGCAGGTAACTTTTTTCTACTTCAGAAATTTCATGAGATTTTAAAAATTCTTGGCATTTGAGAGATATGGCATATTATCACCTCTATATGACTGTGCTTTCCTTAGGAAAAAACTGTATTTTTGCCAGAATACTTTTGAAAATGGCATAGTCTTTGAATATGAAAAGTTATATCAATATATATTTAATAGAAAATTATTTTTACAGTAGACTTCAGCAAAAATATTGTGTCTCATAGTAGAGCTGTTTGAATAAATTTGTATTTAATTTTGAAGACTAAATGTTGCCAGTTTTGGTTAGTGTGTAAACTTCACGAACCCTCTTTTTAAATTATGTTTCCGTTCCCTTCATTTCTACTTTCATATTGCTAGGAACTCACAATCTGAAATTGGCTATTTCAGTTTGGCACCTTTCTCTTGCTATTTCAATTTGGCACCTTACTTCAATCAAGGAAAACAATTTGCTATATTTTAAGCACAATTGTGAATTGCATGTATTTCAAGGAGGATGTGCAATCCTAATCGCAAATTTGACAGGCATTTTCCATAAGTGTTTTCACTGTTATGATTTTTGGAATGCCTTTTTCATTACCGAATTTATTCTGTGTAGTATCAAACACTAATTTATGTATATTCCAGGGAACAGTCAGTTTTATTTCAGAGTACAGTTTGATGCTGTTTGTCAATTATATGCCTCATCATTCTGTCACTTTTGACAGCTCAAAGGAGTGAAATCAAAAGTTTTGTATTTTCATTAGCTCTTGAATTGGGTAGGAATAATTTTCTCTTGAACATAGTTCTTTTTAGGAACCTCTTTTAATGAATAGAAAAAATGATTAATTCATTTTAATTAGATAAGTGTTTAGTTCTATATATAAACTAGGTAAGCTTGACAGAAGAATGTACTGGATGCCTTTTAAATCTTTTATTGCCTAATTACTCTGTTTAGGACTTCCAGTACTATAATGAATACAAGTGTTGAAAGTGAATATTCTTTTCTTAGTCTTTACCTTACAGGAAAAGGTTTCACTTATTTATCATCATATATGATGTTAGCCATATGTTTTTCATATATGATTTTTATTATATTGAGGTAATTACTTCCTTTTATTTTGAATTTGTTTAAATAGCTTACCATGCAAAGTGTAGAATTATGTCAAATGATTTTTCTGCATCAATTTAGATAATTATGGGTTTTTTTCTCTTTTACTCTGTTAATATGGTGTTATTACAGTGAATGAGTTTTGAATATTGAGCCTTCCCTGCATTCCGGAAATAAATTCCACTTGGCCTTGATGTTTAATTCTTTTAATATGCTGATAATTCATTTAGCAAGTGCTTTAGTCATGATTTTACACTAATACTTATAAGGGGATGGGTCTGTAGTTTTCTTTTCTTCTAGTGTTTTTGTCTGGCTTTGTTATCTGGGTAATGTTGGCCCAATAGAATGAGTTAGAAGTTTTTCTTTTCTTACTTTTTTGGAAGAGTTTGAGAATTTCCATTAAACATTTTGTAAAAGTTTGTTAAAATTTATCAATGAAACCATTTTGTTTTTAACTTTCCATTGTGGGAATTTTTTATTGTTAGTTCACTTTATATTTAATAACTCCTGATGTTGTTCTTATTAATTACAGTTCTATTCAAAATTTCAATTTCTTTATAACAGATTCTTGATATGTTGTATGTTGTATGTTTCTATGAATTCATCTATTTCATTTAGATTATCTAGTTTGCTGGTGTACAGTTGTTCATAGTACACTCTTATAATCCTTTTTATTTCTGTCAAAAGGTAGTTGTGTCCTATTCTTCATTTTTTGCTTTGGTTGAGCCTTGTCTCTTTTTTTCTTAATCAATTCTGCTAGAAATTTGTAAATTCTGCTCATTTTTTGAAGAATTAGCTCTTCATTTCATTGATTTTCTTTACTGATTTTGTATTCTCTATGGTATTTACCACTACTCTAATCTTTTTCATTTCCTTCTGTGGACTTTAAGGTTACTTTTTTCATTCTACATTCTTAAAGTATAGAATTAGATTTTTAATTTGAGGATTTTTTTGCCTTTTATTGTAATTGTTTGGAGTTATTAATTTTCTGTTTTGCTTTGCTTTTGCTAAATCCCATGGGTTTCAATATGTCATGTTTTCATGGTCTTTTGTCTCAAGATATTTCCAATTTCTCTTATTTGTATTAATTCATTGGTTATTTAACAGTGTATTGTTTAGTTTCTATATATTTGGGTATTTTACAGTTTTCCATCTGCTATTGATTTATTGTTTTGTTCCACTGTCATATGTTGTATGATTTCAGTCTTTTTAATTTATCAAGACTAGTTTGTGTACTAACATGTTCTGTGTTTATTTCAGAAAAAAGATTATTCTGCTGTTGTTATGTGGAGTATTCCATATATGTACATTAGTCTACAGTGTTGTTCTAACTCTATTTTATTTTATTTTTAAGCCAAATTCCTAAAATCATTCAAAAACACTTGCATTTTATAATTGTCAAAATATGCATTTATGTAATAAAGTATACAACGAATTTAGAAATAAAAAGTCTCACACTATATTCCAAGTACCAAAATAAGAAGAAATTTGCAAATTAAGAAATTATCAATGTTGCTCAGAAACATGCCTTACTTTTACTCTGAAATTCACTTTAACTGCTTGACATATAATTTAATACTTAAAAATTGTATAGCTAAGTTGTTTAATAGTATTTCTAGAATGTTACTTTTCTGGGTAGATATGTTTCACGTAACAGTTTTCAATTGATGATGAGAATTCATTTGATAATTTTAGTCATAATTTATGATTCACTGATTAATGGATTAATAACTTATTCAGTAATTTAGATGCCGTAAGAACCATTGAAAGGAATAATCTGATAGTTGCTCATTGTACAATCCTGCCCATTAGTAATACTAAGCCAAGAATCTGATAGCTATCCCACTCTGTTGAATTACATGTTTCCATCTGTGCGATTTTGGTCAACAACAAAAAGTCCATACACAATGTCATGCCTTTTCCTTTCCATTGTTTTTTTTTTTTTTTTTTTTTAAACAAGCAGCTCCATGATTTGAGAGGTTGGTTAGTACAATACAGAGAACATAGGGAGAACGTATAAGATGGCATTTAATACCAATGCCAATACTTATTTCATTATGTTTATAACTAAGGATATTATTTATGCTTGTGTTGTTTTTCTTTAGAACATAAATCAAAGCCATTAACTTGAACTTGAGGTATATACACATTACACACACAACCTTAAGTAAAATACTTTTCATAAGCAACATTACATTTTAAAATATTGGAAACTGAATATCTGTGCTGATTTGTATTTTGACTTAATGGAACAAGAAGAAAACAACATTCAACTACTGATAACAAAGCTCTTAAAATTCAAAATGTCTTCCTCGCCCTTTGTACTTACCACAGGCTCCACAACGTCCTGAGAAGATTCATTATGAGAAAAATGTCAGTCACAGCTTTAATTACTTTCTTTGGAAAAAACTAATGAGAAAGCACATTGGAAGGTGAGACTTCATTTTTGTTTTCAAATAAGTGTTACTAATTTTTCTTCTTACAGCAAATGTTTAAATCAGTTCATTATAATATATCTAAACCTTTAACTTTTGCAGCTTTCAGGTAAAGTCCAGCACTTTATTCATACAAAGTCCATGAGAAGAGGTCAGTAGAGATCATCTAATCTTAAGTCATGACATCATCTATTCAAGTCCTTGCCACAATCCCTCGCCAGTTAGAGCACAGCATGCCTGGATATGCCACTGGTGATCTTTAATAGAAGTTAGCTTCAAAAACTGAGAGAATTATCCTACAGTCATGCATTCTTTAACATCTTGTTCATTAGCAAAAGTCAGCAATCCAGCTTTTCTTAGGCCCTCATGTGCTAACATTTTGTAGAGTTCTTCTCTAGTTACAGAAATCCTCTCTCTGTCTGTACTGTCCACAGCAACTATTACAAAAATTGGTAAAGGATGGTAGTTTTCTCTGAATTACCCAGCCCAACAATGAGAACTTTGTGCTCCTGATTGAACAGTCTCCATATTCTGGTGAAGAGAATTCCCATTCTCGGGCAGCGGATCCCCCTCCAGACAACCGGGCCGCCTGGCCTACCCTGGCTCAGGCTGAGCGGCGAAGAGAGAGACGCGCTGGAGCCTCCGCCTCTGCTGCTGCTCTCGCACTGGCGGCGGGACAGCTTCAGGGAACCGGAAGGAGGCCGAAGCCCAGGCCGCCCTGCCACGCGCGAGGCCCCGCCGCTTCCGCCGCGGCACTGGCCTGGCTCGCGGACATCGCTGCCGCGTTGTCTGGGCCGAGCCTCGCGGGTCACCCTCCTTCCCCAGCTCCTCTCTCTCTTTTCTTATTAAACTTCTGTTTGGTTGTTCTATTCATTATTGAAAGTGGAGTACTGAGGTCTCGTGTTATTATAGAACTGTCTACTTCTCATTCTAATTCTGTCAATGGTTGCTTCATGTATTTAGGGTTAAATTTTTGGTTCATACATGTTTATAATTATTAAATCTTTTTAGCGAACTATTTTATCATTATGTTATGTCTTTCTTTGTCTCTTGTTACAGCTTTTAATGTAAATCCCGTTTTGTCTGATATTACTGTAGCCACCTCTCCATTCATTTGGTTAGTATTTTCATAGAATATCTTTTTCCATCCTGTTATTTTCAAACTATGAGTGTGATTATATATAAAGCGAGCTTCTTGTAGACAGCATATAGTTCAATCTTTTTGTTTTGTTTTTATCCTTTCGGTTTATCTATTTTTTTTTTATTTGGGGAATTTAGCCCATTTATATATAAAGTAATTGTTGATAGGAAAGTACTTCTGCCATTTTGTTTTCTGTATGCCTTATATTTATTTCTTCCTCATTTTTTTCCATTACTGCATTTATGTTTGATTTTTTGTAATGACACATTATGATTACCTTCTCACTTAAAAAATATTCTATATTGGGCCAGGTGCGGTGACTCACACCTGTAATCCCAGCACTTTGGGAGGCCGAGGTGGGTGGATCACGAGGTCAGGAGATTGAGACCATCCTGTCTAACACGGTGAAACCCCGTCTCTACTAAAAATTAGCCGGGGGTGGTGGCGGGCGCCTGTAGTCACAGCTACTCGGGAGTCTGAAGCAGGAGACTAGCGTGAACCCAAGAGGTGGAGTTTGCAGTGAGCCCAGATCGCTTCACTGCACTCCAGCCTGGGCGACAGAGCGAGACTCCGTCTCAAAACAAAAACAAAAAACAAACAAAAATGCTATATTGGCTGGACACGGTAGCTCACGCCTGTAATCCCAGCACTTTGGGAGGCCGAGGCAGGCAGATCATGAGGTCAGGAGATGGAGACCATCCTGGTTAACACGCTGACACCCCGTCTCTACTAAAAACACACACAAAAAAAAAAAGAAAGAAAAAAAAAATTAGCTAGGCGTGGTAGCAGGCGCCTGTGGTCCCAGCTACTTGGGAGGCTGAGGCAGGAGAATGGCATGAACCCAGGAGGAGGAGCTTGCAGTGAGCTGAGATGGCGCCACTGCACTCCAGCCTGGGTGACAGAGTGAGATTCCGTCTCAAAAAAAAAAAAAAAAAAAAAAAAAAAAACTATATATATTTTTTGTGGTTACCTTAAGGATTACATATAACATGTTATAGTTATAATGGCCCATTTTAAATTGATATCAACTTTACTTCAAATGCATTTGAGAACTCTAATCCTTTGGGTTTTTTTTTTTTTTTTTTTGGTATCGATTCATTGTATTTATGTTAAATCAATGTTTATGTTACTGATGTCACAAATTACATCTTTGTACACTGGGTACCCATTAACATAGATATATAATCATTTTTGTACTTTTGTCTTTAAAATTGTGTAGAGGAATAAAAAGTGGAGTTATAAATAATTACACGATACTTATTTTTATATTTTTCTATGTATTTACCTTTACTGGAGAACTCTTTTTTTTTTTTTTTTAATGCCTTTGGGTTACTGTCTAGTGTTTCTTATTTGATATGTAATCTGGTAGAATTAGAGTCGTTATAGGAATGGACACCAGAGTGCTTTCTCTTTTTCTCTTTCTGTCCCTCCCTGCCTTATTTCCTCTCCCCTTTTTTGCACTAAGAAAAGCCATGTGAACACACAGCAAGAAGGCGACGATCTGCAATAAAAGCGGGGAACCTTCACCAGACACCAACCCTGCTGGTTCCTTAAACTGGGACTCCTCAGCCTCCATAAAATGAGAAAACCAGTTTCTGTTTTCTAAGCCACACAGTCTGTGGTATTTTGTTACAACAGCCCCAGAAAATGATCTCAGACATAAAGTTTCTTACTATTTTAAAGACAGCTTTTAGAGCCAAGGAGCATTTGCTTGATTGCTATAGTTCTTTCATAGCTTATCAGGGCACTTACAAAGATATTTTATGCACCTCTAGTTCTTTACTTAATATTTCTGCAAGGAATGAATGTCTGGGGTTTCCTAGATTACTTTCTGGCTAAATTTTGATATAAAGTGTTGCCAGACACATTAAAAAAATTAAAGTGGTTATCCCTTTCTCTCTTGTTCGTGGTTATTTTTTATGTTGTATTGGTAATTTCTCTTTTTTAAAATACTCAGGAGAGTTTACTTTCACAGCTATGTTGGACTAGGGTATTCTTTATAAGAAGATGTGTTATTGTTAACTTTTTTTATTTTGAACAACATCGTGCCTATTTCAAGGATATGTACTACAATTAAATCCTTGTAGTATTCGAGTTGAGTCACCAGATGTTATTTTAGATTTGATTTTTGTCTCTCTAGTTCAAACACATATATATATTCAAACATATTTTTGTTAAGAATATATTTTGAATTAGCAGCATCATCCCACTTCACCCCTAAACAGTTCAAATTTTGTCTACTTCTAGTAGACATTTTTAATAAACGTTTTTCTGCATAACCTCAATATTATTATACATTTGAAAATTAAAAATAATTGCATGTTATGCAAATACTCTGATTCATGAATATATGCAAATTTATACACGTTAATCTCAAAAGAGATTGCAGCTTTTTAATGTTTGTTACATTATAATTCTATAAAATTTTACCCATTTTATTTGTTTGTGTCTTTTTAGTTTCTGTTGAAGTAGAATGATTTCTTTTTCTTGTGTGTGTGGTGTGTGTGTGTTTAGTGTGTGTGTGTGTCTGTTTCATTGAAATAATTTTTGCTATAACCAGGCTTTTTTAATTTATAGAAACTGCATATACTGGACTGACATAAATATTTACTTTTTTTTTGTCGTTTTTTGAGACGGAGTTTCACGTTTGTCACCCAGGCTGGAGTGCAATGGCACTATCTTAGCTCACTCTGGAGGTTTCACTCTGTCTCCTGGGTTCAAGTGATTCTCCTGCCTAAGCCTCCCAAGTAGCTGGGATTACAGGTACCTGCCACCACAGCCAGCTAATTTTTGTATTTTTAGTAGATACAGGGTTTCACCATGTTGGCCAGGTTGGTCTCGAACTCCTGACCTCAGGTGATCCACCTGCCTCTGCCTCCCAAAGTGCTGGGATTATAGGTGTGAACCATGGCACCCGGCCAAATATTTACTTCTAAGGGTGCTTATGATTCATATTTGGGATCAAATATATTACGTACATCATGTATCAGTACCCCTCTTGCAACACAGCAGGAGGCACATAATGTCAGATCCCCTACTATAAGAATATTAACGAGACTAACCAGATGCCTTGTTATCCGGGTACCTTTTCTTCTTTGAACTTTTGAACCATGAATAATTTAAAGTGTATTGTTAAAGTGTATTGTTTAATTTTTAGGTATTTGAAATTTATACTTCTGTAGAGGAAAAGTTGAATATTAAATTTGAACTCAATTGAACATGGACACAAACAATGGTCACCAAGTCCTGGAACAGGTTGTGTGAGCCCTTTGAGGCGTTCATCCAGCACCGTTTCAGAGAAATCTCTATTTCAATCTGTTCCTGTATGTTAGTTATTGAAAAACAACAGACAATCTCAAAAACAAGTTAACTTTTTTGTGTTCCTTATGCCCAGTCATGAAGGGCCCTTGTGACTGGGCCTCACGCCAAACAACTCATGACACAAAGAGGAGCTAGGGTCCCAGACCGCACCAAAGCTTCGTGAGACCTCTCCTCATCTGTGCAAGGACAGGTGACCAACTCTGGAGCCCAGGCTGTTGCTTCCCAGTATAGTGATGAATCCTCCACAGTCTAGTGAGTGGAGAGGCTGACTCTGGAGCCCAGGCTGTTCCTTCTCGGTCTGGTGATGAATCCTCAATCATGTGGTGAGTGTAAAAAAAAAATATATATATATATATGTGTGTGTGTGTGTGTGTGTGTGTGTGTGTGTGTGTGTATATGTGTATATATATATATATAATTTTTCCCTTCTCCCCTTCTCATTGCAATTTGCTTATTATATGATTTGTGTATTATATGATTTGCTTATTATATCTGTATTGCCATATACTTGGGATAAAGACTGCTTACCCTTAAAAGTATTGTGTGTGTCTTTTCCTTTCCCCTTGCTCATTTCCTGCACAGAACAACTTCTTAGAAATATTATTGTCGTTGATTTCTAATTCAATACAATTATTGCAAGAGAATGTAGTCAATATGATTACAGTTATTTTAAAATGTACTAAAACTTGTTTAAGGCCTAGCTTATGATCCATTTTTGGTGTACTTGCCATATGCACTTAATAGAAGTTTATTCTTCAGTTGTTGAGTGCTGCCTTACTACGAATGCAGGTAATATTTCCCTGCATACTCATGGAATTATATACTTCTATCTTTATTTCTGTTAAGTGTTGCTTTATGTATTTGGAATGCCATTTATAATGCACATGCATATTTACAATTGCTACATCTCACTGATAAATTTTCATATTTGCCATAAAATCATGAAATGTCTCTGTTTATGTTAATACTCCTACACTTCAAGTTTAACTTATCTGATTATAATATAGTGACTCCAGTCTTTTTGTTCTTACTTAAGATGCTATTTTTTATATATATCCATCTATTTTTCTTCAACCTATCACAACATAAAGTTGGCTGCAGCTTTTTAATGAGTTTTATTCATCTCAACTTTTATATTGGAGGATTTATTCCATTAATATTTAAATGTCATTATTGATATTGATATGTTTGGATTCACATTTACAATTACTCATTTGTTTTCAACTTGGTCCCTTTGTTTTTGTCTATTTCTGCTTATTTTCCTCTTTATGACTGAATTAAATATTTTTTCAAATACTCTTTCATCTGTTTTTCATGCCTAAATATTTGCATTTTTTAGCTTTTTCTCTGGCCTTTGTAATACTTATTGTTAATTTCCAATGTCTATATGGGGTTATCACTGTTTTTCTTCACATAAAATGTAAGACCTTTCCACATTATTTTATTTGCTATTATTTAGCTTATCTTTACAGTAGTCATCTGTTTATATATGCATATTTATTGACTCATACACATATATGCACACATATATACCTATTTATAAATTCATATGAATGTATAAATTGAAAGCAAGAAGTTATATATAATACATATATAGTATTAGATGTATAATACTCAAATATAATATCTTGTCTTCAATTTATATGAACAATGAATCTAATTAATACATCCAATAGATTGATATATAAGTTATATAAATGTATATATAATATATATATTCTTAAAAAGCTGGTTTTATTTTTTTTCTATAGAAGTGAGTTTCCATGTTGTATCATTTTTCCTCAGCTTGGTGTACTTCCTTTTTCTGCATTTTTTTTTAATGGGAAAATGTAGAGTCCTCCAACTTTATTATTTTTCAAGACTGTTTTGGCTATTCATGTTCTCTTGAAATTCTATATTAGTTGTAAGGTGAGCTTGTCATTTCTTCAAAAAAGGCAGTTGAAACTTTGATAGCTATTGCATGGAATCTCTACACCAATGTGTGCTGTATTGCTATCTTAACAATATTGTTTTTCAATGCATGAATATGAGATATCTTTTCACTTATTTATCTACTCCTTAATTTCTCTCAACCTTGTTCTACAGTTTTAAGTATACAAGAGTTGTATCTCCTTAGCTAAATTTATTTCTAAGTGTTTTATTCTTTTTGATGTTATTGCAAATACAATTGTTTTCTTAATTTCACTTTAAGACTGCTAATGCATAAAAATACAGCTGATTTTGTATGTTGATGTATGCTGCAACTTTTCTGAATTAATTTCTTAAATATAATAGTTTTTATGGATTACTTGTGGCATTCTATATATAAGATCATGTCATCTATGAATAAAGAGAATTCTAATCTTTATTTCCCAATCTGGATACTTTTTACTTTTATTGTTACCTAATTTCTCTGGCCATGACTTCTAGTACAATATTGAAGAGAAGTGGAAAAAAATCCTTTTTTTGTTTTGATCTTACAGAAAAATGTTTAGTCTTTCACCATAAGTATGATGTTAGCTGTATATTTTTCTTACATGCCTTTTATTAAGTTGAAGAAATTTTCTTCGATTCCTAGTTTGTTGAATATTTTATTTCAGAAAAGGATGATGGGCTTTGTCAAATGCTTTTTTTGCATCAATTGTAATAGTTATGTGCTTCCCCCTCTTCATTCTATTAATGCAGTGTGTTACAATTATTTTGTTTGTGTTGAATCATTCCTGTATTCCATTAATAAATCCTACTTTTTCATGATGTATATTCTTTTTAAAATGTGCTCTTGGATTTGTGATATTGTTCTGCAGTTCTCCCTTCTTGTTATCTTATTACCTCATTTGGAATCAGTTATATTAGCTTCACAGAATTAGTTAGGAAATGTTATGTAGATTTTATGCATTTAAAAGGTGGAGAATTCTTTATTCAAATATGTTTGAAGATTAATTCTTCCCTCAGATAACTACTGTTCATAATCTCTTTGAAGTTCTGCAATACTTTACACTCTTGTATCCTGATACTTTTCAGTTATTTTATACTACATATACATAAATTTTATCAGATATATACATATATACATGTCTATGTATATATGTGTGTGTCTATGTATATGTGAGAGTATGAGTGTGTGTGTGTGTGTGCAGGATACTTATTCACATCTTATAAAATAAAATGAGTGTTCCTTGAAATGCACTTTAAAAGTCTGCTCCTTATTTGTGAGCATTATGAACATTTTAGATTCTACTCTACAGTATGCATCTGGTAGAAAGAAAGTATTTGAGAACCATTAGAATGTCTCTGTATTGTATCACGCAGGTGGTTCTATATCTTATCTCCATCTTGTATACCCTTAGTTTCAGAAGAGAATAACTGTATTTTTTACTTTTGGTTATCATTATGTCTGTGCACTTCTTCCTTTATATCACTAACAGATGTAGCCATCATGGTTTAGGATGATTCTTAGAAGTATTGCATTTCAGTGTGGTAAGAAAATAATAATGTGATATAGTAGATATATTGAGGAGAGTAAAATTTGTGTTTGTTTTTGAAAAAATAAACTAATAAGTGCATATAGTTGTAATCAGTGTAAACCATACAATATTTAATTAATGAGAAATTATACAAAGTGATGCTTTGGACAGAAGAGCTAAGAATAACAGCTTCATTTGCTTGAAATATTTTAGTATTTAAATATTCCCACAAATTGACAGAAGAACAAGAGAAAGTTCAATTATCTTGCAGTTTAATTTCATCTCACTTTTATTTCTCAATAAACAATACAATATTTAACAATACATTATTTAAATATTCTCTCAAACTGACAGGAGAACAGAGGAAACTTCAATTATCTTTCAGTTTCATTTCATCTCACTTTTATTTCCCAGTTGGTCACTCAGGTAACAAGAAATCAGAAAATGTTGAACTGCTAAATATTCTAGCTCAATCTTAGATTTAGAATTGAGAAAAGAAAGCTGGAGAACTGAAAGTTTTTAAACTGTATAACTTTTGCTGATGTATCCATATTGACAGGGGAAAAGAGGAGGTAAAATATGGCTTACTATGATTTGTTTTGGAAATGCTGTACGGCATACAGAATGACAGTTTGACCAACATGACATGAAAAATCTATGATTTTAATAAATAATGCTACTTTACTCACAGACTTTTAACTTATTAAACTTCATAAATGGGGAAAATCAATGCTTATTATACACTTACTTAAATATATATGTATGTGTGTATACACACACTTATATATACATATATATATAATGTTTAAAGAAAGATGCTAACAGTGCTGAATCTTTTTAGTTTTTAATTTTGAAGTAATTTTAAATTCACATTCAGTAGAAAGAAACAACACAGATAAATTTCATGTAAAATTACCACCCAGTTTCAGTGATAACCAATGATAACATTTTTCGTATAGTACGGTGTCAATTAACATTTATACAATTCACCAAACTTATTCAGGTTTTACCAGTTTTACGTGCACTATTTTGTGTGCATATATTTAGTTCTATGCAATTTCATAACATTTGCTGATTTGTATGATCATTATCAATGTGGAGATATAGAACAGTTCTATCACAAGTATCTATTGTGCTACCAACTTAAGACCAGAGCCATCTTTCTACTTCTCCTCCATAAGCTCTGGCAATCACAAATCTGTTCTCCATCTCTTTAATTTTCTCTCTTCACAATTGTTCTGAAAATGGGATCATACTTTATGTTACCTTTCGAGATGAGCTGTTTCACACAGCATAATGCCCTTGTGATTAGTTTTGTGTCCATCACTAGTCCATTGGTAAGCAGTATTCTATGAAATGGATGGTTTAGCTCATCACATATCTTATAACAGCTGAGTCATTTCCAATTTTGAATATTATAAATAAAGCTGCTTGAGCATTAGTGTATAATTTTTTGTAAACAAAAATATAGCCATTCTCTGGGATAAAGGTCAAAGAGTTCAATCGTTGTGCCATATGGTAATCAAATTTTTAGTTTTATAAGAAATTGTCAAACTGTTTTATAGTGTTCAATTTTACATTCCCATCAGCAATACATATAGGATGCAGTTTCTCTGCATCCTTGCCACTTGTCACATTTTTTTGTTTTAGTCATTTTAATAAGTTTTTAGTACTATTTAATTCTAGTTTTAATGTGTATTTTCCTAATGGCTAATGATGTTGAAAATCACTCCTATTTATCAGGTTTCCCTGTCTTTTTTTCAGTGAGATGTCCCATCAAATATTTTGCCCATTTTAATTGGATTTTTTTTTGCTTATGTTTACTATGTTTTTACAAAGATGCCTTTATATAGTCTAGATATAAGTTTCTTATCAGATATTTAGGTTGCAAATATTTTATCTCTTCATTGCTTGTATTTTCATCCTCCTTATGAGGACTTTCACACAGTAAATATTTTCAATTTTGATTTCCAATTTATCATTTTGTTTTTCATTTTATGGGTCATGTTTTTGGTGTCAAGTCTACGAACCACTTGCCTAGCCCTAGATCTTAACAATTTTCCTCTAAGTTTTTTTTTCTAAAAATTGCATAGTTTTATATCTTATAGTTAAGTTTACAATCCACTTTGGGTTAAGTATTATATAAGACGTGAGAGTGATGTCAAAGTTTACCTTTTTTTCTGGTTAATGTGTACCCAGTTGCTTCAATATCATTTGTTTAGAAGGGTGTCTTTTTTCCTATTTAATTGCTTTTTCATCTTCGTCAAAAATCAGTCCAGCACATTTGTGTGAATCTGTATTTGTTTTCTGTTTTTTTAAATTTTATTTTCCATTGATCTATGTGTCTATTCGTCTAACAATATTACATTGTCTTCAATAGTATAGCTATATAGTGAGATTCAATATCAGTTAGAGTGATTCCTCCTACTTAATTCATATGTTTTAAGATTGTTTTTCCTCTTCTAGGGCCTATACCTTTCTCATATGGGCATCTGCTTAAAGAAGCAGTCTGGCCATGCCTTTGTAGAGCACCTGTGCTGTGCTGGGGAACTGCTTATGCACTGGTTGGCTTGACCTTTCCAAAGCCCACAGGCTGGAATGGCTAAGTTGCCCAAACAGCAAAGATAGCAGCCCTCCCTTCCCTCTGAGAGGTTCCCTTGGTTCCATGTCGCTCCTGGGTGGGCTGTCATCTTGCTTTATTTTTCTCCATTCTCTGTGGGTCAAGTTGTTTCCTTGATTAGTCCCAATGAGAGTACCTGGATGTTTCTGCTGAAGCTGCTGTATTTACTTGCCCCTTCCATTCCTCTCTGTGAAAGCCACATATCTAAGCTGCTTCTAGTTTTGGTGGGGTCTTAGGGGAATTATACTAAGTGGAAAAAATGCAAATCTGCAAATATTTCATACCATAGGATTCTGTGTATACAGCATTCTTAAAAAGACAAAATAATATTAATGAAGAACAGATTCGTGGTTTCCAGGGTTTGCGAAGGTCTAGGGAGAAGGATGTGAATGTGGTTATGAGAACACAACATGAGAGATTCTTGCAGTGATAAAATTATCCTATATCCTGACTGTGGCAGTGGTCACATGAATCTACATGTGACATGTGATAAAATTTCACAGTATGAAATAAACACACAGACACTCAATGACTGTGTGCAACACTGGTGAAACATGAATAGATAGAGTGTATCAATTTCTATTTTTTGTCATGACAACATAAAATAGTTATGCAAAATGTTACCATTGGGGGAAACTAGGTAAAACATATATAGGATTTCTCTGATTATTTATTGTCTCTACATGTAATTCAATAACTACCTCAAAGTAGAATGTTAATAAAAGGAATGAAGATATTATTTTTTAGCTGATATGGAGTGAATTACAGGATATAATGTAAATGCTAAAAAAGTGAGAAAACAAGATGCTAATTAAAATATTGATTATACATTTGGTGGATAGGTACAGAGTGATGGAGTAAAATTGAAGCAAGACTACTACTTTTCACTTAATATTGAGTTTTGAACTTGTAAATACTTTAAATACTCAAAAAAAATTAAATTAAACACAAAAAGATTAAAGAAATACTCTGAAGATGTGGATGAACCCACATTAAAATAAGAATACATACTCTGATTCTACACACTTAGTGAAATACATTCTAATAAGAAATGTTAGTACAACAAAATCTCAACTTTTACTTTTGATTTTGGTAGAAGTACTTGTGTGGTAACTTTGAAGTTATTTTATGTTTACTCAAAGATAGAGGAATGTCATGAAATATTGATATTGTTGGAAACTCGAGTTCTCAGTAGGAAAGAAAAAAGATAAAAATACAAAATAAAATAAAGCATCCTGTGGTACTGAATTTGAATTGGAGGTTACAGTATGAACTCATGATTTCACTAAAAATATATTTTCTGACTCTGACTACTAAAATGTGCTCAGAAAATATAGTGCTATTTCCTGTGATTGCCATAACAAATTATCACAAATTCAGTGACTTAAAACAATCAAAATTGACTTGCAGTTCTGAAGGCTAGGATCCAAAGTAAGTACTGCTGGGCCAAAATCAAGATGTCAGCAGGGGTCTACTACTTCCCAATGTATCTAGGGGAATAATCTATTCCTTTTGAAAAGTCTCTTATTTTTAAATTTGATCTTATTTTCACATATTCTGTTTCTCGGAGCATATTAATCATACATGTTTTATATTACTTGTTCAGTAACTCCAGTTATAAAGGATTATGATGTCTGTGCTGTCTTTTGTGTTTAGTGTTTGTAATTCATCGTAACTTTTTTGTTAATTTTGTCATTTTTGAATGTAAGATAACATGGTATTTGTTTTTGGAAAATCATTACAACAGTCTTCCTTTTCTTCAAAGAGGGTTTGTGCTTACTTCTTTCAGGAAATACTTTTAAAATTATTCCTGCATTAAGCTGAAAGTCATGTATCTTTACTTACATAAGTCAGAATTACTGTGAAAGTCATATATCTTTATTTACATAAATCAAAACTTACAGATGGCTTATCGTGCTTATTATTTAATAAACACATAAGATATTACTAATGTGTTCCCATTTGGGGGGTTAAACGTATTGGTAAACACATTTTATTTCAATATTTTTCTTTCAGATCAGCTCAGTTATGTGAAAAAAAATCATTAGGTGAAGCTCCACATATACCTTGACAATTCTGTCCTAACCACAGATATCTTGTCATTGCAATGTTCTATCTCTAAACTTTCACCCCTACAATATTTACGATAAAATCATCTGACAAATTTCAGAGTAGTGATATCATTTCTGTTTAACATAACTTAATTTCATTTAGAAACTTTCTGTGTTTTAACTCTTTAGAGTATTTAGTTAGCCATTAATCCATTTTGTACAGGCATTTGTATTGTGTTCATGTTTAGTAATAGCTTCATACTAGCTTAACCATGTTATTTAAATTTTAATTTAACTGCACAATAAAGCTAATATTGGTATATATTTACAAATAAGAAACAACTTTTATTCTTTCTTGTTAGTTTTTTAATAAGATGTGTTTTACTTTGAGTGGCCCACGTATCTAATAGGAATCATTAGACATTTCTGGATGATTTTGTATTTGGTTTTGTTTTTCAAAAATAATTCTAGTGTATATAAGTAGGATTTATCTGATGTTCTACTTATTCATATCATGTTTTTCTTAATTGTACGGCATTGACTTTTTATAGTTTAAATACAAATACTTTAACATATAGGACTAATTAATCATGTTCATAATAATATTAATCATCATAATAATCGTCATAATTAGTAATTTCCTTAAGAAAAAATACTTATTCTATATATCCTTTTCAGTTTCTCATCCTTTAAGTCAAATATTAGGTTATAAAATATTCTCAAAAAAATCATATTTGCTAGTACTGGAGAATGAGAATGACAGTGCTATGTGAGTATGTTTATAATGCAGATAAAAAATGAACTAAGGCCGAGTGTGGTGGCTCACGCCTGTAATCCCAGCACTTTGAGAGGCCAAGGCTGGTGGATCACGCGAGGTCAGGATTTCGAGACCAGCTTGGTCCAACAATGTGAAACCCCGTCTCTACAAAAATATAAAAATTAGCCCAGTATGGGGTCACATGCCTGCAGTCCTAGCTACTCAGGAGACTGAGGTAGGAGAATCGCTTGAACCAGGGAGGCAGAGGTTGCAGTGAACCGAGACGTGCCACTGCACTCCAGCCTGGGTGACAGATGGAGACTCCGTCTCCAAAAATAAATGAACTAAGATGACAATATTTTCTGTACAATGACATTTTCCTCAATAAAATGAATAGAAAAGAAAAAAACAAATAGATTAAAATTGTGAACACTAGGTTAAAGGAGAACTTAAATATTTAATAATCACCAGTAAAAGCTGATATTCAATAGATCTAGAAATTACACTGAGAAGCTGTATGCAAAACTTTAAGCCATTTTTGTAATAGTTCCTTATCACATGATGCCAGCTCATTTGTCATTGAAAAGATATTCAAAATTATCCACATTACGCAAAGGAAAGAAATAATTTATTCGTGAATATAAACGTACTCATTTCTTGTGTTGTCCTAATCGATACTTTCTCCTATCAGCAATAGCAAGCATGTATAGGTTTTACTTCGCTCATCACTCAAAATGAATGCAATCCAAAGCAGTTACTTTGCCAGTGAGAATTAACCTTCAGAGACCTCTTCAAGAGTAGAAATGTTTTAGGACAGCTATAGCTTTACCATTGACCTTTTTCTTTTTCCCTTTAGTTTTTAATTATCTGTCATTTGTCACCTGTGAATTTGACCTAGGAAAGAAGATAGGTAGCTAACATACTCAGAGAAATGCAATATTATTCCCACTTAAAGATATTCTGATAACAGCATCACAAAAATATTCCTGAAGGCTACATAAATTCAGCATCTATGAATAACGAAATAATCTTTCATTTTTCATATTGGTTTTGTTTCAATTTATGACAAAGGACTAACAACAGCAGCTGCAAAACAGTGGTCACACATAATGTGATCTGTAAACAAATGTTTATTCACGAAGTACCCATTTTTCTTCCAGTGCTCTCCAGCTGACTTGTTGCTCAGCATGTAATGTAATAATCACCACATGGTACACAAACAGGCATGCAGCAACCAGCAATAAGGCATCTGCTATGCATTCAAAAACAAATATCAAATGTAATTCTCCAGAAATTTCTTATGGATTTTATGTAGACTAGAGACTATTTGTATCTTTTGGGAGACATCTTTCTTAGAAAAAGGTATATACATTTTTATTATTTTGGTGCATGAACTTTTTCAAAGATGCTTGCAAACACACACATGCACAAATAAATTCTCATCTTTCACCAAATTTGAAAGGCTCATTGTCCTGTATATAAGGAGGCTTTGCTATTTTGACTGGCTCTCACAGTATAAACTCATCATATACATATGAGCGTGTATTTTTCTTTACATAGCTAACAGAAATAAAAGTTTTATGAAACTTGCAAGTGTTATCTGATATTTTTATCCTTTTTCTTTTCTTTTCAATTTCATTAAAAAACCCACTGCTTGTGACTCACTAAATTGGTCTAATTAAACATTGTCATGACCGTTTATTTCAAAATTACTCCTACAGCATGTACAACATATGCATGTATTGAAACATCACACTGTTCCCCATAAATATGTATAATTATTATGTGACAGTTATAAACAAAACAAAAAGGCTTTCTATAAATGTTATATCACAATATTGAGTGTCAATATTTGTATTTACTTCCAACTAAATGGAATCATTATTGTATTACTTCGGAATTGTTAATAGAGACTTTACTAAATTTGAAAAATGTGTACTTGTATTAATACTCTTAATTTTTGTAAATTCTATGGAAACTTTGATGTATACAGTACTATTTTAGTTCCTGAATATCATTGTGTATACTTAAAATCATTAAAATGTGGACAAATTTATTAGGAAATTATTCTTATCAATAACTCTAATCACTAAAAATTACTTAATCATTGATATTGGAAAATCATAAAGTTTATTTCTGTGTGAAGTTTATTTCTGTAGAGCACCACCTGTATGCTTCTGCGTGGTTATTTTCCCCAAACTATGTAAGAGATAGAATGATATTAGTACACCTGATTTATTGCAGCTCCATTTTCTTTCTATCTTTACA
The DNA here is from genome assembly GCF_043159975.1 of Macaca nemestrina. NCBI lineage: Eukaryota > Metazoa > Chordata > Mammalia > Primates > Cercopithecidae > Macaca > Macaca nemestrina. The sequence goes on from NC_092145.1 coordinate 60,197,080, forward strand.
TTCACCAGGTCAGATCTAAGGGGCTAATTGAGAAAACATTTTCTTCCAGTAAAGTGTAATTTGGAAGAGATTCCCAGAGAGAACAAATCTAATCTGAATGTCCATAGACAGAAAGATCATCAAAGAGAGACAAAGATACAGTAATTGTTGTGTCCAAGAGTTCTGTCTATAACTTCAAAAGCAAAACATTTAGTGAATCTAACACAGAAGAATGAAATTAGGATCTCTCAATTTCCTCAGCCCTCTGTATTAATAATGTTTATTGTTTATTTAGGATTTTTTACCATTATAAATGTTATTGTGCTGTGTTACATTTATTGTATCATCATCATTTAGGACTTTTTTTTTTTTCTTTTTTTAACTTAAGTAACTGTTATAAAGAGTGACATGCTTCAAGTTCTGCATGAATTACTAAAAGATTTTCCCAAAAAGTAATACTGGTATGCAGTTCCACATTAGTGCATAACCATATCTAATATACCACTTCATTGCCAAAATACATATTATCTTGTAATTTAAATAAAAAATATTTGCCCATATGGCTTACAGAAACAATACAAAAGGGATCATAATAAAAAGCAATAATCCTGCCTCACTCTTCTCCACGAGTCCTACTTCTGAGCAAAAAAAGAAAAAAAAGCCATCTTTAATCGTTTCAGGTTTTAACTTTTCTGATATGATATGCTATAAACTCAAATTATATTAATATATTAAATATGTTAAAATATTAGCATATTTTTGAGTTTATAGCATATTGGAAATGTTTATCATTTTAAACATGATCCATTTAAATCCCATTATCATGGATGAAGATTTAGTTCATATACATATCTCCACATTTCCTCACATTCTCGCTGTCCAAGAAAACGAAATCATTAATATTATTTAACTTATCTATAGCAATTATGACTTATATAACTTAATTATACCTCTATTTCTAGACTCTGCACTTTGTAAAAAAGTTTTTAGCAACCCTACTCTTTTCCTTTTCTTTCTACCTGCCAGTTTCTTATCGATTTCAATTTTGTAAATTGCTAATAATAGCAAAAAAAGGATACTGTATAACAATTTTTTCCTGTTGTGCTGAAATTACGACTATGGGTAAAATTGAGTACAAAATGCGTTAAATGTCTCACATTCTAAGTTCAAAATTATGCTACAATGGTATCATATTAGCTGAAAATGCAGTTTAAGACCAGTTTCTTCCCATGGGGCTTACTGGGAGTTCCATAACTAGCCTACATTCTCCCATTACCTTTTCCCACCTCATGCCCTGAAATCATGAGGGAAAAGAATGGATGCATTACAGTCTTTGAAAGCTGGTGAGGGTGACAATTCAAGGGAACCATTCATAAAGATTAGAAATGCCTGCAGGAAATGTCCATTAGCATTCTGTTACCCATCTGGAAGTCTGTTGTATTCCTGATGGTGCTATGTGGTCTCCCTTCTAACCTCACTATTAATTGTCAGGTAAGAGGTATTTGGCAGTCTAGAATTTGAAGATAGAAGGGTGAGAACATTGTGAGAGAAAAAAATGTGTTTTATAATGCACAAATCACTTCCTTGCCATTATAAGTCACTTGAAGTTCAGACCAGACGACGTTGTCTTAGGTTGGGTGGTAGTGTCAGAGGCATGTGAACCAGAGAAACTCCATCTTGAATAGGGGCTGGAAAAAATGAGGCTGAGACCAGCTGCGGTGCACTCCCAGATGATTAAGGCATTCTAAATCACAGGGTGAGATAGCAAGTTGGCACAAGATACAGGTCATAAAGATCTTGTTGATAAAACAGGTTGCAGTAAAGAAGCCGGCTAAAACTCACTAAAACCAAGATAGCCATGAGAGTGACCTCTGGTCTACCTCACTGTTACACTCCCACCAGTGCCATGGCAGTTTGCAAATGCCATGACAACATCAGGAAATTACTGTATATGGTCTAAAAGTGGGAGGCAGGAATAATCCACCATTTGTTTATCTTATCATCGAGAGACAACCATCTAGATGAGCACCCAGCAGCCCTCAGGGCTGCTCTATCTATGGAGTAGCCATTCTTTTATTCCTTTACTGTACTAAGAAGCTTGCTTTCACTTTACTCCATGGGCTCACCCTGAATTATTTATTGCTTAAGATCCAAGAACCCTCTCTTGGAATCTGGATCGGGAACCCTTTCCTGTAACAGTAGGATAAGTACTTTGAAGCAAGTTTGATATTATAGCTTTAAAATAAGCAAAACTGAAATGTTAATACCAACAAGAGAATATTTAAGCAGCTTAAAGTAAAAGAAAATTATAGAATCTACCCAAGACGTTATTAGGATATATGATGCACAGTAGGATAGTGAGGTTTGATAGTGAGGTACATTTGAAAGACAATGCAGGAGCAGTCATCAGGGAAAAATATAAAACCTCATTTTGTGTTTATGTGTTAACAAGTTGAGCAAGTTGAGACTCCTCAAAAACCTGGTTACATTTGTGTTACAGTCTATAACCATACATCTTGTGTGCTTTGTCTACAGGTTGAACCCTCAAAATTGGAAATTGGCAATTCATATAATCATAGCAAATTCTGCTTCGTGGCCATATAGTCTGTTCCATTTCATTTTCTCTTTTGCACACTTTTATCTTTGCAGGAATATCTATTAGTATTTCTAGTTTTTTATATATTTTTAGATTTTATCTTATTAGAAAATTCTTCTAATGTGTCAAGCGTATTATCTTTTCTATGAGATCTCCTTTTATCATGGATAACTTCCTTCTGGAACTCCTTGTCTGCCTTCTCCATATTGAACTAGTTAGTCTCTGAGCATGCAGTGTTCTCCTGGATTAGATCTATTCGTTTCTGAATTCTATATGTTCTCCTAACTGGGTTTACTTCCTGGTGCTGCAAAAATATCAAGTCTCTTTTCAATAAGGAGCTTATAAAAGGCAAGCGTTCTGAGTTCTGATATGGCTTTTATTTGATTTTATTTAGTATAATATTGTAAGATAAAAATCATTTTTCCTCAGATCTTTGAAGAAACTTTTCTACTTTCTTCTAGAGTCCAGAATTGTTTATGAGAAGTCAAAAAACAGGACAGAAAACAGATGTATCTTTTTTTTCTCTGTTTCTCTTTCTCTCTTTCCTCTGAAATTTCACAATTATATGTCTAGCTATGCATATTGTTTTCCATTAGTGCACTCTTTTAATTTTCAGAATTATATTTTATTTCATTGGTGGAAAGTTCCTTGTATTCTTAGTTTCATTATTTCCTCTACTTTATTTTTAATATTTTAATTTTCTGTGAGTTTTACAGGTAAAATATTATGGAGAAGTAAGTGAAGGGCAATGAGAAGATAAATATTAAAAAGTTGAATTGCTAGAGAAAAGGAATATATATATTTTAGCTTATTTACTAAAAAGGCGTACCTCCATGGAATAAAACCAAACAACAGCTTGATCCCTCTCACATTATTCCTTTCAAACACAATGAGTCCAATCTCTCTTTTTTGCTTCTTGACAACCTGGAAAGGTAGGTCACATAGATTTTTAGGTCACTTTCAAATCTTAACAGTGTAATTTTCAAGTTTAAAAAAATATAGTAGAATATAAGATCAAATCTTTTATCTTTTACATAATTAATAGTCTAATTCCACGAGTCCCTCTGACTTAATGCTCAGAGTTTAGCATGTAGGACAGAGGAGGCATTTTTCTGTTCTTTCATTCATTTACTACTTTTTCTCACTAATTCTGCTTTGATATTGGGGAGAGTTAATGGGTAAAAGAGGAAGAGCTTTTTGATTTATCTAGTATAACTTGAATTTTTTTCTTACCTTCCATTGCTAATGGTTCCCAAATGTTTACTCTCTTTTTTCTTGAGGTTATTTTTTCAGGTTTTATAGAGATATATTTGACAAAAGACTTCATATTTTACCATTCCTTGGTACAGAATATTATTTGACTAAACGTTTGACTTAATATTTGATGGGTTGTATTACCTGGTATGAATCCCTTACCTGCACCTGCCACGTGCAGGAATGCCACCAAGTACCATAAACATATGTCAAAGAAACATTTCTCATACCTGAAAATACCTCATACCTTCTGGGAACTATGATACCTCTCAATTATCTTTTCTTTTGTGGTAAAATGACATGTTAGATCTCAACATTCTATAATAGTTTGGTGAGTTTTTTTAACATTTTATTTTGCAAAGATTAACACTTCTTATAAATATTTAATAGTCATTGGCCAATGTATAATGAGAATTAAGAAGCTTCAATCTCATACTTAATATTTAGATGCTGCTACTTCTGCTGAAATAGTTAAAGTCTTACACACACAAACACACACAGCTTAACTATGAAACTGGAGAATGTAAAATCTATTAACACTATAAAAAAGATAAGTGCATTTAAATTAATGAGTCTAATTAGAAGAGGTAATAGAACAATGCAGTGATATAAAACAGGAATGAGTAAGCTATAGCCTGAGTGTCAAATAGTTCATTTTCTGTTTTTGTATCTAAAGTTTTGTTGAAACACAACAACATTTATGTATTTGCTCATTGCCTTTGGTTTCTTTTGTGCTACAGAATCAGATTTAAGTGGCTATGACAGAGACCTCACAGGCTACAAAACCCAATATATTTACTATCTGACCCTTTCCAGAAAAAGTTTCATACCCCTGATCTAGAAGAATAGGCAAATGTTTCACTTCCTAAGATATATGCATTGCTGGATGAAAATATTCAGGCATAGCAGAATGCATTGTAAGTTCAGTAGTGGTAGCAATCCTGTGTCTGACAGCAGGAATAGACTGTAGTATTATCAGAAATAATTTTATTTTCTCCACATCCTCATCACCTGCATTTGTTATTGCCTGTCTTTTGGAAATATAAGCCATTTTAACTTGGATTAGATGATATTTCATTACAGTTTTGATTTGCATTTCTTTCATGATAAATGATGTTGACCACCTTTTCATATGCTTTGTTTGCCATTTGTATGTCTTCATTTGAGAAACGTTTATTCAAATATTTAGTCCATGTTTAGATCAAATTATTATATATTTTTCCTGTAGAGTTTGAGCTCTCTATATATTCTGGTTATTAATCCCTTGTCAGATGGGTAGTTTGCAAACATAATCTCTCAGTCTGTGGGTTGTGTCTTTGTTGAGTGTTTTCTTTGCAGTGCAGAAGCTTTTTAAGTTGATGCAATCCCATTTCTCCATTTTTGCTTTGGTTGCCTGTGCTTGTGAGTTATTGCTCAAGAAATTTTTGCCCAGGCCAATGTTCTGGAGAGTTTCCCCAATGTTTTCTTTTAGTAACTTCATAGTTTTAGGTCTTAGATTTAAATGTTTAATCTACCATTATTTGATTTTTGTATAGGACAAGAGATAAGGAGTCTAGTTTCTCTTGGATGTGATATTCAGTTTTCCCAGCACCATTTATTGAAGAGACTATCCCTAATGTATATTCATGGGATTTTTTAAGAATGAGTTCACTGAAGACATATGGATTTGTCTCTTAAGACTCTATACTGTTCCACTGAACTATGCTTTTTTTTTTTTTTTTTTTTTTTTTTTTTCAGTAGCACATCATTTTAATTACTATAGCTCCGTAGTATAATTTAAGGGCAGGTAATGTGTTTCCTCCAGTTTTGTTCTTCTAACTTAGAATATCTTCGTTCACTCTGGGTCTTTTGTTGTTCTATGTAAATTTTAGAATTTTTAAAATTTCTATGAAGAGTGTCATTGGTATTTTGATAGGGATTACATTGAATCTGTAAATATCTTTGGGTAGTATGAACATTTTAACAATATTGATTCCTCTTATCCATGAACATGGGATATCTTTCTATTTTTTGTGTCTTCTCCAATTGCTTGAATTGATGTTTCATAGTTTTCACTGTAGAGATCTTTTACTTCTTTGGTTAATTCTTAGGGTTTTTTTTTTTTATTTTATTTGTAGCAATTGTACATAGGATTACTTTCTTGACTTGTTTTTTAGAGTGTTTACTGTTGGCATATAGAAGTGCTACTGAGTTTTGTATGTTAATGATTTTTCCAACTTTAATTAATTTATCAGTTCTAATCTCTTTTTTGGTGAAGTCTTTAGGCTTTTCAAAATATAAAATTATATTATCTGCAAATAAGAATAATTTAACCTATTTTCTTCCAATTTGGATATGCTTTATTTCTTCCTTTTGTCTGATTGCTCTAGCTAGGACTTACAGTACTATGTTAGTCACAGTAGTGAAAGTGGACATTCTTGTCATGTTACCAAATTTAGAGGAAACATGACAAGAAACATTTCCACATTCAGTATTATACTAGCTTTGTGACTGTCATTTATGGCTATTGTTATATTGAGGTATGTTCCTTTTATATCCAGTTTTTTTGAGGGTTTTTCTCATGAGGGAGTGTTTAATTTTATAAAATGCGTTTTTATCATCACTTGAAATGATCACATGGTTTTGCCCTTCATTCTGTTGACATGATGTATCACATTAATAGATTGGACAATGTTGAACCATTCTTTCATCCCTGGGATAAATAAAGATGAATTATCATTTTAATGTATTGTTTTATTTGGTTTGCTAGTATTTTGTTAAGGATGATTGCATCAATGCTTATCAGTGATATTGGGCTGTAGTTTTCTTTTTGTGATGTGTCTTGTCTGGTTTTGGTATCCAGCTAATCCTAGACCAATAGAAAGAGTTTGTAAGTAGTCACTCCTCCTCTATTTTATGAAATAATTTGAATAGAATTGGTATTAGTTCTTATTTTAATGCTTGGTAGAATTCTGTAGTGAAGGCATTGGGTCCCAGGCTTTTTTTTTTGCCAGGACACTTTTTATTATGGCTTTGATACAGGACACTTTTTATTATGGCTTTGATAATCATTATTTCTTATTCATTCGTTCAGGTTTTGGATTTCTTCTTGGTTCAATATTTGTATGTCTGAAGAAATTTATTCCTTTCCTCTAGAATTTCCAGTTTGTTGGCATGCAGTTGCTCATAGTATCCACTAATGATCCTTTTAAATTCTGTAGTATCAGCTGTAATGTCTCATTTTTCATCTCTGAATGTATTTATTTGAATCTTCTCTCTTTTTTCTCAGTTAGAGTAAAGGTTTGTCAATTTTGTTTATCTTTTCAAAAGACCAAATTTTTGTTTCATTGATCTTTTGTATTGTTTTCTTCATTTTAAATTCATTTATTTCTGCTCTGATCTTTATTATTCCTTTTCATCTACTAATTTAGGCTTCTGCTTGCTCTTGCTTTTCTAGTTCTTCAACACAATGATTTATATTCCTTTTGGTGTATACCCAATAATGAGATTACTGGGACAAATGGTATTTCTGCCTTTAGGTGTTTGAGGAATCACCACGCTGTCTTTCAAAATAGCTGAACTAGTTTACATTCTCACCAAGAGTGTATAAGTGTTTCATTTTCTCCACAATCTCACAAGCATCTGGTATTTTTTGACTTTTTAATAATAGCCATTCTGATCGGTATTAGGTGGTATCTCATTGTTGTTTTGATTTGCATTTGTCCAACTATCAATGATGCTAAGCTTTTTTTCTTATATGACTGCAGTCCACACGTATGTCTTCTTTTGAAAAGTGTGTTCATGTCTTTGCCCAATTTTTAAGGGTTTTTTTTTTCTTGTAAATTTGATTAAGTTCTTTATAGGTGCTATATATTAGACCTTTATTTCTAATAATATTTGTTTTCTATGTCTAGGTGGTCCAGTGTCAGGTGCATATATATTTAAAATTGATATAACCTCTTGCAGAATTGACCTAATAATGGGGTCAATTCTTACAGTTTTTGTGTGAAATCTAATTTGTCTGATATAAATATAGCTACTACTGCTCTTTTTTGTTTTTTTTTTTTAGCATTGATTATCTTTTTCCATTCATTTATTTTCAGTCTATGTATGTCTTCATAGTGAAATGTGTTTTTTGTAGGCTACAGATTATTGGGAATTGTTTTTTCTTTAATCTATTCAGCTACTCAGTGTCTTATGATTGGAGTTTTTAGTCATTTATATTTAATGGTATTATAGATAAGAAAATACTTACTTTTTTCATTTCCTTAATTATTTTTTGGTTGTTTGTTGTCTTCTCTTTCTTTTTCTTTTCTTTTCTTTTTTTTTTAGATGGAGTTTCACGCTTGTCACCCAGGCTAGAGTGTAGTGGTGCAATCTCAGCTCACTGCAACCTCCACTTCCCAAGTTCAAGCAATTCTTCTGCCTCAGTCTTCTGAATAGCTGGGATTATAGACATGTGCCACCAAGCCAAGTTAATTTTGTATTTTTAATAGAGACAGGGTTTCACCACGTTGGCCAGGCTGGCCTTGAACTCCTGACCTCAGGTGATCCACCTGCTGTGGCTTCCCAAAGTGCTGGAATTACAAGCGTGAGCCACCATGCCCTGCTTGTTGTCTTCAATTTCTTCTTTTCTTCCTTTTTATCCTCCATTTAGTGATGGTCATTTTTTCTGGTGGTATGATTCAATTTTTTGCTTTACAATCATTGTATATCTGTGGTATAATTTTTTTGATTTGAGGTAACCATGAGACTTACAAATAGTATCTTAGAACCCATAATTTTAAGCTAATAACAATACTGTTTTCATGAACAAACAAGCAGAAAGAAAACTAAGAAAAGATTATGCCTTACTTTTCTTCCTCTACTTTTTACATTTTTATTTCTGTTTGTAACTTATCGTAGTGTATATGTCTTGAATATCTGTTGTAGTTATTACTTTTGATTAGATCATTATTTAATATTTCTCATTTATATGAGTAATTTACACATCACAATTACAGTGTTGTAATAGTCTTCATTTTTCTGTGTACATACTATTACCAGTGAGTTTTGTACATTCAGATACTATCTTTTTGATCATTAACATCCTTTTCTTCTATTGAAGTATTCCCTTTAGAATTTCTTGTAGAATAGATCTGATGTTGATGAAATTCCTCAGGATTTTTTTTTTTTTTTTTTTGACTGTATGTCTGAAGTCTTTAGTTCTCCTCCATGCCCGAAGGATATTTTCACTGGATATACTATTTTAGGGTAAATGTTTCTTTTTTTTTCCTCTTAGTATTTTAAATATGTCATGACACACTCTCCTGGCCTGTAAGGTTTCCACTGAAATGTCTGCTGCGTGATGCATTAGAGCTCCATTGTATGTTACTTGTTTCTTTTATGTTGCTGTCTTTATTATTCTTTCTTTATCCTTTTCATTTAGAAGTTTGGTTATTAAATGCCTTGAGGTAGTCTTCTGTGGGTTAAATCTACTTGGTGTTCTATAACTTTCTTGAACTCGTATATTGATACCTTTCTCTATGATTGGAATGTTTTATTTTATTATCCATCTGAATAAATTTTCCACTTATTTCTCTTTCCCAATCTCCTCTTTAAGACCAAAAACTCTTAAATTTGGTCTACTGAGTCTGTTTTTTAGAATTTGTAGACATGCTCTACTTTTTAAATTTGTTTTGCTTTTGTCTTTTCTGTGTATTTTCAAATAGCTTGTCTTCAAGCTCACTAGTTCTGCTTGAGCAATTCTGCTATTATAGGACTCTGATGCATTCTTCAGTATGCCAGTTGCATTTTACAACTCCAATAATGCTGCTTGATTTTTAAAATTTATATCAATGTATTTGTTAAATTCATCTGATAGAATTTCGAATTTCTTCTTTGTGTTATCTTGAATTTCTTGGAGTTTCCTCAAGACAGTTATTTGAATTCTCTGTCTGAAAGGCCACATATTTCTAGTTCTCTAGGACTGGTCAATTGTGCTTAGTTTATGTGGGGAGGTCATATTTTCCTGGATGGTCCTTATGTTTCTGGATGTTCATCTGTGCCTGAGCATTGAAAAGTTACATATTTATTATAGTCTTTTCAGCCTGTGCTTCTTTGTGATCATCTTTCTTTTCAAAGCTTTGTAGGTATTCAAAAGGACTTCAGTGTTGTGTTCTAAGTCGTACCTGCATTAGCGGGCACCCCAAGCCCACTAGCGCTGTGGTACTTGTAGACTCCTAAAGGTATTGCCTTGTATGGTCTTATAAAAGATCCAGAAGAGTTGTGTGGATTACCAGGCAGAGACTATTTTTCTCTTTCCTTACTTTCTAACAAGCAAATAGAATCTATCTCTCTGTACTAAGCTGACTGGAGTTGCAGACGGGCTGACACAAGAACCCCTGTGGCCACCACTACTGAGACTGCACTAGGTCAGACCTGAAGTCAGCACAGCACTGACTCTCATCCAAGGCCTGCTTTAACCACTCCCTGGCTACTGCTTATTTTCACTCAGGGCCTGGAGCACTACAATTAGCAGGTGTGAAGACAACCAGGCTCATGTCTTTCCCTTTAGGGCAGTGAACTTCCCCAAGCCCCTGGCAAGTCCAGTGGTGCCACTGGGAGCCAGAGGGTGAAGTCAAATTCTCATAATTTTATCTGGTATTCCATTGTACTGCAGCTGAGTCGGCACTCAAACCACAAGATGCAGTCATTCTCACTTATTTCTCCCCTTTGCATAGACAGAGGAGCCTCACCTCCTGGCCACCTCCACCACCAGCCCATGCCAGAGTTCCCTTAAGGTCCAAGTAGGTTTCAGTCTGCTTGTGATGATTGTTGCCTTTCCTGGGACATACACTTCAGGGCAGTGGGTTCCCCTCTGGCCCATGGCGCTTCCAGAAATGCCATTCAAGAGCCAAATTTCTGGAATTTGGCGATCCCAGGAGCCAACTTGGTGCCCTACTTACCTCTGGCAGAGCTGATACCTAAAGGCAGCAAGTATCCAAGTCTCACCCAAGGCCCATGGTGTGCTACCTGGATATCACTGCTGGTTATTCAGGGCTCAAGTGCTCTTCAGTTAGCAGGTGATGGATCCTGCTGGGATTGAGTCTTTTTCTTCAAGCCAGTGATTTTCCTTCTGTCCCAGGTGTGTCTAGAGATGTTATCTTGGACCTACCTCCTGGAAAGTGGGCCTCATGCCTTTGACTAGTGCCCTGTGCTACTCTGGCTAAGCTGGTATACAAGATGCAAGACAGAGTCTTTTAAAATTTTCCTCTCCCCTCCACAAGTGGAAGAGAGGGGTCACTTTTGTGGATGAGAGATGTGCAGCCTGGGTTTGAGGGAGGGATTGTGCAAACGCTCCCTTAGCTGCCCACCTGGTGTTTCAGCAGGTCACATGCCTCCCAAGTTCACTGGCTCTAAGCCCATTTCAGCAATAGAATTTGCCTAAGTTTTTCAGTCCTTCTGGCCTGGATTGCATTTCAAGTTTCTTGGGCACCAGTACGCTTTAGCCCACAGTGGCTAAGCTTGCTAGAAATCTGCTTCTGCCTGCTTAAATGGGTGATTCGTCTCTGGCTAGGGCTGTTTTAAATACTCTCTCCATGGGGGAGCATCAGCTGAGTTTAGCCTGGTTTTGCTTTTTTCTGTGACAGAGCAGTATTGAGTTCAATGCAGTGTCTCACAACTGTTGCACTCTCCTTCTTCCAAGATCACAGATTTTCTATCTCTGCCACACAGTTGCTGCTGGGCATTGGGGAGGTGTAGTGTCAGCAATTCATGACTGTCTTTTTTAACCTTTTCAGTGCCTCTTTCAGTAATATGAAGTTAAACCCACATACTGTGATTATTCATCTGATTCTTTGTTCTTACGAAGATGCTTGCTTTGTTCAGATATTTGTTAAATTGTTTTTCTTGGTGAAGAACTTTTGGGGGGGCCATCTATTCACCCGTCTTTCTCTGCCTTTCTCCAGCCAATACCTTTTCAAAGAAATTTCTTTGACATACCACATACCACATATTGGATAGATACTGTACCTGTAGGTTTTTATAGTATCTTACAGTTACCTATATTATGGCACTTATCAAATTGCCTTGTAAACATTTTATGTCCCCCATGTAGGTTTTGGTTTCTTTCAGATATAGAAGTGAATCTTGTTTTTCATGTGTTCAATATAGTGTCTAAATATAATAGGCAATTATATGTATATAACTGAATGAATGAATGATTAAATGAACAAATCAACAGTATGCTAAAGAATTACAGATAAATGAATGTATACCAAAAGTAAGCATAGATATGTTTATGGAGAATGTAATACTGAATTAAGTCACTAGGGGAGGAGTAGAGTAGTATATGCAAAAGTACAGAGGCATGCATTAGCAAGTTGCATACAATTGTGGAAGGGATATAGGATATGTATTTTGGAATGGTGAAAAACTAAGAAAATGGTCTGCCTGGGGACAGATCATCAGGGCTTTACATAGCATGCTAAAAAGTTTGGACTTTATCTTGAAAGCTATAAAGAGACATTGAACATTTTTAAGCAAGTTGGTTACAAGAGCAGATTTCCATTCAGTGAGATTACTCTGGAGATAGATTGGAGGATGGAATGGGAAAGGAGAAAAAAATGGAGGCAGAGAAATTACTTAGAAAGCTTTTTCAGTAATCAAGGTACTAAACGATGGTGAGTTGAATAAAACCAGTAGTACTTCCAGGTGGAAATAAAATGACAAATTTAAGATATACTTATTAAGTCAAACTGACAGGAATCAAAGTATGAATTGGAGATTTTTTAAAAAAGAACCAATGAGGATGATTCTCAAGTTTCTTTATTGGATATAACATGAATATTTTCCTCATTAAATGAGATGGGAATTAGAGGCTAAGGAGTTAGTATGGGAGAATAGAATACGCTGAATCTGGATTTGGTCATGATGTTTGAGATTCTGTAAGATATTCAAGTAGATATGTGCAGGATATCATTTGAAATTGTTATTTGGGGCTTGTTAAAAATATTTACCTTTTCGTTTGTCTGCTGGTATTCCTAACTGCCAACCTATCTCCTTAACCACCTTTCAATTGCCTAATAAATTACTTTCTGTCTTGTCTGAAATGAAAACAGTGTTGTCTCAGAATTTGCTTTTATATCCTTCCAGTTTCAATCACTGGAATAGTGAAATGACCCAATTTTAACAATAATACTTTGATTCTCCCTTCTGCTTTCAGTTAAAAACGATCCCATTAGCTCCACACTTTTAATGTTTTCTGTCCTTACTACTTAGTTTCAAAATTTGAAGTCCATAGGACAGTCAAGGCACTATCTGCTACCACAGATTTGCTTTAAATGGTGAAAAAGCCAGAGATAAGCCCTTTGCCCATTAGCCATTGATTATACTGACCCTGACTACCGTGCTCAATTTTTAGCACTACCCATAGAATTGTATGGATTATTTTCCCTATCCCCCAGGATATTTGGAAGGTCTTACTGTTACAAGACTCTGAAAGTTTCAAGGTCATAATTATGCCAATAAAATCTCCATAGCTTCCACTGCCTAAGTTCTTCATATAACTCTATTTTGACCTAAAAGCTTCAAGTTTATTATTTATCTGCATTATTTTAAAGTGTGTGGGGTGGAGGTTCTTATTTATGCACAGAATTCACAGAGAATGAAGACACTTTTTTTTTTTTTTTTTTGAGACGGAGTTTCTCTCTTGTCACCCAGGCTGGAGTGCTGTGGCGCCATCTCAGCTCACTGGAACCTCTGACTCTGGAGTTCAAGTGGTTCTCCTGCCTCAGACTATTGAGTAGCTGGGATTACAGATGCCTGCCACCATGCCTGGCTAATATTTTGTATTTTTAGTAGAGACAGGAGTTCGCCATGTTGGGCAGGCTGGTCTGGAGCTCCTGACCTCAGGTGATCTGCCCGCCTCAGCCTCCCAAGATGCTGGGATTACAGGTGTGAGCCTATGGGTTTGCTGAAGACACTTTATTGTGAAGTTTATCTGGGTTTAAGATATTTTAGAAGAAAATAACGTTGGTCTCAATGAGGTCTTATTTCTCATTTTCCTTATTTTCCAGTCCCATCACACTCTTCTGCCTAACACAAACCTATATATGGGTTAAACATTGCATGCTTCCAGTAATGCCAATTTAAACAATTATGTCAGTGGACCATAACATATTCATGATATAACAGCATCCTGGAACTACAGAAATATCAAGGCAAAGTTGAGAAATTGCATGAAAGATTATGTGTATCATCACTCATTTAATACAGGAACAGATGGATAAAGCTATTTCTCTTATCTTCCATTTATTTATCACTGGTATTTTTGCAGCTGCCTAACTATAAACTTGCTAAGGAAGTCAGTAAAGTTGTCTTTTAAAAACTGTGTCAACAAAGTGAAAGATGTAGAAAAGTTTTACTTTCATATACTTACAGGCAATGGCAGATGCAAAATAATCCCACCTTTGACAGATGATACAAATTACAGATATCACGAACACCAAAAAATGTTCATTGTGTTCTCTGCTATAGTGTCACTTAAAGTAAAAGGAAGCAATATCAAGCAGTTTGATGCAACTGAAATCCCAACAACTATAAGTGCAAATAATATTTCTGTTAAGCTTAGTGATCAGATTTAAAAAGTGTGTGTTTCTTCTCTTCCTACCTGAAAGCAAATGTCAGTGTATTCGAAGGATATAGAATAACTTGTACGGTCTTCCTAAAATTTAAAATTAAACTATTGTTATTGTATTTCACTAATCGGCACAAATAGCTTTTCTATTTGTTTGTTTCTTAGTTGTTGTTGATATTCATTGTATAAGCGCCAATTTCTTTACTAATATATTTCTGACTGCTGGATTCAGGTCAAACTGTTGGAGGTCAACTTCTCACTTCTAACATGTGTGTTTCTGTAAACTAGAATCCCACTAACAGAAATTTATTCCATAATATGAAAATACCAATATCAAGCATGTTATTAAAAGTAAATGAAATTATATGTTTTTACATGTATTTATTTTACAAAAGCACAGCAGCAAAGATACAGGATATATATTCTCTAGGAGAATGTTCACTTTAATAAAATTGTTGAGGATTTCTTTAGAAAACTGACTTTTTAAGGTTTGTAAATGATACGCAACACTACAAACTAAAAATGAAAGCTAAAAATGAGCCCTCTAGTACAACAAGAATATACCTCAGGTAAGCCCCACTCTGCTAGGCTGAACGCTGGAAGAACATGAAACAAACCTGAACCTGGTAATCAGTTCAGGTTTGAACCAAAGCTCCCTTAGCTGACCCATCATCCCATCAGTGAAAAATTAATGTTGGTAAATCACTGAGTTTTGAGGTTGTTATGCAGCTTTATCTCACGCAAGCACACTAATGGACCAAAGTTAAGTCATTGAATCGCAGAAATTACAGACAATAAATCTCAATCCACTCGAGAAAAGCACAAAACATTTAAAGAAACAAAAGATACACTTACAACAATAGGCAAGCACGGGAAATTAACAGGAATTAACACACACACTTTGGGAGAAAATTTACAACGTATGGAAAATCTATATATGGAAAATGTAATTGTTAACCAAAAATCAAAGTCAATGGAAGAATTTAACAACATATTAGACACAATTTAAGTGATAATGAAGTAAGAGACTCTGTGGAAAAAAATTACCCAATATGGAATACAGAAACTAAAAGATGGACAATATGAAAGATATCATAAAAGACAATGAAGATAGAATGATAAGTCTAGTCATTTAATATGTATCTAACTAAAGGTTCAGATGTAGAGAATGAAGAGAAGAAATTGTAAGTAATTATTTGAAAAATACCAAACGTATAAAACTAAATATAAACCCAAGAAGGAACAATATATACCAAGCAGTATATAATTGTTTTTAAAAATCCACTTTGACACGTTGTAGTAAATTTGAGGAAAGACACATAAAAAGTTCTATTTGCAGTTATATAAAGAGAGGTCACATGCAAAGAACTCGCAATCAGAATATTAGAACTTATTTCAGAATAAAATTGGATTCATCTGCTTTTATTAGGGCTTATTGTTTGAGAAATTAAGTCTCCTCTCTCAAAGAATAAAGGCTTTTGCCTTTTAAAAAATATCTTTGAGTTATCAATTTGGCTAAATTAGTGACTTATTTTACAGTGACCTGTGATCCTATTTAGTGATATTAAGTGTTTTAAACTTTTTACATTTGACAAACTTTCCAAAGTCAAGTTCTAACTTTGGTCCTCATTAATTTTTTAATATTAGTCTCCTGAAGTCCAAAAGAGATATATTCAGCTTATTTGATATAAGGAAATCATACAGGAAGAATTGTCAAATATAAAATATGTGACTCAAACTAAATTAGGTGTTTAACCTTCTTTGGATTGTATTTATATAAATGTGTTATTAGTGTGTGTTCCAGAATTGTATACAATTCTTGTTATTCAGATATGTTTTAGCATATGTTATCAGTAGGAATTATAATTATTATGTAAAATAATATGCCACAGAAGTAACCAAATTTTCTTGTCAATTGTGTCTTTATGACTGTTTTAAGACTTTTGTCGTCCACAGTTGTTTTACTTTTATCTTTTTCAAAAGGTGGTTTCATAATGAGCATAGGACTCTGATGGGTGCTGTGAAATGCAGTTTTGGAGATTGAGACATAGATTAGGGAAAAAAAAAATCCCAAGACTCCCATGGAGAGCTAAAATGTTCATGAATGTCAAGCATAATGGGAGGTAACAACATGGACTGAACTAACAGAAGACTGAAATAATCCTGTAATGACTTTTTGCTTAAAATGTTGTTATCCTTTTCTTTGTTTTTCACAGTCAAAAGAAAAGTTTCTTTTGAGCTATTTACAGCTTTTAACAATTGAATAAAATATTTTCCTATAAAAAAATTGGAACATATTTCTCTCTATCTAATTTCTCCATAATTTAGAAACGAGTTTTGAATACGTAAGGTCGGCCAAGAGAGAAAGGACGAGAGAAAGAGACCCAAGTTCAGGCAAGCCTTTATTAACCTGCCGACTGCCCTCTTAACAGTCAGAGAGAGGAGCCCCTAGCTTACAGGATGAGGAGTTTATATTGGGGAGGGAGTTTGAGGGGGTTCTTTTGTATGGCTGCATCCCGGGGTTGTTTGCTGGTTAATTTTGTCACATATTACCTTGTGACATTTATGGTAGAATTTACAGGAAGGTGTAGGTGAAGTTTGTTTATGCTTCCCACAACCACCCGTGTGCATTCCGGATGGTTTGTAATTGAGGTTTGCTTTATTCCAGCAAGGCCTCATAGGTAAAGTCTGCTGGCTTCACCACAGCAGCTAGATAAGGGCTTAGAAATGTAAAATGGTTTTGGGGAAGGGTGGGCAGCACGAAGAGGTTTGAGGGGAGTGTTGGCAGTACTAAGAAGCTTTTTGGGGCAGTTTGTTCCTGACAGAATATACTTAACTTATGGCAATATAGTTATTTGCATAAGTGCAATAAGAATCTGTGTTATTTTGTAACAGGACAGAATTGGAGACATTGGTTATTTAAGGTTTTGACTGAAATGGCATGCTGTCGGATAAAGACTCCTTTAAGGAATCAAAGATGGCTTACAGAGCCAATGAAAGCCCCTTGGGAAAGGTGACTTCAAACCTTGTCTACAAAGTCCTTGTATAGGTTTCTGATCTGTGGAAAGTAAAGAATGTCACTTTCTGGCCAGGTGCGGTGGCTCACACCTGTAATCCCAGCACTCTGGGAGGCCGAGGTGGGTGGATCACAAGGTCAGGAGTTTGAGACCAGCCTGACCAACATGGTGAAACCCCTTTTCTACTAAAAATACAAAAATTAGCTGAATGTGGTGGCACACACCTGTAATCCCATCTACTCAGGAGGCTGAGGCAGGAGAATCACTTGAACCTGGGAGGCCGAGGTTGCAGTGAGTTGAGATCACGCCATTGCACTCCAGCCTGGGTGACAGACAGAGTGAGACTCGGTTTAAAAAAAAAAAAGAATATATCTTTCTGACAAGCCTAGGGGCCCTAAGTTTTCTTGGGACCTTGAGGTGAAGAATTCACCTAATTAATAAAGGTATTTGCAGGCACAGGCTTGGCCTAAGGCATTAAAGTTAAATCTGAGATTCCTTATGGAATAAAATTCCAGCAAAGCTAATTTCAAAAAAAAGGAGGAGCCTATATATCAAATAATTATTCTTGCCGACTTTATGCAAATACTCCAGCCAAGTATAATAAGACTAAAACTTACTTTGCAAATGAATCTGTCATATGATTTATCTTTAGCAAAATCAGGACTGGAGAGAGAAACTGTGCTTCAAAATAAACTATAGTACACCTGTTGTTAGATTCTAGTCTCGCCTAACCTAATGTTTTTCAATTTTTATTATTTTCTACAGTTTGGAATGAATTCTAAATTTTTTCCTGGGTACCAGTCTCCAAAATAATGTTTTCAATTATTTTCCTTCCTTTTATTCCTTTTTTTTTTTTCTGATTTGAAATCACTAAACATTAAGCTCTGTTCTCTTAGAGCCATGAGAACTGAAGCTAAACAACTTAAATTTCAGAAGAAAATAACAGCAATCTAGTTACATAAATAAACCACTTTCATATCTGTCTACTGATGAATAGATTTTAGAATAATATGGCCTACATCCATTTTCCATAATTAATATCATTTTGTTTGTTATTTTGCTTCCCTTCTTCCCCTATTTTCTCTTTGTAGGACATGAGATTTTACCACCTGCGAAAAATGAGCTTTCCTAATAATGTGGGACCTACTCATCTAAGAATAAATCATCCTCTCCGTGACAGATCAGACAGAACCTGAGACCGGAAACTCGTTTTCTTCTAAAATGCTTTCTCTGAAATATTTAAAAAAGAAAGGGGGGAAATGTAAAAGGAAAATACATCTTGAGACCCCTAAATCACTAAGCCAAAGAAAAAGGTTAAGCTGAGAACTGCTTAGGGAAAATCTTCCTTCCATTCTATTCCAGAAAATGATAGCTAGTAAGATTTAAAAAGCTACATACCTGCCCCTCAAGAAATTCCCTTGTGGACAAAGGGCATGCAGAACTCAAAGTCATCCCTCTGCTCACTGAGATAAAGACGTATTGATTGGCTCCATTGGAAAGGGTAATCAGAAACTCAAACGAATAACATCGAAGGCACCCCTCCTGAGGAAATCTCAACTGCACCACCCCTACTACGCCCCAATTCAGCAGGAAGCAGTTAGAGGGGACAGCGGACAATCTCCCCAACAGCACTTGGGTTTTGCTGTTGAGAGGGGGACTGAGAGACAGGACTAGCTGGATTTCCTAGGCCAACTAAGAATCCCTAAGCCTAGCTGGGAAGGTGACCACATCCACCTTTAAACACAGGGCTTGCAACTTAGCTCATACCCGACCAACCAGGTAGTAAAAAGAGCTCACTAAAATGCTAATTAAGCTAAAACAGGAGGTAAAGAAATAGCCAATCATCTATCGCCTGAGAGCACAGAAGGAGGGACAATGATCGGGATATAAACCCAGGCATTCAAGCCGCCAGCGGGAACCCTCCCATTTTATGGGAGCTCTGTTTTCATTCTATTAAATCTTACAACTGCAAAAAAAAAAAAAAAAAAAAAAAAAGGAATGCAACGGCTTGCCTTTTATCTGCCTATGACCTGAAAGACCCTCCCTGCTTTGAGTTGTCCTGCCTTTCAGGACTGAACCAATGTGCAACTTACATATATCGATTGATGTCTCATTTCTCTCTAAAATTTATAAACCAAGCTGTGCCCCGACCACCCTGGGCACATGTCGCCAGGGCGTCCTGAGGTTATGTTACAGGCACATGTCCTTAACTTTGGGAAAATAAACCTTCTAAATTGACTGGGATCTTTCTCAGATATTTGGAACTGGCTCCACACAGACACACACACACACACAAACACACTCACAAACATGCACACACAAATACACATATATGTATATTTGTGTTATAAAATTATTAGTCCTTTTTCCGTAATATAGATTTTAAGTAAACTCCAGTGCTTCATTTGTCTTTTTACTTTGTTTATCGTTCCGTTTTTTTAAGTTTTAAAACACTTTAGGGAATGGGAAGAGCAAGATGACTAAAAAAAATCTCTCCAGTGATAACCCTATGATAGGAACACTGAATTGAATAACTACACATGCAAGAAAGAACTTGCATAAAAACCAAAAATCAAGTAAGCAATCACAGCACCTGGTTATAACATCATATCAAGAAAAGAAGCACTGAAGAGGGTAGCCAAGGGAATCTTGTATTGCCTACGTCATCCCTCCTCCATCCCCCAGAAGTACAAAGAGAGATAATGTATGTGCTTGTGGGAGGGGGAGTCAAGGACTTTGGTATTTGTATTGGAATTCAGTGTTCCTTGTGCCAGTGGAACACAACACAGGGCAGAATTTAGCCAGTGCCCACAGAGGAGGCATTTGGACTAACCCCAGTCAAAAGGTAATCTTTTACTCCAGCCGTGGGAACCTGAGTTCTGGCTAGCTCCATCAATGCCCGATTAATGTAGCCTGGGGTCCCGGATAAACTTGAAAGACAGTCAGACCCAAGGCTTGCAGTGCTTTGGTAAGTCCTGGTGCTTTGCTGAGCTTGGAGACAGTGGTATTGAGATACCCACAACTCAGAGAGACAAAAGCTGGAGTGGCCAAGGGAATGCTTGCATCACCTCTTCTCCAGCTCCAGGAAGCACAACTCATAGCTCCAAGAGAGACTCCTTCCACTGGCAGAAAGGAAAAGGAAGAGTAAAAATAACTTTGTCCTGTGACTTGGATACATGTTCAGCCACAGTTAAAAAATAATAATAATAAATAAGCATAAAGCAGATTCCTTAGACTTCCAATTCCAGACCCTAGGTCTTGGATGACATTTCTAAACCTACCCTGGGCTAGAAGGGAACCCACTAACCTGAAGTGAAAAACCAAGCCTTGCCAGGATGCAACACATGCTGACTAAAAGGACCGTGGTAGGGCTACATGAGTGGTAGCCAGGCAGTAGTTACCATGGGCCTTGGCTAGATCCACTACCATGCCAGTTTCAAGTGTGACCCAGCATAGTCCCAACTTTATTGGCCCTGGAAGTGTTTGCATCATCCCTCCCCCAACTTCATTCAGCCCAGCACAGAGAGACAAACACCTGTTTGGGGAAAAGTGAGAGAAGAGAATGAGAGACTCCCTGGTATTCCAGGAAATTCCCCCAGATTGTATTCAAGTCCACCCATGATATACTTCTACAAGTGTGCAAATGTGGCAACATCACTGGACTTGTGGCACCCCTTAACACAGATATAGCTGCAGTAACCAAAGACTTAAATTGCAACTCTCAATTCCGTTTGAGAAACGGGAAAGTCTTCTCAAGAAGTATACATCCAAACAAGCAAGAACTTCAATTACCTAAACTCTTCAATGCCCAAACATCATGAACATCAACAAGCATCAAGAACATACAAGAAAACATGACCTGACCAAACGAACAAAATGAGGCACCATTGACCAATCCTGGAGTGAGAGACATGTGACTTTTCAGAAGAGAACTCAAACTAGCTTTTTTTTGAGGACGCTTAAACAATATCACAGTAACACAAAGAAGGAATTTAGAATTCTTTTTTGTTTTAATACTTTCATTTCTAGGGTACATGTGCACAACGTGCAGGTTTGTTACATATGTATACATGTGCCATGTTGGTTTGCTGCACCCATTAACTCATCATTTATATTAGATATATCTCCTAATGCTATCCCTCTCCCCTCCCCCCTCCCCACAATAGGACCTGGTGTGTGATGTCCCCCTTCCTGTGTCCAAGTGATCTCATTGTTCAGTTCCCACCTATGAGTGAGAACATGCGGTGTTTGGTTTTCTGTTCTTGCGATAGTTTGCTGAGAATGATGGTTTCCAGCTGCATCCATGTCCCTACAAAGGACACAAACTCATCCTTTTTGATGGCTGCATAGTATTCCATGGTGTATAGGTGCCACCTTTTCTTAATTCAGTCTGTCAGTGATGGACATTTGGGTTGATTCCAAGTCTTTGCTATTGTGAATAGTGCCGCAA
This sequence comes from Macaca nemestrina, assembly GCF_043159975.1. Taxonomy (NCBI): domain Eukaryota; kingdom Metazoa; phylum Chordata; class Mammalia; order Primates; family Cercopithecidae; genus Macaca; species Macaca nemestrina. The sequence goes on from NC_092145.1 coordinate 60,218,973, forward strand.
TAAACATACGTGTGCATGTGACTGTATAGCAGCATGACTTATAATCCTTTAGTTTATAAGTAATGGGATGGCTGGGTCAAATGGTATTTTTAGTTCTAGATCTTTGAGGAATCGCCACACTGTTTTCCACAATGGTTGAACTAGTTTACAGTCCCACCAACAGTGTAAAAGTATTCCTATTTCTCCACATCCTCTCCAGCACTTGTTGTTTTCTGATTTTTTAATGATTGCCATTCTAACTGGTGTGAGGTGGTATCTCATTGTGGTTTTGATTTGCATTTCTCTGAGGCAGGTGATGATGAGCATTTTTTCATGTGTCTGTTGGCTGCATGAATGTCTTCTTTTGAGAAGTGTCTGATCATATCCTTTGCCCACTTTTTGATGGGGTTGTTTGTTTTTTTTCTTGTAAATTTGTTTGAGTTCTTTGTAGGTTCTGGATATTAGCCCTTTCTCAGATGAGTAGATTGCAAAAATTTTCTCCCATTCTGTAGATTGCCTATTCACTCTGATGGTAGTTTCTTTTGCTGTGCAGAAGCTCTTTAATTTAATTATATCCCATAGAATTCTATTAGAAAACATTTACAAAGAGATTGAAATAATAGAAAAATCAAGTAGATATGTAGGAGTTTAAAAATTCAATTAACAAAATGAAAAAATGCATCACAGTATTTTAACAGCAAAATTATTAAGCTGAAAAAAAATAATGAACTTGGAGATCAGCTACTGAAAATGCACAGTAAGAGAAAGCAAAAGAAACAAAGGATGAAAAAGAATGAAGCATACCAACAAGGTCTAGAAAACAGCCTCAAAAACATCTAATCTTATTGTTCTTAAAGAGCAGGTATACCAAGAGGTTGGGGTAAAAGTCTCTTCAAAGAAATAATAACAGTGAGCTTTGAAACCTAAAGAAAGTTATCAATATTCAAGTATAAGAAGGTAATAGAACACCAACTGGATTTAACACATTAAGACTACTTCAAGACATCCAATAATCAATTGATAAAGATAAAGAAAGATAAAGAAAGAATCCTAAAAGCAGCAAGAAAAAATAAATAGCATACAAAAGAGTGTCAATATCCAGTGAAAATACCTTTAAAACAAAGGAGGACAGGCACGGTGGCGCACGCCTGTAATCCCAGCACAGTAGTAGGCTGAGGCAGGTGGTTGCACAATGTCAGGAGCTGGAGACTAGCCTGGCCAACATGGTGAAACCCCATCTCTAGTAAAAATACAAAAATTATCTGGGTGTTGTGGCATGCACCTGTAACCCCAGATACTTGAGAGGCTGAGGCAAGAGAATCGCTTGAACCCGGGAGGTAGAGGTTGTAGTGAGCTGAGATTGTGCCACTGCACTCCAGCCTGGGTGACAGAGCAAGACGCTTCAAAAAAAAACCAAAAACAAACAAACAAAAAAAAACATAAAGGAGAAGTATTTTCCCAATGAGAACTAAGAAATTTGGAAAACACCAGACCTGTCATTCAAGAAATGTAAAAGAAAGTTATTGATTCTAAAAAGAAAGGATGTCAATGAGCAATAAGAAATTATCTAAAGGTAAAAACTCACAGGTAACAGTGAGTACACAAAGAATAATCTGATCATGTATTTGTTGTGTGTAAACCATTCATATCTTTAGTAGTAAGACTAAAAGATAAACTTATTAAAAATAATAGCTAAAACACTTTTTAAGGTATAGATACTGCAAAGGACATGAACTCATTCTTTTTTATAGCTGCATAGTATTCCATGGTGTATATGTATATGTCCACATTTTCTTTATACAGTCTAACATTGATGGGCATTTGGGTTGGTTCCAAGTCTTTGTTATTGTGAATAGTGCTGCAATAAACATACATGTGCACGTGTCTTTATAGTAGAATGATTTATACTCCTTTGGGTATATACCCAGTAATGGGATTGCTGAGTCAAATGGTATTTCTGGTTCTAGATCCTTGATGAATCACCACACTGTCTTCTACAATGGTTGAATTGTAAATGTATCCACAGTGTAAAAGTGGATACATTACTAGACATACACAACTTACCCCCCAAAAATAGTAAAAGCATTTCTATTTCTCCACATCCTCTCCAGCATCTGTTGTTTCCTGACTTTTTAGTGATTGCCATTCCAACTAGCATGAGATGTTGTCTCATTGTGGTTTGATTTGCATTTCTCTAATGACCAGTGATGATGAGCTTTTTTTCATATGTTTATTGGCCGCATAAATGTCTTCTTTTGAAAAGTGTCTGTTTATATATTTGCCCACTTTTTGATGAGATTGTTTTTTCTTGTAAATTTGTTTAAGTTTCTTGTAAATTCTGAATATTAGCCCTTTATCAGATGGATAGATTGCAAAAATTTTCTCCCATTCTGTAGGTTGCCTGTTTACTCTGATGATAGTTTCTTTTGCTGTGCCAAAGCTCTTCATTCTCAGCAAACTAACACAGGAACAGAAAACCAAACACTGCATGTTCTCACTCATAAGTGAGAGTTGAACAATGAGAACATATAGGCACAGGGAGGGGAACATCACACACTGGGGCCTGTCACGGGGTGGGGGGCAAGGGGAGGGATAGCATTAGGACAAATGCCTAATGTAGATGACAGGTTGATGGGTGCAGCAAACAATTATGGCACATGTATACCTATGTAACAAACCTGCATATTCTGCATGCGTATCCCAGAACTTAAAGTATAACTTAAAAAAAAAAAGATGTAAACACAATAAACAGATATAAATAGAAACAACAAAAAATTAGAAAGTTTGAGGTGGAGTTAAAGTTTATAAATTGCATGAGTTATTTATTAATTGGATCTTTTTGCAATCAGAATTAAATTGTCATCAGTTTAATATGACCATTTATAAAATCTCATTTACAAACCTCATGGTAACTTCAAATGAAAAGACCTACAGTAGACATACAAAAAATAAAAAGCATGAAATTAAAGCACACCACAAGAGAAAAGTCACCTTTATACAAATGAAGATGAAGGACGAAAGAAGGGAGATAACACCAAAAAAATCAGAAAACAAATAACAAAATGTCAGTAAAGTCCTCACATATCAATTACATTAAATGTAAATAGACAAAAATCTCCAATCAAAAGACATAAAGTGCCTGAATCGATTTTAAAAAGAGACTCAACTATGTGCTGCCTATAAGAAACTCAATTCACATATAAAAAACACAAACTGAAAATAAAGGAATGGAAAACATATTCTATGCCAACAGAAACCAGAAAAAGAGCAGGAGTGCCTATACTTCTATCAGGTAAAATACATTTTATGACAAAAATTCTGAAAAGAGACAAAGAAGGTCATTAAATAGTGACAAAAGAGTCTTGGTGAATTGTTATATACTGCAAGAGAATATAACAATTTAAATGTATTTCAGTATGCACCCAATGCTGGAGCACTTAGATATGTGAAGTAAATATTTTTAAAGCTAAAGAGAGAAATAGACCTCAATACAATAATAGGTAGAGACTTCATCCTCCAACTTTCAGCATTGAGTAAATTATCTAGACAGAATATCAGCAAAGACACACTGAACTTACCCTGCACTATAGACCAAATGCAGCTAATAGACAGTTACAGAACATGTTACTCTATAGCTGCAGAGTACACATTCTTTTCTTCAGCATGTGGATCATTCTCAAAGATAGATCATATTTTAGGCTACAAAACAAGTCTTAAAACATTACAAAAAGAGGAGGGAATTATATCAAGCATCTCCTCTGACCACAATTGAATAAAACTAGAAATCAATAACAAAGGGAACTTTGGAAACTATACCAACACATGGAAATTAATCAATATGCTTTGGAATGACTAATTGGTCAATAAAGAAATTTAAACAAAATAAAATTTTTTGAAACCAATGAAAAGAGTAATAAAACATATCAAAATTTTTGGAATACAGCAAACCGGTGCTAAGAAAAGGTTTACAGCAGTAAGTACCTACATTAAAAAAGTAGAAAAATTTCAAATGAACAATGATGCATCTTAAAGAACTAGGAAAGCACCTACTAAGCAAATCAAAAGTTAGTAGAAGAAAAGAAATAATAAAGATCAGAGCAGAAGTAGTGAAATTAAAACTAAAATCAATTACATAATATTAATGAAAGGAAAGTTGGTGTTCATAAAAGATAAACAAAGTCAACAAACTTTTAGGAAAACCAACTAAAAAAGAGGTAATAAAATAAATAAAATCAGAGAATCAAAAAGAGACATTACAACTGATACTGCAGAAATTCAAAGGATAATTAGTGACTACTAGAGCAACTATATGACAAAAACATTGGAGAACCTAGAAGAAATGAATACATTACTAGACATACACAACTTACCAAAATAGAACAATAAAGAAATCCAAAATCTTAATAACAATATCAAAGCCATAAGAAAACTTCTTCCATCAAAGAAAAGCCCAGGAATCAATGGCTTCACAGTTGATTTTTACTAAACATTTTAAAAAGAACTAAATACAGTCCTCCTCAAACTATTCCCAAAAATAGAGGAGGAGAAAATACTTCCAAACTAATTCTACAAAGCCAGTATTACCCTGACACCAAAACCAGAAAAAGACATACAAAAAAAGAAAACTGTGTGCCAGTATCTCTGATGAACATTGATGCCAAAATCATTAACAAAATACTAACAAATTCAGTTAAACAATGGATTAACATATCGTTCATCTTGACCAAGTGGGATTTATCCTAGTAATGCAAAGATGGTTTAACTACACAAATAAATCAGCATGATTCATCATATCAACACAATAAAGAACAAAAACTATATAATTATTTCAACTGATGCTGAAAAACAATTTGATGAAATTCAACGTCCTTTCATTGTAAAAACTCTCAAAAACTGGGTATAGAAGGAATATGCATCAACACAATAAAACCTATATTAGATAGATCCACAGCTAGTGTCACACTGAATGAAAAAAAAAAAAACACTATCACTGTTATTTAATGTAGTACTGGAAGTCCTAGCTAGAGTGATTAGACAACAGGAAAAAAAAAAAAAAAGTGCATCCAACTTGGAACCGAAGTTAAATTATCCTTGATTTCAGATAAAATGGTCTTATATTTAGAAAAACACAAATACTTCACCAAAAAAACTATGATAACTAATGAACAAACCCAGTAAAGTTGCAGATGCAAAGTCAGCATACAAATTCATTAGCATTTCTACATATCAAAGGCAAAAAATCTGAAAAAGAAATAAAAAAAGTAATTCCATTTACAATAGCTACAAATAAAATAAAGCACCTAGAAATTAACTTAACCAAAGATATGAGAGATCTCTACAAAGAAAACTACAAAGCGTTGATGAAAGAAATTGAAAAGAACACACACACACACACACACACACACACACAATTATATGTTCATGGGTTTAAATAATCAATATTGTTTAAATTTCCATATTGTCCAAAATACTACAGATTTGAAGCAATCTCTAACAAAATACCAATGACACTCTTCACAGAAATCTAAAAAGCAAGCAAACAAACAAACAAAGAAAACAAAGCAAAACTAATCCTAACATTTATATGGAACCACACACAAAAAAACCCCAAAAATATCCAAAGCCATTCTGAGAAAAAAATAACAAAACTGGAAGAATCACATTACCTTATTTGAAATTTTACTACAGGGCTGTGGCAACCAAAAGAACATAGTACCGGCATAAAACAAGACAGACAGACAAATGGAATGCAATAAAGAAGCCAGAAAACAATTTAGATATCTATGGTGAACTGATTTTTGACAAAGTTACCAAGAGTTTACACTGGAGAAAGGATAGTCTCTTCAATAAATGGTGCCAGAAAAACTGGATATCATACACAGAAGAATGAAACTAGACACATATCTCTTGCCATATACAAAAAATCAAATCAAAATGGGTTAAAGCCTTGAACCTAGGAGACGAAACCATGAAAATACTAAAATAAAACATAGGGAAACATCTCTAAGACATTGGCCTGGAGAAATGTTTTTTGAGAAATACCTACAAAGCACAGACAACCAAAGCAAAAAATGGGATCACATTATGTTAAATAAACAAAGCAAACAAACAAAAAATGACTTCTGCACAAAAAGGAAACAATCAGCAAAGTTAAGAAACAACCCACAGGGTGAAAAAAATAAGTTCAAAATACCCATCTGAGTAGGGATTAATAATCAGAATATATAAGCAGCTCAAACCACTCAATAAGAAAAAAAAACAAACCAATGAAAAATTGGGTAAAATATCTTAACAGGTATTTCTCGAAAGAAGATATACATTTTCCCATCAACCTCAGGATTGGAGGACGTCTTAGCATGTCTCTCCCACTTGAAAAAAAAAAAAGTAATGTGTAGAGACAGACTGTGGACATATATTTTCCAATAAGCAACACAGTAACTAAGCAGGAAAACTTCAGAAAACCACAGACCCTTTGAAAAAAGTGGTTGGCTGAAGCCTACAATGTATATCAGGCAGAAAACTGTGAGTTCCCGAAGTGTGAGGGGGGAGACCATGCCTCTGGCATATATACACTTTTACTGGGGAACCTGTCAATCACAGGCCATGGGGGAATGCTTTAATCCTACCCAGCACCTAAGCTGATTTAGTAAGCGGTGGAGAGTATATGACAAGGATCAACATTGCAGGTGCTTTGTGTGCAGTCCTAGCTTCCACTGGGGATGGAGGCAAGCCAATTCTGATCTTACTTCACAAGGGACCTTGTGAAAGTCAGCCAGCTAACTCAGGCAGGCGTCACAGATTGAGAGAAGCTACCAACTGAGATTCACAATATAATCCTGAATGGGAATGGACCCACTTGGCCAGAAATGAGAAGTGAGTGGAAAGTGTGATATAGCCTTGGGCACAGAAACTTGATGCCCCTGCTTTGCAGAAGGACTTGGAGGAGTCTGGCCTGAAAACTCCATTACACCAGGAGGTTTCTTTCTTAGTAGGGAAGCTTTATTGCTGGGGACAGTTTTGAGCCCTGAGTGCAGACTACCTGGAACCCAGCTAGCTGCTGCTAGTGGGACACTGTGGCTCGCCAAGTGCATGGGAACTGGGTAGGGCTCATTGCCAGCTGCTACTCCCCATTCTCTTTGTGTATTTTTCTATGCAGCATAGTCAGTTGTGCTTCCCTCTGAAATATCACCACAGCAGTCAGAACGGCTCCCTGATCCCCACTGGGGCCACTGCTTGTACCTGCATGTGCAGATCCAGAGCAAGGACATGCCTGACCACAGTACAATTCATCCATGCAACCAAAAACCACTTGTACCCTTAAAGCTACTGAAATAAAATACACACAGAGAGACACACAAATAAGGCATACAAATGGCAACCAGGTATAACAAAGAGTGTTCAAAATCACTAATTATCAGAGAAATGCAAATCAAAACTACAATGAGTTATCTCACCCAGTTTAAATAGCTTTCATCCAAGTGACAGGCAATAGCAATGGCTGGTGAGGATGGGAAGAAAGGGAAACTCTTGGACACTGTTGGTAGGAATGTAAATTAGTATCACCTCTATGGAGAACACTTTGTAGCTTCCTCAACAAATTAAAAGTAGAACTGTCAATCCTCACTAATATTGCTGGATTATATGATACCCCAAAACAAGAAAACCAGCATATCAAAAATATATCTTCCTTCTCAGATATAGAAGAAAATGTTTCTTTCATATCTGAGAAAATACAAGTTTATATTCTCATGAAATAAGAACATGCAATAGTGAAAAGAACACTCAGAGAAAGAAAAGAAGAACTCTTGACTTTTTTTTAAATTTTAAAATCTTTCCTGTAGGTAAGCAATAAAACAAAGAGATAAATAATAAAACAAAGGTTATAAAATTAGAGTTCCAGTAGAAGTTCTACATGAGAAAGTAATTAGAAAGAAAAAGAGAATTTTAAAAAAGCTGAATGGAAGAAACAATTCACAAATTTTCTCCTAAATGGAAGGCTACAGATTTTCAGGCAAGCATTACTGAGGACCCAGCAAATGGATAGAAATGGACCCACATAAAAACAAATCATTGCAAAGTTTCAGAACACTAGGAAAAATGAGATTGTATAAACTGCCAAAAAGAGAACAAGGGAAAAATAAATGCACATGATCTTATATATTTTTAGCAAGAATCTGAATGATTTCAGATATCTCAACACAACAGAGGAAGGTAGTGGACAAAGGAGTGCTTTCTTGAAAATGTGAAGGCAAATGGTTTCCAAACTGGACTTCTATATCCAGCCAGATTAGCAATCAAGTATGAAGGTAATATAAATACATTTGTAGCAAACTGAGTTCATAGGAATTTTCCTTCTTCATAAATTAATACATTTCAGAAATTAATGTTATTCCCAGGATATCAATTATTATTATTACGACTACTGTTACAGTTGCTGACAATGAAAATTGCATTTTACAGTGGGTATTGCTTATATTTACATTTTCCAGGGTACAGTAGCAATTTTTGAATTGAGTTTCACAATATTTTGTATAAAAAAATTTAAGACACAGTTTAAATGAAAAAACAACAAGGTTGTTGTATATTTTAATGTGAGTTTTCAGACCAGCAAAATAAGATTATTTCCTACTGTAAATTATTAAATTCATTCAATTTATGATTTTTTCAGTACCAACATTTTAATTCAATATGGCATCAGCATCTCCACAACAAGGTCATACTTTTTAAGTTTCTAAAAATGTTTCTATCAGATGTTAGGAGGGCTTGTACTTTCTAAGAATAAGCACTGACATTTTAATATTTAGTATAAGGAGAAAAATAAAGAGCTAAACTAAATAAATCTAAAACTCACAATAGAGAAAAATGTCAAACTTTTTTTAAAAAAATAGCACAGCAAAAAATTAAATGTATGCTATATTTATTAGCTATTAATAAACAATGAATACTTATTCAACCATAACTGCAATACAAATATGTTGAGAAGATGACAGAGAAAATAAGTTTATGCATCTGTGATTTGGCATGGTAGGGGAGGCTAGGTGTGAAAAACAACTAAATCCTCATCTTCTGTAATTAAAAATTAATAGCTAAATTCTAAATGTGAAATATAAAGTGATAAAATCCATGTATATTTTTAAAATATATCGCATTACATAGCCAAAGTTTTACGAAAGAGGATTTCTAGGTAGTAGGAAATTTAGGAGTGAGGATAGTACTGTTGTTTTTCTTAACAAGCCTGGTGCATCTCTTGAATTTTAAAGCTATGTGCACCTGTAACATATTAAAAAAAAAATTTAAGTTAGAGATATAAATGTAATGTATGCTTATAGTAAATAACTGTGAGAAAATACAATAATATATTTTTATTACCCATAAATTAGCATAATGAAATTTGGAAACATATATCCAGGAGTCATTTAATTAATAGATGCAGTTAAAAACTACTGAGTTATATGGTTTGGCTATGTCCTCACCCAAATCTCATCTTAAATTGAAATCCCCATAATTCCAACATGTCAATGGAGGTGCTTGGTGGGAGGTAATTGGCTCATGGGGGCAGTTTCCCTGGTGATGTTCTAATGATAGTGAGTGAGTTCTCACGAGAGCTGATGGTTTTAAAGTGTGGCACTTCCTCATTCTTGCTCTCACTCTCTCTCTCTCTCACCTGGCACCTTGTAAGACTTGCCTGCTTCCCCTTCCACCATGATTGTAAGTTTCCTGAGGCCTCCCCAGCCATGCAAATCTGTGAGTCAAACCTTTTTCCTTTATAAATTACCAAGTCTCGGGACTTTTTTTAATAGCAGTGTGAAAACGTACTAATATACTGAGATAGCCAGATATAAATATTTTTAAATTAAGTCATAATTATGAAGTTGTATTTTTCCAAAAACACTTCATCTATTTTATTAAAAAACCCTAAAGCCTAATAAATGATGTGAAACTGAATGATTTGACTAGTTGAAGATAAGCGCTTTTTATCATGACATATACTATTTCCTAAAAGGCCCCTCTAAAGTTAAGAAAAATTATGAATAAGAGTAAAATGTTGGAGTTTTATATCATCTTTTAAACTACTTATTTTAAGTTTAGAAACAGTTGACAACCAACTCTGAAAAGGGTAGAAATAATCTAACAGCCACTACTTTTTTCACTGCTTTTATTATCTCTAAATTTATTTATTTATTTTTTACTAACTGAGGCTTTTGAAAATAACAATTTAATCTTGGAAGTATTTTTCTTTGTCCCAAAACAAGCACAGACATTGTTGACTGCACAAAGACTTTTAAAAAGCACTTGACACTAGGATTATATATTTTAGAAATCAGTGAATAACACATTGTTTAAATGACAATTTTGGAGGAGTAATAAATTACAGCATAATTGAGCTTTAAAGATCATTTATTCTTTTTCTGTAATATCTCCATTATAAGTTCTTGTGAATATGGTTTTTAAAATGAAGCATTTTTAAGAATAAGTTCTGCCTGGCATCACTGTGCTGCCTATCAAATTGACATAATGTTTCTATCATTTCAGTTAATAGTCAATTGTTATTTAGTCATTCAGTGACCCCAATTATATTATCATAACAACCAGCTTAAAAAAATTCCATGTAGAGCTATTTGAAGTTGCTTGTTCTTATTCACCCAGAAGTTCCTAAGCTAGATAATGACTAATACTGATTTATTTTTTTCTTGCATAGCATTTTCTCACACTTTACTGAGATCTTAAGCCTGCCACAAATGAACATTAGACTGTGAAGTGTTACTCTCTCCCAACACTGCCCAAAATACACTTCCAGAAATGCTAGTGTTTTGGATGTTAACATCAGTAACATTCAAAGAGGTTCTGTAATCAGATAACTTGGAAGAGTAGATAGTTACACAATTTCCTTTATTTCTCATCTTCAAATAAATTTTAACACCCTAATGTACATTTTAAACCTCCAAGGTATGGATATATTATTCAATATTCCAATTTTATTTGACTCTAAATCATGCCCTCCAATTTCAGAGAGCATTTAAAAAAAATTGTTCCTCTAAACGTATTTTAAGAAATGCTTATACAGCCTATCCTAAATACAAATGATAACGTTAGAAATTTTGTCAAATGGGTTAATATTTTTGATTTTGAAATTTAAATTTGGTAACCACATGATCAGAATTCATTGAAAATATATTTTCCATTTGCATTGGCATGAAGCTTTCTTTTTAAAATTATATTTCCTAGATGATGGTATAATACGTATTGTTATTCTTAATAATAAATTCAAATTATTTTTAAAGATTTATCATTTAAAATATAACTGATAACACATTAATGGAATCATTGGAAATAAATGACCTGTAACTGATACATATTCCATAACCTTTCCTCTGAATAGAATTACTAATCTAACTAATAATTGTTGAACACCTACTCCATTCAAATAACTACCATGCCCAGGGGATATAACAGAGTATAAACAGGAAAATAGCCCTGCCTTCACAAAGTGTATCTTTAAGTGAGTCAGGGTTGTTTAGAGGGACAGGATGAGTTTATTAAAGAGTATTAAACTCATACGATCACAAGATGCCACAATAGGCCATCTGCAAGCTGAGGAGCAAGGAAGACAGTCCAAGTCCCAAAAGCTGGAGAACTTGGAGTCTGATGTTTGAGGGCCGGAAGTATTCATCACAGGAGAAAGATGTAGGCTGGGAGGCTAGGCCGGTCTAGTCTTTTCATATCCTTCTGCCTGCTTTTTATTCTGGCTGTGCTGACAGCTGATTAGATTGTGTTCATCCAGATTAAGGGTGAGTCTGCCTTTCCCAGCCTACTGACTCAAATGTTAGTCTCTTTTGGCAACATCCTCACTAACACACCCAAGATAAATACTTTGCATCCATCAATTCAATCAAATTGACAGTATTAACCATCAAAAGTCCACCCCTTGTAGACTTGAACCCATACACGTCTCCTGAAATAATATATAATCCTCAAATAAAGACAATAATAAGGTCATAATTATGCCTAACATATTACAATTATCCTACATATAACTGGAAACACACCAATCCCCAACCCAAATGCTATTTCATAAAGTTAACAATAATTAAATGCTCATATAAAGTCAATAAATATTATGTCACCTAATATAGAAAAAAAATAAAGTGAAGGTATTTTCTTAGTACAAGTGTATACATTCACAAATGTGTTTTTAACAAAAGGAGGAGAAAGTACTCATGACAATTACAGTCCTCATTTCTGCCATCACTATTGCTTCAAACATTGCAGGGTTTATCTCCCCAAACAAAGATGGAAAGGCTGATGGCAGTGTGGGTCTGGGAGGGGATGTTGTCACTAATGGAGATAGGTAAGCTTTTTCTTCTGGCAAAAAAGGTTCATCAGAGTTTATAGCCTCAGTGTCCCCAGCTTCTTCAGGGTCCTCTCACACATCCCCATTTCAAGTTGCAGAGTTCCATTGTTTTCAAATAAATGTCCTCACTTTAACAGTAGACACCTGGCAAGGCTGTGCATGTACCTTTCATTGCAGGTCAGCCACTTGCATGATAAGAGCTTGTGTCTGATTTTCCACAATTTTAGCTCTTTCTCTAAAGCAGATAAGACTCTCAGTCAGGGCAATCTTAGCAGATTTGAGGCTCAGTATCTGCTTCTGAAGCCAGGAGTTAGAATACCTGTGTTTATCATTTTCTTTCATGACTTTGTTCAGCGAACTTAGGAGCAACCAACCAACTTCATTATGTTCCTAGTCCTCCATATATAGTCAAAGGTGTTATGTAAATCGTCACTAAACTCCTTGCCTCTCATGAGCAGTGAATCAGGAATGCCAGATGCATGTATTTTGCATAATTTTCTAAACAGTTCATGACAAGGACTATCAGTGTTCTCTGTACTATTAGAAGTAGAGTTCTTAACATTTTTGGATCTAATCATCTTAAGCAGCCAACTCCAGAAACCTCAAAACCAGTTAAAGAACTCCATCCTTAATATTCTATTCTTCTAGAACCACTCCTGGTACCAAAATCTGAATTTTTTTTTCTCTTTGAGGAAGAGTCTTGCTCTGTTGCCCAGGCTGGAGTGCAGTGGCTTGATCTCAGCTCACTGCAACCTCCACTTCCCAGATTTAAGCCATTCTCCTGCCTCAGCCTCCTGAGTAGCTGGAATTACAGGCATGCACTGCCACACCCAGTTGATTTTTATATTTTTAGTAGAAACGGGGTTTCACCATGTTGGTCAGGCTAGTCTGGAACTCCTGACCTCGTGCATCCACCTGCCTCAGCCTCCCAATGTACTGGGATTAAAGGTGTGAGCCGCCATGCTGGGCCCACCAAAATCTGTGTTATTCAGGGTTCTCTAGAGGGACAGAACCAATAGCGTATATATAAGGGGGAGTTTGTTAAGGAGTATTAAACTCACATGATTACAAGGTCTCACAATAGACCATCTGCAAGCTGAGGAGTAAGGAAGCCAGTCTGAGTCCAAAAGCTGAAGAACTTGGAGTCCAGTGTTTGAGGGCAGGAACCATCAAGCATGGGAAAAAGATGTAGGCTGGGAGAGTAAGCCAGTGTAGTCTTTTCATGTTCTTCTGCCTGTTTTTATCCTAGCCATCCTGGCAGCTGATTAGATTTTGCCCACCCTGATTAAGGGTGGGTCTGCCTTTCCCAGTCCACTGACTCAAATGTTACTCTTCTTTGGCAACACCTTCACAGACAAACCCAGAATCAATACTTTGCATCCTTCAATCCAAATCAAGTTGATACTCAGTATTAATTATCACAAGTAGCTAGACTTTACTGAGTATTCTCCTAAATGCCTGTTACATATTAATTTAATTTTTCCTCAACCACGTAATGTAATAGGTACCAATATTATCCCACTTTGCAGATGAGGAACTTAAAGGTAAACTATTCTTAATATTACATGTTTATTTACTAGAAAAGGTAGGATTTTAACCCATACAGTTACGCTCTTAAACATATTGTCTTTACCATTAATACCATCACATTTAATTTTGTATTTGAATGTATGCCGTCTTTTTATTTCAATTATTTTGGCCCTCAAATTATCTTTATGGGTCTTTAAACTCTTAAACATTGTTTATGCAAGATGGCATTATTCTAACCTTGTAATATAAGCAAATATTTAGAAATAATAAGGACTTAATTGTTCAGTCATTTCCAGTCAACATTCTAAAAGCCTTCAAATACTGCTGGTTCCATTGAGGAATTCCTACAATTGAGAATATTTGGCTGCTTCTTCATCTAATATATCTCTTAGTTTTCCAATATGGCATATCATATTAAATTCCATCTGCAACAGCAATACATTTAGAATTGTTGGTTTTTTCAACTAAAGTTGTTCACCAGACTGGAGTTATCAAAGTACATACATTCAACTGGCTATTGAAAATTTGATAACTTGGGTCTAGAAAGATTCTCTACAAAAACAGTAAAGAATGTATCACAGAAGTATAGAAAAGAGAGGGAGCAACCGAAATAGAAGGAAATGTGTCAGAGAAACAGGGAAATGGTCAGAGAAACAAGGATCTAGGAAAGGTTTGTTGTGGTTAGAGACACAGCAGAAATAATATGTTCAACATATATGGGAAAGCAGAAAAATATCAAATTCCACTAGGAATTTTTCTAAAATTAGAATATTTGACTTATTAGTTTTATAATAGTATGCAAAATATAATTGAGCTCACAGAAAATAATTTACATATAATTCTGAGCAGCATGCATACAAATAATTTATATACTATAAATATATATTTGCAATGTAAACTGTCATTTTATTGCTCAACTTTAAGTCTCTATCCTGTCTTTGAATTATAGATACCGAGATAAGTTAATGATTTAAAAAATTCATAAAAGGAAGCTCAACTTCAGAGATGCTCTGCAAATATTCCAGTTTCATGTTTTGTTGGCACACTTGTTAATTGCAACAGCAATTCTCTTAAATCTAAGAATGTTAAAGATGAACAAAACCCCAGAAGGCATGTCATTCAGATGTGAGGTAACATGGCATACACTGGTATGGTTCAGGATATGCTACAGCAAATGTATTTAAGCTGAAGAAATTTGAGAAAACTCACAGAAGCAGCAAGGTTATTTTCTCACCCTTTTCTGTGCTTCTGCCCTGAAGAAGGTCGTAAAACCTAGGAAAAATTTTCTGACGTTTCTCTGAAGCAGATCATAGTGAGAGTTGCTGTCTCTATACTCAGAGAAATAGAACATTATTATTTCTGAAAATGAAGAGACACAGAAAAAAATCTGAACAAAATGGGTCTTGTTATATTTCCTCCAGTTTGTTGTCACTTTATCTTACTTTTTTATTCAGTTATACTTCTCCACTATTGCTACCAGTTGAGGATAATTGTCCATGTTCTTGGCATTTTGAACAAAGAATTGGACGAAATACACAAACAAAGCAAGAAAGCAAAAGAAGAGGTTTATTTTTAAAGAAAGTACACTCCACAGGGTGGGAGCAGGCTGGAGCCAGCAGCTTAAGAGCATTGGTTACAGAATTTTCTGGGGTTTAAATATCCTCTGGTGATTTCCCATTGATTCATTGTATGCAAATAAAGTAGTGGCCCATAGTGACCAGTCTGACTGGTTGTGGGAGGGGACCAATTAGAGTGAAGAGTAGGCCTACAACCAGTCTGATTGGTTGTGGGAGGGGACCTATCAAAGGTACTTTCATTTTTCAACTGCCATGCAGAAAAAGAAGGGGTTGCGGCTGCCGTACAGCAACTGCCATGCAGAAAAAGCGGAAAAAGGAGAGGTTGAAAATGGAGTGTCTTCCAACATTCAGTTAGCATTAATCAACCTTCTTTGTTCCCTGCCTCCAGACCCTATTCTCCTGCCTCGCTACTATCAACTTTATCAAACCTAGTGAAAGGAGTTGTTTAGCTTGCCTTAGGTAGATAGCAAGGGAAGGTTCCCTGGAAAGTCCCTGGCCCATGGGTCAGTGCCTCATTCCCACACAACATAAAAAGCAGTCTGAGAAAAAATTTAGGCAGCAAGCACTGATAAGGGAACTAACACAGGGTGTTGTACGTAGAAAAATGACAATGTTTGAGTTGATAGAAAAATCTTTGGTCTATTTGAATAAAAACTTGCACAAACCTCCAGCTCACTCAGTTAAGGGAACAAGACCTGGCATAACAATGACTTTGTCTTTTGTATAGTCAGCAGGCTCCTAGGAAAACATTTAATCTCCTTTTTGTGGGAATGGGCATGGTGGGCTCCAGGGGGTTCCAGTGGGCACTCTATTTTCCTTTATTTGGACTGTAAGTCCGGCTTCTATGAATCATCACTTCAGCCCCTGATTGGTCCCAGGCCAACTTTCACTTCAGCTTCTGATAGGTCCTGGGCCTAGATAAGAAGCAGCTGTGAATCATCATTTCAGCTCCGGATTGGTCCTGGGCCAAGGACCCGGCCAAGCTTTCTGATTGGTCCTGGGCCAGGGTCCCAAGCCAAGCTGAATCTCATGTTCTCCAAGACAGCCTGCAGACTAAGCACATTCCTTGGACTTTCCAGTCCATAGAAACCTCAAAAGAGACCTTATAGGAGGTACCACTGTTCGGGACTCCCTCTCTGCTGGCAAAGAACTTGCTTTGTTTTTTTAAGCTTTTGCTTCAACCTCACCTTTGTGTCCATACTTCTTAATTTTTATGGAGGTAAGACAAAAAATTCTGGGCATAATCTCAGACAATGAGAGACTGTTACATTTTGGTGCATTGGTAAGACTACAACACTAGTATAAAAAATACACAGGTTTACACATTTTGGAGGTCTTGGTTTCCTGATGAAGGCTCCTGTGTCACCTAAAACTTGTATTAAATAAGTGTGTATACTTTTCTCTTGTTAGTCTGTCTTCTATTATAAGGGCCTCAGCCATAAGCCTAGGATTGGTAATGACACATTTACTCCCTGCAATTGTGGAGAACTTAGATATGAAATGCCATAACAACTTAACAAAATGTTCAGTGTATTTTTTACTTGTGTCTGAAAGTAACATTATTCTAGATAATGGTAACCCTGAAGCATGCTTAATTTGTATTTGAGATCTAATAACATAGTTAAATGGGGTTGGGTGTCAGAAGACTGAAATATTTCAGTTCTAGGTTTTTTAATCCACTCTGTGCTCTTAGGCAAGTGATATATTTTTGTTTCTTTACAAAAGTAGAATATATTTAATGTTTAGGTTCTTACAGAAAAACAGTAGTAATAATAAATAGGTCATGTCTTTGAGCACTTAGTATATCCAAGCAGTGTCTTAATTGTTTAATAATATACATTATTTCATATAAGCAAAACAACACTGAGGTGAGCAGCAATTTTTTTTATCTTAAAAATAGGATTAACTGATGCAAGATTGGTATACTTGCTTATTCTGGCCACATAGGTGGTAAGCTGCGGATCAGACTCAAATCTAGTTATGTCTGACAAGAAAATTCATGTGTTTAATCTCTTTTCTCCCCAGAAATGTGGCTTCCTTATTAGAGAGGTTGTGATCACATATAGAGAGTTTTAAGCTTTCCAGGCTATTAGGCTTTTTTGATGTTGCTAAATGCATTATATATCAAATTTAGAGTGTCTTCACCAGTTAAAGATGATTTTATTCTCACTATAAATCGCATAGAGAAACATGAATGGAGAGAAAATAGGTTTTTCTCGGGCAAAGGTCCACAGTTTTCATTATGTAAGCTTTTTCTTTTTTTTCTCTTAATTGAAACAATTGAACAGCTATTGTTCAAACCTTTCAAGCACAACAACCACATCTTTCATGTAAATGAAAGGATAATCTAAAAACAGTTAAGCAAGCTATGCGTGAAAAGAAACACTGTATTTGTGTTGAATAATCTAGTTCATGATTGTTCAGGTGATTATGAAAAAGGAAGTATTTAAAAGCAAATTAATAGCTAAATTCTGATTAGGAACCTTTACATTTGGGGCCTATAATAATGGGCAGATCTCATGACTTCAGAAAAGAGGAGAAAAGATATTGCTGTCTATTTAAGATCTGTTATGTGTCGCACATTTTGTGGTCAGAACTTGAATAAAGTATTTGACTTAATGCTTCTAGCATTTCTACTGCATAGGTAATATAGTCTAACTTATAGATGAGGAAGCTAACGGTCATAGAGTTTAAATAACTAACTTAGGGCCGGGCGCGGTGGCTCACGCCTGTAATCCCAGCGCTTTGGGAGGCCTAGGCGGGCGGATCACAAGGTCAGGAGATCGAGACCATGGTGAAACCCCGTCTCTACTAAAAATACAAAAAATTAGCCGGGCGCGGTTGTGGGCGCCTGTAGTCCCAGCTACTCGGGAGGCTGAGGCAGGAGAATGGCGTGAACCCGGGAGGCGGAGCTTGCAGTGAGCTGAGATCGCGCCACTGCACTCCAGCCTGGGCGACAGAGCGAGACTCCGTCTCAAAAAACAAAACAAAACAAAACAAAACAAAACAAAACAAAACAAAAAACTAACTTAGATTTATATATCTAGTAAGTAATAGAGCCGAGATTCGCATCTTGGTCATTTTCTTTAATCACAAATAAATAAACTTTTCATTATATTTAACTATTCCTCAAGAAAATAAATTGGTGTGATTGTAATAACTCTCACATATTACAAGTATATGTTAATGGGAAATTAACAAGTATATGTTAATTAGCATATAAGCAAGTATATGTTAATGAAAATTAACATAAGAAAATTAGTATGGATTTTCTTTACAATGAAATTGTAAAAACAAATAGATTTAGACACAGAAGTTTTTTCATTGCTTAACAGGGCAGTGGATAAATTTCACCTTCGGTATTATTACCTTCAATATATCAGTGAACACATTATTCGTTAAACCTAGGCTAGCAATATCTTTGTCCCAATATTCTTGGCTAAACTCAAAATCTGTAGAATGAAACATAACTTCCACACATATATGAAAGTGTCTACCATCAACTAGCTGAAAATGTCTTTCTCCTTCAGCTTCTTCACTCAGTTCAACAAACATACTGTATTGTTAGCGTGTGTAAAGCAGGGTAATGCACAAAGATCAAGAGGAGTGCAGTCATAATGAATAGTCTCAAGAAGCAAAATAATTACCTAAAGGAAATATCATTCAATGGAGATTAACTTTTTTAAAAAATTTAGTTTTTCAAGAATCAAAATAAGTACCTAAGTAAAGTATAATTAAATAAAGACTGAGAATAAGAAATAAAATAAAATAAACTGTAAGAGTGATGTAATCTAAGTATTCTGAAACTTTGGTAAATAAAAAATTTATCTTTGGCTGGGAAAACCAAGGAAGGATTCATGAAAAATATTAGCATACGGGCTAGACTTTAACAGGTTGATAGTTCCTTATATATAACCTTATTTTTTGTTTGCTTTTCTCAGCTTTTTACCTTTTTAGTTTAAAAATATTTTAATGGCCGGGCGATTTGGCTCATGCCTGTAATCCCAGCACTTTGGGAGCCTGAGGCGGGCGGATCACGAGGTCAGGAGATGGAGACCATGCTGGCTAACACAGTGAAATCCCGTCTCTACTAAAAATACAAAAAAATTAGCCGAGTGTGGGGGCGGGCGCCTGTAGTCCCAGCTACTCAGGAGGGTGAGGCAGGAGAATTGAGTGAACCCAGGAGGTGGAGCTTGCAGTGAGCCGAGATCTTGCCACTGCACTCCAGCCTGGGCAACAGAGCGAGACTCTGTCTCAAAAAAAAAAAAAAAAAAAAGTTTTAATGTACAGTTGAAAGCGTCATAAAGTAGTTGAAAGGAGAGTAGAAAGGATGATACAATGAATAACTGAATACCCTTGCCCAAAAGCGGAATCATCAGTTAACATTTAGCTACATCTGTGCTTGTGTGCTTCTCTTCTCTGTCTCTCTGTCTTACTCTCCTTATATCAATTAATGACTTGAATAAATGTATAAATGATTGATAGAATTTTGACAAACATAAGTGTGGATAGCTTATTACAGATTTCAAATATGATGTGAAGAGAGGAAGAGTTTGGAATGAAAAGGAACAATTTAGGGAAGAACATGAAGTCTAATGTAGTTGGAACAAAGGATAAATGTAAAGGAAGCAAGGAAATTTACTTGAGGTAAAATTTTGAAAGACCATAATGCTAGACTAAAAGGTGAGAATTTTATTATGTAGGCAGCAAAAAGCACATATTTTGATACTTCCAAGTTTTGATTTTACTTATCTGCTACTGTTGCACTTAGATACAGTTGACTAATTCCTCATTCAATTTCCCACATTTATTCGCTCCCCGGATATCTCTTTTCTTAGTTCTCTTTTAACTTACTTTGTCACTCCTTCGTACTGCTTTATGGGTACCTTTTTCTCCAGCTGACCTGCAAATGATACTATTACCCGTGGCCCCATAATCAATGTTCTGAATTTTTAGCTTCTCTCTTTCTCTGAAGAATCACAACTGCCTTTATGGTTTCAATTATTTCAATAAATTGAAGGCTTCTAAAGCTTAGCTCAAACTCTGGTGTCTTGTCATCTTTAGACTCATGTTCAATTCAATGTATGTCTTTACATGCATGTCCCATAGCCATCTAAAACTCCATATCTATAAAATTCAAATCACCCCATTTCTGTCTTTTTCTAACTGTTCTCCTTCTTCTATACTCACTATATTACTGCCACCTTCCTGGTTGCTAAAACCCCAAAGAAGGGTTTTATTTCTGCCTTTTTCTTCTCCTTTTCCTTGTTACCAAATCCTGTGGCTTTGTCCTTATTGGCACTATAATACAACTTTTCTTTCTATTTTTATTTTAACGAAACATGCTATTACTACTTCCTTCTTATGCTCAATGTTTTCAATATTTTAATACAGAGCTAAGGTATTATTTGCCTTGATAACCTTCTCTGTCACTGCATATCTGAGTTAATGGTTTTCTCTGGGTGCCCCCACAGAATTCCTTGTTTACCTTTATCATACCCTTTCAGAATGTGTTGTATTTGTTTACATACCTTTCTTCTTCTTTGTACAAAGTAATCCTTGAAGTTAGAAAATACATCTTTTATCATATTTTTTCATTGCCAACATGTACAAAGTAGCCAACATATATTTGTTGAATGAAGATTTAATGGATTAATAAGTTGAAGATTGTACAGAATGACATAAAATGTTCACAAGACATGCTACATACAGCTATTTCACAAGTATAGTCTTGACAAACTTTAGATGTAAAGTTCTTAAAGTGAAAAGACTGAAAAATCTGAGCTCTTATAGCACAGACTGGGTAATTTATAGGAAATCATTCATTATTCTCAATTCTGAAGACTGGGGAGTCCAAGATTAAGCCACCATTACCTGGTGAGGCGTCTCTCTGCCTCCAAGATGGTACCTTATTGCTACATTCTCTGAAGGAAACTAACCCTGTGTCCTCACATGGCAGAAGGACGAAAGAGAGTTAACCCACTCTCACAAACCCTTCTCATAGTGGCCTTCATCCATTCATGAGAACAGAACCCTAATAACCTAAAGACCTCCCATTAGTCTGTCCTTCCCAACATTGTTGCATTGGGGATTAAGTTTTCAACACATGCATGTTAGAAGACACCTTTATACCATGGTGGTATAACCTGGTATTGTAATATTTATTATTATGATTATATACTTTACCAGACCTTATACCCCCATGTCTATGCATGATTCATTCCTGTCTTTTATACCAGTACCAATATTTAATATTTATTAGAAATTTAAATGCTGTCTGATGAAATAAAGTTAAAATTTAGAAGAGGTTGACGAGAGAGAAAAGTGTATATTATGAAGGAGCTGAGGTATGGAGAGTAGAACCAGAACCAAGAGGCTTTAAGAATCTATATGAATACTAGAGATGAATGTGTATCATTATTAGATTTGGATTCTTAAGATTACGATAACAAATACATGTGATAATAAAAAGATGTCTGGTATTGTTAGAGGCAAAAGTGACTTGGGTGGAAATTTCAAATTATGTTTCAAATGTACAGGAAAATAAAGGCTTTGATTATTGATTTGAAGTTCAAGGCACTAGGAAGAAGAGATGATGTTTAGAGTTAAGATTACAATATAAATGGCAAAACAGTAAAGTACTGGTTGCTAGGGTGTTAGAGGAAAGAGGAAACAAGTGGGAAACCAAAGATTACTGTGTATAAAAAAGAAGAAAGGCAAATAAGCAAAGTATCTCTGTTTCCTCTTTCCCCTAACACCCTGGCAAGCATTACTTTACTTTCTGTTATTTAATACTTGCCTATTCTGGATATTCCACAGAAATTGTCTGTATTTTATTATTAGATACTCAAGTATAGTTTCTGGTAAATGTGAATAAGAACAACATTTAGAAAATTAGAAGCAACTTTTATAATTGAGATACTCACTCGTTTTATAAGGATTAGTTTATTTTAATCTTGATTTTAACTTGCTTCATATGTGTGAGGTGTGCCATTGTGATTAATATTTTTGCCCGATAAAATATACAGCAATTTCTATATTTGATAACAGACTGTTTCTATTTAATTAATATGTCATTCATAACTTACAATATGTTTTATTTGTGTTGGCACAGTTCTTTCCAATATTTTCCTATCAATCATTTTCTATTCATAAGCAAAAGGAAACAAGTAAATATGTACATTTGTTACAGATTATCATAGTAGAAAACATTACAATGTAACAGTAGAAAATGAATGTTATGAATGCATTTAAAGGAGTATAACATTGTAAAAAGAAAGTAGAGGTTAGGGCTTCAGGGAAATTGAACTAATATAATTCCATTGCACTGATTTGTTACCATACATATTATTTTAACACATTTGTCTACTTGAATATTTATAGTTTTTAAAATGTACTTTCAGAAAGAGCAAAACCATTCCAAAATCTAATTATATGTCTTTCTAAAGTAAACATGAAGATTAAGCTTAATCCTCTGAAGTTTAAAATATCAGATTTCAAACATTAGATTTCAGAGAAAATGTATAATGAATTTTACAAGTGGCACTGGTTAAAAACTAACAACAATCTCAATGCAGCACCTTATGCATATTATTCGTTCTATTTTTAAATATTATAAAATACTCCCCATCTTTTCACCAATGCTTCTAACACTGAAGAGATTTCTGAAAATTAAAAAAAAATACAAACAAATAATGAACTCATACTTTTAATTTTTTCCAGTGATGTTCTTCCTTGTGGGTAAGAAAATAACAGGACTCACAAATTTCCACCAACCCCATGCTGTCTTTCTAATGAGATGTTGCGTTATTTTCTAGATAAGCTTGTCGTGATAAAAAGACTAGACTGGGGCTTTTATCAAGACTGTAGCATCAGCAGCCTGATTGATGTCAGTGGGTTCAAAAATAAAACTCTTGGAGAAGGAGAACAAAGAAAAAAGATGAATAAACATAGATAAATAGAATATAACAGAGCAAGATAAAATCATAGTAGTGAAACATTGATCACATATTTATGCTAATCCTCCTCAAACACTCTAAGTTATTGCTTTGCTAAAAGCAAACAGAGCAAAACTTTTTAAAATTCACTTTTAATGTTCATAGTTCAAACAAACCATATTAGACAGCCTTAGATTTCAAGTAAAAAGACATTTATTCATTTGAGAATTGATGTCTTTGTTGTTTAACTCAAGTTTACACAACAATGTAATCAGTAAATTAGTTAAAAACTTCTGCTCGAGAAGTAAAATAAATATTCTTTTAAAGTTATATTTCTTGCTACATATATGAGAGAATATCACTCATGTGTGACCGTGTTAGTCAAGTCTTCGCTAAAGTCTGAGATTGTTTTTGAATTCATGAATTCATCCTCAAAGTCTAATATTTGGAAAGATTATAACTCTTAGAATGCATGCTATTTTCTCAGAATGGCAGAACATGACTACTTCCATTTTATGTTTAGGCAATAAACACTTCTTGAAAATTAATGTTTTAAAAAAGATTTTATGTAAGTGAGTTGCACTGTATACTGCAGTATAGGAATTTCAAATTAAGTAGTTATTAGAAGCCAAAGAAAATCTAACCTATTACATACACACAATTCTGTAGTCATGCTTGTGTGTGTGTAATAGTAGAAGTGAAACACATTATATACTACATAGTATTGAGTTTTATTGTTTTAACAGTTTCCATTCATACTTTACTTTTCTTTCTATGATTCACAAAATATGTGATTTATTAAGTGAATCATGTCAAAAAACAAAGTTTCTATTTCTCTTTCAAATTTTGCCATGCAGGTGCTGGTTTAGTCATTTTTATTATAAATGTTCAATATTTATTTGATATACTAGACGTACGTATTTCACTAACATAATATTAATGCATGGAGTTAGTGAATGAACATGTAAAAAAAATGCTTATATTTTTATGATTTGATTTAAATTCCTGCCCTAATATTGTCACATGAATTTCTACCTAGAAATTTTATTGCCGATCCATAGAATACGTGCATGTTCAATTTTACTGGCTGAGGCTGAACTATTGTATAACATTTTTGCACCAATTTATACTCCCATCAGCATTGTCCAAGGGTTTTCTTTTATTCACATTCTCTCCGAATGCTTTGTATTATTTAATTTCTTCATGTACGCAAATATAATTGGCATACATTGTATATCATTATACTCATTTTGCTTCTCTTTTGTCAATAAGTTTGAATTTGGTATGTTAATTTGCAATTGATATTTCTTTTTGGATGAGACATCTATTTATGTCGTTTATACGTGAAATAAAGTGACTTTTTGACAGTGATCTGTAGTGGAATTTTTGTATTGTTTTCTATATATTCTGGAAAAGATTTATTTTTGTTTGTTTACACTGTGACAAATATCTTCTGTCTGTATTCTGGTCATCTTTTCACTTTTTAGGCTTCCTTTGGATAAACAAAACCTTTAAATTATAAAGCACTCCAATATTTTCTCATTCTTTTAAATTAGTGATTTCTATTTGCTTAAGGAATTCTCCCTATCCTTATAGTTTTAAAATATTTCTTTATATCTTATTTTCAAAAGTTTACAACCTTTCTTTCACATTTAGCTCCTTAACCTTTCTCAAACTGATGGTGTGAAATAGATATTCATCTTTATCTTTTCCATATAGATGACCAAGCTTCTTAGCATAATTCTCTAACTAGTCCTTTCTTTTTTCTCTGTTCTTCAATGCAACTTCTTTCATACAGAACGATCCATAAGTACATAAGCATATTGTGTTTTATTTTTCCTTTTCTATTTTTAAATATGTCTATTCCTATATAAGTAACATTCTGACAATTACTGTGACTTTATAATAAATCTTGGTATCTAGTAGGGCATATCACTTTTTTTATGTTGTATTTTTAATGAACAAATAATAATTGTATATATTTAGTGGGTGCAATCCTTTTTATAATTTTTTATATATAGAGATTGTGAAATTATTAAATCATATAAATTAACATAGCTATCACAACACCTACTTCTTTTTTGTACTGAGAACATTTTAAATCTACTTTTTAAGCAATTTTTAATCATACAGTGCGTCATTGTTAATGAAATTCATCATGCCGTGCAATAGAGCATTGAAATTTATTCCTGCTGTCTAACTGAAACTTTGAACCCTTTGACACATGTCTCCCCTTTTCTCATTTTCTTTCCCCTAGTCTTTGGTAACCACCATTCTACTCTCTACTTCTATGAGTTCAGGATTTTTAGATTTCACATGTAGGTGAGATCATGCAGTGTTCTGAGCCTGGCTCATTTCATTTAGCATAATGTACTCCACATTCATTCATGTTGTCCCAAATGACAGACTTGTTTTTCTTTTTTAAAGATATGTAGTATTCTGTTGTGTATATGTACCATATTTTATATTTCCATTCATCTGTTGATGGATATTTAGGTTGTTTCTTTATCTTGGCTATTGTGAATAGTGCTGCAATAAACAAGGGTGTGAAGATGTCTCTTGGATATGCTGATTTCTTTTGGATATACACCCCATAGTGGATTATAGCGTTTATATTTTTAGTGTTTTGAGAAAGCTTCATACTGTTTGTCATGATGAATACACTATTTTGTATTCCCAACAACAGTATCCCAGTGTTTGCCTTTCTCTTGCGAACATTTTTTTTTTTTTATTTCTGACAATATCATTGTAATTGGGGTGAAATAATATTTCATTGTGGTTTTGATTTGCATTTCCCTGATGATTAGTGATGTTGAGCATTTTTTCATATATTTGTTGGTCACGTGTATGTCCTTTTTTTTTTGAGAAATGTCTGTTCTGATTCTTTACCCATTTTTGAATTGGGTTGCATGTTTTATTGCCATTGTATTTAGTTCTTTATATATTACTTATATTAGCCCCTCATCAGAATATTTGGTTTGCAAATATTTTGTCTCAGTCTGTGGGTTGCCTCTTTATTCTGTTGTTTCCTATGCTGTGCAGAAGCATTTTAGTTTGATGTATCCCATTTGTCTATTTTTGCTTATATTGCCCATATTTGGTTCACATCCATGAAATCATTGTCAGATCAATGTTGTGGAGCTTTTCCTCTGTACTTTCTTCCAGTAGTTTTAGAGTTTCAGATCTTATGTGTAAGTTTTTAATAAATTATGAGTTGACTTTTCTATGCAGTTTGAGATAAGGGTCCAATTTTATCTGTTTGCATGTGGATATATGGTTTTCCCATTAAAATTTTTGAACAAAAGCATCCTTTTCACATTGTGTATTTTTGGCAGCTATGTCAAAAATCAGCTGATTATAAATGCATGCATTTATTTCCGGACATTATATCCTGAACAATGTATTTCTTTTTATGCAAGTGTCATGCTGTTTTGATTATAATATTTTTGTAATATATTTTGAGATAAGGTAGTGTGATATCTCTAGCTTTGTCATTTTCCTCAAGATTGCTTTAGCTATTTGAGCTCTGTTTTGGTTCTATATGAATTTCAGGTATTTTTTTTCCTATTGATGTTAAATATAATTTGAATTTGATAGGGATTGCATTTAATCTGTACATAGCTTTGGGGGAAATGGAACATTTTAACAATATTAATAATTCCTATTCATAAACATACTATGTCTTATCACTTGTGTTATTCTCAATTTCTTTCATCAATGTTTTAGAGGTTGTAATATATACATGGTTTACCATCTTGGTTAAATTTACTTTTTGGTATTTTATATTTCTAATACTAGTATGAATAAGATTGTTTTGTTAAATTATTTTCTTTGGAATAATTTGTTGTTGGTGTATAGAAACTCTACTGACTTTTGCACATTGAATTTGTATTTTACAACCTTGCTGAATTCAGTAATCAGTAATCACAGTTATTGGTAGAGTCTTTAGGTTTTTTTAATATAAAATTTTGCTGTCCAAAAGCAGAGAATTTAACTTCTTCCTCTCTAATTTGGATCTCTTTCTTTCTTTCTCTCTACTCCGCAAATGCTCTGGCAGTACTATGTTGAACAGAAGTGGCAAGGGTGGAAATTCTTGTGTTATTCCTGATGTTAATGAAAAATCTTTCAGTTTTTGACTATGAAGAATAATGTGTGATGTGGGCCTGTCATACATGGTCTTGATTGTTCAAGGTATATTCCCTCTATCCTAACTTCTTGAGAGTTTTTATCATGAAAAGATGTGGGATTTTTTTCCAATGCTTTTTTGCATCTATTGAGATGATAATATGGCTTTTGTCTTTTATTTTGTTAATATGATGCATTCTATTCATTGATTTGTGTATTGAATGTCCTTGCATCCCAGAGATAAATCTCACTTGATAATGGAGAATGATCCTTTTAATGTTATTTTGCATTTTCTTTGTTAGAATTTAGTTGAGACTTTTTGCATCAGAATTCATCAGAGATATCTGCTTTTATATATATATATATTTTTTAATAGCACCCTTGTCTGGTTTTGGTATCAGGGTAATGCTGGCCTTGTAAAATAAGTTTTAAAGTATTCTCTAATCTTCATTTTTTTGAATGAGTTTGAGAAGCATTGCCATTCAATCTTTTAAAAATATCTGGTAAAATTCAGCCATGAAGTTGTTAGGTCTTAAGCTGTTTTTTAAGGGAAGACTTTTTATTATCAATGCCATCTTTTACTCAGTATTAATCTGTTGGGAGTAGGCCCCCCAAAATCTGGCCATAAACTGGCCCCAATACTGGCCATAAACAAAATCTCTGCAGCACTATGACATGTTCATAATGGCCCTAATGCCCAAGCTGGAAGGTTGTGGGTTTACAGGAATGAGGGCAAGGAACACCTGGCCTGCCCAGGGCGGAAAACCGCTTAAAGGCATTCTTAAGCCACAAACAATAGCAGGAGTGATCTGTGCCTTAGGGACATGCTCCTGCTGCAGTTAACTAGCCCAACCTATTCCTTTAATTCGGCCCACCCTTTCATTTCCCATAAGGGATACTTTTGGTTAATTTAACATCTTTAGAAACAATGCTAATGACTGGTTTGCTGTTAAAAAACATGTGGGTAAATCTCTTTTCAGGGCTCTGAAGGCTCTGAGACCCCTGATTTCCCACTTCACACCTCTATATTTCTGTGTGTGTGTCTTTAATTCCTCTAGTGAAGTTGGGTTAGGGCCCTCCCCGACAGAGGTGCTCTTGGCAAGTGGTGTCCATCGTGGGGGCTTGAATCCAGGTCGAAGGGTCACCAGAGTGATGGTTGGAATGGAAAACTAACTGGAGGACACCCGAGTACTCTTAAAGCAATCCCCATGGTGAGTAAGAAGGGGAGCTCGGAAGTGTCAGGGTAACAATGGGACAGGTGTGGGGTCTGGTTCGTTCCACCTTGGAACTTTTTCACACTGATAATGAGGAGGAATGAGACTATAGCAAAATAACAGAAGAGGTTACAGAACATGTTTATTTACCAGCTAAAACTAAAGTGGCAAAGGAAGGAGAGGTTCATCCCCACCCTTCTGCACCCCCTCATTATTATTTTGAAGAAAAAGACCCTCCAGATCTTTCTTTTCTGGAGGACCCTGGGCAAAAAGTAGTTGCCCCAGTGACTGTTTGAGCAGCACCTCAAATGACTGCTCTTAGTTCTATTCAGGCAGGAATTCAGCAAGCTAGACGAGAGGGTGATTTACAGGCTTGGCAGTTCCCTGTTAGAATACAAGGTTTGGTAAATATAGGAGCAGACATTTTAATCATTTCTCTATAGCACTAGTCATCCACGTGGCCAATTCAACCTGCTCAATTTAACATAGTTGGAGTTGGTAAAGCTTCTGAAGTATATCAAAATAGTTATATTTTGCATTGTGAAGAGCCCGATGGACAACCTGGGAGTATTCAATCAATTATAACTTCTGTAACTATATATTTATGGGGGAGAGATTTATTACAACAATGGAGACCACAAGTTGTAATTCCAGAACAATTATATAGCCCTCAAACTCAACATATGATGCATGAAATGGTGTATGTCCCTGGTATGGGACTAGAAAAAAAATTGCAAGATTTGAAAGAACCGCTTCAAGTGGAAAAATAAAGTTTCCACCAAAGATTAGGATATCATTTTTGATGGTGGTCATCATTAAGCCTCCAGAACCTATACCTTTAAAATTGTTAACAGATAAGCCAATTTGGATAGAACAATGGCCGCTAAGTAAGAGAGATTAGTTAACACCTGAGGCGTTAGAGAGATTAGTTACTGAACAGTTAGAAAATAGGCACATAGCTCCAACATTTTCCCCTTGGAATTCTCCAGTTTTCATAATTTTAAAAAAAATTGGGTAGATGGAGATTGTTAACTGACTTAGGAGCCATCAATTCAGTTATACAATCTATGGGAGCAATACAGCCAGGATTACCTTCTCCTGCTATAATTCCAAAAAATTGGTCTTTAATCATCATAGATTTAAAAAACTGTTTCTTTACTATCCCTTTAGCTGAGCAAGACAGTGAATGGTTTGCATTTACAATTCCTGCAGTAAACAACATGCAGCCTGCTAAACGTTTTCCTTGTTTCACGGGTTTAGTAATGGTAATGCTTCTTATTCTGGCTTGAAAAGTAAAGTTTTCCAGACACCCTATACTTCAGCTCAAAAAGCAGAGCTTGCAGCTGTAATTGAGGTATTGAATACTTTTGATATGCCTATTAATGTGATTTCTGATTCTTCATACATGGTTCATTCCACACAGTTAATTGAAAATGTTCAGTTATGATTTCATACAGATGAACAACTGATGACTTTATTTTTCCAATTGCAAGCAGCAGTTAGGAGTAGAATGCACCCTTTTTACATCACTCATATTAGGGCTCATACACCTCTTCCAGGACCTTTGACTGAAGGGAGTCAAATGGCTGATCACCTAGTTGCTACTGCAATATCTAATGCTAGATACTTTCACAATTTAATCCATATTAGTGCCTCTGGTCTCAAACGCAGATACAGCATTACCTGGAAAGAAGCTAAAACTACTATCCAGCGATGCCCAACTTGCCAAATGGTACATTCTTCATCTTTTTACAGGAGGAGTTAATCCTGGAGGATTGGAACCTAACTCTCTTTGGCAAATGGATGTCACACATGTTCCCTCGTTTAGGAGACTAGCTTATGTACACATATGTGTGAACACCTTTTCTCACTTTGTCTGGGCGACATGCCAATCAAGAGAGTCTTCTGCCTGTGTTAAATGTCACCTTTTGCAGTGTTTTGCGGTAATGAGCATTCCAGCTTCTATTAAAACAGATAATGCCCCAGGCTATGCTAGCCAAGCTTTAGCTACATTTTTCTCTATGTGGAATATTAAACACATTACTGGTATCCCATACAATTATCAAGGAGAAGCCGTAGTGGAAAGAATGAATCTCTCCCTAAAACAGTAGTTGCAAAAGCAGAAAGGGAGAGACAGACAATATGGAACACCGCAGATACAACTGAATCTAGCATAATTAACTTTAAATTTTTTGAGCCTGCCCAAAGGCCAGAAGTTATCAGCAGCTGAACAGCATCTACAGAAACCAGCTGCAAAGACGGAAGCAGAACAACTGATTTGGTGGAGAGATCCAATAATAAAAAGTTGGGAAATAGGTAAAATAATAACTTGGGGTAGAGATTATGCTTGTGTTTCTCCAGGACCGAATCAACAGCCAATTTGGATACCATCAAGACACCTGAAACCTTATCATGAGCCAGAGGCTGAGGAAGAGACTCTGGGAGGATCCCGAGGACCCCCCGGTTGCAGCCATGTAGAGACTGACGCTGAGGAGGAACAACACCTGTCGAACACAGCCACCCATCTGGGGACAGATTAAGAAGCTGTCACAGATGGCGGAAGAAAACCGAGGAAAGCGGGACAACCAGTCACAACGAGTAATTTAATGATAGCTGTGATAGCAGTTATCACCAGTGCCATGAGTATTCCTTCAATAAGGCTGATACAGAGAACAATTATACTTATTGGGCATATTTATCAATCTTGGCTGGCCATAATGCCTGAATGCAATCACATCCTTTCTGTCACTCATGTCTTTTGACTTAAAAATAATTTATTCATATTCTAATTAATTATTTATAGGCAAGAACCTACTAGTGCCATTTTCTTAATTGTTTTCCAGTTGATTTTTACACCCTCTGTCTGTTCCTTTCCTTCTCTCTTGTATCTCCCATTGTGATTTGATGACTTACTGTAGTGTTACACTTTGAGACTTTTCATGTTTTGTGTATCTACTATAGGTCTTTTTTGATGACTATCATGAGGCTTACATAAAACATCATATGCTTGTAACAGGCTATTCTAAATTTATAATAACTTAAATTTAATTACATGCACAAACTTAACACTTCACTTCTTCCAATTTGTGTTTTTGATGTCTTAACATGTATTTTTATAATTTGTATCTGTTAACACACTATTGTAACTACAATTATTATTAATTGTTTTGTCTTTTAATCTTTATACCAGAGGTATAACTGATCTACAAACCATCATCACAGTATGAGTATTCTTAGTCTAAATGTGTATTTATTTTAACATATATTTTAATATGTTGTTATGTTACTGACTAGGGTTCTGCCTCTTAAGCTTTAAGAACTCACTTTAACATTTATTATAAGGGAGCTCTAGTGGTGATAATCATCCTCAGCATTTGTTTGTATGTGAGAGTGATATGGTTTCATTCTGTCCCTACCCAAATCTCATCTTGAATTGTAGTTCCCATAATCTCCACGTGTCATGGAAGGGACCTGGTGGAAGGTAATTGAATAATAGGGGTGGTTACCCTCATACTAGTCTAGGGATAGTGAGTGAGTTCTTACAAGACTTGAGGGTTTTATAAGGGTTTTCCCTGCTCTTCACTAATTCTTCTTCCTGCCGCCATGTGAAGAAGAATGTGTTTGCTTCCACTTCCACCATGATTGTAAGTTTCCTGAGGCCTCCCCAACCCTGTGAAATTTTGAGTCAATTCAACCTCTTTTTTTGTAATTTGTCCATTCATGGGATCTTTATGGCAGCAAGAGAACAGACTAATACAGAAAGGTTTTCCCTCTCATTTATTTTTATGTTTTAATTTTTATTTTATATGACTTTTGACTAAAAACTTGCTAATTTTATTTTAATTTTTAAGTCCATTGCCTCAAACATTTATCCTTTCAGTTATAAAAAATCTAATTACAATCTTTAAGTCATTTTAAAATGCACAATTAAGTAATTATTGACTATAGTCACCTTGTTGTGCTAACAAATAGTAAGCTTATTCATTCTTTCTATTTCTTTAGTAGAGATTAACCATCTCCACCTTCCTCCAAACCCACAATACCCATCCCAGCCACTGGTAATCATTCTTTCACTCTCTATGTCCATGAGTTCAATTGTTTTGATTTTTAGATCCCATAAATAATTAAGAACATGTGACGTATGTTTTTCTGTATGTGGCTTATTTCACTTAATATAAAGATCTCCAGTTCCATCCATGTTGTTGCAAATGACTGGATCTCATTTTCTTATTGCTGAATGATACTACCTTGTGTTTATTTACCAACTTTTCTTTATCCACTTATCTGTTTATGGAGGCTTACATTGTTTCCAAATCATAGCTGTTGTGAAGAGTGCTGCATCAACAACAACATAAAAGGAGTGCAGATAACGTTTTGATATACTGATTTCTTTTCTTTGGGGTATATAATCAGCAGTGGGATTGCTGAATCAAATGATAGCTCAATTTCTGAGGTTTTTGAGGAACCTCCAAGCTGTTGGAGCTGTTGAGAATTTGGTTATTAACTGACTTGAGGAAGTCTTCTTTCTATTAAATTTGCTTGCTATACTATAACTTTCTTGTACTTGGATATTGATATATTTCCCTAGGTTTGTGAAGTTCTCTGTTATTATCCCTTTGAGTAAACATTCTAGTCATCTCTTTTTGTCTATATCCTCTTAAATCCTGATAACTCTTTTTTTCTCTTTATTTCTTGTAAAAATTAAAAAAAAAAAAACACGAAATACATGTGCAGAATGTGCAGGTGTGTTACATACATATACTTGTGCCATGCTGGTTTACTGCACCTATTGAACTGTCCCCTAACTTCCCTAGCCTCACCCCCTACTCCCCAACAGGTCCTGGTGTTTGTTGTTCCCATCTCTGTGTCCATGTGTTCTCAATGTTCAGCTCCCACTTATGAGTGAGAACATGTGGTGTTGGGTTTTATGTTCCTGTGTTAGTTTGCTGAGGATGATGACTTCCAGCTTCATCCATGTCCCTGTAAATAACATGATCTCATTCTTTTTTTATGGGTGCATAGCATTCCATGAGGTATATGTACCACATTTTCTTTATCAAGTCTATCATTTTTGGGCATTTGGGTTAGTTCCATGTCATTGCTATTGTAAATAGTGCTGCAATAAACATACATGTGCATGTGTCTTTACAGTAGAATGATTTATATTCCTTTGGGTATATACCCAGTAATGGGATTGCTGGGTCAAGTGGTATTTTTGGTTCTAGATCTGTGGGGAATTGCCATACCGTCTTTCACAATTCCTGAACTTATTGGCATTCCCAACAACTGTCTAAAAGCATTCCTATTTCTCCACAGCCTTGCAAGCATCTATTGTTTCCAGACTTTTTAATAATTGCCATTCTGATTGGCATGAGATGGGATCTCACTGTGGTTTTGATGTGCATTTCTCTAGTGATCAGTTATGTTGAGCTTCTTTTTATCTATGTTTGTTGACTGCTTGAAAGTCTTCTTTTGAGAAGTGTCTGTTCATATCATTTGCCCACTTTTTAATGGGGTTGTTTGTTTTCTTGTAAATATGCTTAAGTTTCTTATAAATTCTGCATATGATACCTTTGTCAGATAGGTAGATTGCAAAAATTTTCTCCCATTCTGTAGGTTGTCTGCTAACCTGACAATAGTTTATTTTGCTCTGCAGAAGCTCCTTCTTTTAATTATATTACATTTGTCAATTTTGACTTTTATTGTGAAGATCAGATGGTTGTAGATGTGCAGTGTTGTTTCTGAGGTCTCTGTTCTGCTCCATTAGTCTATATGTCTGTTTTGGTACCAGTACCATACTGTTTTGGTTACTGTAGCCTTGTAGTGTAGTTTGAAGTCAGGTAACATGATGCCTTCAGCTTTGTTTTTTTTTTTTGCTTAGGATTGTCTTGTCTATATGGGGTTTTCTGTAATTCCATATGAAATTTAAAAGTTTTTTCTAATTCTGTGAAGAATGCCAGCAGTAGTTTGATGGAAACAGCATGGAATCTATAAATTACTTTGGTCAGTATGGCCATTTTTATGTTATTGATTCTTCCTATCCATGACGATGCAATGTTTTTCCATTTTTATTTCCTTGAGCAGTGGTTTGTAGTTCCCGTTGAAGAGGTCCTTCACATCCCTTGTTAGTGGTATTCAAGGTATTTTATTTTCTTTGCAATGATTGTGAATGGGAGTTCATTCATGATTTGGCTCTCTGCTTGCCTATTGTTAGTATAAAGGAATGCTTATAATTTTTGCACATTGATTTTGTGTCCTGAGACTTTGCCAAAGTTATGTATCAGTTCAAGAGGTTTTTTGGGCTGAGATGATAGGGTTTTTTAAATATAAAGTCATGTAATCTGCAAACAGAGACAATTTGACTTTCCCTCTTCCTACTTTAATACGTTTTATTTATTTTTCTTGTTTGATTGCCCTGGCCAGCACTTCCAATACTATAATGAATAGGAGTGGTGAGAGAGGACATCCTCATCTTGTACTAGTTTTCAAAGGGAATGCTTTCAGCTTTTGCCCCTTCAATATGATACTGGCTCTTGGTTTGCCATAAATAACTCTTTCTATTTTGAGATATGTTCCATCAATATCAAGTTCACTGAGTTTTTAACATGAAGGGATGTTGAATTTGATCAAAAGCCTTTTCTGCATTTATTGAGATAATCATGTGGATTTTATCTTTGGTCCTGTGTATGTGGTGGTTTACGTTTATTGATTTGCAAATGTCAAACCAGTCTTGCATTCCAGGGATGATGCCAACTTGATCGTGGTGGATAAGCTTTTTGATGTGTTGCTGGTTTCAGATTGCCAGTATTTTAACAAGGATTTTTGTATCAATGTACATCAGGGATATTGTCCTGAAGTTTTCTATTTTGTTGTTGTTGTGTCTTCCCGGTTTCAGGATCAGGATAATGCTGGCTTCATAAAATGAGTTTGGAAGGAGTCTCTCCTTTTCAATTGTTTGGAATAGTTTCAGAAGGAATGATACCAGCTTCTCTTTGTATTTCTGGTAGAATTCAGCTGTGAATCTTCCTGGTTCTGGGCATTTTTTGGTTGATAGACTATTAATTACAGCCATTGGTCTATTCAGAAATTTGACTTCTTCCTGGCTTAATCTTTGTAGGGTGTATGCATCCAGGAATTTATCCATTTCTTCTGGATTTTCTAGTTTATTTGTGTTGAGGTGTTTATAGTATTCTCTGATGGTAGTTTGTATTTCTGTGGGGTCAGTGGTGATATTTCATTTATCAATTTTCTATTGCACCTATTTGATTCTTCACATTTTTCTTCATTATTAGTCTAGCTAGGAGTCTATTTATTTTCTTAATTTTTTCAAAAAACCATCTCCTGGATTCATTGATTTTTTTCAACTTTTTTTTCTTTTTTTTTTTTTTTTTTTTTTTTTTAATCTCTACCTCTTTCAATTCTGCTCTGATCTTAGTTATTTCTTATCTTCTTTTGGAGTAGTTTGCTCTTGTTTCTCTAGCTCTTTTCATTGTGATGTTAGGGTGTCCATTTGAGATCTTTCTAACTTTCTGATGTGGACATTTAGTGCTATAAATTTCCATCTTAATACTGCTTTAACTGTGTCTCAAAGATTCTGGTACATTTTCTCTTTATTCACATTGGTTTCAAAGAACTTCTTGATTTCTACCTTAATTTCATTATTTACCTAGTAGTCATTCAGGAGCACGTTGTTCAATTTCCATGTAATTGTGTGGTGGTGAGTGAGTTTCTTAATCCTGAGTTCTAATTTGATTGCACTCTGGTCTGAGAGACTGTTCATTATGATGTCAGTTCTTTAGCATTTGCTGGGGAGTGTTTATGTTTTACTTCCAATTACGTGGTCAATTTTATAAGTGTCATGTGGCACTGAGACAAATGTATATTCTGTTGATTTGAAATAAAGACTTCATAGATGTCTATTAGGTACACTTGATCCAGAGCTGAGATCAAGTCCTGAATATCCTTGTTCATTTTCTGTCTCATTTATCTGTCTACTACTGACAGTGGGGTGTTAAAGTCTCACACTATTATTGTGTGGGAGACTAAGTCTCTTTGCCAGTCTCTAAGAACTTGTTTTATGAATCTGGGTACTCTTGTATTGGGTGCATATATATTCAGAATATTTCACTTTTCTTGTTAAATTGTTCACTTCACCGTTAGGTAATGCCCTTCTTTGTCTTTTTTGATCTTTGTTGGTTTAAAGTCTGCTTTGTCAGAGAGTAGGATTGCAACCCCTGCTTTTTTTTTTTTTTCTTTTCAATTTCTTTTAAAATTTTCTTTCATCCCTTTACTTTGATCCTGTGTGTGTCTTTGTACATAAAATGGGCCTCTTGAATACAGCACACTGATGAATGTTGACTCCCTATCCAATTTGCCAGTGTGTATTTTTTAATTGGGGTATTTAGTCCATTTACATACAAGGTTAGTATTATTATGTGTGAAATTGATCCTGTCATCATGATGCTGTCTGGTTATTTTGCACACTAGTTGATGCAGTTTCTTCACAGTATCATTGGTCTTTATATTTTGGTTTGTTTTTGCAGTGGCTGGCACCGATTTTACCCTTCCATATTTAGTGCTTCTTTCAGCAGTTCTTGCAGGGCAGGCATGTTGGTAACAAAATCTCTCAGCATTTGCTTGTCTGGAAAGGATTTTATTTATCCTTCACTTATAAAGCTTAGATTGGCTGGATATGAAATTCTGGGTTGAAAAATTCTTTTCTTAAAGGATGTTGAATCTTGGCCCCCAATCTCTTCTGGCTTGTAGGGTTTCTGCTGAGAGGTCCACTTGTAGTCTGATGGGCTTCCCTTTGCATGTGACCTGGCCTTACTTTCTGGCTGCCCTTAACATTCTTTTCTTCATTTTGACCTTGGCGAATCTGACGATTATGAGTCTTGGAGTTGATCTTTTTGTGGAGTATCTTAGAGGTGTTCTCTGTATTTCCTGAATTTGCATGTTGGCTTGTCTTGCTAGGTTGGGGAAGTTCTCCTTGGTAATATCCTGAACTGTGTTTTTCATCTTGTTTCCATTCTCCCTGTCTCCTTCTGGTACTCCACTCAACTGCAGATTCGTTTTTTTGTTTGTTTGTTTGTTTTTTTATGAAGTTCCATATTTCTTGGAGGATTTGTTCATTCCTTTTTATTCTTTTTTCTATAATATTGTCTGCATATCTTATTTCAGTAAGGTGGTCTTCAAACTCTGATATCCTTTTTCCCACTTGGTCAATTCAGCTGTCAGTACTTGTGTATGTTCCGTGAAGTTCTCATGCTGTGTTTTTCAGCTCCATCAGGCCACTTATGTTCCTCTATAAACTGGTTATTCTAATTAGTAATTCCTCCAACCTTTTATCCAGGTCCTTAGCTTCTTTGCATTGGGTCAAAACATGCTCCTTAACTCATTATAGTTTTTTATTACCCATCTTCTGGAGCCTACTTCTGTCAATTTGTCTATTTGGTCCTCCATCCAGTTCTGTTCCCTTGATGGAGAGACGTTGTCGTCATTTGGAGGAGAAAAGGCACTCTGGTCTTTTAGGTTTTCAGCATTTATTCCTGATTCTTTCTCATCTCCGTGAGTTTGTCTAGTTTCGGTATTTGATGCTGCCGACCCTTTGATGAAGTTTCTGTTGGGGCATTTTTGTTGTTCTTGTTCATGCTGTTGTTATCACTTTCTTCTTGTTTTTCTTTCAATAGTCAGGTCCCTCTTCTGTAGGGCTGCTGCCGTTTGCTGGGGGTTCATTTAAGGCCTTATTCACCTGATTTGCCCCTGTACCTGGAGATGTCACTCAAGGAGGCTGGAGAGCAGCAAAGATGGGTGCCTGCTCTTTCTTCTGGGACTTCTGACGTCAAGGGGCACCAACCTGATGCCAGTAGGATTGCTCCTGTATAGGATGCCTGACAACTCCCGTTGGAGGGTCTCACCCAGTTGGGTGGCACAGGGAGCAGGGCTTGTTTAATGAAGCACTTTGTCCTTTGGTGGAGAGGCTGTGTTTTGCTGGGAGGGAAATCCACTCATCTGGGCAGCCCAGATTCCTCAGAACTACCAGGAATAGAGGCTAAGTCTGCTGGTCTGCAGAGATTTCAGCCACCCCTCCTCCTAGGGGCTCAGGCCCAGGGAGATCCAAATTCTGTTCCTGAGACTCTTGCTGGAATTATTGGAGATCCTGCAGGGAAGCACCACCCACTGAGGAAGGATGGGTCAGGGTTAGACCTGAAGAGGCACTCTGGCTGCAGACTCCCACACCTGGTGTGTTGGGCTGTGGGAGCAAGTCTTGGGACTAAGCTGTCCAACTTGCCTGGCTCCAGCAAGGAAAAAGTGTAGTCTGGAGCTATAGAAATTGGTGCCACCCTTCTCTTGCCCAGGGAGCTTAGCATGTTAGGCAGTTGCAAGTTCCAGCGCTGGCTGCTGCCCCTCCCCCAAGGGACTCAACTGGCTTAGACAGTAAGCAGCCACAGACAGTGCTGGTCACCTCCCAACCCAGGAGTTTGGTAGGCTTAAGCAGATTCCAGCTGAGAGGCTGTAAGAATCTGCACGTTCCAGGATTGGGATGCTAGGCCCCGATTGCATGCATTTATGAGTGGGATCTCCCGATCCATGGGTTGCACAGTTCCAGGGAAAAATCAGTTTTCTTGGGTGAGTAGCACGCTTACTCACCACCTCCTTTGGGTGGGGGAAGGGTGTTCCCCTTCCCCATCTTGCTCTCAGGTGGGCTTCCACGCCACAATGCTCTTCCTTCTCTCCATGGGTCATGCCAGCCTTCTAGTCAATTTTGATGATAGAACCTGGATACCTTGGTTGCCAGTGAAGGATTCACATGCTTATTATGCTTTTTCCTATGCAAGCCTCTAAACAGCACTACTTCTAGTCAGCCATCTTGATCCCACCCCTACCCCAATACCTCAGAATTGCTCTTTTGAGGATATTTTCTAGATCCTGTATGTGTGCTTTGTTTTTTTATTATTCTTTTTTTTTTTGTCTCCTCTGACTGTGTATTTTCAAATAGCCTGCCTTCAAGCTCATTCATTCTTTCTTCTGATTGATTGATTCTGCTATTAAAGGAATCTAATGCATTCTTCAGTATGCCAGTTGCATTTTTCATCTCTAGAATTTTTGTTTAACTTATTTTAATTGTTGTTATATATTTGTTATATTTATCTGATAGAATTCTGACCTTTTCCCTTTGGTATCTTAAATTTCTTCACGTTTCCTCAAGACAGCTATTTTGAATTGTCTCTCTGAAAGGTCACATATTTCTCTTTCTCCAAGATTGGCCACTGGTGCCTTATTTAGTTTAGATCTTTAGATAAGATCACTTTAGATAAGATCACCTTCTCCTGGCTGGTATTGATGCTAGTAGATGTTTTTTAATGTCTGGGTATTGAAGAGTTAGATATTAATTGCAGGCTTTGCTCTGTGGGATTATTTGTACCTGTCTTTCTTAGAAAGACTTTCCTAATATATAAAAGAACTTGGGTTTTGTAATCTAAACTCTATTTGCCATAGGGGGCACCCCAAGCTTAGTAACATTGTGATTCTTTTAGACTCATACAGGTATCACCTTGATGGTCTCAGACAAGATCTGGGAGAATTCTCTGGATGATCAGGCAGAAGCTTTCATTCTCATCCCTTACTTTCTTCTAAACAAAGTTTCTCGCTTTGTTCTGAGCCACCTGAAGTTGAGGGTGGAGTGACATAAGCACTACTTTGTCCAGCACCACTATGAGTGCACTGGGTCAGACCTGAAGCCAGCACAGTACTTGGTCTTGCCCAACCTCTCTCTGGCTG
Source organism: Macaca nemestrina (assembly GCF_043159975.1). NCBI lineage: Eukaryota > Metazoa > Chordata > Mammalia > Primates > Cercopithecidae > Macaca > Macaca nemestrina. The sequence continues at coordinate 60,259,468 of NC_092145.1, forward strand.
CTGCCTGTGTTTGCCCAAGGCCCTGGGACTCTACAGTCAGCCAGTGGCAAACTCAGTCCGTCTGTTGCTTTCCTTCAGCATGGTGAGATTCCCCCAGGCCCTAGGTGGAACCAGAGATGCCATCTGAGAGTCACGGACTAGAGGCAAAGCCTCAGACTTTGACCTGATCAAAGGCAAAGGAGCCTCACCTTGAGCCATCCACCACCCTAGGCCATGAGGAGTACTGCCATACTACCAGCCAATGTTCCTTTATGTCTTGAAGACTCTTAAGATAGCTTGTGGTCAATGCTGTCCAGCCTGGGACTTACCCTTCATGGCAGTGGGCTCCCTTGTGACCCAGGGGATGTCCAAAAATAGCAAGTAAAATGTCAAGTTCTGGAATCGAAGACCCCAAAAGCCTGCTTGGTCTTCTACCCTCTGTGGCACCTAAGGTGCAAAACATAAACAAAAATCTTTTTCACTTTTCTCTCTGCTTCTCTAAAGCAGAAGGAGTTTTGCCCTGTAGCCACCACAGTTGGCAGTGTGCTAAGTCACACCTGAGACCTGCAAGTCTCAGAGGCTCACCCAAGCCTCTCAATGTAGTAGTACCTGAGTATCACTGCTGGTTAATCAGGGCCCAAGGGCTTTTCAAGCACCAGATGATGAATGCTGACTGCACTATTTTCCTTCGAGGCAGTGGGTTCACTTCTCAACCATGGTGTATCAGAAATGTCATCAAGGAGCTAGGTTCTGAAACAGGGGCCTCATGACTCTGACTGATGCCCTGTTCTGCTATGGCTGTGCTGGTATGCAAGTTGCAAGACAAGCCCTCCCCACTCTTTCCTCTCCTATCATCAAGTGCAAGAAAGAGGTCTTTTTTGGAGCCATGAACTGTGCAGCCCAGCGTTAGGGGTGTGGGTGATTCCAGCATTACCTTAGCCACCCAAGGTGGTGTCTCTGTAGGTTGCATTCCCATCCACTCCAATGTCTCTGAACTCCTTTCAGCACTAAGACTCACCCAAGAGTTGCAGTCCTATGGCCTAGATTACCATGCAGATTTGTTTAGAACACACAGCACTTTGGCCCTCAGTGATAAGGTTTGTGGAAACTCAAGTTTGGACTAATGGTATCAGTGATTTTCTTCTCTTTGGGTCTGGTTTAAATGTTCCCTTCCTGGGCAGGCATTGGCTTATTTTGGTCCAGTTTTCCTTTCTACTCTAACATGACCGCACTTAATTTAATGCCTCACAATTGCTGTGTTCTCCAGCACCCAGAGTGTCTAGCTGCACTATATACCTGCTGCCAGTGTTGATAGAAGGGTGACATCAGCTTTTCAAGACTGCTTTTTTCTGTCATTTCAGTGCCAGTTTCAGTGATATGAAGTAAAAAACAGGTACTATGACTGCTCACCTGATTTTTGGTCCTCATAAAGGCATTTTTTTTCCCCCTGGGTAGATAGTTGTTAAATTGGTGTCCTTTTTGGGGGGATGATAAGTGAAATTCTCTATTCCTCCATCTTGCTCTGCCTAGTCATATCTCCTATATTTTTAGAGAACAGGATTGTTCAGTGTAGTGTTCTTGGTTGACAGTATTTTTCTTTCTTTCTTTCAAAATATATGATTGTTCTGTGTCATTATTGTTCTCCAATAGTTTTAGGACAATTTTTGGCTCTTTGAACTTCCACATGTATTGTATAATCATCTCTTGAAATTCCAGAAAATTTACATAGTCATTTTGATTGAAATTTCATTGAATCTTCAAATTTAATTGGGAAGATTCAGTGTCTGTGAATAATTCAATCTTTTTATCCTCAAAAATGGCATTTATCTCTACTTACTTAGATATCATTGAGCATCAGCTCAGAAACTACTAGAAAATTCTTTATTTTATTATCAGGGAAAGCTAAAATTTTGATAAATTTTTTCCTAAGTAATCTATAATTTAAAAATAGATTTTATAATTTTGGCTACATTTTGCAACTGATCTTTGAATTTTATATTGATAAATCTTAATTGTAATTAATTTGTTTTAAAATTACAATAAATTTAGTGTATTTTCCTATTCTGACCACGTTAATTAGGCCCTCTAATTCAATGGTAAATAATAGTGATAATAGTGGATGCCTTGTCACTTTACTAATTAAAAAAAAAAGTGATATGGTTTGGCTGTGTCCCCACCCAAATCTCATCTTGAAATGTAGTTCCCATAATCCCCACATGTTTTGAAAGGGATGCAGTGGTTGATAATTGAATCATGAGACCTGTTTTTTCTAATGCTGTTCTTATGACCATGAATAAGTCTCACAAGATCTGATTGTTTTATAAAGGAGAATTCCCCTGCACAAGTCTTCTTGCCTGCTGCCAGGGAAGATGTATCTTGCTTCCCTTTCACCTTTCGCTGTGATTGTGAGGCCTCCCCAGCCATGTGGAACTGTGAGTCTATTAACTCTCTTTTTAAATAAATTAACCAATATTTGGTATGTCTTCAATAGCAGCATGAGAACAGAATAATATAGTAAATTGGCACCAGTAGAGTGGGGTGAGCAACTTTGGAACTGGGTAACAGGCAGAGGTTGGAGCAGTGTGTACTGTTCAGAAAAAAGACAGGAAAATGTGGCAAAGTGTAAAACTTTGTAGAGACTTGTTGAATGGTTTTTATCAAAATGCTGATAGTGATGGACAATGAAGTCCAGCCTGGGATGGTCTCAGATGGAGATGAGAAACTTGTTGGGAACTGGAATAAAGGTGATCCTTGCTATGCTATAGCAAAGAGACTCACAACATTTTTTCCCAGCCCTAGAGATTTGTTGAACTTTGAACACGAGAGAAATGATTCAGGGTATCCTGCAGAAGAATTGTTTTCCCTTTCACTTGGTTCTCATTCTCTCTCACCTGCTGCCATGTAAGACATGCCTTTCACCTTCCACCATGATTGTGAGGCCTCCTCAGCCACGTGGAACTGTGAGTTCATTAAGCTCCTCTATCCTTAATAAATTACCCAGTCTTGGGTATGCCTTTATTAGCAGCATGAGAAAAAACTAATACATTATATATCTGATGAAGAGCTAATATTTAAAATATATAGATCAATGACACAACTCAATAGAAAGAATATAAATAGTGCCATTACAAATGAACAATGGAATTGAATAGAAATTTTTTCCAAAGAGATATAAAAATGGTCAACAAGTATATGAAAAGATGTTCAAAATGACTAATTTTCAAGGAAATGCAAATCAAAATCACAATGAGATGTTGCTTCACACTTATTAGAATGTCTATTATCAAAAAGACAAAAGATAAGTATTGGTGAGGATATGGGAAAAAGAAAATTCCTGGACACTGTTGGACAAAATGTAAAATGGTACAGCCATTATAAAAAACAGCATGTTGGTGATTTTTATGTTCATTTTCCTCAAAAAGAAATTAAAGAGAACTACCATAAGATCCAACAACCTCTCTACTGGATATATAGTCAAAGAATATAAAATATGGGCTTTGTAGAGACATGTGAACTTCCATGTTCATTGCAACATTAAGCTCAATAGCCAAGATACTGGGATCAAGGGAAGTGCTCATGGAAAGGTAAATATTTAAATAAATTGTAATATACATACACAATACTATGCTACTAACTTTAAAAAAAGAGATAATGCCATTTGTGACAAATTGGTGAACATGGAGGATATTATGTTATTTAAAATAAGCCAGGCATAGAAAGAAAAATACTACAGGATTTCAATTATATTTCAATCTAAATAAAATTTAAATATATAGAAATAGAGAGTTTAATAGTGATTAGTAGAATCAGGGATGGACAGAAAATGGAAAAAAATAGGTCAAATGACACATACTTGTAGTTATGTATAGTAAATGTCTAGATATCTAATGTATAGAATGAGAACTATAGTTAATAACGTTGTACGGTATACTAAAAATTTGCTGAGTAAATTTTAGGTGCTCTTACCACACAGACAAAAGTGTCAATATGGAAGGTAAGGAATATGTTAATTTACTTAAGTATAATAATTATTTTACTATGTATATCACATTATCATGCTGTATACCTTAAATATACACAAGAACATACATTTTAAAATAAAGTAATTCAAAAGTTTTGGACTTTAAAATAGTGGAGTAAAATTATGAGAAAGTAGAAGATGATCATTTAAAGCAATTTTAAAAATAATAAAATAATATTTCTACCATGCTAATAATGTCTAGGAACTGGATTCAGAAAAATACTCAATCCTACCGAACCCAGGAAAGAAAGAAATAAAATAAAAGTCCAATATAACAAACAGAAAACCCATAGCAAGATGGCACATTAAACCAAAACATATCCATAACTACAACAAATATACATGGTTTAAACACTCCACTAAATACATTAAATATCAATTCACCAACTGATTAAAAGAAAAGGAATGAAAATGGTTTACCATGCAAACACTAATCAAAAGAAAGGTGGAGTGACTATATTAATATTAGACCAAACAGACTTTAGAATAAGTAATGTAGCCATGGATAAAGAGGAAAATTTCATAAAGGTAAAGCAGTACATTCTTTACCAAGACACAGTAATTCTAAATACATGTGTACATAATAACAGAACTTCAAAATAAATGAAGCCAAAACCGATATATCCAAAAAAAGTAAACAGATACCCAGTTATATTTCAAATGTTCAACGGCCTTTTTTTAACTGAAAAAAATTCATCGACACATAAATGAGTGTTTGACGACATAATATAGAAAATATAGACATTTTCTATATTATGATTTTGTTAAGAGTTTGACTATGTGTGAAGGGCCACGTGCGGTCCTGTAATTCTAGCACTTTGGGAAGCCAAGGCAGGCGGATCACGAGGTCAGGAGATCGAGACCATCCTGGCTAACACGGTGAAACCCCTGTCTCTACTAAAAATACAAAAAAATTGGCGAGGCATGGTGGTGGGTGCCTGTAGTCCCAGCTACTCGGGAGGCTGAGGCAGGAGAACGGGGTGAACCTCGGAGGCGGAGCTTTCAGTGAGCCGAGATCGCGCCACTGTACTCCATCCTAGGTGACAGAGCAAGACTCTGTCTCAAAAAAATTAAGAAAAGAGTTTGACTATGTGTTTGTGAAAACTCATAGACATATACTTATAGCTCTTTATTTCCAGCAATCCATACTTAAAAAAATATATGGCAGAACAATGATGTCAGCAATAAACGGCAGAGTGAACCCTTCGAAAAACTCTCTTCTCCATAAAGGCAATGAGAAACCTGGAAAAAAAAATTTCAGACATCACCATTTTAGGACACTGGAAGTTAATCAAAGGATTACAGTAATCCAGAAAAAACAATTTGAGAAAAATAGCTGCATATCTGTAAGAACACTGAGCTTTGTGGCATTTTTAACTTGTTCTAGTCTCATGTTCCACTCTCCAACTCTATGGTAACCATAAAATTTAGTAGCTTTCATTTGCAGTGACAATCAGCATCTTAGAAATCACTAGAGAGAACAGAATCAGATGGACCTTTTTGAAAGTCTTATATCAAAATAAATATTATTATGTAATCTTTTGGGTTATTCTCTGAAACACCACACTTGCTAGGCTGTCTATATTTTATATTTGTTTGGAACTGAGGCAGGCTAAAAAGCATTTATCGTAAAAACTACAGTAACTTGTGGCTACCTGAGGTAAGGGTGAACAATTTAAGCAAGCAGTCCTTTTTTTTTTTTTTTTTTTTTTTTTAATGTTAAAAAGGAAAAGCTGGGGAATTAAATGTTCACAGAGACTTTGAAAAATGCCAACATATTCCTTGGAATCTGGAGGCCATGAGAATGCATAGAACTGTGTGCTTGCCAAAAACTATTTACATGCTCAGAAAAAAACCTGAGAAGGTGCTAAACTTTCACCTGTTGCTGACTTTGATGCTTTGCACAAGCAGTAAGAAGTTTTAGTAAATGTTGTTAGCATGCCTGAATGAGTGTTTATGTATGTTCAAACACATTCAGACCATCTCCATAAAGATTAGGAGATATTGTTTTCAGGTGGTTAAGAAAATTTCCATCCAAATATTTTCCTATCACTAAGCATACAGGATATATTGTGTGGCCACACATGAGAAAGAATGAAGACATAACAACAATAATTCAGCAAAATCACCAAACAGAGAACAACGATGACAAACTCTGAGAAGAAGGAAAATATGACTTCTTTGGAACACTCCACTCAACAATAGAACACAAATTATTCTCAAGTACACACAGAATATTCTTGAGGTTAGACCATAAAACGTTTTTCCAAAAGTAATATACAAATTGTCAGTAGGCACATAACAAGATGTTCATCATTCACCTTTAGGAAAATGTAACTCAAAGTCACAATGAAAAATCACTTTAAAACCACTAGGATGGCTATAAGAAAAAAATCACATAAAAGAAGCCAGTTCAAAAGGTCACATATTTTATAATTTCGTTTATATCAAATGCCCAAGATAGCCGAACTATTAGAGAAGAAGAGCAATTATTTGTTCTCAGAGTGTGGGAGAGTACTGAGAATCTTGTGTATGAGGGAAAATATGCTAAAAGCCCAGAATTGCATGCTTCAAAATGGTGAGCTAATTGTATGTCAATTATATATCAGTTAAAAAGTATGAATTCCATTTATCCTTCTAAAAATTAATAAGCATTTTCAATAGAAGAAAATATATTTGATTTAACATTTATTCATAATAACAGTCTGTCAAAAACAGAAGTAGAAAACATAATATTAAAAGAGCATTTAACAAAATCATGTAACAAAAAGTATTCTCAATAATAAAATGATGAAGCATTTTGTATTAGTCTGTTCTCACACTGCTAATAAAGACACACCCAAGACTAGGTAATTTATTAAAAAGAAAAAAAAAAAGGTTTAATGGACTCACAATTCCACATGGCTGGAGAGGCCTCACAATTATGGCAGAAGGTGAAAAGAAAGCAAGACACATCTTACATGGCAGCAGGTTAGAGGCTTGGGGCAGGGGAACTCTCCTTTATAAAACCATCAGATCTCATGAGACTTATTCACAATCATGAGAACAGCACAGGAAAGACACATCCCCATGATTTAATTCCCTCCCACCAGGTTCCTCCTATGACACTTGAGGATTATGAGAACTACAATTCAAGATGAGATTTGCATGGAGACACAGTCAAATCATATTATTCCACCATTGGCCCCTCCCAAATCTCATGTCCTCACACATTTCAAAACACAATTATGCCCCTCCAACAGTTTCCCAAAGTCTTAATTCATTCCAGCATTAACTCAAAAGTCCAAGTCCAAATTCTAATGTGAGACAAGGGAAGTTTCTTCAGCCTATGGGCCCGTAAAATCAAAAGCAAGTTAGTTAACTCCTAGATACAACGGGAGTACAAGTATTGGGTACATACGCCCATTCCAAATGGGAGAAATTGGTCAAAACGAAAGAGATACAGACCCCATGCAAGTCCAAAATCCAACAGGGCAACCATTAAACTTTAAAGTTCCAAAATGTTATTTGATTCCATGTCTTACATCTAGGACATGCTGATGCAAAAGGTGAGCTTCATGCCCTTGGGCAGCTCCAGCCCTATGGCTTAGCAGGATACAGCCCTGCTCCCAGTTGTTTTCATGGGCTGGCATTGAGTGTCTGCAGCTTTTCCATGCACATGGTGTCAGCTGCTCCTTGATCTACCATTCTGGGATATGGAGGACGGTGGCCCTCTTCTCACAGCTCCACTAGGCTGTGCCCCAGTGGGAACTCTGTGTAGGGGCTCCAACCCCACGTTTTCCTTCCACACTGCCCTAGCAGAGGTTCTCCATGAGGGCCCTGTCCCTGCAGCAAACGTCTGCCTGGACCCCTAGGCATTTTGCATACATCCTCCAAAATCTAGGTAGGGGTTCCCAACCCTTAATTCTGAACTTCTTTGCACCAACACTCCCAATATCACATGTTTGCACTATCATTTGTTCCAAAATTTTTTTTAAATTTTCTTCTTAATTTTTTCATTGACCCACTGGTTATTCAGGAGCATCTTGTTTAATTTACATGTATTTGCATAGATTCTAAAATTCCTCTTGTTATTAATTTGTAGTATTATCCCATTAAGGTCAGAGAAGATGCTTGATATTATTTTAATATTTTTGAATATTTTAAGATTTGTTTTGCAACTTAACATTCTCATAGATCATTCCCAACGATAGAATGATCCATGTGCTGAAGTAAAGAATATGTATTGCACAGCTCTTGGATAAAATGTTGTGTAAATATTTATCATACACATCCATTTGGTGTAAAATAAATCTGATGTTTCTTTGTTTATTTTCTGTCTGGAAGATCTGTCCAATTCTGAAAGTGGGGTCTTGAGTCTCCATCTAATATTGTATTGGGGCCTATCTCTCCATTTACTCAAACAATATTTCTTTTATGTATCTGGGTACTCCAGTATTAGGTGCATATATATTTTAAATTGTTACATTCTCTTGTTGAATTGACTCCTTTATTATTATATAGTGACTTTTTTGTATCTTTCTAACAATTTTGTCTTGAAATCTATTTTGTCTAAGTATAGCAATTTTGGCCTTTTTTTGGTATCCATTGTAATAGAATATATTTTTCCATACCTTGATTTTCAGGCTATGTGTGTCTTTATATTTGAAATGTGTTTCTTGTAGGCAACAGATAAATGGGATTTGTGCCTTTATTTATTTAGCCAGTTTATGTCTTTTGATTGGACAGTTTAGTCCATTTACATTAATGTTATTATTAATAAGTAAAAAGTTACCACTTTTTTTTGTTGTTGTTGTTTTCTAGTTATTTTGTTTCTTTTCTTCCTTATTTTCTTCCTTTCTTCCTCTAATAAAAGTGATTTTCTCTGGTGATATAATTTAGTTTTTTGCTTTATATTTTTTGTGTCTCCATTGTATATTTTTTGGTTTGATGTTACCATTAGGCTTGCAAATAATATGTTATAACCCGTTGTTTTAACATGGTAACAACTTAACACTATTTGTATAAGCAAAGAAACTAGAAGAAAACTAATAAAAATTCTACACTTTAATTATATTTTAGTTCCCTGCTTTTAAACTTTTTGTCATTTCCATTTCTGTCTTATTGTATTGGCTATGTCTTAAAAAGCAGTTGTAGTTATTATTTTTCATTGGTTCATTATTTCGTGTTTCTACCTAGGATAAGAGTAGTTTACACACCACCAGTACAGTGTTATAATATTCTGTGTTCTTCTGTGTACTTACTATTACCAGTCACTTATGTACCTTCAGGTGATGATTTATGCTCATTAATGTCTTTTCTTTCTCATTGAAGTACTCCCTTTAACATTTATTGTATGATAGGTCTGGTGTTAATAAAGTCCCACAGTTTTAGTTATTTTGGGGGAAGTCTTCATTTCTTCTTCATGCTGGAGATATATTTTTGATGGATATACTATTTTAGGGAAAAAGGTCTTTCCTTCAGCACTTTAATTATTTCATGCTACTCTCTCCTGGCCTGTAAGTTTTCCACTGAATAGTCTGTGACCAGATGCACCTCCATTGTATGTTATTTGTTTCTTTTCTCTTGCTTCTTTTCGAATTTTTTGTCTGTGAAGTTTTGAAGTTTTATTATTAAATGCCTTGAGATAGTGTTATTGCAATTAAACTTGCTTGTTGTTCTAAAGCCTTTTAATACTTGGATATCAACATCTTTCTCTAGGTTTCAAATGTTCTCTATTATTATCCCAGTGAATAAACTTTCTATGTATACCTCTATCTCTACCTCCTCTTTAAGAGTAATTCCTGGATTTGCTCTTTCCAGGCTGTTTTCTAGATCTTGTAGGCATGCTTAATTGTGTTTTATTCTTTCGTCTTTTGTCTTTTCTGACTGCATGTTTTCTTTTTTAAAAATGTTTATTTTAAGTTCAGGGGTAGAAATGAAGATTTGTTACATTAGTAAATTTGTTTCATGGGAGTTTCTTCTAAAGATTATTGCAAATTATTGTGTTTTCAATTATCCTGTCTTCAAATTCACTCATTCTTTCTTCTGCTTGATTAATTCTGCTATTAAAAGACTTTGATGCATTCTTTAGTATGCCAATTGCATTTTTTTTTAGCTCCAGAATTTCTGCTAAATTCTTATTAATTATTTTAATCTCTTTGTTAAATTTATATGAGAGAATTCAGTTTCTTCTGTTTTTTTAAATTTTTTTAGTATCATCAACACAGCTATTTTGAATTCTGTCTGAAAGATCACATATCTCTGTTTCTCTCAAATAAGTCCCTTGTGCCTTATTTAGTTTATAGGGTGAGGTGATGTTTTCCTGGATGGTTTTGATGCTAATAGATATTCTTAGGTGTCTGGACATTGAAGGGTTCAGCATTTATTGTAATCTTCCATTGTCTGGGTCTATTCATAGCTGTTCTTCTTGAGAAGGATTTCCAGATATTTAAAATTACTTGGGTATTGTGATCTAAGCTGTATCTGCATTAGGGGTCACCCTTATCCCAGTAACACTGTAGTCCTTGCAGACTCATAGAGGTACTGATGGTCTTGGACAAGTTCTGCAAAAATTGTCTGGATTACCAGGCAGAGACTCTTTTTCTCTTCCCTTACTTTCTCTCAAATGTACACAGTCACTTTCTCTGTTCTGAGCCACCCAAAGATGGCGGTGGAGTGACACAAGCACCCCTGTGGTCACCACCAATGAGTGGTAAAGCCAGTCAGGCATCAGTCCTTCCCTTCAGAGAAGTTAAGTTCCCTAGGTCTCAGATAGATTCAGAGTTGCCACCTGGGAGTCAGAGACTAGAGGCAAAATCCTTAAATGTCTACCTGTGTTCTAGTGTACTGTGGCTGAGCTGGCACTCAAACCACAAGATACATTTTTTCCCACTCTTACTTCCTCTTTCCAAAGGTAGATCAGCCTCACCCTGTAGTCACCACCACCCCAGATCACAAGGAGTACTGCCATACTAATACTGATGTTTCCCTAAGGCTCGAGGACTCTTAAGTCAGTTTGTGGTACATGCTGCCTTGCCTCTGACTCTCCCTTCAGGGAAATGGGCTTCCCTGTGGCCCAGGGCATGTCTAGAAATGCCATCCAAAAGTCCTCTCTTGGAATCGGGGATCCTGGGAGCCCACTTGTTGCTCCACCTACTGTGGCTGTACTGGTATCTAAAGTGCAAGAAAAAGTACCATTTACTTTTTCCTCTGCTTTTCTCAAGCAAAATGTATATTGACCCATAGCCACAACAGCTGATTATATGCTGAATCTCACCTGAAGCCAGCAAGTCTCAGAAGTTTACCCAAGGCCCTTGATTTAGTACCTGGGTATCATTGCTGGTTATTCAGGGCACAATGATTCTTCAGTTAGATGGCGATTAATTCTGCCGGGACTAGTCCTATCTTTCAAGGAAACAGGTACCCTTCTGACTTAAGCTGTGTTTAAAAATGACTTCTGGAAGCTGTGACCCGAAGGAACTATGAGGGATGGAGGCCTCATGACTCTGACAAGTGACCTGTCTTGCTGTGGTTGGGCTGGTATCCTAGATGCAAGACAAAGCCCTTTTCCCCTTTCCCGCTCCTCTCCTAAAATGGAAGGAAGGAGTCTCTTTTGGAGCCTGGAGCTGTGTGGCTTGGAGTTAGGGAAAGGGTGATGCCAGCACTCCCTTGATGCCACAGCTGGAGTCTCAGTAGGTCACATTCTCCTCTCCCCCAACAGTCCACTTTCTCTGGTTTTATTTCAGCACTAGGAATCACTTAAGACTTGTAGTCCTTATGACCTAAAATGCCTTTCAGGGTTACTTGGAGACAGGCAGTGTTGTGGTCGTGGTGTTAAGGTTTGCAGGAAATCAATTTCAGGCCACTTGGATTGACAGTTTTCCTCTGGCTAAGGCTGGTTTAAGTGATCCCTCCATGGGCAGACATCAACTGAGTTTGGTTCTTTTTTTTTTTTTTTTTCTGCTCTAACCCAACAGCACTGAGTTCATTGTCTCACAATTGCTATGTTCTCCCTCCCCCAGCACCAGAGTTGCTTTCTGTACCATGTTGCTGCCAGGGGTGGAAGAGGGGTGTCATCAGCAATTCAGGACTGTTTTTTAATGTCTTCAGTACCTCTTTCAGTGTTATGAAGTTAAAACCATGTATTATGAGGCTCTCTTAATTTTTATTTTTTATTAAAATGTTATTTCTGTGTCGATAGTTGTTAACTTGGTGTCCTTGTGGCTGGAGAATTGGTGGAGCTTTCTATTTCACCACCATGCTTCACCCTCTGTGCAGGTATTCATAAATATATAATATGTATATATAAAATATGCATGATTATAATACATATTTATTATATATTTTTATATTTATATATATTTATTATATATATTTATTATTGTGTGTATATATTAAAATCACTTCCACATTTATATATATATATATATATACACACACTGATCTTTTGGATAAATAACCATTAGTGAAATTCTTAGATTGTATGGTAGTTCTATTTTTAGTTTATTGAAAGTTGTCCATATTGTTTCCCAACATGACCATACTCATTTGCATTTCCACCAGCATTGTATAATTTTCTTTGTATACTCACCAGCACCTCTTATTTTTTATATTTTAAAAAATAGTCATTCTAACTTGGATAAGATAATATTTCATTGGAGTTTTGATTTTTATTTTCCTGATGATTAATGATGTTGACTTTTAAAAAATATACCTTTTGGCAATATGTATGTCTTTTATATGGTTTGGTTCTGTTTTCCTACCCAAATCTCATGTTGAATTGTAATCCCCAATGTTGAAGGAGGGACCTGGTGGGAGGTTATTAGATCATGGGGGTGGATTTCTTCCTTACTGTTCTCATAATAGTTTGTGAGTTCTCATGATATCTCTTTGTGTAAAAGCGATTAACACCTCCCTCTTCATTCTCTCTATTGCAGGCTATGTGAAGATGTGCTTTCTTCCCCTTCACTTCCATTATAAGTTTCCTGAGGCCTCCACAGTCATGCTTCCTGTGCAGCCTGCACAATAATAAGCCAATTAAACCACTAAAAAAATAAAAACAAAAACAAAAACAAAAACAAATTACCCAGTCTCAGGTAGCGATTTATAGCAATGTGATAATGGACTGATATAGAAAATTAGTAACTGAGAAGTGTGACATTGCAATAAAGATATCTGAAAATGTGGAAGTGACTTTCGAACTGGGTAATGGGCAGTGGTTGGAAAGGTTTGGAGGGCTCAGGAGAAGAGAGAAATATAAGGGAGAGTTTGGAACTTCCTAGGGACTGGCTAAATCATTGTGATAAAAATGCTGATAGTGATATGAACAGTGAAGTCCAGGCTGAGATGATATCAGATGAAAAAGAGGAACTTATTGAGAACTAGAGTAAAGGTCACTCTTGCTATCCTTTAGCAAAGAGACTGGTGGCATTGTGCCCCTGCTCTAATAATCTGTGAAACTTTGAACATGAGAGAGATGATTTAGAAAATCTTGCAGAAAAAAATTCTAAGCAGCAAAGCATTCAAGATGTGGCCTGGATACTCCTAACAGTGTACACTCAGATGAGGTCACATATAGATTTTCTGAAACTGAAACTTATATTTTAAAAGAAAGCAGAGCAGAACAGTTTGGAAGCTTTGCAGCTTGATCATGTGGTAGAAAAAAAAAAATCTGGGGAAGAATTTAAGGCTGCATAAATTTGCATAAGTAAAAATAAGCCAAATGTTAATAGCCCACAACAATAGGGAAAATGCCTCCAGGGAATTTCAGAGACTTTTGTGGCAGCCTGTCCCATCACAGACCTAAATGCCTAAAAGGGAAATCATTGTTTCATGGACCAGGCCCAAGGCCCTGCTACACTGTGCATCCTCAAGACATAGTGCCCTGTGTCCCAGCCACTCCAGCTTCTTTTGTCACTAAAAGGTGCCAAAGTACAACTCAGGCTATTGCATCAGAGAGAGCATGTCCCAAGCCTTGCTGGCTTCCATGTGGTGTGGGGCTTGCAGGTGCAAAGAAGGCAAGAGTTGAATTTTGGAAACCTCTGCCTAGATTTCAGAGGATGTATGAAAACGCCTGGATGTCCAGGCAGAAATCTTCTGCAGGGTTGGATCCCTCATGGAGAACCTCTATTAGGGCAGTGTAGAGAGGAAATGAGGTCAAAGCCCCCACACAGAGTCCCTATTTGGGCACTACCTAGTGGACCTATGAGAAAAAGGCCACCATTCTGCAAACCCTGGAATGGTAACTGCAACAGCTTGCACTGTGCACCTGGAAAAGCTGCAGGCACACAAAGTCAATCCATGATAGCAGTTGTGGGGGCAGTACCCAGCAGACCCACAGGGGAGGAGCTGTTCAAGGACTTGGGGGACCAACCCTTGCATCAGTGTGCCCTGGATGTGAAACATGGAGTCAAAGGAGATTATTTTGAAGCTTTAAGATTGAATGACTACCCTGCTGGGTTTCAAACCTGCAGGAGGACTGTAGCCTCTTTGTTTTGGCCTATTCATCTATTTTGGAAAAGGAGCATTTACTCAATGCCTGTATCCCCATTGTGTCTGAAAGTAACTAATTTTTTTTTTTTTTTTTTAATTTTACTGTCTCATGAGCAGAAGAGATTTGCCTTGCCTCAGATGATACTTTGGACTTGGACTTTTGGGTTAATACTGGAATGGGTAAAAACTTTGGGGCATGATTGGCTTTGAAAAGTGAGAAAGACATGAGATTTGGGAGGGGTAGGAGTGGAATAATATGGTTTGGTTTTGTATCCCCACTTCAATATTATGTTCAATTGTTATCCCCAATGTTGGGGGAAGGACCTGGTGGGAGGTAACTGGATTATGGGGATAGAATTCCCATTTGCTATTCTCATGATAGTGAGTGAGTTCTGATAAAATCTGGTTGTTTAAAAGTGTGAAGCACTCTCCCCACCCCGCTGGTCATGTGAAGATGTGCTTGCTTCCCCTTTGCCTTCCACCATGGTTGTAAGTTTTCTGAGGCCTCCCCAGCCATGCTTCCTATACAGCCTGCATAACTGTGAGTCAATTGAATCTCTTTGCTTAATAAATTCCTCAGTCTCATGTAGTTATTTTGAGCAATGTGAGGACAAACTAATACATTCTCCTTTTGAGAAATGTCTATTTAGATACTTTGCCGACTTCTTAATGAGAATTCTTGGTTTTGTTTTGTTTTGTTTTACTGTTAAGCTGTTTAAATTTTTGGTATATTCTGGATATTAATCCTTTGTCAGATTAACATTTTTAAGACGTAGTCTACCATTTAATAGGTGTTCTGTTCACCCTGTTGATATTTTCCTTTGCCATACAGAAACTTTTTAGTTTAATACAGTCCCATTTTTCTATTTTTTTAATGCCTATGCCTTTGAGTTCTTAGTCATAAAGTCTTTGCCTAGGCCAATTATTTATTTTGGTTTTATGTCTAAGTCTTTAATTAATTTTGAGTTGATCTTTGTATGTAGTGAAATGTGGGGATCTAGTTTCATTCTTCTGTATACAAACATTTCATTTTCACAGAACCATACATACACTGTCCTTCCTTCTGTGCATGTTCTTTGCACCTTTACAAAAGATGGGTTGATTGTAAGTGCATTAATTTATTTCTGTGTTCACTATTATGTCCTATTTTTATACGTGTTATTTTATAATGACACTACCATGCTGTTTTTGTTGCTGTGGCTTTGTGACATATATTCAAGTCAGGTAGTATGATGCCTCCAGTTCTGTTTATTTTGCCTAAGATAGCTTTGGCTATTTAGGGTCTGTTCAGGTTCCATATAAATTTTCCAACTTCTTTTTCTATTTCTGTGAAAAAAATGACATTGGTATTTTGATAGGAGTTGCATTGAATCTGTAGATCACTTTGGGTAGTATAGTTATTTTAACAATGTTAATTCATCCAATCCATGTGCCTGGAATGTCTTTCTGCTGATTTGTTTTCTCTTTAATTTCTTTCATCAGAGTTGTGTAGGTTTCCTTAGCAAGATTTTCTACCTTCTTGATTAAATGTATTCCTAGGTATTTCTTTTTGGTTAAAATTATTCCTAGGTTATTTATTTTATTATTTTATTTTATATTTTATTTTATAGCTGGTGTAGCCCTTGGATGACATACTTGGGTACTGGGGCTTGGGTAGAGCTCAGCTTGATAGACTTGACCTCAGGTTCCCCAGTGGTGCATGCTGGTGCTGGTTGTGGTAAGCCTGCCTGGGTCAGGTAATTTCCAGGCTCCTTGTAAAATGCTTAGGTGGGAGGAGCAGTGGTTGTGTTATGACTGCTGCTGGGGAGGGCAAGGTTGATTTCAGTAACAGCATCTAAAAACAGGCAGTTGAGGAGTGCATGCTTGGACCCCTAGTGGTAGTTAAAAGCAAGGCAACCTCTCCTCAGGGTGCTTTAAAATATGTGGTGGCTCTACTACCAGGAGTCATTACCAAGGGCTCATGCTTCAGCCTTGGAAGTAGCAGCCAGCATTCTCTCTCAGGTAATCTATTCAAATTGTGATGATCTACTTTTAGATACCTTCTTTGTAAAAGAGACAAGTAATAGATGCTTCTAGTCACCTATCTTAAATCCTATGTCAAGGCCATTTACATTGAAATTATTGATAAGGATTTACTATTGCCATTTTGCTATCTGTTTTTTGTTTGTCTTGTGATTGCTTTGTCCCTCGTAGCTTTTGTTGCTGTCTTATTTTGTGTTTTGGTGCTTTTCCTTTTGCATTACT
Organism: Macaca nemestrina; assembly: GCF_043159975.1. NCBI lineage: Eukaryota > Metazoa > Chordata > Mammalia > Primates > Cercopithecidae > Macaca > Macaca nemestrina. Next base: position 60,276,185 of record NC_092145.1, read on the forward strand.
AGGTTTTGATTCTTGTATTTTTTTCTTTTGGGTAATTACAGTAACTAGTTTCTTTGTTGTTACCAAGGGGCTTACATAAATTATATTATGGTTACAAGTTAACTTTAAGCTGAAAACAACATAATTTTTCTTGCATTCAGACTTAGTTCTTTTACATCTATTTTACTTACAGTATATTCTGTTTATGTCACAATTTTCAACACTGTATAGTGTGTATACATTATAATAATTTTGTTACAGTTGTTTTAATATTTTTGTCTTTCAGTTTTTATAGTAGGATTACAGTAGATTCACTCACCACTTTTATAACACTAAATTTTTGTCATCAATATTTTTTCCTTTGCCAACCAGTGTCACACTTTCTTTTGCTCTCATGTTGCTGTTTTGTATCTTGACATTTCAACTTGATGCACTTCATGTAGCACTTTTTGTGAGGCAGGTCTAGTGGTGATAAATTCCCTCAGCTGATGTCTGTGAAAGTTTTTATCTCTCCTTAATTAATAAAGAACATGTTTGTTGGTAGAATATTCTTGGTTGCTAGGGTTGTTTTTCTTCTTTCAGCACTTTGAATATATTATCTCACTTTTTTCTAACCTGTATTATCTCTACTGAAAAATTTGCAGATCATATTGAGAGCAAGGATCCCCCGGTAACAATATTATAAATCTTCCCTTGTGTTTAATCACTTTTCTTTTGCTACTTTCAGAATTATCTTTTTGACTTTAATTTCTCCCAATTTTGTTATAATGTGTCTTAGTATCAGTCACTTTGGATTCATCTCTGGATTCCTGGACCTGAATTTCTATTTTTTTTTTCAGGTTTGAACCGTTTCCAGTCATAATTTATTTGAATAATTTTTCTTTTTTTTTCTCTTCTCTTTTTTTTCTGAGACTTGAAATTGCTTATATTAGTCTACTTGATGATGTCCCATAAGTCCCCTAGGCTTTCTTAACTTTTCAAATTTTTTGCTCTCAGATTAAATGATTTCTAATAACCTGTTTTTGAGTTCACTGTTCCTTTCTTCTACTTGATTTAATCTGATATGGAATCCCTCTATTTATTTTGAAGTTATGTTATTGTATTCTTCAGTTGTTTTTTTATATTTTCATATTACCTACCTCTTTACTGAAATTATTAGTTGGTTCATGCTTTGCTCTTCTGAGTTCAGTGAGCATAGCTATAAACATTCTTTTGAATTATCTGTTGGGCAAATTATACCAGTGATGGTTAATATTGGATATCGACTTGACTGGATTGAAGGATGCAAAGTATTGATCCTGAGTGTGTCTGTGAGGGTGTTGCCAAAAAACAATTAACATGTTAGTCAGTGGGCTGGGAAAGGCAGACCCACCCTTAATCTGGGTGGGCACCATCTAATCAACTGCCAGTGCAGCCAGAATATAAAGCAGGCAGAAAAACATGAAACGGATAGACTGGCCTAGCCTTACAACCTACATGTTTCTCCTGTGCTAGATGCTTCCTGCCCTCAAACATCGGACTCCAAGTTCTTCAGTTTTGGGACTCAGACTGGCTCTCCTTGCTCCTCAGCTTACAGACAGCCTGTTGTGGGACCTACTGATTGTGTGAGTAATACTTAATAAAATCATACACACATATTATTTTATTAAGTATTACACAATCACTAGGTCCCACTCTTTCTCTCTATATATACACACATTTATATATAATGTATATAATTTTATGTATATATACACATTTGTATATTATATATAATTATACATACATTTATATTATATATAAATATATAATATATAATATTATATATATTATATATTATATTTATATATTATATGTAATATATAAAATTATATTATATTTATATATTATATACTATATATATATTTAGTTCTGTCCCTCTAGAGAACCCTAATGCATTAACTATCTTTATTTTATTATCTATCTTTATCGTATTAGATTCAGTTTCTGGAGATGTATCTTGTTCTTTTATTTGGAACATATTTATCTTCCCCTGTTTCTTCATTTTCCTTGAATCTGTGTTGTTGTCTGTACATAAAATAATAAAGCAATATCTTCTATCCTTGTCACACTGACTTTTCTTTTGTAGGCAATGGTCATCACAAACGAGCTTACTAGAGATTCTGGGTGCTTCTTAAATTTTTATGCTTATCCCAACTGCTATCTTTTTCCAGTGACTCCCAGGATATTTGGTTGTGTGAAATTCTGTCATTATCCTAAGACAGGTGAGATAGAAGCCAGTATTTGGAGATGCCATTTGGAAAAATTGGGTTTTTGGAGGTATGTTGTAATTCTTTCTTACTTCCATTGTTTTTCAGACCACCCTCAAAGCCCAGGGAGATGGCCACTGGAAATGTTTGCACATCTATTTAAAACTCACCATTTTGGTCTTCATAATATAGGGAGACTTATGAATGCAGAGGCCCATAAATTCCCAGAACTAGGTGATTGAGGAGACAAGCCCTTATGTAGGAGCTTTATAGCTCCAACTTTTATAAGTTGGTCCATTCAATGTGTACACAATCTCCTTTTAAGGAGACTTTGCATACCTGGATTTATTGAAGGTAAGTGGTGGAGCAATAGTCAAGAGAAGTGTGTCCACATTCTTGTTTAGGCTCCTAGAGGCCTATTGTTTATCTGCCTCATTGCACCCCAGAGTCAGTCTTGTTCAAAACTCCATTTTTGAACAATGACTGGAAAAGTAAGCAGACAGACCCCTCCCAGGGTAAAACTGGGATATAGGCATTTTAGCCCAATTTATCTGCACTGTTTTCAGGGGTACAGCTTTTGGAATTGCATACCCACCTAAAGCCACATTTTGTTCTCCGTGGTCTAGGGGGACTCGCAACTGTTGAGATATTTTTCTTTCAGTGCTAGGTAATTTGAGAGCCAGACTCTCTAGTGGAGGTTATAAAAGTTGGGGTGCTCTGTGTGATTCACACTTTTTATGTCTCAAGGAGAACCTTAGAGTTGTGAATTCCTTCCTCATTGTCAAGTGCTGTGCCTGGGATGGAGTTTGAGTAAAAATGTGGCTCAACTTTTTCTACCCATTTTGATGTGGACATCTCAGTTGGTCAGTATGCAGCAGTCTGTCAACTAGTATTTGAGTTTCTCTTAGAGGATATTTATCCATGTGTAGATGTTTATTCAGTGTATACATGGAAGGAGGAATAGTTAAGAGTCTCTTATCCAGCCATAATTTTGGTGGCCCAAGTCTGAAACTTAAAAAAAAAACTTCTATTTTCTGTTTCTATCCTTTATGTTGTTTTAGTCGTACATTTTACATATACACTTTCTTATTATTTTTACTTCATAAGGCAATAGTTTTTTAATCAGAATTAAAAATAAAAAACTAATATATTTACTAACATATTTATTATATCTGACAATCCATATACCTTCATTTTATAGATCCAATTTTTTTTCTCTGGTATATGTTTTCTTTTAATTGTCTAAAAGAAATTCATTTTTACCACAGATTTATTCATGTATTTCTCTCCACTTTTGTCAATTACAAAAAGCTTTATTTGACCTCTATTGTTAAACTTTATTGAAATAGAAATTGCATATTATATAATTCACAAATTTAATATGTGCAATTTTATTGACTACTATATTCATAAAATTATGCAATATTAATTATGATCTAATTTTAGAACATTTATATTTTCCCACAAAAACTTCCATACTTATTCGCAGTCATGTGTTACTCCTTACTCCATATAGCTCCTGAAAACTACTAGCTAAAATTATACAATATGTGTACTTTTGTGTCTAGATTCTATCTTTTAACATCATGTTTTTAGGTTTATCTATGGTGCAGCATTAGTACTTTCTTCCCTTATACATAAATAAACTCCATTGTATGGACGTACCACATTTTGCTTACCCATTCAACAAATAATGGGCATTTATGTTGTTTATACATTTTGGCTATGATGAATAATGCTGCTATGAACATTTAGGTACCAATTTTGTGTGAATACAGGTTTTTATATATCCTGGGTATATACCTAAAAGTGAAATTGCTTAATCATATAGTAACTCCATGTTCAACTTTCTGAGATACTGTCAAACCATTTCCAAAAGCAGCTATACTTTACCTTTCCTCTAGCCATATATGAGGGTTCCAATTTCTCCACATTTTTTGCCAATACTTGATATTGTTTGTCTTTTTCATTACAGTCAGCCTAGTGTAGAGATATAATATCTCATTGGGCTTTTAGCTTGGATTTCTGTGATAACTAAAGATAATGAACATGTATGTATGTGCTTATTGATCATTTGTATAGCTTCTTTAGAGATATATCTATTCAAATCCTCTAACAAATAAGTAATTTGGATATTTGTATTTTTATTGCCAAATTATACATTTTTATGTGTTCTGGATACTAGATATTTTATTAGATACGTATTACATTCTGTTGGTTGCCTTTTTATTTTTTGATGGTGTGTCATTTGCAGCACAGATTTTTTTCTTAACTTAAAGAGCTTTAAAACTTTAGCTCTTACATGTAGGTCAATTATGTATTCTAAGTTAAGTTTTGCATATGTTGTGAAGTAGGTGACCCAATTTATTCTTTGGCATATGGATATCCAGTTTTCTCAACTCCATCTGCTGAAAAGCCAATATTTTATTGAACTCACTGAGTTGGGTTATCACCCTTCTTGAAAGTCAGTTTCCTGTTGATGTAAGGTTATCACGAGATTCTTATTCCTCTTCTATTGATGTATATCTATGTATTTATGTTAGTTTTACTTGCTTCTGAGTATCCCAACTTGTTTCTGAAAGAGAGTAATTTGACGATGCAAACACTGATTTTTTTTTTTTTCAAATTGTTTTGGCTGTTTTACATCTCTCAATTTTCACATGAATTATCAACTTGTTAATGTACGCAAAAGGCAGTTTGTATTTTGATAAGAGCTGTATTGAATCTGTAGGACAATTTCAGGTTACTGACATCTTAAAAATATTATTTCAATTCAAAAATGTTATTTTAACATGAAATATTTTCTTATTTATTTAGGTCTTCCATAAGTTATTTCAATGATGTTCTATAGTTTTTACTGAAAAAGTCTTGCATAATTTTGTGAAAACTATTTTCAAATAATTTTTTATTATGATGCTATTATAAATGTAATTATTTTCTTACTTATTTTGGGAATATTTAATGCCATTGTATATTAAAAAAAATATTTTTTTTTGTACCTTGAAAACATCCTGAACTTATTTGTTCACTCTAATAGGGTGTATTTTTGTAAATTCCTTAGGATTATGTATATATAATATATATATAAGATGCCATTTAAAAATAGATAGTTGTAATTCTTTTCTAATCTGAATGATTTATATTTATTTTCCCTAATTTCCCTGAATAGAACATTCAATATGTTAAATAGAAATAGTGAGATGAAGATCCTTGTCTTCTTCACCATGTTAGGAGAAAAGCTGTCAGTATCCTACCATTAATTGTTTTCTGTGGGCTTTTTGTAGATGTCCTTTATCAGAACACGAACATTGTCTTAGATTTCTAGTCTGTTGAGTATTTTTTATCATAAAATGATGTTGAAATTGGTCTAATTTTTTGGTGTCTATGGAAAAGATTATGTGGTATTATACCTCATAATATTAATATGATGATTATACTATTTGACTTTTATATTATTGAATCAACTTTGGATTCTTGAGATTCATCTGGCTTTAATATTGTTTGCAATCATTTTTCTATTTTGCTTAAATTGTTATTTGAGTGTTTAGTTGGGTATCTAGGCCTCAATAGTATAACAATGATTGGTCTATAGCTTTCATGTGATATATTTGTCTGTTTTTAGTATTAGAGTAATACTGACCTCATAAGATGAATTGAAGAGTGTTACCTTTACTTTTTTGTTTTGGAACAGATTGTCAAGGAATGTGAATTTCTTCCTTAAATGTTTGGTAGAATTCACCCGTGAAACCATCTAGTCCTAGAATTTTCTTTGTGTGAAAACTTTGGTTCTAATTTATCGTCTTTATTTGTTGTAGGCTTATTCTGATTTTTAATTTCTTCTTGAGTTGGTTTCAATCATTTTTAACTTTAGTTTAGGAAATTTTACATGGGGAGGGTATTTTTATTATGTAGGTTACCTAATTTGTTAGCATACAATTGTTAAGGTATTTTATTATAATCCTTTTTACTTCTGTAAGGTTGGTGCTGATGCCACATCATTCCTTCCCGATTTTAATAATTTCTTTTTTTTTTTTTTTTTTTTTTTAACTGATCAGTCTAAGTTTTGCCAACCTTACTAATTTTTTCAAAACACCAATTTTGGGCTTTGTTAATTTTCTCTATCACTTTCCATTTGTTATATTATTTATTTTCATTCCTTAATATTTCCTTCTTTCTGTTTTTCTTGAATTTATTTTTTGTTCTTCTCTTTTAAATTTCATAAAGTAGAAGGTTAGATCACTAAATTGAGATCTTTCTTCTTTTTAGTACAGGTGCTTACAACCATAAAATTTCCTTTAAGCACTGTTTTTACAATGTCTCATAAAATTTGGTTACTGTTTTACTTTTTTTTTCCTCAAAGTATTTCTGATTTTTTTAAACAAAATTCACATTTTATTTAGATTGAAATAAACTATACAAAATTGATTTTCTTCACCAAAAATAACAGCAATATTTTCCATATTTTTCTAGATAAACAACAACATTTATTTTTGTAGGTTTTCCAGGTTTTGCTTATAAATCAAGATGAGGCAGTAGATAAGTGTCATGGAAAAAGACAGAAAAAAACAGACAAATCAGTTGTCAGTATCCATGGCCTCTGATTCTGTCTCAACCATGAAACAGAAGTGTTCAACATATACCTGCTAAAAAGCTTAGGAAGATGTAGGCTCCAGAAAGGAATGTAAACAGCAACAATGAGATGTGGAACAACAGCAGGCCTTTCCATTCAAACTTTGTCATTTGTTCCTTTAAGTTCGAGAAAGACAAAATCTACACTGAAATCCTTGTTTGGCGAGCTTGCAAGCTTTTCTCCAGTAATTTCTTGTAACTGTCCAGTATAGATTTTTAGCACATTTAAAACTCCTATTAGTCAAAGATCAATTGTGGGCTTCACTATACCATTTTATAAAATGTATTCCTTCCTCCCACACTTCTTCAAAATATATTTCTTCAAAGAATTCATAACACCCAACAAGTAGAGATCCACAGTGATAATAAATGTTATGTCTAAAATGACTTAACTAAAACAATTCCAGAGTGCCGTCAACAGAGATCACACAGAAGGAAACATGGCACTTTCAATGTTCTCTTCTGGAAGGACAGGTAGGTCTTCAAAGCATGAGAGTTCAAAAACAGGGGCCATTTAAACAGGTAGATTACCAATGGCTAATGTATTCAATGGAGTCCTATAGGCAAAGATATTTAGTGATTAAGTGGCCTACATACACCTTACGGCTTTTCTTCCAAGTATCAAATATAAGAAAGCCTGTTTTTAAAAGTCCCTTAGGTATTTTCCACAGTTTCAGAATTATCTGTGGGAAGCTCTGACTTACTTGTATAGAGTTTAATATACGTGTCCACCATTAAATTCAGGTCGTGTTTTATATCAAAATTTATGTTAAGCAAAGCCAACTTACTCGACCTTTGGTCTGTCAAAGTGTTCCTCAAATATGCTTTAAGACGCTTTCGTCCATTTTCATATCGCTCATTCTCAACCTTCATCACAGGAAGAATACACAGGACCTTCAGCAATGCATACACATTAGGAAAAAACTTGATGTCAGGCAGGTGGAGGGCTTCTTAGATGGTGGATGGAAGCTCTATATCTTTCCCCCTGTGTTTCCATTTGATTCTCCAACAATGAAGCTCGGCTGAGAGCGTGTCAGGATTGGGTAAGTCACTTCTATACATGTCAGCATGGTGTTCCTCCGACGTATTGAATTTGAGTTGTCCCATGACTGAGGGTACCAGAGACAAGCATTTAAGAGCTTTGAGGTGCTGTTCTGAGAATATATCTTTAAGTTCCTGATTAATGTGCTCCACTGTTGGGACACTTAGGGTTTCTTTATAGTAACTCTCAGAGGTTAGCTGAGATTCCAAGTTACCCTGGTGAGCTCTGCGGAATTTCCCAGGGAGTTTCATTTGAATATCAAGTTTGGTTGCCAAATTTGTGGCTTCCTCAAACCAAAATTCATGATAAACTTCAATATTTTCCATCACTTCGTTGAGTGAATGCAGTACTGCAGTCAAGCTACCAGCTGCAAAGAAGACATCAGAAGTTTGCCCCTGGAGATTTTTCCCAAAGGCTCTTGTAAAAGATAGGACATTTTTAAGAACAACAATAGTAACAATGAAATCAAAATCTGTTACTGCACTGCAGAGTACAAATGCTCGGCCAGCTATACAGTTATTCCATCTAACATTTGTGTCACTATTTATACCATCTAAACATAAAACAAGTGCTTGCAGGAGTTCCACTAAAATTTCAAAAGCATCATGTCTGCCTCTCCAGTGGGAATGGCAGATTTCCTTCAGTTCTTTACCCCTTTCTTTACTGTTCTGAAAAAGAACAGAAATTACGTTGTCAAGTTCTAAAAGCAGTTGTGGTGATCGATGGAAAAAAGAACAAACTTCCTCAATTGTTCCTAACGCAACAGATACTCCCATAACAGGTACTGATTTTGCCAACCACGTATTTAAGGCACAGGAAGAGCAGAGTGTGTAGATAGCCTGGGGATATTTCTCTAAAAGTCTAGAAGCAACAACTTTCATTTTGGAAGAAAATCCACTAGACACAATGTAAGCCTGGCCACGACAATACTCCATATTTAATCCCCACTTCTCAGTTCTCATAGTGTGAAATTTCACAGCTAAAATTTCTGCATCAGCTTCATAAGGCAGGAAGCCTATAAATTCCTCTCTTAGGTTATGAGATTCATCAACAAACCTAACCAACACAGGTAGGTGCTCTTCCCCTGCTATGTCCACTACATCATCAGTGATAATGGAAAAGAAGTGTGAGTCTCTCACTTCCCTGAGAGTTTCTTCTCGAATACAGCTCTCACAGATCTCTAGCATCTGCCTCTGCTGTGTTTTCGAACAAAACAACGTGTTAACTGCTGTTGTCTCAAACCGCTTTCTCAGAACCTCTTCACCAGAATTTATCCTACACTCTAGCAGTGCCTGAAAGTTATCTGGAGTAAAGAGACCTTCTGGGATTTCATCAGCCTCATGTCCATCCAGAGGTATGTTTTGCTTTCCCATCAGAATCAATATTTCAAATAGAGATTTTAGGTATTCTTTGTTTTCCTTCTCTTCAAGGGTTAGAGGTAAAATGTCCTCATCTTGCCCTTCACCCTCTTCTTCACTGGGGTTCTGAGCGTTGCTATTGTTGGTTTCTTTATGTTTTTGTTCCTGCTCAGAAGTTTCATCAATTTTTTTCTGTTTCAGTGTCCTGATTTCGTCTTCACTCAGTTCTTTTATTCGTTTTCTGTGTCTACTATGTGGGTTGTTCAAATGACTGGTAAGATCAAATATTGTTGGTATTGCATTATCTCGAAGAACTGTCCTATAAGGACTAGTTCTACAGATCATAGAGGTCTCAAAATGTTTGGCACATAATGGACAATGTTTATTTAGCTGATCAGGTGTTTTATCTTCTAAGTCTGCTCTCCTACAGTTCTCCACCCACTTCTGGCATCTGGCCGGGTCCCGTGGGAACCTGAAGAAGGCCGAGTCGGACTGCGTGCTCTTCCGCGTGCAGTTGGGGGCAACGCAGAAGTTCGGCATCGTCGCCCGCCGGCCGGCCCAGCCCTCCCCTCCCCGCCTCCTCAGGGCAGTCCGCCCGCCCGTCGGGGCCGAGGAGGGGAGCCAGGCCGGCCGGCCGGCTCTGCACGGCCGACGCGCGGGGGCTGATTTTTTTCTTATGATGTATTCTTTGATATAGTGGTCTTTTATGATGGTTAATATTAGGTATCAACTTGACTGGATTGAGGGATGCCTAGAGGTTGATGAAGCATTGTTCCTGGGTGCTTCTGTGAGAGTGTTGCCAGAGGAGATCGCCTTTTGAGTCAGTGGACTAGACAGGAAGTTCCACCCTCAGCTATAACAAAGCTGGTGGGAAAGCGGGGAATAAGTAGCTTGTTCGCTGTGTCTACTCACTCTCTCTCTCTCGTCCCATGCCTGATACTTGCTTCCTCTCCTCCAGTTCTTTTAACATCAGACTCCCAGTTCTTTAGTCTTTGAACTCTGAGACTTGCAGCAGCAGCCTGTTTGAAGCCTTCAGGTCTTTGGCTTCAGACTGAGGGCTCCACTGCAGGCTTCCCTGGAGGGAAGGGTTTTGGATTTGTACTGAGCCACACTACTGGCTTACCTCCTTTTCCAGCTTTCAGACGGCCTAAGAGGACTTTGCCTTGGAATCATGTGATCTAATTCGCCCTAATAAACTCCCTTTTACATATGCATACATCCTATAGGCTCTGTCCCTCAGGAGAACCTTAATACATTATATAACAATGTGTTCTTTAACTGTCAAATATTTGTTAATTTCCCAAATTTTCTTTATTATAGATTTTTATTCCATTCCATTTTAGTGGGAATACATAATTTGTATAATTTTAATCATTTAAATCAATGTAGACTTATTTTATGACCTAAAATAATGCTATGTTCTGTGAAAAGTTTCATGAGCATTTAATGGGAATTTTGATGTTATTGATGCATAGGTCTATAGATGTTAGATTAGCAAGGAAACAGAAGACATAAACTACATTGTATGTAGAATAGAGTTAACATCTATAGAAGTACAATGTAGTTCATGTCTTCTGTTTCCTTGTTAATATTCTGTCTAGTCATTCTATTCATTACTGAAACTGAAAAATTAAACTCTAAAAGTAATACTGTTAAATATTTATTTCTTACCTTAATTCTGTCAGTTGTTTTTTACGTGTTGTGTATTCTGTTACTAGGTGCGTATATATTTATAATTGTTTTATCTTCTTGGTGAATTGACTCCTTTATCTTAATAAATGTTTTGCTTTTTTTTCTAAGACAATTTTTGTCTTAACATTAAATTTGTCTTAAACATTAAGCTTGCCAATCAAGCTTTCATTTTGTTTATATAACATTTATTTTTCTATCCTTTTATGTTCAACGTATTTACATCATTTCCTTTTTATTTTTTTGAGGAGTCTTGCTCTGTCCCCCAGGTTGGAGTGGAATGGCGCAATCTCAGCTCACTGCAACCTCCGCCTCCTGGACTCAAGCGAGTCTCCTGCCTCGGCCTCCCAAGTAGCTGGGATTACAGGCACGTGCCACCGTGTCCAGCTAATTTTTGTATTTTTAGTAGAGACGAGGTTTCACCATGTTGGTCAGGCTGATCTTGAACTCCTGACCTCAGGTGATCCACCCACCTTGGCCTCCCAAAGTGCTGGGATTACAGATGTGAGCCACCATGCCCAGCACATTTTCATTTCTTTAAGGTCACTCTGTGTATATGCTGTGGCACACCTTCAATGCTGAGGCAGTGCTATAGACTTAAGGTTTTTGTCCCCCAAAATTTACAAGTTGAAATTGTAGCACCCAATATGATGGTATTAGAAAGTCAGGTCTTTGGTTGGTGATTAGGTCATGGGGGCAGTGCCTTCCTAAATGAGATTAGTGGCCTTAGAAAAGAGACAGTAAAGAGCTCCTTCATACTTTCAGCATGTAAGGACACAGTAAGGTCATCATGGTAATATGAAGGCCATTTATAAACTAGGAAATGTATTCACTAAGCCTGCTGGCACCTTGAATTTAGACGTTTCAGTTTCTACAATTGTGGAAAATAAATTTCCGTCATTTATAGCCACCCAGTCAATGGCAATTTTGTTAAAGAAGCCTAAACAAACTGTGAAAGGCAGGAAGTTTATAATTCTGCCTTTGCTTTGTGCTAACTCAACATCTAAGGGTCAAGCTGGTGTGATTGTTTAGGGTCTTATTAGATCGTTCCTGGGCATGGAAACAGCCCTTTGTATGTACTAGTCTTTAACATGTGCAGCACCTTTCATTTTCCAGGAACATATTAGAAGTGTTCAAAGCTACTAAATAAGCAGATTTGTTTTAATTTCAGTTTCTTATAATAGTCAGACATATTTATAAAATAGTAAAAATGTTTTATATAGTTTGTACCCCATTTTTTAGTTACTATTATATGATGAAGCCTTACCTGTATGCTAAATATTTCTCTAAAGCAGGAATTTTAACTTCTGCATTACAATTATTACAGATGTTATATAATTTACTATGCTATTAAAAATTCCTACTAATGAATAAAATTAATGATAGTATTATATGGAGAAGCTAAGGATTCTTGCTGTGTATTGGTATGTAGTTTTTGAAATTTTTATTTATTCACAGCAGGCTGTGACAGATTAGTTAAAAATAAATAAATAAATAAATAAATAAATAAAACATCATCACCAAGTCAAATTTTTACCATCAAATTGTTTTAATCCTAGCTCCAAATTAAAAACAATGTAGACTCTGCCTTTTTCATAGCATATGAAAATGCAGTAAACATCTACTAGCCATAAATAAGATAAATCGCAGACAATAAAGACTCCAAGCTACTGCTGCCCTTTAGAACTCTATGACACAAAGATTGCACCATGCTGCTGCCTAATATCACCTATACATGTGAGCCCTTCCTCTTCAATTCTTCTGTCCCCTGGGAATTTCCTGTCCCTTCTAAGTGGTGAACCATGCTACAGCCTCTGTTGAGATTCCTACTGTGAGGAACTTCCCCCACATGCAAACATTTCAAGGCATTGCCCAATAAAATCTCTGTGTTCTACTGCCTATGAGTAGTCAGATCTTTCATCTTGATATGCTCCCAAATCCCTAAAACCCCTATACATACATCATTGTGGTAATCACTGATTATATCTTTCGATTATGTTACTCTAAATAATATAGTGTTCCCAAAGTCATTGAGCTTTCTAGTAACATTCACATTTTATACATTTGCAAAAATAAAACATATTAATTCCAAAAATTTTGAAAAACTACAACATCTCAATGATTAAAATGTATGCATTCTTAAATATGATTGGAAATTTAGAAGAGAAGAATTCACACATTTCAAGTGACTCAGAGAAAATTGTTTCTGGCAGTTTTTGCTCTTTATAGATATATATGTTTTATATATATATACACACACACACATATTTTTAACTAAAATGTGACGTATTTTACATACACTTTGAGGGTAAAATTTCCACTTAGTATCCTGCATTTATTGTGTAAATAAATATTCTACATTAATTTATAGCTGTCTAGTATTTCATTGTGTGACTGCTTCATTATTTAATCAAGCCCCTAATTTCAAATATATACATCATTTCATATACTTTGTTATTTTAAAATTGTGGTCTTTTAGAATAATGTTTTTGCAAATATTCTTGATCATTTACCTCAAGAAAACTTAAAAGTTACATTGCTGAATCAAAAAAGCATGCAGTGTTTTGTTTAGTTTTTGACTTTTGGTATACTTAGCACCATAAAGATAATCTCAACCCGAGCAAGATAGACAACTATGAAGTTTTAAGCTCTTTTTTCCCCCATGGAAACATTTAAAAAGTACCCAGAGTTGGCTAAAATAACTTTATAAGAACTCTACAAAACAGTTAAAGATGTAAAGAAACCAAGTAAATGCCCCATAAAGAAAAAGTCACATTTTTAAAAGTAGGAAATTTCGTGGCATATGGATTTGCCCTTGCCCTGCCTCCATAGGACAAAACACACCGTAGTCAGGAGGAAGCAACAGCGCAATTCCCAATGGCTACCCTTGAGAGGGTAGGGGAAGAGCAACACTTTATTTGCAATGTTCTATTCTGCCTGTGGAATGCCAGAAGGTCTTTGTTTTGTCTAACTCGGAACTCAAAAGGGGAAAGCAGCGTAGTTCAGCTCTCAGGTTAGGAAAAGACACTGTAAAGAGTAAGCAGTCTTCATAAAAGCTGAAGAGGACTACAAACATTCAGATACCTCAGAGCAAGAGATTACTTGGAGATAAATACAATAAAACATCTAAGGCCCCAAGAAGTAGCTGGAGTAAGCTGGTGAATTAAGACCTTGAAAAGCAGCCCTGTATAAGAGGAATAAAATAAACATGCACACACAAAAATACACATACATTAGGCAAGATGCATGACCAGGTAAAACCTGAGAATTCCAGAAATCTTCACCCTGGGCTAATCCCAAGGATCAGAATAGGCCCTGATAATTACTGAAGGGCTTCCCCAGAAATAAGCCAGTCTATAAATACTAAGAGAAGTCTCTGTTTTTTAAAAAAAAAAAATGCCCAATTTTCCAAAAAATGAAGCAAGAAAATTTTTAAAACATAAAAATGTGGTCCATTCAAAGAAAGAAAATTAAGTGGCAGAAATTGTCTATGGGAAAACAAAGGCATTTGTTATACAAGACAAAGATGTGAAAACTGTGTTAAATATGTGCAAAGTGCTTAAGGTAAACATGGACAGAGAACCAAAGAAAGCTCAACAGAAAAATGACACGTGAATAAAAATGAGACTATCAACAAATAAATAAAGGTGAAAAGTACAATAATTTAATTAAAAACATATCACTAGGCCAGGCGCGGTGGCTCATGCCTGTAATCCCAGCACTTTGGGAGGCTGAGGTGGGTGGATCACAAGGTCAGGAGATGGAGACCACGGTGAAACCCCATTTCTACTCAAAATACAAAAAATTAGCTGGGCGCAGTGGTGGGCACCTGTATTCCCAGCTACTCGGGAGGCTGAGGCAGGAGAATGGCGTGAACCCGGGAGGCAGAGCCTGTAGTGAGCCGAGATGGCGCCACTGCACTCCAGCCTGGGCGACAGAGCGAGACTCCGTCTCAAAAAAAAAAAAAAAAAAGCATATCAGCATATCAGCATATCACTAGAGGGGTTCAAGAGCTGACTGAAGCAAACAGAGGACGATCCAGCAAAGTTGAAGATAGGATATTTCAAACTATTGAGTCTGGGGAGCAGGAAAAAAAAAGGAAATATTAACAGAGCCTAAGGGAGTTGTGAGATATCATCAAACAGATAAATAGACACATTACAGGTGTTCTAGTGAGAAAATGGCAAAAAAGATTATTTGAAAAAATAATGGCCATAAAATTTTCTAAATCTTTAGAAAAAGGTGTGGATGTACAAATCCAAGGTGCATGATGAGCTTTAGATAGGATATACCCCAAGAGACCCACAATGAGACATATAATCAAACACCCAAAAGCCAAAAACAGAAAATCTTGATGAACAGTAAGAGAGAAGTGACTCAAGTACAGTAGTCTCCCCTTATCTGTGGGGGATATATTCCAACACCCACGGTACACACCTGAAACCATGGATAGTACCATACCCAACGTATACTTTGAGTTTTCCTGTACACACATACCTATGATAAAGTTTAAGTTATAAATTAAGCACAGTAAGAGACCTGTTTTTGGCAGATATTTGGCTTCTCTTTGGCATATTCTAAACTTCCAGTGTCACTACTCTTGTGCTTTGAGATCAGTATTAAGTAAATTAAGGGTTACTTGAGCACAAGGACTGCAATACCATGACAGTCAATCCGACAACTGAGATGGCCAAAAAGTGACTGAGTGGGTAGTGCATATAGCATGGATAATTTGGAAACACGAGTAGTTCACGTCCAGGGTGAGATTTCATCACACTACACAGAATGTCACATAATTCAAAACTTATAAATTGCTTGTTTCTGAAATTTTATATTTAATAATTTTTTACCGTGGTTGACAATGGGTAACAGAAACAATGGAAAGTGAAAATGCAGATAAGGGAAGCCTACTGCACAGGAATTCCTAGCGAGATTACCAGTAGGTTCTTCAGTGAGGACCTTAGAGGCCAGAAGTACTGGGATGATAATTTAAAGTGCTAAAAGAAGAAAACTGTAAATCAAGAATTCTATATCTAGCAAACAAGAAAACTGTAAATCAAGAGTACTATATATAGCAAAACATTGGATGGACATCAAGGGTCTTTAAAAAATGAGGGAGAAATTAAAATATTTCTAGATCAATAAATGTTCAGAATATTCATTACCTCTAGAGCTTCCTAATTTTAAAAAAAATGTTAAATTAAGTTCTTCAAGTTGAAATGAAAGGACATTAGACAAACACACAGCCATAGGAAAACATAAATATCTGTAGGAAAAGCAAATACATAGACAAATATAAAAATATTATTGTGACCGGGCGCAGTGGCTCATGCCTGTAATCTCAACGCTTTGGGAGGCCGAGGCAGGCAGATCACGAGGTCAAGAGATTGAGACCATCCTGGCTAACACAGTGAAACCCCATCTCTACTAAAAATACAAAAAAATAGCGGGGCGTGGTAGAGGCACCTGTAGTCCCAGCTACTAGGGAGGCTGAGCCAGGAGAATGGCGTGAACCCGGGAGGCAGAGGTTGCAGTGAGCCTAGATTGCACCACTGCACTCCAGCCTGGGTGACAGAATGAGGAGATTCTGTCTCAAAAAAAAAAAAAAAATATATATATATATATATATATGTATATGAGATTGTAAATTTTGTTAATAACTTTGCTTTTCCTTTATCACAGGATTTCTGACAAATGCAGAAGAGACAAATAAAGAAAATCAAAGAAAAATGCAGAAAATTTCATTGTAAATGTATGCTAAAGTGCACAAAACGTATGAAGATGTTATTTGTACGTTAACATAAAGTGGGGGTGGTGAGCTGTAAAAAATAGAGTTTTGTATACCCTTGAAGTTAGACCGTATCAATTAAAAATAGATGGTTTTTAACTTTAAGATGTTATATACAATCCACATAGTATCCACAAATAAAATACCTATAGAATACACTCAGAAAGAAATGAAAGGGTATAAAAATTTGTCACTATGAAAAATTAACTAAAAGTAAGGGAAGGCAGTCATGGAGCAAATGAGGAGAAAAAACCGTACAGAAAACAAATAACAAAATGGCAAACGTAAGTCCATTTCTGAATTGTAGAAGATTTCCATCTGAAAGGCAGAGAAAATATTTACAGTTGCAAGTTTTCTAAAGTAAATTCCCTAAGGAAAGGTAAGTCAGGGGTTTACAGTCAGGTTTTGACTGGAACAAAGACTAAATTATTTTGGTAGCATTGAGATTTCTCAGGTAGGCATTTTTAAGCGGCTACGGTCATCCTAGTAACATAGTCATGATAGAATTTGATCAACTCTCTTAATGTGTATGTGTGCTGAGGGGCTTGGATGGAGTCCTTGGTATCATGTTGTTGTTATTTACTTTTTTTTATATTAATGTTTGTGTGTATGTGTGTTTATTAAACTTTACTTCTAGAACAGCTGTAGATTTGCTGCAGAATTGAGTGGAAGGTACGGAGATTTTCTATACAACCTGTGCCCTACACATGCATATCTTCCTGATTATCAACATTCCCCACCAGAATGGTACATATGTTAAAATCAAGGAACCAACATTGACAAGTCATTCTCCTCCAAAGTCCATAGTTTATTTTACAGTTCACTCTTGGTGATGTACATTACATGGATTTAGACACATACGTAATGATGTGGATCCACTATTATAGCACCATAAACAGTAGCTCTACTGACTTAAATAATCCCCTGTCCTCTTCCTCCTTTCTCAAACCCCTGACAATGACTGATTTTTTACTGCCTTTGTAGTTTTGCCTTTTCCAGAATGCCATATATTTGGAGTCATACACTATGTAGCCTTTTCAATATGGCTTCTCTTAGTGATATCCTTTTAAGGTTCCTTCATGTCTTCTCATGACCTGATAGATTATTTATATTCAGCACTGAATAATATTTTATTTTCTGGATGTACTACAGTACATGTATCCATAATTCACCTACTAAAGGGCATCTTGGTTGCTTCTGAGTTTTGGCAATTATAAATAAAATTGCTACTGAAAACATCCCGCAGATTTTTGTGTAGACACGTTTTCAACTTCTGTGAGTAAATAACAAGGAGTGTTATTGCTGGACAATATGGAAAGGATTTATTTATTTATTTATTTATTTATTTATTTATTTATTTATTTTTGAGACAAAGTCTTGCTCCGTTGCTCAGGCTGGAGTGCAGTGGTGCAATCTAGGTTCACCGCAACCTCTGCCTTCCGGGTTCAAGCAATTCTCCCGCCTCAGCCTCCCTAGTGGCTGGGATTACAGGTGGATGCCACCACGCCAGGCTAATTGTTGTATTTTTAGTAGAGACGGGTTTTTGTCATTTTGGCCAGGCTGGTCTCGAACTCCTGACCTCAGGTGATCTCCCATCTTGGCCTCCCAAAGTGCTGGGATTACAGGCATGAGTCCCCGCACCCAGCCGATTTGTTTAGTTTTGTAAGAAACCACCAAGCTGTCTTCCAAAGTGGCTGTATCATTTTGCATTCCCACCAACAATGCATGAAAGTTTCTGTTGCTATACATCCTCATGAGCATTTGGTGTCAGTGTTCTCGATGTTGGTCATTCTAATGGGTGTGTGGTGTTATCGCATTTTTGTTTTAATTTGCATTTTCTTGACACATATGAGATCGAGAATCTTTTTATATGCTTATTTTTTATCTGTGTATCTTCTTTGGTGACCTGTCTGTTAAGGTTGTTGTTCCATTTTTTTATTTGGTCTTTTGTTTCCTATTCTTGAGTTTTAAAAGTTCTTCATCTGTATTGGATAACAGTCCCTTATCAGATATGTCTTTTTTTTTTTTTTTTGCAAATATTTCTCCCAGTCTGTGGCATGTCTTTTTATTCTATTGACAGTGCCTTTAGCAGAGAGGAGCTTTTAATTTTACAAAAAAGTTGGAAGAATAGTATAAAGAACTGTCATGAGCCCTTTATCCAGATTCATGATAGTTAAAAGTATTTTGTCCAATTCGCTTTATCATTCTCTCTCTCTCACTTCCAGAATCTTTGAGAGTAAGTGGCAATCCTCATGCCCCTTTACTCCTGAACAATTCAGCATGTATTTATTAAGAAAAGGAAATAGATAACCACAGTAAAATTATTTCATTCCGGGAATTTAATATTCATATAAAATCTAATCGCAACCCATATTGTGTTTATTTTATTATATAATTAATATATTTTATTGATTATATAATAATTTATTATTTATTATGAAATGAAAAAATTCATATAAGGCAAGAATGAGCCAGAGGTGATGTGTTCATTTTGGTGCATTTTACCAAGATGAATGTGAATGTTGGTTTATATCAAAATTGATGGTATTAACTTTGATCACCTAGCTAAGCAGTCCTACAAGATTTCTCCATTATAAAGATACTATGATTTTTATTGTAAATAATAAGTAATACTTGGGAGATACTGAGAGACTATTTAAATATATTTTTTCACATGAATCCCTCCACCCACTAGTGTTGACATTTATTTATAATTTTCTAACCGTGTTATTCCTTCTGCATTTATTGGTTGTCATTAAATATAAGGAATATCTTCTTGTCCCTCCTTCATATTTATGTATTTAGTTATTTATATCAGTTTGAACTCATGGATTCTATAATATTCACAAAATTATAGTCTATTAATATAATTATTTATTTTTCTTTTTTTTAATTGTTTAAACTTTTTTTGTTTTTCTATTTTTAAAAATTTCTTTTAGAGATCGGGTATCACTATATTGACCAGGCTGATCTCAAACTCCTGGCCTCAAGCATCTTCCCATCTTGGCCTTCCAAAGTGCTGAGATTACAGGCTTGAGCCATAATTCCCAGCCTCCAATAATGAAATTTGATATAATATCACCTTAGTTTTGACCAGTGGGGATTCATTCCAACCACTTTCTGTGTCTCTTTGACATATCCCTATCATTCTTCAAGTAGTCTCTAAACTTCTAGCACAAGTTTTTCCAGGCCCATCATGTACTTTTTTGCTCCAGACCTGTAATTGGCTATTTCTCCAAGGAGCTCTGGAATCTTTTATTGGGTAATGGTATTCGTAAATGAAAATCTGATTGCTAGTCTTGCTCATTCCTACTGGGGAGTCATTGATATTAGCTCTTCTCAGTAGAAAATTATACTAACATGTCCAATAAAAATCTGATATTACAGAATTGATGGATGCATTCTAGCTCAAATTGTTTTTTTTCACTATTTATTATTTTCACCTCTAAAAGTGAGAATGCTGAATCTATACTGAATATATTTACTTATTTGCTCAAGCCTAGATACACAGGAAGTAGTTTCAGAAACACTAACTCATAACATTGTTAAAATAAAATTTACTAAAACATGTTCAATGTTTGCAGTTATCATTTTGTGAAGAAAATCCCTATAGAAGAAAATACAAAGGTATTAATTGTACAATTCAATAAATGTTGATACATATGTATACCTGTGTAAGTATCACCCTAATTAGGATATACGATAGTTCCACTACACCCAGAATTCTTTTTTTGAGACGGAGTCTCCCTCTGTCGCCCAGGCTGGAGTGCAGTGGCCGGATCTCAGCTCACTGCAAGCTCCACCTCCTGGGTTTACGCCATTCTCCTGCCTCAGCCTCCCCAGTAGCTGGGACGACAGGCGCCCGCCACCTCGCCCGGCTAGTTTTTTTGTATTTTTTAGTAGAGACGGGGTTTCACCGTGTTAGCCAGGATGATCTCGATCTCCTGACCTCGTGATCCGCCCGTCTCGGCCTCCCAAAGTGCTGGGATTACAGGCTTGAGCCATTGCGCCCGGCCCACACCCAGAATTCTTTTAGGTCTTCATCCTGTAAATTTCTACCCCATGACAGGCAAAGAACATTCTGAATTTGTCACCTAACTATCCACGCCTGTTCTTGTACCTAAATTATTTTAGCTATATCTCTTTGGATTATTTTTATAATGATTGCTAGTGATTACAATATATATTCTTAATTTATAATCAGGCAAAGTGTTCTTAGAGCTAGTATTTTACCACTTTACAGAAAATATAAAAATTTAGAATAGTATGATTACATTTACCTGCACAACTTTGTTGCTATTGTTGTCATATAGTTCACATCTTTAGGTATCAGAAAATCTACTATACATTTTTTGTTTTGCTGTAAACAATTTGTTTAAAGAAATTAAAATTGAGAAAAAATATATTTATATTTGCCTATGCACTTTTTGTGTCACACTTCAGTCCTTTGTGTAGATATGATATGTAATCTGGTGATGTAATGCTTCATTCTGAAGAGGTTTCTGTAACGTTACTTTAAGTGAAAGTTGGAGAGTAATAAATTCTTCATTTTAGTTTATGTAAAAATGAATTTTTCCTTAATATTTTAGGGATATTTTCACTAGTTATAGAATTAGGGATTGATCTCTCTTTTTTTTTTTATCTTCAGCATTTTAAAAGTAGTGTTCCATTGTGGTGTTTGTGTGTGCGTACTTGATTATTTACTTATGATGAGAAGGAAGTCATTATTTCTATCACTATTTCTCTCAAGGTAATGATTATGAACTCTGCCTGCTTTCAAGATTCACAATTTGTTTTTCGTTTCGCTAGTTGGAGTATGATTTGCTGAGGTTATGGTTTGATTCCATGATGACTGAAATTCACTGAAATTCCTGGGTCTCTATGTCAATGTTTTGAACTAAATCTAGAAAAAACAAAAAATATTAAATTTTTTCACCCCTCTTTTTGGGAGATTCCGTTCCTTCTTTTTGATTAACTTCATTACTGGTGAAAGTGCAATTTTGTGTCTTTCAAGAAGAGTATATTCATGGGTTAGTTTTCTAGGGATTTATCATATTAGAATATGTTAGTTGTGTTTATACCTGAAAAAAAATCTACTTTTGCATAAAATTCTTGCTCACCATTTTTTCCTTAATACTCTACAGAAAGGTAAATATTTGTCATTGAGGACATATGATGAAATAGGTATGATGAAATAGCATGCTGAAATAGGTAGGTAACTTTCAAACCCTAAACCATAATTACCAGCTCTTGATGTTAGCAATGCTGCTGTTAATGGGAGTGAGTTCGGCACATAAATGATGAAAAGGTAGAAAAACATACGGCTGTTTCTTTTCTGCTTTTTTTTTTTTTTTTTTTAAATCAAGTAAGGTTGTACTGAAGTGTGATGTCAATTCCCTTATATCCCATGTTTTTAGGTTATATAGTTTTCTCCTGTTGTATTTTTAAAAACTTAAATTTTCCTTTGTAATCTGAACACCTTTGCAGTTGCGTGTAGGTGTCGGTGTCACCTTATTCAGTATATAGCCCATCAATCTGCATACAATTGAATTTTTTCAACATTGGGAAAAATCTACAGTTATAGGGTTGAATATTGATTTACAATTGTTTTGATTTGTTGTCCAGAGATAACTGTAATTCCTTTTTAAAAATAATTTCAAGTTTTCTTTCTAATTCAGGGGATACATGTGCAGGTTTGTTACCTGGGTATGTTGTGTGACACTGAGATGTGAGGTATGAATGATCCCATCACCCAAGTACTAAGTAGGTAGTTTTTCAGACCTTGGCCCACTTCCTCTCTTCCTGCTTTTATAGTCTCCTGTGTCTATAGTTCCCATATTTATGTCTCTTTGTTCCCAATGATAAGGTATCACTTATAAGTGAGGACGTGTAGTATGATTTTCTGTTCCTGTATTAATTCACTTAGGATAATGGCCTCCAGCTACATCCATGTTCATGCAAATGACATGACTTGGTTATTTTTAATGGTTTCGTACTATTCAATGGCGTATATATACCACATTTTTTATCCAATCCATCATTGATGGGCACTTGTGCTTTACTCCATGTCTTCGCTATTGTGAATAGCATTGCAATGAACATGTGAGTATGTGTATCTTTTTGGTAGAATATCTTTTTCTTTGGGTGTATACCCAGTAATGACATTGCTGGCTTGAATGCTAGTTCTGCTTTGAGTTCTTTGTGAAATTTCACAACTTCTTTCCACAGTGGCTGAACTAATTTACATTCTCTTCAACAGTGCGTAAGTGCTCCCTGTTCTCTGCAACCTTGCCAGTATCGGTTATTTTTTTTTTTTCACTTTTTAATAGTAGTCATTCTGACTGGTGTGAGATGGTATCTCATTGTGGTTTTGACTTGCATTTCTCTGATAATTAGGGATATTGAGCATTTTTCACATGTCTGTTGGCTGCTTGTATGTCTTCTTTTGAAAGGTGGCAGTTCATATCCTTTGCCCTTTTTGATGGGGCTGTTTATGCATGTTAAATTGTTTAAGTTCATTATAGATTCTGAATAATAGATTTTTTTCTGATTAGTATTTTGTGAATATTTTCTCCTCTTCAATAGGTTGTATTTTTACTCTGTCGTTACTTTATTTTGCTGTGCAGAAGCTCCTTAGTTTAATTAGATTCCACTTGCTCATTTTTGTTTTTGCTGCAATTGCTTTTGAGAAATTAGTCCTAAGTTATTTGCCAGGAACAATGTACAAACTGGAAACTAGGAAACTAAGTTTTCTTCCAGGATTGTTATAGCTTGAGAGCTTACATTTGAATCTTTCATCGATCGTGAGTTAATTTTTTGTATGTGCTGAAATGCAGGGTCTAGTGTTATTCTTCTGCATATGGCTAACCAGTTACCCAAGCCCTCTTTGTTAAACAGGGAGTCCTTTCCCCATTGCTTATTTTTGTCAACTTTCTTGAAGATCAGATGGCTGTAGGTGTGCAGCTTTACCTGGGTTCTTTCTTACCTTCCACTGGTTTATGTGTCTGTTTTTGTGCCAGTATTGTGCTATTTTTTAAACTATAACCTTATAATATAGTGTGAAGTCAGATAATGTGATTGCAGCAATAACACATTCAGACCAGATCCATGTCACCAAGTTGGTAACCCAGGAGAAACCACGGCTGCAGCAGCTTTCCTCCCACCCCAGACTTTTATGAGCTAGATGCCATTGCAGGGAGTGTTTGCCCACCTTCTACTTCCCAATATCTGGATTGCCCTTCACTGTTACTTTGGATTCCCATTTTCCTGTTGAATGAAATCTCAAAGAGTTGATAATTATGCACTATTTTGCTATTTCCAAGTGGCAGGGGCATGCCCAAAGCCTCTAATCCACCATTGTTTTATTAGGAATTCTGGGCTGTTTTTTCTTTGCTTTCTTTCTTTCAGAAGTTTTTGTTTTTTCTTAATCAGATGGCTCCATCACAATTGCTGAAATGAAGCGATAGACAAATGAAAAGCCTTCCAATTTGATCCAAGTGTCTGTTGTTTAAGCACTTGCTAGCTCTTGGTAGCTCGTGCTAGTTTTCCTGTGTTCTCTGGAGGGAAGACCAGAAGGTGATGCTGGGAATCAGTCCCCGGTGCTCCCCTTATGTGGACTATTGTGAGGCACATACATACACTCACTGTCTCTGCTCTTAGAGGGGCAGCCTTCAAAACAAAAGGGATGAGTGTGGGGGATATGTCTGTGGGAGTTCCCATGGCCACTGGCTGGTCCAACCTCACCACATCTCAACCTAACAAAACACACCCCTTCGGGGAACTTAGAACCCTCTCAGCTGAGCACCACCTTGGAGGTTTTTCTGGGATGCAGCCTCAAGTTGGTGCTGCTAACTGCTGCTGCTGCCATTACTGCTGCAAAAGGATAAGGTGGGATAACTACAGTTCTTAAGTTGAATATCCATTTTCTTGATCTGCATAGAAACTACTCACTCTTTTAATTTTTATTTTTTGGCAGCTTAAGGACTTTTATCTTACGTTTATGACTTGCTTTTTCTTTTTCATGGAGAGCATGTTTTCCAGTGTCTCATTGGTAACACCAATCAGATTTATTTTTAGTCATTATCCTTCTACGAATGAAATAATTTCAGGAGGATGTGTTAACCAAGACTTCAGAAGCAGGTTCATTTCCCTAGGCCCACCATATGTTTCAAAGAATCCTTGTAAGACCATTTTGTTCCTGTTAAAGTATCCTGGAATCGTAAGAGATATGTATGCAGTGTTTTCCATGAGATAATGTTGTTTGAATTGGCCCAAGTAATGCCATATAATTTCAATGGAAGTGGAAAATCAGAATTTTTCATTCAGTGAGTTTCATGATTGACAAGGAACATTTTACATGTTTTCATGGCACATTCTTTTTTCACAGATACAATGCTTAAATACTTGACTGCTCAGTAAGAAATATGAAGAGCTATCGTGCTCACTCTTAGATACTGACTGTATTGGTATTTTTTCCCAAAACAACAGATGAACAAGGTTGATGTGACTATATTATATTTCAATTTCTAGTACATTAAAATTATTTATCTATGACAACTGTTTAAGCATTCTATAACACTCTAATCCTAGGGAGTTTCTGAAAATATCTTAAATTTTTAGCATAAACTCTAGATGGTCCATTGGTCAGTACCTACAAACCAATAGAGAATTCTTTTTTTGTCTACATACTTTTCTACACTTTCTAGTATGCAATATACTGCTACCATTATTCATTTGGATTCAAGCTGCGTTAGGAATAGAGGGAGAGATAATTGTTAGTATGGTTTCAATGTTTGTATCTCTCCAAATTTCATATGTTGAAACCTAATCCTTAAGATGATGATTTTAAGAAGTGGATCTTTGGAAGATAATTAGGTCGTGAGTATGGAGTCCTCATGAGTGGGATTTGTGCCCTTACCAAAAAGGCTTGAGGAAGCTTGCCAGCCCTCTTTGGCTCATCCACTATGTGAGGATAGAGCAAGAATGTGTCATCTATGGGGAATGGGCCCTCACCAGACATCAAATTTTCTGGAGCCTTGATCTTGTACTTTCCAGTCTTCAGCACTGTGAGAAATAAATTCCTGTTGTTTACAAATTACCAAGTGTAACATGTTTTGTCATAGAAGTCTGAACTGACAAAGGCAGTTGTATTTTCTTGAGAGTAAATAAAAAATCAGTTCTAAGGGTGAGTTGTGTTTCTGAGAATAATACTCTGAATATCCACCTGTCTGGCAAGACTGCTATTTATATTGCTCATTGTGAAGTTTATTTCAGCTCTTTTGCTCTTGTTATGAGTAAACATTCCTTTCCAACTCTACTACTAGGTAGTATATCAGCCTTGTTTAGGTTTTTGAAAAAGGAGCTATTATTTTGTATCTATTTTTGTGTCTTCTGCATATTATAAGAAAATTGAGCAAGAGGTGTGAGGATGCCATTTTAAAAACTCAGAAAATCATGATTGGATTATTGAAGAAAACACCACATATCTTAATTTTCCCCTTCTTTCTTCTATAATCACAGCATTTTTTCCCTTGAATATTCACTAGAGAATTGATGAACACTTTAATGTTTGCATTTTATAAAATGTACCATAAGATTTTAAGTCATTTTTTTAATTTTTTGAACCATTCATACATTTGTTATATTTTATTCAGGTTAAATTGAGATTAATCCGTAATATTTTAAAGGAAATACTATGAAGAAAATTAATTACAAAGGGAAAAATAATTTGAGGAAAATTTCTTACTTTGACCTAAAAGTTTACTTCCCTGTTATGAAACTCTATCCTAAGAAAATAATAAGTTTTGTACCAAAAGCAATTGTAACAAAACCCAAAACTGTCAAAAATGGGGTCTAATTAAACTAAAGAGCTTCTACTCAGCAAAAGAAACTACCATCAGAGTGAACAGACAACCTACAGAATGGGAGAACATTTTTGCAATTTATCCATCTGACAAAGGTGTAATATCCAGAATCTCCAAGGAACTTAAATTTACAAGATAAAACAAACAACCCCATCAAAAAGTGGGGAAAGGACATGAACACCACTCAAAAGAAGACATTTATGTGGTCAAAAAACATATGAACCAAAGCTCACCATCACTCAGCATTAGAGAAATGCAAATCAAAATCACAATGAGATGCCATCTCACACCAGTTAGAATGGCGATCATTAAAAAGTCTGGAAACAACAAATACTGGCAATACTGTGGAGAAATAAGAACGCTTTTACATTGTTGGTGGGAGAGTAAATTAGTTCAACCATTGTGGAAGACAGTGTGGTGATTCTTCCAGGATGTAGAGCTAAAAATACCATTTGACCTAGCAATCCCATTACTGGATATATATCCAAAGGATTATAAATCATTCTGATATAAAGACACATGCACACGTATGTTTATTGCAGCACTGTTTACAATAGCAAGGACTTGGAACCAACAAAAATGCCCATCAATGATAGAATGGATAAGAAAATATGGCACATATACACCATGGAATACTATGCAGCCATAAAAAAGAAAGAGTTCATGTGTTTTTTGCAGGGACATGGACGAAGCTGGAAACCATCATCATCAGCAAACTAACACAGGAACAGAAAACCAAACAATGCATGTTCTCACTCATAAGTGGGAGTTGAACAATGAGAACACATGGATACAAGGAGGGGAACATCACACACCGGGGCCTGTCGAGGAGTGAGAGGAAAGTGGAGGGAGAGCATTAGAACAAATACTTAATGCATGTGAGACTTAAAACCTTGATGACAGGTTGATAAGTGCCGCAAACCACAATGGCACATGTATACCTGCATAACAAACCTGCATGTTCAGCACATGTATCCCAGAACTTAAAGTAAAATAAATATATATATATATATATATATATAAATTAAATTGTTTAAAAATGGAAAATAGTAAATTTTCTTATCATTCAATCAAATTTTATTTAGCCCTTGATTCTGCAAACTATTCTAGGCACTATGGTGGAATCTAAGATAAGACATATTATTTTTCATTCAGTTCTATATAATCTTATTGATACTGGCTTTAATGTGACTTTACAGAATATATCAGGTTAACTGAATTTGTGAGAGTAACCTAATCTACTTCAGGTAAATATTTGTTATCAATATTTTATTCGTTAATTTTGTAGTCCTTCACCTAGAAACCATTTAGAGTAGTTACTGAATAATCTGGTGGAAATTCAAAAAGGAATATTGCATTTCTCCTGACCTGCCTAAGTTGTTCACATCCTAGTGCAGAAGACAGAAGCAAACACCAAAGAGTATAGTAACTTATATTAACATGAACAAACACCTGTGGGAGTAAAGAGAAGACAGTGATTAATTTCTTCTTGTCTACTTTCTTGTCTACTCTTTGAGCGCAAAAGCTATTTATTTCATGTTCGAAAAATATCACCCATGGACGCGTGCCTGTCTCATTGTAACCATTCAATGAATATGTGTTTAATACATAAATAAATAAAATGTTAAAAGTAATTTGAACTGTTTCACAGAGAAAGTTATATTTGTGAGTCTTAAAAGTAGGAAAGGCTACTTCCAGGAGAACAGTGGTAGAAAGAGCATTCCAGGCAGAAAGGGTAACGTGAGCAAAATTATACAAATACAAAAATGAATAGTGTGACTGAGGAGCAATCATTATTTAGTTATAGCAAATAATGCCATATATACTTAAGGCTTTTTCTAAAAAGGTTTCTTTAGGCTCAGCTGATGAGTGAAGGCATATGACAACCTAAGGAAATGGGATATTATTCTGTAGGTCATTAGAAATCACTGATGATTTTCAAGCGACAGGATGAGAACTCGTTTGAGTTCTTTGTACTAATGGAGAGGAAAACAGGAAAGAGTATGTCAAAAACCTTTGTAAGTATTTTTAAAGCATTGTAAAAATAAAGATTCAAAAATTGTCTCAACACATTGTAACAAAATTTTATTCAAAGTCTAAGATGTGCTGCTTTCCATACAGGTAGTTTTTCTCAAAAAATTGGCATCTACTCTCTTAGACAAGCTGAGTAGTAACCAAATGATGCCATGTGTTACTGTGCTTTTTTTTTAACCTCATGAACTCTTGTCATATTTTAATTCCACATCATATTATTTCTTTGTAGGAGATGCTTTGGGGATATGGACAGGCATTGTATTTATGAACTGTAGTGGCAGTTAGCCATTTCCAATTTAGTAGAATCATAACTTGTTTTGACAAACACACAAATGCTCTGGGTTTAAACACTACTTCTTTAGGAGTATGTGAGGACTTATAGCCAATAATGTTTGTCGTTATCTTACCATAAAAAATTTCAGGGTTTATTACTTGATGCCTTTTATTTTTGCTGCAATCCTAGTGGCTAATATGTACATTTATGAGCTGTATTTTATCATTTGAAAGATCTTGAAACATTTTTTTCAGTAGGAAGTTGGATATTTTCCATGAGCATAAGAAAAAGCTCTAAATAATAGATTCAGAAAACTTTAAAATAAGCACTAGACGGTTTTAAAACAAAAACTAAACAAAAACTAAAGATACAGGAGTGAGGATGATTCCGTGTTCCTGCCTCCACTGCTGTCATTATAGCACAAAAAAATCGGCTTTAAATTCTTTCTGTAGATGAGAATGTACATGTAGTTTTAAGTTGCCCTTTCATGACAGCTGCTTTGCAATATATATATTTTTCAGAAAAATGTATTTTAAAAAGCATGCTATTGTAACATTTCTATGTATACTTTCCAATTGCCCTTCACATCTGTTGTTGTCCAAAGGTGGTGTATGTCTCCTCGGTATAATAATTTTCAGGTCCATAGTCATGCAAAATTAAATATGTACACTTGAAAGATAAGTTGTATGAGTAATCCAAAATACGATTTTGTTGACTTTAAGAATTATTTTATTTGGTTTATGAATTTATATTCATTTATGTAATCTTTAAGTGCTTTAAGATACTACACATGTGATACCAAAAAAAAAAAAAAAAAAAATCATTAGTCAAGGCCAAAGTAATTGTTAGCAGTATTTAATGCATGCAAGACATCATATTTTGGTCACTGATATAATCATTTATGAATAACCTATTACAATTTGTAAGGACAGAGGTGACCTTTTCCTTGTAAGCAAAGGGCACATTTTACAGCTTTCTGAACATGTCTTATCTACTTAAGAAGTTTGAGAAAATATAAGATTTGCTGACATTTAATTTTATTCTAGTTCATTGCCATTAACTTCCTGATGCTGACTTTGAGATAGTCATATATGGTCCTTTGTTAAGACAAAAAATAAAAACTCTCTATGTCACTGAAACTTGTTAAAGTATGAAGAAAATAAGAAAAGGATTGAAGAGTTTAATAAATGCTTGTGATTATTAATACTGAGTGTCAACTTGATTGGATTGAAGGATACAAACTATTAATCCTGGGTGTGTTTGTGAGGGTGTGGCCAAAAGAGATTAACATTTGAGTCAGTGGGCTCCACATACTTAAATTCACATGAACACATGAACAGGAAAAAGATTAAAAACTAGAAAATGTTTCTGATTCTGAGCTTTTTTCCAATGTTGCAATTTAATCTAGAATACAATTCCATTCCCGACTATGCCACACCTTTTAATATACTCAGTGTCTGGCCTTGAATCCTGTGGATCAATTCAGCTATGAATTTAACAAACTATGGAAGCTTTCTATGAGCGTATGTTCAACCATGCATTTGCTATCCTCCTCTCCACAGTGTGTAATGGATTTGGACATAAAATTCAAGGTATTTCACAGGCTGCTTGCTATGTATGGAAAATCAGAGTTCAGAATGAGGTTTCCATTCCAGTTAATTTAATGTTTGAAGCATGTGTGTGTGTCAGCTATGAGAGATGGGTAGTTATATTGTGTGTGCAATAAAAGAATCAAATCTTCCTTACTCCTCCCCCTATGCTTAGCCTTCCTTGAATGTGTTCATTAAATTGATAAATGACTTCCAGCAAAGAACATTAGAAATACTTCAGACATTGGAGAATAAAAACTGAATGAGAAAAACTGAAATTGAAGTTACAATATAATAGAGAATATTCTATTACAAACCTCAGTCTTAGTAATTGTTATTTTGATACTGCAATTTTTTTTCACTATTGGCTATGTTTATATTTCAAATATTATTTTTTTAAAATCAGACCCTTGTACTAATCACAAATGTGAATGCAAAATATCTGAGACATGTCTGTCAATTTAGAAAGTTTATTTTGCCAAGTTTAAGGACATGCCTGTGACAAAGTCTCAGGAATCCCTGAGACATGTACCCAAGGTGGTCAGGGGTACAGTTTGTTTTTATACATTTTAGGGAGACATGAAACATCAATCAATATGTGTAAGATGTACATTAAGTGGTCTGATAAGGTGGGATAACTCCAAGTGGGAGCTTCCAGGTTAGCAGTCGATAAGGGAAAAAAGGTTGAATTCCTTTGAATCATTGATCAGCCTTCCACTGAATACACAATTCAGTCTGGCTCACTGAATGTGCATTTTTACATAAATAATAGGAAAGAGGGAGTGTGGGGGTCCATCCCACAGACCCTAACCCAACAATGGATGAATAATGTACACTGACACAGATATTATGCTTGTCAGTCTGGCTGAGGGTCTGGGCCGCTTACAGACTCCCAGGAGAGTGTTGTAAAGAGTTGCGACCATGGCCCCAACTTGCTGGCCTTTCCGGCATTTATTCAGCCCACATTAAATGACAAAAGTCTCAAGTAAACACCACTAGAAGGTAATTACTGTTGCCGACCCCCCAAGTAGAGAGCAGTGGATGGTCAAAGGTTAGTCTTAGGACCACATGGGTAAACATGTTATTTAGATAGACTCCTCTACATTCCTATGTTAATTACCCTTGCTATAGCTCAAAGAGGATTAGGCTGCCTTCAGTCATAACTGTATCCTGAAGCTTTTTCTAAAACCTTCTAGCCCTCCAAGAAGGTTTATGTTACAATTTTTCCCAACATCCTGACTGAATCCCTACATCTTCCCCTTTTCTGTATTCTGCATCAGGTCTTATTGATTGGAGAGCACAGATGTATGCAGCAACAGGTTTGTCAGGCGTGGTGGTCATTGCTCTTATTCTGGCTTTGCATCCTAGAATTAGTAAATAAAATAAGACAATCATGAGTACAATTAGCAACATTCTTTTCCAGTCAAAGTGTGACCCCAGGAATTGGGGTCTAACCAGGAGAGATGATCTCACACATCTTTCCATATGGCTGTTTGTTGGGTGTGTAGATCTACAGTGTGAAGGGATTCTAAAATTTTAGTTTTAAGTTGCTTTATGTCTGCTGTTAAATTATCATGAAAGGTTCCCCAGGGGTGTTGTTTCACCTCATCCCAACTATGTATTGATTGATTCCATGGTAGAGAAGTGACACAGATATGTTTATACTCCAAGTTGCAGTCTAATTGCTGTTGGAATGCCAGGGCATCTTATTGCTGCCCCACATATTCCAAAGCAGCCTCGAGGGCTTGCAGACGTGCAAGAATTTTTTGATCTATACCCTGCTGTAAGAGAAGTTAATTAGACACATTTTGGCCAGAGTATGTACAAAGGCAGCTGTTTGTACTGACTCAGTAACAGATGCCACAGCAATGCTAACAGTTGCCAGGATGACTACAGCTGAGACTGTAAAGACTGTAGACTATAAAGACTCTAAAGGCCATAAGTGTAACTATGAATCTTTTGTGTCTGACCTGGCACAGGGCAGATTCTAAGGTGGCAAGGGCAGAGGAACCTTGCCAATCATGTGTCAAATTGACTAGTAGGAATGCCTCAGATTGTCTCCTTAATACCATGGCACTAGTAACATTTAGATCAGATATATTGTAATTAGTGATACATAAGACAAACCAAGCCTTTCCCTGCACTTGGGTCACAAACACAGAGTTTTGGGGTGTAATGGAAATATTGGTTCCCATAAGGAAACATAAGATGGGTAGTACAAATTAAGCATAATCATAATCAAATTCATAATCAATGTGATTCTGAATAAAGGTTGTAGTATAGTTATTACTGGAATTATGATATGTCCCATGCCAGGTGTCAAGGGAGGTATCAAGATGTCCCAGGAGCCATCAGGTGTCTTGGAGTGGCATGGATTTCACTTGGGGTCTGGGATATCCCATCCCCCCATTGGTCCAAATCATAGAGGAACAGGATGTGGCTACCAAATTGTGATTGATGCCACGACGGATGAGGACATTAGTAAGGCTGCCCTGCACAAATGGTCGTGGGGGCTCCAATCTAAGATGTCATAATTGCCTAACTGGAGGCTACAGGCTTGTCCCCCATGACAGACCTCCTAGCTAAAGTGAAATCCATTACTTTCCTGGCTTTGTCCTCTAGCACAGGAAAGAATGTTTGGGAAAGCATCATTGATTGCATTACCTGGTTTGAGGCTACCTGCAGCTAAGGCTGTTAAGGCATTTCCTTTGCCACGATGTAGTTATAAATGTGTTTGGGCAGATACACAGTAAGGGTTAGAACCTTTATAACTTACACACAGTGGGAGGATAGTGGTGATATGTAGTGTTATCTGGCACCTTAGTTCAATGTGTGCCATTATTGAGGGACCCCACTGGGGGTAAATTTATCCCTCCTAGCCAAGCAGTCACATTATTATAGGCTGGGAAGGGGGTGTCTGCCCAGGTGAAAGGGCAAAAGAAAGGTGAATCTAAGATATGAGCCCAATAGACTGTAGCAGGTACAGGTTGCAGACAAAGCAAGAGCATAAAAAGGATCAATACCCTACGTGAGTTGCCATGTACAACAGAAATCATAGCAAGGAAAAAATTTTCTGGAATAAATGGTGTGTGTGTCTGGAGCAGAATTCGTTCAGTCTCCTGAGTTGTCCTCTTCAGTATCCCCCAGGTAACGTCCGGGGCTTGTGTCATCCACAGAAGCTGCATTGTCCAGGGCCGCAGGTTCTGTCGGGTTGGTTCCTTCATCTCTGGTATCGGGTTGGGTCTTAGCCATGCCATGGTATGGTATGATGCGTTGTGCTGGAATCCACAGAGGACCTGAGGGGGTGTGAAACAAGCATACCCTCTTCCCCATGTTAATAATTCACTTGGACCACACCATATGTTACTGTTCACATCTTTCCATAAAACTGCGGGTTTTATGCTTTGAGAGGTTTTAGCAGTGTTTTTCTACAGCTGATTGAAATTTGTCATCTAAATTTAGAAAATTAAGGGTAAATAAGGCTTGTGCCAATAGTGCTGCAGGGTCTCTACCCATACTCTCCCTTTTCTGTTTTTTCAGCATATTTTTAAATGTGGAATGGGCATGCTCTACTATGGCCTGTCCTTAGGGGTTATGTGGGATGCCTGCGGAATGTTGTATATTCCATATGTGACAAAATTGTTGAAATCGTGAGCTGGCATTAACTGCACCATTATGGGTTTAATTTTTGTGGGCCATCCCATAAATGCAAAAGTTAGAAGAAAATGTTTAATGACATATCGGGTTGATTCTCCAGGCAAAGCATGGGCACTAATTAAGTGAGAATTGATATCAATGGATACATGTACATATCTAAGTTTTCCAAATTCAGGGATGTGTGTAACATCTGTTTGCCATAACTGATTGGGTTCTAGCCCTCTAGGGTTAACACCTGTGGAAGGAGGGGACTTGCCTGTGAGCTGGCAATCTGGCATTGTAGGATAATTTGTTTAGCCAGCCTCTGGGTAAGTTGAAATTGTTTAGATAAGTTTCTCCAATTTTGGTGGAAAAATTGATGTGATTAGGTGACTTGGTGAAGCAGTGATGTCATAACCTGAAGGTCTGCTTGATTATTGCCATAAACTAATAGGCAAGGCAGAGAGCTGTGGGCCTGAATGTGTGTGATACAAATAGGATGTGTACATTGATCTAGCAATTGCTGAAGTCAAAGAAAGAGAGCACAGAGGATGGGCTCGAGAGTGGACTTAATTAAGGCTGTTTCAAGGTTCTGCAATAAACAGAGTAAGCAGAGTCACTCACAATATTTATGGGCTGAGTGGGAAAAGTTTCCAAGGCCAACATCAGAGCCCTGATCTCAGCTCTTGGAGTGCTAGTAAACCCAGATTGAGTGAATGAATTATGTGGTCCCCACTGGACTGCCACTTTTCCATGTTTACCAGAACCATTAGTAAACAGTGTTAAAGTGTTAGGTATGGGGGAGTGAACTATTTTTGTGGGCAAGATTTCCAGAGTATGAGACAAGAAACGAAAGAGTTTATCAGCAGGGAGGACATGTTCTATTTGTCCTGTGTAATCAGAAAAAGCTATTTGCGTTCGATAGATACTGGCAATAGTGCTTCGAATTGTCTTTTACTTAAAGGAATCCTGATGACATCAGGGTCATAACCTAGCAACTGATTGCATCATTTGCGACCTGAATAGATGACTTTAGTAAGTAACTGAATATAGGGAGAGAGTGTTTTAGTCCTGGTATTTGAGCAAAAAACCCATTCTAGGAAGCATAGTCCTAGGA
The DNA here is from genome assembly GCF_043159975.1 of Macaca nemestrina. NCBI lineage: Eukaryota > Metazoa > Chordata > Mammalia > Primates > Cercopithecidae > Macaca > Macaca nemestrina. The sequence goes on from NC_092145.1 coordinate 60,311,411, forward strand.
CATTAGCTGGACCTAATAGGACAGATGGCCCTATTAACCCTGTATGGGAGTCTTTAGTAGGAAAAATAAATAATTTAATTGAATACTATCGATCAATGTGATCTAGCTGCCTCTGAGAGATGATTTGCTCTATTTCCTTGGTTTCTCTTTTTGCTGCAGGGGTTAAATATCTGGGAGAATCCACAGCTGCATTGCCCTTTAAGATAGAAAACAGGTTTTGCCACTTATCAGTAGTTATGCCTAAAGTGAGGTGGAGCCAAGTAATATAACCTAGTAATTTCTGATAATCATTTAAGGTGTGTAAGTTGCTAGTATTTAATTTAACGTTTTGAGGTCTTACTGACCAGGAAGTTAGTATGTACCCAAGATATCTCCAAGGAGAAGACATCTGTACTTTCTCAGGTTCAATGATTAAACCTCTTAGCTGTGTATTCTTTACGACAGAGGTGTATAAATTTAAGAGTATTGGCACCATTGGGGCTGCTAGTACAGTGTGATCAATAAAATGAATAATCTTGCAATCAGAAAACCTTTTTCTGCTGGGGAGCAAAGCTTGATTTACATGATACTGACACATGATAGGACTGTTTAGCATTCCTTGAGGAAGCACTTTCCAAAGAAATCGACAAGCTGGCTTTTCATTATTGATAGCTGGTATTGTAAACGCAAATTTTTCTCTGTCCTGTTCTGCTAGGGGAATCATATAAAAGCAGTCTTGTAAGTCAATAATGATTATAGGCCAATCTTGAAGAATCGCCACAGTTGTGGGCTTTCTGTAATTTCTCTCCTTTCAGAGGTTACTGTTTTACTTAAAATGGATTTGATTTGAAGAGAGTTGCATGGGGCGGGGGGGGGGGGGTAGGAGAGAGATAACAGCTGTGGCCATTATCAGAAAAAGGTCTTTTAAATTCTTAAATTTTACTTAAATCTTAGCAGAGAAATATAATCTGGGATGTCACTTGTATACAAGGAACACATAAAATTTTGCCTTGGGCCACCTGCAAAGCTGGAGAGCTGAGCAGGCAGACCCTGGGGTGGTGGCCACATTGCTCTTGCAAAGGAGCCATTTTTTGTCTCTGCTGCTTTTCGCCTGTGCCGCTTTTCACTTGTGTGTGCCACTCCCTCCCCCTACCATGCAGGCTGAATTCCGGGGAGCTTTTGCTGGCTTCGAGTTTGCCAGCTTCCCTGCTGCTGAGCGTTTCTTTCTATCTACTCCTCACTTTGCCATGCAAGTCCAGACTCTAATGCCTTTTCTTAACTCTTTATGTACCTGATTGGCTCATTGATTTTGCATTACCAGGCAGGCTAAGAGCTCCCTTTCTAATGCCACTTGCTTAAGACAGGGTTGCATAGCTGTAACGTATCTCTCACCATTTTTTTTTTCTATTTATTGGAGGAGGAGGCATGGGCAAGACCTCATTTCCTCTTTGTTATTTTGGCAAGGTTATATTAGGGCTGAGGGACAAGGAGGCATAAAGTAGGTGACGATTCCTCCTCCTTCCTCTTTTTAGGCTCTTCTGTGTATAATGGGACCAAAGCCATCTTTACTAGACTCCATAGTGTTAAAGATGATACTGGGACCCATTGCCCTTGCACATTATGTTGTTCAAGATTTCTCCCTACTTTTTCCCAGAGCTCTATGTCTAGCATTCCTCCTTTTGGGAACCATGGATTGTGGTTTACAACAGTTTGCATTAAGTCCCTTAATTGAGCCTGCAAAACCGAGGCTCCACTAGCCTTAAGCAGCTGTTTCAATACTTTTATATACTGATTCTGTTGAGCTGATAACTGTTTTCCCATGATGAAACCTCAGCCTGAACAATCCTCGCCAAACTTGGAAATCCTGAGTGGGCACTAATGACTTACTGATTACTCACTGACTGCGTGGTCTGTTTTTGGGGGGTCCATTGTGCTTCCTTCACAGTGTTCCTCACATGCACACCAACTGCAGGGGTCAATCCCACAGACCCTGACCCAATGATGAATGAATAACGTACACTGATACAGATATTACGCTTGTCAGTCTGGCTAAGAGTCCAGGCTGCTTACAGACTCCCAGGAGAGTACTGTTTAAGAGTTGCAACCTTGGACCCAACTCACTGGTCTTTCCAGCATTCATTCAGCACACATTAAATGACAAAAGTCTCAAGTAAGCATCACTTGAAGTTAATTACTGCTGCCAGCCCCCTGAGTAGAGGGCAATCATGCACCTGTGGATGGTAAAAGGTTAGTCTTGGGACCACATGAGTAAACAAGCTAATTAGATAGACTCCTCTACATTCCTCTGTTAATTACCCTTGCTAAGACTGGTTTAACATATGCAAATCAACAAAGGTAATCCATCACATAAACAGAACCAAAGACAAAAACCACATGATTAGCTCAATAGATGCAGAAAAGGCCTTTGATAAAATTCAACAGGTCTTCATGGTAAAAACTCTCAATAAACTAGGTATTGATGGGACGTATCTCAAAATAATAAGAGATATGTATGACAGACCCACAGCCAATATCATACTGAATGGGCAAAAACTGAAAGCATTCCCTTTGAAAACTGGCACAAGACAATGATGCCCTCCCTTACCACTCCTATTCAACATAGTATTGCAAGTTCTGGCCAGGGCAATCAGGCAGGAGAAAGAAATAAAGAGTATTCGATCAGAAAAAGAGGAAGTCAAATTGTCCCTGCTTGCAGATGACTTGACTGTATATTTACAAAACTCCATCGTCTCAGTCCAAAATCTCCTTAAGCTGATAAGCAGCTTCAGCAAAGTCTCAGGATATAAAATCAATGTACAAAAATCACAAGCATTCCTAGAAACCAATAACAGACAAACAGAGAGTCAAATCATGAGTGAACTCCCAGTCATAATTGCTTCAAAGAGAATAAAATACCTAGGAATCCAACTTACAAGGAATGTAAAGGATCTCTTCAAGGAGAACTCCAAACCACTGCTCAATGAAATAAAAAAGGACACAAACAAATGGAAGAACATTCCATGCTCATGGATAGGAAGAATCAATATCATGAAAATGGCCATACTGCCCAAGGTAATTTATACATTCAATGCCATCCCCATCAAGCTACCAATGACTTTCTTCACAGGATTGAAAAAAAACTACTTTAGAGTTCATATGGAACCAAAAAAGAACCTGCATTGCCAAGACAATCCTAAGCCAAAAGAATAAAGCTGGAGGCATCATGCTACCTGACTTCAAACTACACTACAAGGCTACAGTAACCAAAACAGGATGGTACTGGTACCAAAACAGAGATGTAGACCAATGGAACAGAACAGAGCCCTCAGAAATAATACCGCACATCTACAGCCATCTGATCTTTGACAAACCTGACAAAAACAAGAAATGGGGAAAGGATTCCCTATTTAATAAATGGTGCTGGGAAAACTATCTAGCCATATGTAGAAAGCTCAAACTGGATCCCTTCCTTACACCTTATACAAAAATGAATTCAAGATGGATTAAAGACTTAAATGTTAGACCTAAAACCATAAAAACCCTAGAAGAAAACCTAGGCAGTACCATTCAGGACATAGGCATGGGCAAAGACTTCATGACTAAAACACCAAAAGCAATGGCAACAAAAGTCAAAATAGACAAATGGGATCTAATTAAACTAAAGAGCTTCTGCACAGCAAAAGAAACTACCATCAGAGTCAACAGGCAACCTACAGAATGGGAAAAATATTTTACAATCTACCCATCTGTAAAAGGGCTAATATCCAGAATCTACAAATAACTTAAATAAATTTACAAGAAAAAAAATCAACCCCATCGAAAAGTGGGCAAAGGATATGAACAGACACTTCTCAAAAGAAGACATTTATGCAGCCAACAGACACATAAAAAAATGCCATGACTGGCCATCAGGGAAATGCAAATCAAAACCACAATGAGATACCATCTCACACCAGTTAGAATGGCAATCATTAAAAAGCCAGGAAACAACAGGTGCTGGAGAGGATGGGGAGAAATAGGAACACTTTTCCGCTGTTGGTGGGACAGCAAACTAGTTAAACCATTGTGGAAAACTGTGGCAATTCTTCAAGGATCTAGAACTAAAAATACCATATGACCCAGCCATCCCTTTACTGGGTGTATACCCAAAGGATTATAAACCAGGCTGCTATAAAGACACATGCACATGTATGTTTATTGCAGCACTATTCACAATAGCAAAGACTTGGAACCAACCCAAATATCCAACAATGATAGACTGGATTAAAAGAATGTGGCACATATATACCATGGAATACTAAGCAGCCATAAAAAATGATGAGTTCATGTCCTTTGTAGGGACATGGATAAAGCTGGAAACCATCATTCTGAGCAAACTATAGCAAGGACAGGAAATCAAACACTGCATGTTCTCACTCATAGGTGGGAATTGAACAATGAGTACACTTGGACACAGAGTGGGAAACATCACACACCGGGGCCTGTCATGGGGTGGGGGGAAGAGGGAGGGAGGGATAGCATTAGGAGATATACCTAATGTAAATGATGAGTTAATGGGTTCAGCACACCAACATGGCACATGTATACATATGTAACAAACCTGCACATTGTGCACATGTATCCCAGAACTTAAAGTATATATTTAAAAAAAAAAAAATACCCTTGCTATAGCTCAAAGAGGATTAGGCTGCTTTCAGCCATAACTCTATCCTGAGGCTTTTGCAAAAAGCTTCCGTCCTTCCAAGAAGGTTTATTTTACAATTTTTCCCACCATCCTGACGGAACCCCTACAAGGGAGCAATCCAGTATGCATTTGTCTCAGGTGAGCCTCAGAGGTATGACTTTGAATAGAATGGGAGGCAGGTTTGCTCTAAGCAGTTTCCAGCTCATCTTTTCCCTTTAGCTTAGTAATTTTGGGGTTCTCAAGATTTATTTTCCTTTCACATTTCCCCTACTTTCTTAATAAAATCTTTCAGAAGAAACATTTTTGGAAAGAAAAAATGAGTCTCTGGTCTCAGGTTTTGTCTGGTCTCTCATGGTTAGAATGGTTTATTCATAGATGAGTAGGCCCTACACATGAGGAAAACTCATTTTTAGCAGGTTGTGAAGTCTCATTTCCTACAAATGGAAAATGGGGGGAAGAAGGAAGAAAAATAACAACAAACAAAAAAGAACAATCTTGGAAAATCAATATAGGCCACATTACTCTGAAGTTCATATATCATTAGGCATGTTTAAAAGGGGCTTATGTATGTAAATAGGTTACTGTTCTTTCCTTCTAAAGTTTAAGTTGTGTAGCTTTATTTTGCATGGCTTTAAGAAAGCACAGCTTAGTTTATAGTTATTTCAAATTAGGAAAAATGGGGGAAAAGGGGAAAAGAAAGAAGAAAACATGTGAAGATATGACTTTGGAGAAATGTAGCCATGAAACATTTTAGAATTCAGTTCAAACTGCAGAAAATAATAAAATTGAAAAACATTAGGCAAGAGTAGAATTTAATAACAGGTGTAATTGTTTTGAAACAGAATTTCTCTCTCTTCAGTCTCCTATTCTTATTAAAAAAAAAAAGGACCAATTTATTTGTAAGAAAACAAGCTTTATTCTTATGCTTGACATTATTATCTGTATAAAGTGCAGCAAGGGTAATTATTTTTCACATAGTCTTTTAAAATCTGCTTTTATGGCACTCTTTTCCATAAGGAATCTCAAATAAGACTTCTTTTTTAAGTCAAGCCCAGCCATGGGTTTGTACCCTCAAATACCTATGAGTTGAGCAAATTCCTCTCCTCTGAGGTCCCAAGATAACTTGGGGCTGCTGGACATGTGAGAAAGTGACATTCTTTACTTACCACAAGTCAGAAATCCTATACAGGAACTCTGCAGAGAAGGTATCAGGCTGGTTTTCCCAGTGGGTTCTTATTGGATCTTTAAGTCAAGCTTGATTCCTTAAAGGAAAGCACAACATTGCAGGGGCCTTTGAAAACAGTATGCTGAGAATAGATAGGGCTCAGGGACAGTATCTCCAATTGAACTTTTAATGAACTCCCGTAGGCGCCAAGAAGGCGGGCAGATAAGGAAGAGCATAGAAACAAAGAACTGAGTAGAAGGTTACATCTGGGAAAAGAAAGTTTGTTTTGCATTGCATTCTTTCTGCTGACATGGGGTTTATGGAGTATAAATAAAGTGAGGCGGAGGCTCTGGGCGCGGCCGCCATGTTCTCTGTGTGTCTTTGTCTTTTGTGTGTTCTTTCATTCTCCACCACCCCCGGCACGGACCCCAACAAGTGGCGCAGCGAGCAGGGTCAGCACGGGTGAGTAGGGGAGAACAAGAAGGGGAACCCCCTAGGGGCGGGTAAGGCCCAGATATTGTTAGGGGGAACCTTCTTAAGCTTTCATTATGGGGAATTCCATCTCTCTGGCCTCAGAATATTCACGGCTGTTTCAAGGACTATTGCTGTCTATAGGAGTAGAAGTGAAAGAAAAAGACTTTGAAGTGATTGTTTGCCCATGTTGAACAACATTGTTACTGGTTTCAGTATCAGACTAAAGTGCAGCTGAATCGCAGAGAATGGTTACAGGTAGTAAAAACTCTGCTTAGAGCTCTTCAGTTAGGGGATATTATGCCTCTAAAATTGTGGACCTTGTGTGACTCTATCACTCAGACATTAGAGTTACTTGAGACTGATTCAGAGTGTGGTAATGTAGCCACAGGAGGAAAGGTATCTGAGGATTAGGAAAAAATAAATAAATAAATAAAATAAATCTGAAATGGAGCCCATTTGTGCCAGGATAACAGAGGATGGTGGGGGTAGCAAAAGGGGGAGAAGAGAAAAAGCCAGCTCTTCCTTCTTCTAAGGGAAATTCTGACATGCAGTGTATTATGGAACTGCTTCAACAAATATTACAGATACATTCTTCTAATTCACCTTTGTGAGCTTTCCCTGTTTCTTTTCCTTCTGCCCTGTTAAAAGAGGATTTTCCAGTGGCTCCAACCCCCCGGCTTCCTTATCTTTACCTTTGTTTGGCAAAGTTGAAGCCCTGTTCACATCAGACATACTTTAAATTTATACTAAACACCTGTTTAATATGTCAAAACCAGTGTATATGTATATCTTGTTGTCTGTTAAAACATTATGAGTATTTCAATAGTTAATAAATAAGCACATTAATATTAACTATTAATATTAATATAGTATTAATAACCCCAGCTAGGAAATTGTTATGTTATAGGGGTGTATTCGAGCTGCTTAACACATTAACTACCTCTTGATATTTTCTGTGTTTTTAAATTTTAACCATTGTATTGTGTATGTAATGATTTTCAATTTGGTATTAATATACATATTTCCTAGTGAGTAATGATGTTAGACATATAGGTTTATTGTCATTTCCTTGTTCTGCTACTTTTGGTTGGGTTATTTGCCTTTTCTTATTAATATGTTGAGATTCTTTATATTTGGGGATATGAGTATTATTATATATTATATATACTTTTAATTAAAAAAAAAATTTAAGGAGCTGGATCTGTTTCCAATTATTTGTGCTTCTTTTGCTCCTAATGCTCAGTTTTCAAATGGTGGCAATAATGTCCAATTTAATGCCTTACAAATTAAATTTTTAAAAAGAAATGAAAGCTGCCATTTCTAACTATGGACCTCAATCTCCTTTTATCCTTGGTCTTCTTGATATTTTTCATCAGAAAATTTGGTAATTCCTATAGACTGGAAGACTTTGGGGAAGGCTTTTCTTGATCGTTCTCAGTGGTTACAATTGCACAGCTGGTAAATGAACAAGGCACATGTATAGGCTAGGAAAAATATTATGTGTGATCCCCCTGGGCCCACTGAGGAACAACTCACAGGCACGGGCCAATATGCTATTCTTAATGCTCAGGCTGGTTTAGATGATGTTGCCCTTACTCAAATCAAGACTTTGTTTTTAAGGGCCTGAAATAAGGTAGAGATAACAGGAAAATGTTCCCTTTCCTCTGTGAAGATTTTACAGAGCACAAATGAACTATATCCAGATTTCGTAGCCTGTCTTCAGGATGCTGTCTTCAAAATTGTGGGTGCTGGCCTTGCTTCAAAAATTTTGTTACAAACATTGTCTTTTAAAAATGCTTATGCTGACTGTTAAAAATTGTTAAAATCATTAAAGGCCAATGGGGCCAATTTAGATAAATATATTAAAACTTGTGTTAGTGTTGGAGGGGCTATTTATAATGCTCAATTATTTGCTGGAGCTTTGTCTAAAGCCTTAAAAGGAAATAACAAACAAGGTGTTTGCTTTCAGTGTGGTAAACCTAGACATTTCAAAAAAGAATGTCATAAAAATTGAACACTTTTATCTCTCAAGGCAGAAAGCTGCCTTCAGAGGTGTACAAATATTGTGGTAAAGGTCGACATTGGACAAATAAATGTCGTTCCAAAACTGATAAAAGTGGAAATTTACTGTCTCCTCTCCTGGGAAACGGGAGCCAGGGCCCACAGGCTTGGGGCCCCAACAATTACAATACAAGTCTACTACAATATTCAGTGAGCAATGGCCTACAACATTAAGGAATAAATTCAAGTCCTCCTTAAGGATCCCACACCTTACCCCAGTTTCTCAGCTTTATGCGGCAACGAAGCAGAGCGCCGCTGCTGACTTAGCTATTACTCAGCCTTATACTTTGTCTCCTAATAGAGGAGTATATAAATTAGCTATTAGAGTGTGTAGCCCTTTGCCAAAAGGACATGATATTACTAATAAAATTTTTATTTTTGTACAAGTTTCACAATTTATACGCCTAGAGGCAGGGGAATGTATTCTCAATAGAGAGGGTTTTGTAGCACAGAAAAAACTGTTTTTTGGGAAACTTTAGTTTCTAATCAAAAGCCCTTATGTTCATTGCACATTAATGGGATAGTTTTAAAAGAGTTAATTGATACGGGGGTGAATATGTCTATTATTTGTTTAAATTAGTGGCCTATACAATGGGAAAAAAAGACAAGTTTCAGTTATACTCACTGGCTTGGGTGCTGCTTCTGTGATTTTTCAAGACGTAGAACCTTTAACCTGTGTCGGTCCTAAAGGTCAACAAGGTCAAGTGTTTTTTTTTTATTTTTATATTGTTCCTATCAATATTAATTTTTGAGAACAAGATCTTTCACAACAATTTGCTGCTTTTTTAAACATTCCTCATATTTCCTCAGCTGCCAAAAATATGATGTTCAAAATGGGCTACAATCCTTTAAACTCATAGCCACCACTCCTATTTAGGTGAAACAGTGACCATTATTTAAAGAAATACTTAGGACTCTAAAAGAGTAAGTCAAAAAACAAATGGCCGAGAGGAATATAAAGCCACGTATTTCTGCATGGAATTCCCGTCTTTGTCTTGTCTTAAAACTATAAATGTTTACATTAAACCTAGGGAAAGTTTACAGCCTGGTCTTCCTAATCCTGCCCTTATCCCACAAAGTTAAAACCAGTGAAAAGCAGCAAGATGCTTTTGTATCATTACAAACTCAGCTTTCTTTCTACTCACTTAATATTGCCACAGAAAAAATTTAACTGGATTTTCTTATTCAATATTTAGGTTATACCTTGGGGGCACAAAATATTCGACCCCAAAAAATTCAAATTCGACTTGATCATTTAAAAACATTAAATGATTTTCAAAAGCTTCTAGGAGACATTAATTGGATGTGTCCTGTTTTAGGAATACCAACATATCAGTTATAACTGATATGTTAATCTTTTTTCTATTCTAGAAGGAGACAGTCACTTGGACAACTCACGCCATTTAACTCTTTTGGCTTTACAGGAACTCCAGCTTGTTGAAGAGCAACTTCAAGAGGCCCTTCCTTTTGTTTATTTCATACTTTACCTTCTCCCACAGGAATGATTCATCAAACTAGTCGACCACTAAAATGGATCTTTTTGTCCAATAAAATATCTAAACGCTTGGCTACTTATATCGATCGTTTAGCTGAACTGATCATCAAAGGACGGCATCACTGTCGACAACTTTGGGGAGGAGATCCTTCCTTAATTATCTCTCAATTCGCTCATAGTCAGATCACTTATCTTCTTGCAACTTCTGATTCTTGGCAAGAAGCTTCATCAATCTTGAGTTACAGTTTATCCTTATCCCTCGGTGCAATAAGGAGAATTGTTTGCTATTCTCATGGTCTTACTTGATTTCCCTACTACTGGTTGTAACATTGTTAGTGATTCTCAATACGCCGTTTATGTTACTTCTTATATTTCTCAGGCCACTTTACCTCTTTGTGCTACTTCTTCTCTTCAGAAATTCTTTTCTTTGTTATCCTTTACTTTGAGCCAACGTCGAGCTCCTTTATTCATCACTCATCTTCGTTCTCATTCTCAACTTTCTGGACCATTAGTTCATGGTAATACTCAGATTGATTTGCTTTTAATCGGCCACCTACATGCGGCAGAACAAAAATATACTCTACATCACACTAATAGTTCTGGCCTTCAACGTTGTTTTCATTTAACTCATAAACAAGCTCGTTCTCTTATTCGAGCTTGTCCTTCCTGTGCTCCTTTGAGCATTCCATCCTTCCATCCTGGGGTTAGTCCACGAGATGTCCCTTCTTTTGGACGATTAAAATGTTCATCATACCATTGATACCTTTTCTCATTTCTGTTATTACTCATCTCTTAGTTTGTTTCGCCATCATGGGCATTCCTCTTATACTTAAAACTGATAATGCCCCTGCTTATGTCTCTCATAAATTACAAGTTTTCTTACAGCAATACAATATTCAACATATCACCGGTATCCCGGGCAACAGTCAAGGTCAAGCCATCATTTAGCGCGCAAATTTAACTTTAAAAACTTAACTATTAAAACAAAACAAAAAGGGGGAAATGAGCCCCCCAGAAACCAGATTTTGAAACCAGATTTTGAAGGTTCTTTTTACCTTAATTTTTTTGAATCAATGGAGACAATTGCAAGATTCCGCTGCCGTAACCCATCTTTCCTCACCTCCCTCGGTGATAGTCCCTGCTGACAGTTTAAAGGTTTGGTATCCTAATGAAGAAGGTAAGTATGTTCAAGGGCAAGTTCTAAAACAGGGACGGGGCTATGCTCTTGTCCTTACAGGGAGCGGACCTGAGTGGTTTCCTACAAGATGATTGAAACCCTGTTGAAAAGAAAACTGGATTCAGCATGCATTTCTTCCTTTGTTGGATGTGCCTCGGCGGGGGACTTATTTCTCTTAGTGAGGCTTTGTATGAATATTGGACTTATATTCCCTTTCCGCCCTTGTATCAGGGAGTCGCCTGGGGGGAGGCAGAAATTAAGGTTTTCACCAATGACACTACTTGGATGCCGTCCCCCTATATAGACAAGGACAATATAGAATGGGAAACAGGAATTATAAACAACACATATCAATTTGGAGTGGAAGGAGTTCCAATATGTATGGGAAATAGTTCTCATTGTCTCCGAAGATCGCATGAAGCCTGGGCTGTTCGTTATAATCATAGTCATGTGGCTGCTAATACTGTTATTATTGTAACTAGAAGTTTTTAATATAATCATACTGTATATAGTAATGAAACTATTCCTAGTTCTTTACTTTTTTGTCCTATTCTAGAGGTTTCTCCTAATATTGAGGTGCTGGAGTGACAATGTCGGGGAACTAAACCCCGGATTTTATTAGAATACAATGGGATGCAAATAACTGATTGAAGTGTGCACGGTGATTTTCAAACAAAATTTAGTCACATACCTTTGAAATGACACTGGGTAAATAAAAGTATTGCTGCTAACAGTAATGAAACCTTGGTATGGCGTGAAGGAGGCCTGAAGTACAGAGTTATTTTTGGAAGTTGTTAGCTGCAGGCGATGCCATTAGCACTTTTGTGGGGAATATGCCCCTTAATCTTTCTAACCCGAATAACTCCTTTCATATTTAGTTATATCGAAATACCTCCTGATATATTATTGCTTGTGTCCGTAAGCCCTACCTATTATTAGCAGGGAATTTGACATGGGATAATGATACGGGGATTGTTAATTTTACAGATACGTGTACATTTTTGTCTTGCCTCAATCATTCCTGGTGGCACAACTTTACTGAGGATATTTATATCCTCAGGGCTCGTAAGGAAATTTGGCTACCTGTTAACCTTACGTGACCGTGGGGGGCATCACCTCTTGAGATTTATATTTGGACTTCTCTCCAGTGAACCCTCCGTGCCCTTGGACTTATAATTGCCTCAGTGATGAGCCTTGTCGCCATCGTCTCCACTGCAGCCATAGCAGGGCTCACTCTTCATCAAAGCATACAAAATGCTGAATTTGTGCAGCAATGGCACGAACAATCTCACCGGTTATGGCTTCAACAACGAAACATTGATTCTCAACTTGCTGAAAGATTGGACAACACGGAACAAGCCTTGACATGGCTTGGAGATCAGCTCACTGTCCTCAGTATTCGGATAACATTACAATGTGATTGGAACTCCACTCAATTTTGTGTAACGCCTGTGCTTTTTAACATCTCTCAAAATTGGACCGTAATCCAAAAATTATTAATAGGCCATAAAAATATTAGTTTGGACATCCAAGAGCTCACTCAGAACATTTCTGAAGCATTTCGACAACAATTACATGTGTTGTCCGGAACTGTAACCCTTCAGGAGCTGGGTCAGCGCCTTGCTGCCTTTAACCCATGGACCCAGATGAAGACATGGATTTCTACAATCTCTGGAAGTATATTGCTTTGGGCACTTGGATTGGGTCTACTTCTTTTGGTGATTCGATGCTCCCTCCATCGCCTCCAAACACAAAAGAAAACACAAGAACAAATATGGGCTACCTTTTTAGGATTGAGGCAAAACAAAAAAAAAAGGGGGGAAATGCAGGGGCCTTTGAAAACAGTATGCTGAGAATAGATAGGGCTCAAGGACAGTATCTCCTATTGAACTTTTAATGAACTCCCGTAGGCGCCAAGAAGGCGGGCAGATAAGGAAGAGCATAGAAACAAAGAACTGAGTAGAAGGTTACATCTGGGAAAAGAAAGTTTGTTGGCCGGGCGCGGTGGCTCACGCCTGTAATCCCAGCACTTTGGGAGGCCGAGGCGGGCGTATCACAAGGTCAGGAGATTGAGACCACGGTGAAACCCCGTCTCTACTAAAAATACAAAAAATTAGCCGGGCGCGGTTGTGGGCGCCTGTAGTCCCAGCTACTCGGGAGGCTGAGGCAGGAGAATGGCGTGAACCCGGGAGGCGGAGCTTGCAGTGAGCTGAGATCGCACCACTGCACTCCAGCCTGGGCGACAGAGCGAGACTCCGTCTCAAAAAAAAAAAAAAAAAGAAAGTTTGTTTTGCATTGCATTCTTTCTGCTGACGTGGGGTTTATGGAGTATAAATAAAGTGAGGCGGAGGCTCTGGGTGCGGCCGCCATGTTCTCTGTGCGTCTTTGTCTTTTGTGTGTTCTTTCATTCTCCACCACCCCCGGCATGGACCCCAACACAACATTCCAGTAAAAACCTTGGTAAAACAAGCAGTTTTCCAATTGTGCCCTGTTGCAAAAGGAAACATTCTTATTGCACTTATGCAAATAACTATATTTCCATATGTTAAAAATACAGTTCCCAAATTCTAGAGAAATTAGGTAGAAAGAAATATGCTCCAAATTTTGTTCACAGAAATATGCTTAACTCCATTGTTCAAATCTGTAAATAGCTTAAAAGACAAGTTTCTTGACTCTGAAAAACAAAACAAAGGATCAGCAATGTTTTAAGCAAAAAGGCAAAAAGATTACTTCAGTCTTCTATTAATTCAGTCCATGAAGCTAACTCCTTTTTGATATTCATGAACATTTTAGCTCTCTATGAGTTCTGAAGGTGTTTTCCTTCATTCTAATGTCACAATGTCCAAAGTTATTAAAAAACTACTTTCAAGAGCACCTAACAAAGTCCTACACATTGATTAGAAATCACCTTTGAAGAGTATCAAGACAGCAAAAGTCTGTGAATGACAAATCTTAGGACAGCCATTATTAAAATCACAGTTGACTAGAAATTAATGACTTCTGTGGCATACAAAAGTTTCACATAACAATTATAATTATTAATACCATAAACTAAGTCATATTAAAATTATGAGTTTCCCAAAATTTTGGAATACATCTCTGTAACATTTATATAAATATAGCCCAAAGAAAACCAAATATTATTTTATATTTGACAATGCCTCCTATGTGATTTTTACAAATAAGCTGAATATGTCTCATTTGGACTTTGAGGGACTAGTATCAGGAAATTAATGAAAATTAATATCAGAAAATTAATGAGGACCTAACTTAGAATTTGACTTTGGAAAGTTTGTCAAGCATAAAAAGTTTAAAATACTTGATATCACAAAATATGATCACAGGTCGTTATAAAATGTCATTAATTTAACCAAAGTGATAAAGATTCCTTTTTAAAAAGGTGAAAATCTTTATTCTTTGAGAGAGCAGACAATTTCACAAACAATAACCTCTAATAAAGACAGTGCAAGGCCAATTAAATCTCTCAATATCTTATAAAAATTCTATACAATTTTAATCATCTTGACCATAAGATAATTTCCACAAACTTTCTTGTAACCTTTATAATTTGTATTAAGGAGTCAGTTAATATGCCAAGGAAACCCTGTTCATCTGACACAGGGGCCCAGATGCTGGTTTTGCATCCGTGTGACAATGATACTAATGGTTAATTTCTAGGGAAACTGAACTAATTTTCTATCTTAAAATTAGCCCTTACAATCTCATGTGTTCACCTTCTCCTAGATATTCCATGGCCCTTGAGATGTTGAATAGTTTTAATTTCTGGCCCTGTTTCTCACAAAAAAAGTTCATTTTGATTGGCATCTTCTACTGGGTCTGAAGAAGAGAATTTAATTTAAGCTGTCAGTGTGTTAGATTTAGCAGGACTTGTTGTCCTTTATAGACCCAGGAGTAAAAGCCCTGTAATTCAATGGCATAAGGACTTTAAAAGTATGTACGGAAAGTCACATGGATGTAATTACTGTAATTAAAATACTTTTTAGTCTGCTTTTTTCTAAGCAATCCAAAGCTTAATAATGACATAGGGATTATTTTGCAAAAACATAAAATCTGTTAGGCCAGTTGCAACTAGGCAAAAGAAAAGACCTTCTGTAGTGCACAGAACATCATGCTGGAAAAAAACATTTCCATTAGAGCTTTAAGGAAACGTTTTTAGCATCAGGCTACAACAAACAGAACTCAAGGGGGAAAATAACTTATGTGAACTGAAAACGAGTTAAGGAAGAGTAATATTTTGCACCTTTTAAAAGGGGAGCAAAAACGAAAAATGGTGAGACACAATAAAAGTTAAAGTTTAGGTTAAAAATATTAAAATCTGTTATAATTTATTAAGAGTAAATCAATCCCTTAATAAAATTTCATTGTTCTAGCTAATTCTTTAGCACCTACTTTTTTGTTATAGCAAAACCCAATTTTTAGGAAGGCTATTATAAATAATTTTCCTTTAATTATAGACAACTTGATAAAAATAATTTATGACATGTTTGAACTTTCTGTTTTATCTCAGACATCCTTCTTTCTTAGATAACAAGTTATTTTATTTTTGGACAAAAATTTACCATAGAAGATTATTTTTTATATAGAATCATTTTCCTTTTAACCTTTCTTGCCAAAAAATAGCTCTTTATTTTTATAACTTTACTTATATTGTTCTTATTCACTGATTACTTACACTTAAATTCACTAATAACTTTTAAATAACCTTTGAATTAGAAAAAAACATTTTCCTTTAAATAAGAACACTTTAAGAAAAATGTTGTTCTATAATAAGAAAACTGGAATGAACCAGAAATTTAATAAATATTTGTTATTTAGCTTAATATAACTTTAGATTTTAAATTATATGACAAGATTATCTATAAGCACCTATTCCATTATATTTACCTAACTTTTTTTTAATAGTTTACTCACATTCTTTATGAAAACTGTGATAATTATCATTTATAGTCATTTCCTTTTTAACCAATTTTATAGCATAAATTTCAGGTTTTTCTAAGGAAGAACCTTAAGATTAGATAAATGTGTTATTTTGGTTTGTTTGTTCATTGCCAATAACTCAGGATTTAGCTGTTTTCATTCACTGAAGCATATATAAACCAAAATAAAATTCTAAGGCCCCCCAACCATCTGAATGGAATTCCTCCTCGGCCAGGGCTCTTAAAATTTAAGACCGGTTCAAGCCATGACGGGAAATGGGGGTTAGACATGCCTCATTATACCTCTCTGGCATTAACATCAACGCAGACTTTAAGTCTGATAAGAAACATTTTATGACTTATTCTCTCTGAGGCCTTCTACCTGGAGGCTTCACCTGCAAATATAATAAGAATTTGGGTCTCCACAATCCTTTTCCTTAACCCAGACATTCCTTTCTATTGATCCCTGGTCTTTAGATAAATGCAACCAATTGTCAACCACAAAATGTTTAAATTTACCTGTAGCTTGAATACCCCTGCTTTGAGTTATTTCCCCTTTCTGGACCAAATCAATGTATTTCTTCAATGTATTTGATGGATGTTTCATGCCTCCCTAAAATGTATAAAACCAAGCTGCACCCTGATCACCTTGGGCAAATGTTCTTAGGACCTCCTGAGGGCTGTGTCACAAGTCATGGTCACTCATACTTGGGTCAGAATAAATCTCTTCGAATATTTTACAAAGTTTGACTCTTTTTGTCAGCAAATATTAAATGCCTTATTTATTAAATATTACCTAAACAAAGATAATTCTCTTTTGGGCTGCATTCATAGCCTTATAACCTTCATGCCAAATTTTGACATCTAGCAGAGATAAATAATACATGTTGGCAATTCTGAAGTCATTTCTAACTCTATTTCACGAAAAATTTTAAAGCCAGTTTATTTATTAAAAATTTGCTTAAGTCACATGAACATGAAAAAGCATTTGGCTTAAAGTCTATTTTTTTTGATAAAGTATTTTATTTAAGCACTTTTTTTTTTGAGACAGAGCCTTGCTCTTTTGCCAAGGCTGAAATGCAGTGATGTGATCTTGGCTCACTGCAACCTTTGCTTCTCAGGTTCAAGCAATTCTTGTACTTCAGCCTTCTGAATAGCTGGGATTACAGGTGCATGCCACCATGCCTGGCTAATTTTCTTATTTTTAGTAGAGATGGGGTTTCACCTTGTTGGCCAGGCTAGTCAAACTCTTGGCCTCGAGTGATCCACCCACATTGGCTTCCCAAAGTGATGGGATTACAGGCATAAGCCACCAACCCTGGCCAAGATTTAAGTTATTTTTAAGGCCAGTCAGTCACAGCTCTTTTATACATGGTTAGTAGTGAAATATCATATACACAACACATAAATACATAGACTTATTAGACACGTAGAAGTAGATCTTACAGATTCATAAGACTCCTATTTTCCTCTTATTTTAGACTTCCATTTTGTGATAATCCATTTTATTACCCTAGGCAGTTGTCAGCAAGATAGCCCTAAATTTGCATATTAAAGAAACTCTTAAGTAAAAAAAATTAGATAACAAAATTTAAATCCCATAGTACAGAGAGAAAGAGTCTGGTGGTGAAACAGGGGCGAGGCCAGGATGGCCGACTAGTAGCAGCAGTGATTAGAGGCTCCCATGGAAAAGAAACATAATAGCGTGCATCCTCTCAGCAGAAACCCTACAAGCCAGAAGAGACTGGGGGCTAATATTCAACATTCTAAAGAAAAGAATTTTCAACCCAGAATATCATATCCAGGCAAACTAAGCTTCATAAGCAAAGCAAAGGAGAAATAAAACCCTTTCCAGACAAGCAAATGTTGAGGAATTTTGTTGCCAACAGGCATGCCTTGCAAGAGCTCCTGAAGGAAGCACTAAGTATGGAAAGGAAAAACTGGTACCAACCACTACAAAAACACACCAATATATAAAAACCAATGACCTTATGAAGAAACTACATCAACTACTGTGCAAAATAACAAAATAGCATCATGATGACAGGATCAAATTCACATATAACAATACTAACCTTAAATGTGAATGGACCAAATGCCCCAATTAAAAGACACAGACCGGTAAATTGGATAAAGAGTCAAGACCCATCAGTGTGCTGTATTCAGAAGATCCATCTCATGTGCAAAGACAAACATAGGCTCAAAATAAAGGGATGGAGGAAAATTTACCAAGCAAATGGAAAACAACAGAAGCAGGGGTTGCAATCCTAGTCTCTGACAAAACAGATTTTAAACAAAGAACAACAACAACAACAACAACAAAAAAACAAACAAACAAAAAAAAAAAAAACAAAGAAGAGCATTACCAAATAGTAAAGGGATCAATTCAACAAGAAGAGCTAACTATCCTAAATATATATGCACCCAATACAGGAGCACCCAGATTCATAAACAAGTTCTTAGAGACTGACAAACAGACTTAGACAACCACACAATAATAGAGATTTTAACACCCCCACTGTCAATACTAGACAGATCAATGAGAGAGAAAATTAACAAGGATATTCAGGACTTGAATTCAGCTCTGGATCATGTGGACCTAATAGACATCTACAGAAGTCTTTATCCCAAATCAATAGAATATGCATTCTTCTCAGTGCCACATGACACTTATTCTAAAATCGACCACATAATTGGAAGTAAAATACTCCCTGGCAAGTGCAAAATAACTGAAATCATAAAAAACAGTCTCTCAGACCACAGTGCAATGAAGTTAGAACTCAGGATTAAGAAGCTCTCTTAACACAACAAAATTACATGGACATTGAATGACATGCTCCTGAATGACTCCTGGACAAATAATTAAATTAAGGCAGAAATCAAGAAGTTATTTGAAACCCATGAGAACAAAGAGACAATGTACCAGAATCTCTGGGACACAGCTAAAGCAGTGTTAAGATGGAAATATATAGCACTAAATGCCCATATCAGAAAGCTAGAAAGACCTCAAATCAATGTCCTAACATCACAATTAAAGGAGCTAGAGAAGCAAGGGCAAATTAATTCTAAAGCTAGCAGAAGACAAGATATAACTAATATCAGAGTAGAATTGAAAGACATAGAGATATGGAAACCCCTCCAAAAAATCAATGAATCCAGGAGCTCGTTGTCTGAAAATAAAACAAAACAAAACAAAATAGATAGACTGCTAGATAGACCAATAAAGAAGAAAAAAGAGAAGAATCAAACAGACAGTATAGAAAAACAATAAAGAGGATATTTCCAATGATCCCACAGAAATACAAACCAACATAGAATACTATGAACACCTCTACACAAATAAACTAGAAAATCTAGAAGAGATGAATAAATTCTCGGACACATACACCCTCCAAAGACTAAACTAGGAGGAAGTTAAATCCCTGAATAAACTAATAGCAAGTTTTAAAATTGAGGCAGTTATTAATAGCCTACAAACCAAAAAAAAAAAAAAAAAAAAAAGTCCCAGGACCAGATGGATTCACAGTCGAATTCTACCAGAGGTAAAAAGAGGAGCTGGTACCTCCTCTTTGTTCCTTCTGAAACTATTCCAAACAATTGAAAAGAAGGGACTCCTGCCTAACTCATTTTATGAAGCCAGCATGATCCTGGTACCAAAACCTGGCAGAGACACAACAAAATAAGAACTCTGGCAGAGACACAACAAAGTAAGAAAACTTCAGGCCAATATCTCTGATGGACATTGGTGCAAAAATCCTCAATAAAATACTGGCAAACCAAATTTATCAGCACATCAAAAAACTTATCCACCACAATCAAGTTGGCTTCATCCCTGGGATGCAAGGCTGTTTCAACATATGAAATTAAATAAACATAATTCATCACATACACAGAACCAAAGACAAAAAGCACATGATTATCTCAACAGATGCAGAAAAGGCGTTTGATAAAATTCAACATCCTTCATGTTAAAAACTCTCAATAAACGGGGTATTGATAGAACATATCTCAAAATAACAGGAGCTATTTATGACAAACCCATGGCCAATATCCTATTGAATAGGCAAAAGCTGGACGCATTCACCTTGAAAACCTGTACAAGATAAGGATGCCCTTTCTCACCATTCTTATTCAACATAGTATTGGAAGTCTTGGCCAGGGCAATCAGGCAAGAGAAAGAAATAAAGGGCATTCAAATAGAAAGAGAGGATGCCAAATCGTCTCTGTTTGCAGATGACATGATTCTACATTTAGTAAAACCCATCATCTCAGCCCCAAAACTCTTCAAGCTGATAAGCAACTTCAGCAAAGTCTCAAGATATAAAATCAATGTGCAAAAGTCACAAGTGTTCCTTTCTACCAACAATAGACAAGCAGAGAGTCAAATCATAAATGAACTCCCATTCACAATTGCTACAAGAATAAAATACCTAGGAATACAGTTAACAAAGGATGTGAAAGACCTCTTCAAGGAGAACTACAAACCACTGCTCAAGGAAATAAGACACAAATGGAAAAACATTCCATTCTCATGGATAGGAAGAATCAGTATAATGAAAATGGCCATAATGACTAAAGTAATTTACAGATTCAATGCTATTCCCATCAAACTACCATTGACATTCTTCACAGAATTAGAAATAACTACTTTAAATTTCATATGGAACCAAAGAAGAGCCCATATAGCCAAGATAGATAATCCTGAGCAAGAAGAACAAAGCTGGAGGCATCATGCTACCTGACTTCAAACTATACTACAAGGCTACAGTAACCAAAACAGCATGGTACTGGTACCAAAACAGACATATAGACCAATGGAACAGAACAGGGACCTCAGAAACACCACCACACATCTACAACCATTTAATCTTCAACAAACCTGACAAAAATGAGCAATGGGAAAAGGATCTCCTATTTAATAAATGGTGGCAGTAAAACAGGCTAGCCATATGCAGAAAACTGAAACTGGACCCTTTATACAAAAATTAACTCAAGATCTGTTAAAGACTTAAATGTAAAACCTGAAACCATGAAAACCCTAGAAGAAAACCCAGGCCTACCATTCAGCACATAGGTATGGGAAAAGACATCATGACGAAAATGCCAAAAGCAATTGCAGCCAAAGCCAAAATTAACAAATGGGATCTAATTAAACTAAAGAACTTCTGCACAGCAAAAGAAGCTATCATCAGAGTGAATAGCCAGCCTACAGAATGGGAGAACATTTTTGCAGTCTACCCGTCTGACAAAGGTCTAATATTCAAAATCTACAAGGAACTTAAACAAATTTACAAGAAAGAAACATGCAACCCCATGAAAAAGTGGGCAAAAAATATAAACAGACACATCTCAAAATAAGACATTTATGTGGCCAAAAAACATATGACAAGAAAAGCTCAACATCACTGATCATTAGAGAAATGCAAATCAAAACCACAATGAGATTCCATCTCATGCCAGCTAGGACAAATTGCTGATATTTTAAAAGTAACAAGTATCAAACTGGAAAGGGTTTGATTTAGGAGCCAAACCCAGGCTACCACGGTGAAAAAAAAAAAAAAAAAAAAAGAAGAAGACAGAACCTTAACAATGGATCTGCAGTGTGGGGTGACAGCCATTGCTTTTACCATTTGGCTTGGCTAGCAAAAAGTTGGCCCTGTTAGGCAAATAAAGTCCCTCTTTTAGTCAAAAGAAAGTAATCTCCCCACTTTTTATTTTGCGGGAATTTAGCCACTTCAGAGGCCTTCTTCCCATAAATTTGAAATTTCCTTCAGATTTCATCATATCAGATAAAGTTGATCACACCCAGTGGGAAACAGACTGAAACATTAACAGAAACAGAAACAAACAACAGCAACACCACCACTACCAACAATAACAAAAAGCAGTTAAGCAAAACAAATCAATGATATCACAATTTATATGAATACTGAGCACTCTAATGATAAAGATAAATTAAGACCAGCTGGTTGTTAATAACAATTCAGCTACTTACCTAGGAATGGGTCTTAGGCTGAAGACTGCTCTCTACCATCCTAGAAGCAGAAAAAAACTCAGATTGCCTTCCCTTTTGGAAGTTTGCTCAAACTCCAGAAAGGACTTACTTTCCTTCTATCATCACGGAAGCAGGAAAACTTGCCTTCCCTGTATGAAGCAAGTGAAACTCCAAAAGGAGGGTTGTACAGCAAAACTATCTTTAGATCTTAACCAAGTTTGGGGAGATCAGGGATTTTCTGGAGGGAGAGTTTCCAGGCCTCCGCAAATTGCCCTATTGGTTTGAGCCATAAAAAAGCTCAAGCTGGTACCAAGCATCTATAGATTTGTCAAAGTCAGGGGCACCTTCCCTCAGAATCCCTCTGTGGTTAGTGATTGTGAATGCAGAATACCTGAGACAGGTCTCAGTCAATTTAGAAAGTTTATTTTGCCAAGGTCAAAACTGCACCTGTGACACGGCCTCAGGAATCCCTGAGGCATATGCCCAAGGTGGTCAGGGGTACAGTTTGCTTTTAGATATTTTATGGAGATATGACACATCAATCAATATGTGTAAGATGTACACTGGTTTGGTTCAGTAAGGTGGGACAACTCGAAGAGGGGCTTTGAAGCTAGAAGTAGATAAGAGAAAAATGGTTGCATTCTTTTGAGTCTTTGATTAGCCTTCCACTGAATACAAAATTTAGTCTGGCTCACTGAATCTGCATTTATAAATAAACAGTAGGGTAGAGGGAGTAATCAAATACGTGTTTGTCTCAGGTGAGCCTCAGAGGGATGACTTTGATCAGAACGGAGGCAGGTTTGCCCTAAGAAGTTCCCAGCTCGACTTTCCCGTTTAGCTTAGTCATTTTGGGGTCCCAAGATTTATTTTCTTTTGACACAAATGACAAAAAAAAAAGACAAGTTGAATCCAATGTGATGATAAAAATTCACTTTTATTTCTATTAACGTTAAAGTAATGTTTTACATTTCCCAATTACCAAATCATGCGAGGGAATTATAAAACAAAAATCACATTTTGAAGAGGCATGTAATTTCTTAAAATAATTTGGAGAAAATGTTTTTCTAGAACATAGCTTCATGTTCCTATTTGATTTCACCTTTGATTGTGATTTGGGTGTTTTATTCAAATAGCTACTGTCAAATTTCCAGTGCTTTAAATCACCTAATTAATTTCTCATTTTCACTATTGGATAAAGTTAGACTTATTCCTTTGCCTAGAAAGCATTTGCTTTTTCGTGTTCTTTTTTTTCTTTATGTAATCTTGTCTATTCTCATTTAAAAAATGAGATAGGTGAATTGCATTAAAATATATTTGCAAAACATAGCTTATCTTAGAATTATGACATTTTCAAATGAGGAAATTTAGTAATTTAATTATAAATCTATGCAAGTATTTATATGCAAACTTCAAGCATATTATGGTTGTTTTCCTGGTAGAGTGACCCAAACCTTCATTTCTGAAGGGTGTGGGCCATTTGTAGTCCTGCCTGGATTGGGCTGTTGTAGTTTCCCATGGACTTTAATCACAGGGCATGGTAATACTAAGAGACGCCCCAAGGGATCTCCTATATTACATGCATACTCTTCCTTCCCCGTCACTGTGGAGTAGTAGACTGATTTCATCTTGATAGTCTGCATCAATGACCCCAACAAACACTGTAACTCCCTTCTTAGCCTGTTGACTTAAAGGTAGGAGGAGCCCAAAGTGTCCAGGTGGCACTCTTAACTTCCAGTTTAATTGAAACGTGTGTCCCCTGGTGGAAGTGTTCCTCCCTCTGGAATTAAGACCTCTAGGCCAGCAGAATGTAATGCCATAGGAACAGGAAGGAAAAATTTTGCTAGTGGATCACTAGGGGTGATGGTGAGTGGTGCCACTTCAATTTCCACCCCTTGATTTTGGAACCCATGAATCCTGGCTATGGGAGAAAAAGTACCATATATTGGATGCTGATTCAGAGCATTCCTGGCCTTCTGGAGAACTTTGCTCCAGCCCTGCAAAGTATTGTCACCTAGTTGGCATTGTAATTGTGACTTGAAAAGGTCAATCCACCATTCGATCAATCCAGTTGCTTCAGGATGATGGGGAACATGGTAAGATCAGTGAATTCTATGAACATGAGTCCACCGCCACACTTCTTCAGTTGTAAAGTGAGTGTCTTGGTGAAAAGTCATGCTGTGTGGAATACCATGATGGTGGATAAGGCTCTCCATGAGTCAACAGATGGTAGTCTGGGCAGAAGCATTGTGTGCAGGATAGGAAAACCCATATCCAGAGTTGGTGTCTATTACAGTGAGGACAAACCTCTGCCCTTTCCAGGATGGAAAAGGGTCAATATAATTAGCCTGCCACCGGGTATTTGGCTGATTACCTTGAGGAATGGTGGCATATCGAGGGCTCAGTGTTGGTCTCTGCTGCTGGCAAATTGGGCACTCAGCAGTGACCATAGCCAGATCAGCCTTGGTGAGTGGAAGTCCAGATTGCTGAGTCCATGCATAACCTCCATCCCTACCACCATGGCCACTTTGTTCTTGGACTCATTGGGCAATGACAGAGCTGGCTGGGAGAAGAGGCTGAGTGGTGTCCACAGAATGATTCATCCTATCCACTTGATTATTAATATCCTCCTCTGCTGAGGCCACCCACTGATGGACACTCATAAGATACAAATACCTTCAGAGTTTTTGACCACTCAGAGAGGTCTATCCACATACCTCCTCTCCAAATTTCTTTGTCACCAATTTTCCAATCATGCTTGTTCCAAGCCTTTGACCATCCAGCTAAAACATTGACTATAGCCCATGAATCAGTATATAATAACACATCTGGCCATTTCTCCTTCCATGAAAAGTGCACAACTGAGTTCACTGATTGAAGATCTGTCCACTGGAAAGTTATCCTTTCACTGCTGTCCTTCAGGGATGTCCAAAAATTGGGTCGTAATGCTGTTGCTGTCCACTTTTGGTTGCTGCCTCCATATTGTGCAGAACCATCTGTAAACCAGGCCCTATTCTTCTCTTCCTCTGTCAGCTAATCATAGGGAACTCCCGATGAGGCCATAGGCAGAGGCTGGGGGAAAGAAGGCAGGATGCCAGGAGTGGAGACCATGGACATTATAGCCACTTCCTCGTGTAACTTACTTGTGCCTTTGGGACCTAAAACAGTTCTCTCATAAATAAGAGAACCGATTTTGTAATCTTAGTCATAGCAAATAAAATGATGTCAAAATGTTTTTCATTATATTTTCTGTCTTTTTTGTGTATACATATATACATATGTGTATATATACTATTAGTTATATGTGAGTGTAGTATTATTTTAAAATAAATATACACATATTGGAAACATATGTTTTTTTTCTGAAAGGAAATACTTAAGAAGTATTAAACCCCATTGCTTATTTTTCAAGTCTAAACCTGTGAAAATAAAACCTGTGAAAACAGATAATACAGAATATGACAAAGGATATTTCTGGTCATGTGTGTAGAAATGTATGCTTCAAATAATCCTAACCTAATAAAATTACATTAGATTTAGATTATGCTCCAGCAAAATTATGCATAGGTAGTGTTAAAACTATAATTGGCCTTTCACTCTAGATTAAACACTTTAGTCACTTCCCCTTATAACAGTATTTTAATTATTTTGTACTCATTAAAGTCATAGTTATGCACTCTAGCAGATATTATCCTCTTCAGTTAGAAGGGGATGTGTCAGCTCAACTATGCGTGTTAGTTTAAATTCTAGTTATATGTATTTCTTATTTCATAGTACAGTATGAAAAAAGGATTTCCAGAAGATGTAAACAAAAGAAAATATCATAAGCTCCTCCTCCACCCTCCCAATATTAGAAAGTGACATTTTCAGAGTGAAGCCAAGTAAAGAGTAAAAGTATCCACATATCATAAGCCTAAATGGTTAAAATTTATGTATCAAAACATGGTTAAAGCCTGGTTCATAAACCCAGGTTTTCAAATAAGACTCTGTAACCTGCTCCACAGGGAGAGCCCTGGAGAACAGGGAGCTGGACTTTACCCTGGGTCAGCACTCAACCTGATGGGCCTTAGGGCTTGCATGGATCTTCTAGGCAGGCCAAGATGGAAGCTAAGTCCTGTGGTCAGGACTTTTTGGAAGTGATTGAAACTGCTTGAACTTGAGATAGGGACTGAATTGATTAAAAGCCCCAGGAAGCAAAGGCTAGCAGAATCTCTCTCACATCAACTTGTTATTCTGACTCAGGATACACAGACCCATATTAAATGCCTTTCAAAAGTTCCTCACAGCAGGAAAAGAGGGAGTACTTGCTGGGTTAGCTAGAGAACCTGGTCTGCCTAGACACCGGCTTCAGGTGATTTGGAGTACCAAATTTAAACAAAAGTTAAGTTCCCTGAACAGTGGATATGAATCTTTTCTCCCCCTACAAGTACTTGTATGATCTCAACCTCATGTCCTAGGGTCTAGGAGATCTAATTTACTTGCACATTTCTCCTTCATAATTATAATGAATTCTAACCACTTCATTTCACCCTCAAGTATAAACACTTGTATAATCTTTTCCTGCACTTTTTTGTTTTCATTTTTATTTTAAGGTAAATAATTTATTATTACCTGAGGAAATGAATGCTGATTTCTTCTCTCTAGAATGAGAGCAGGTCAACATCATGTGGTACTTTGTGGCAGTGACTAATGATATACAATAACCCTTCGGCCTCCCACTCATTCCAGTTCACCCATTTACGGCTCCAAATGTCTTGTATGTCAACACTACGCTTCTATAATTTCAAATGTGGGGACTCCCTTGTCATGAGATGGGTACAAAACATATTAAAAAAAATGAATAGCTCCGGTGATGCTGATTCAGTTACACCTCAGCAGCCTCTCTTTTTTCTGCTGCTGCTTCGACCCAAGTAAGGCAGACAATGATATCGATGAACACAGTAGAATTTACTGTAGCTGAATTCTCTTTCTAATTGGCAGTTGCATACCAGTAGAGTGTCAACATGTGGCAAACATTAGCTTCCAGAAATAAGAAATGAATTAATTTAGGAGAGATTCTAAGCAAAAGATATAAAATGAAGAGGTGAATAGCGAAGATTTCACCCTAAATTTGAAAATTTACAGTCAAGAGCAAGCCTTGATGTTATGATTATCTTTAGCATTTATTTATGTTCTCTTCTTAGTACTCTTTCCAAAATTTAATCCTATTCTCACATTTAGACACCTAATGTTTCATACTTTCCAAACACCTACCTTAATTATTAGACTGCTGCAGTATGGATTTATTATACCTTTGGAAGCTAAAGGCAAATGCCAGTGGTTTATCACATATGATTATAAAATCTCCTCTCCTGATTCTAAAGGTAGGACATCCATCTCTCTTTTTTTTCCTCTTCATATATTTTTCCCTTGATTCCCTCCTGAATCAGTAAAAAAGCTATCTCTGGCCAATCGATTTACCTACATATACTGCTATCCCAGGTCATAAATAATATTTCTTTCCTAGTTGTTATTCAAAATAATTATATTTTTTAAAGTTTCCTTTTTTAGTTTTTAAACTAATAAAAGAACATTTAACATACAGTAACAAGCACCTATTTTAATTATACGTTACCATGAGTATTGGTATACAATTTTTAGAATATTTTCTTGTTTTTCTTTTAATCATAATATCGTAACATTGGTAACTTTTTTCTTCTCTCCTTTATTAATGATAACATTGGCTTGAATTTTGTCAATTTTATTAATTGTTCATTAAACCCTCTTTTTGTTACATTCTCTTACTCTCTTTCCCTATTTGTTGATTTTCACTCTTACTGTTATTTTTTTTTCTTCTACTTACTTGGGGTTTTGGATTCAAATTGCTCTTTTTTTCTAGATTCCCAGAGGTAGCGTAGGGTTAGCTCATTGATTTTAAGTGTTTTTTTTTTCTCCTGTTGTTTTTTTTTAATTGTATGTATTTATCATGTACAACATAATGTTCTGAAATATGTATACATTGTGAAATGTTTGAATTGAGCTAATTAACTTATGCATTACTTTACATACTTATTTGTAGTGAGAATGCCTATGTATTACTTCATTCTTATGCTGCTATGAAGAACTGCTCGAGAGCACATAATTAATAAAGGAAAGAGGTTTAATTGACTCATAATTCCACAGGGCTGAGGATGCCTCAGGAAACTTACAATCGTGGTGGAAGGGGAAGAAAACATGTTGTTCTTCACATGATGGCAGGAAGGAGTAGTTCAGAACAAAGGGGGGGAAAACCTCTTATAAAATCATCAGATCTCATGAGAACTCACTCACTATCATGAGAACAGCATGGGGGAAACGCCCCCATAACCTAATTATCTTCCACAAGATCCCTCACCTAAGACAATGGAATTTTAATTTGGATTACAAGTCAAGATGAGATTTTGCATGGAGACTAACCAAGCAGTATTATTTCACCCCTGACCCCTCCCAAATCTTATGTCCTCACATTTCAAAACACAATCATGCATTTCCAATAGCCTCCCAGAGTCTTAACTCATTCCAGCATTAACCCAAAAGTCCAAGTCCAAAGTCTCATCTGAGACAAGGCAAATCCCTTTTGCCTAAAAGCCTGTAAAATCAAAATCAAAACAGTTAATTCCAGGATACAATGGGGGTAAGCATTGGGCAAATACACCCATTCCAAATGGCAGAAATTGGCCAAAACAAAGAGGCTACAGACCCCATGCAAATCTAAAATCCAACGAGGAAGTAATTAAATCTTAAAGCTCCTAAATCTCCTTTGACCCCATGTCTCACATGCATGTCAGACTGATGCAAGAGGTGGGCTTCCACAGCCTTGAGCAGCTCCAACCCTGTGGCTTTGAGGGTACAGCTCCCCTCTAGGTTGCTCTCGTGGGTGGGCATTGAGTGTCTGTAGATTTCCAGGTGCATGGTGCAAGCTGTAGGTGGATCTATCATTCTGGAGTCTGGCGGATGGTGGCCCACTTCTCACAACTCTACTAGGCAGTGCCCCAGTGGAGACTCTATGTGGGGCCTCCCACCTCACATTTCCCTTCCACATTGCCCTAGCAGAGGTTCTCCATGAGGACTCCATGCCTGCAGCAAACTTTTGCCTTGACATCCAGACTTTTTCATACTTCCTCTGAAATCTATGGAGGGTCTCAAACCTCAATTATTGACTTCTGAGCACCTGCAGGCTCAAGGCCACATGGAAGCTGCCAAGGCTTGGGGCTTGCACACTCTGAAGTAAAGGACTCAGTTCTACATTTAGCATGCTGGGATACAGGGCACCAAGTCCCTAGGCTGCAAACAGCATGGGAGTCCCGGACCTGGCCCATGAAATAAGTTTTCCTTTTTGGGCCCCTGGATCTGTGATGGGATGGGTCTGCTATGAAGGTCTCTGACATGTCCTGGAGACATTTTCCTCATTGTCTTGGTGACTAACATTTGGCTCCATGTTACTAATGCGAATTTCTGCAGCTGGCTTGATTTTTTCCCCAGAAAATTGTTTTTTGTTTTTGTTTTTGTTTTTTTCTATCACATCATTAGCCTGAAAACTTTCCAAACGTTTATGCTCAGCTTTTTCTTGAATGATTTGTTACTTATAATTTTTTTCTGCCAGATACCCTAAATCACCTCTCTCAAGTTCAAAGTTTCACAGGTCTCTAGGGCAGAACAAAATGCTGCCAGTCTCTTTGCTATAGCAAAGCAAGGATTACCTTTATTCCAGTTCCCATTAAGTTCCTCATCTTCATCTGAAACCAGCTCAGCCTGGACTTCATTGTTCATATCAGTATCAGCATTTTGGTAAAAGCCATTCAACAAGGCTCTAAAGTTCCAAACTTTTCCACATTTTCTTGTCTCCTCCTGAGTCCTCCAAACTGTCCCAACATCCACCTATTACCCAGTTCCAAAGTCACTTCCACATTTTTGTGTGTCTTTATAGCAGCACCTCCACTCTCCAGTGCCAATTTACTGTATTAGTTTTGTTCTCATCCTGCTATAAAGAACTGCCCATGAATGGGTAATTTATAAAGGAAAGAGGTTTAATTAATTCACAGTTATACAGGGCTTGGGAGGCCTCAGGAAGTTTATAATCATGTTGGAAAGAAAAGCAAACATGTTCTTCTTTACATGGTGGCAGGAAGGAGAAGTGCAGAGCAAGAGGGGTAGGGGAGAATCCCCTTATAAAACCATCAGATCTCAGGAGAACTCACTCACTATCATGAGAACAGCATGGGGGAACTGCCCCATAATCTAATCACCTCCCACAAGATCCCTCCCACAACATATGGGGATTATAATTCAAGATCAGATTTTGGGCTGAGACACAGACAAACTATACCAGCTTATGTGTTAGTCCATTTTCACACTCCTGATAAAGAACTACCCAAGACTGGGCAATTTATGAAAGAAAGAAGTTTAGTCAACTTAGAGTTCCACATGGCTGGGAGGTCTCACAATCATGGCAGAATGCAAAAGGCACATCTCACATGGCGGCAGAAAAGAGAAGAGAGCTGTGCAGAGAAACTGCCCTTTTTAAAACCATCAAAACTCATGAGACTTATTCACTGTTACAAGAACAACATGAGAAAGACCTGCCCCTCTGCCCCCAAGATTCAATTACTTCCCACTGGGTCCCTCTCACAACACATGGGAATTCAAGATGAGATTTAAATGGTGACACAGCCAAACCATATCATTTCACCCCGGCACCTCCCAAATCTCATGTCCTCACATTTCAAAACAAATAATGCCTTCCCAACAGCTCCCCAAAGTCTTAATTCATCTCAGCATTAACTCAAAAGTCCACAGCCCAAAGTCTCATCTGAAACAACACAAGTCCCTTCTGCCAATGAGACTGTAAAATCAAAAGCAAGTTCGATACTTCCTAGATACAATGGGGTTACAGGCATTGGGTAAATACAGACATTTCAAATGGGAAAAAAAAAAAAAAAAAAAAAAAAAAAAAAAAAAAAAAAAAACACATTGGCCAAAACGGAGGGACTACAGGCCCTATGCAAGTCCAAAAACCAGGAGGGTAGTCAAATCTTAAAACTCCAAAATGATCTCCTTTGACTCCATGTCTCACATCCAGGTCATGCTGATGCAAAATGTGGGCTCCCACAACTTTGGGAATCTCCACCCCTGTGACTTTGCAGGGTATAGCTCCCGTTCTGGCTGTCTTTCAGGCTCCCATTGAGTGTCTGTGGCTTTTCCAGGTACATGGTGCAAGCTGCTCCTTGATCTACCATTCAGGAGAACGGCGGATGGTGGCACTCTTCTCACAGCTCCACTAGGCAGTGCCTCCGTGGGAACTCTGTGTGAGGGCTCCAACCCCACATTTCCCTTCCACACTTCCCTAGCAGAGACTCTCTCTGAGGGCTCTGCCCCACAGCAAACTTCTGCCTGAGCATTCACGCATTTCCATACATCTTCTGAAATCTAGGCAGAGGTTCTCAAACACCAATTCTTGACTTCTGTGCACTCACAGGCTCAACATCACATGGAAGGTGCCAAGGTGTGGGGCTTACACCATCTGAAACCATGGCCTGAGCTCTACACTGGCCCCTTTTAGCCACAGCTCGAGCAGCTGGGACACAAGGCACCAACTCTCTAGACTACATACATCATGGGGACCCGAGGCCTGGCCCACAAAACCACATTTTCCTCCTAGTCCTCCAGGCCAGTAATGGCAGAGGCTGCGGTGAAGACATGTGACATGCCCTGGAGACATTTTTCTTATTGTCTTGGGGGTTAACATTCGGCTGCTTGTTACTTATGCAAATTTCTGCAGCTGGCTTGAATTTCTCCTCAGAAAAGGGGATTTTCTTTTCTATTACATTTTCAGACTGCAAATATTCCAAACTTTTACACTCTGTTTCCCTTATAAAACTGAATGCCTTTAATAATACCCACGTCTGTTATAAAACTGAATGTCTTTTACAGCACCTCTTGAATGCTTTGCTGCTTAGAGATTTCTTCTGCCAGATAACCTAAATCATCTCTGTCAAGTTCTAAGTTTCACAAATCCCTAGGGCAGTCTCTTTGCTAAAACGCAACAAGAGTCACTTTTGCTCCAGTTCCCAACAAGTTCCTCATCTCCATCTGAGACCACCTCAGCCTGAATTTCATTGTCCATATCATTATCAGCCTTTTGGTGAAGGCCACTCAACAAGTCTCTAGGTAGTTTCAAACTTTCCCACATTTTCCTGTCTTCTACTGAGCCCTCCAAATTGTTCCAACCTCTGCCATTTACCCAGTTCCAAAGTCATTTTCACATTTTTGAGTATCTTTTCAGGAATGCCCCACTCTACTGGTACCAATTTACTGAATTAGTCTGTTTTTATGCTGCTGATAAATACATACCCAAGACTGGGCAATTTATAAAAGAAAGAGGTTTAATCGACTTACAGTTCCAAGTGGCTGGGGAGGCCTCCCCACCATGGCAGAAAGTGAAAGGCACATCTCACATGGCAGCAGATAAGAGAAGAGAGCGTGTGCGGAGAAACTCCCTTTTTTTAGATCTCATGAGACTTATTCACTATCGCGAGAACAGTACTAAAAAGACCTGCCCCCATGATTCAGTTACTTCTCACTGGGTCCCTCCCACAACATGTGGGAATTTAATAGGAGATTTTGGTGGGGACACAGCCATACCATGTCAGCCTATACGAAGCATTTTAAGCTATAAATACTTTTTCAAGCTCTATATTAATTGCCGGTGACACATTAATTTATAGTGTTTCATTTCCATTCACTGTTCATTCTAAATATTTCTATTGTGATTGCTTTTTATGACCCATGGGTTATTTAGAAATGTCATTTAATTTTCAAATACTTGGGTATTATCCAAATATCTTATGCTATCAATTTCCATTTTAATTTCACTATGCACAGAGATTATACTCTATTATTTTTAAGCCTTTTAAGTTCAGTGAAATTTGTTTTATGTCATATCACAGGTTCTCTCCTGGTGACTGTACATTTTGCACTTCAAAAAGGTTTATTTGGCTGTCGTTTGGTTTTATGATCTATAAATATCAACTAGGTCAATGTGGTTGATAGTGAAGAAATCTTTATCTTTAATGACACTCTATTTGGATTGTCAATTACTGATGTGGCAGTATTGAAAACTCCAAGTATGATGTGTATGTTTATCATTCAGTTCCTTTTGCTTATCTTGAAGCTCTTATGTGCAAAGACATTTAAGATTTCATACCTACCTTATTAATTTAGACTTTCTTTCATTATACATTATACTTTTTATTCCTAATATGCCTTGTCCTAAATCTATACTTACTTTAATATTAAGTTGCAATTCCAGCTCTCTTATGATTAGTGTTTGAATGCCATATTTATTCTATCATTTTAATTTGAAACTATTTATGCCTTCATATTTAGATATGTTTCTCATAGGCAGTAGTTTTAATCTTCCCTTTTGCTTTTCTTTCTTTTCTTGCCTTGTCTTTTCTTTTTCTTTCTTTTCAGTATGAAAACACTGTCTTTTAATCACATTTAATATAATCATCATATATCAATGTTTGTTACCTTCTTTTTGTTTTCTATTCTTCTTCTATTCAGGTTTTCCACTTTTTTTTTTTTTTTTTCTTTTAACTTTCTTTTAGATCAATTGAGGATTTTACTTTACAAATTCATTTGTCCTGGTAAGTGTTAACCCAGCAGGTCTGAGTTGCTTAAATCCTGCACAATAGAAGATGGGCCTATTTGCATAATTGACTATCGGTCAGCGCCTGGAAACTGAGGTCTTGGAATGTCCCCTATGCTACTAATTGATAAGTGTGTTTGGTACTCTTAAAATTTTAAACCATGCTGTTCCAGTTTCTCTATAAAGTCTGTGCAAACAATGTGACTTTTGATGAACATGTGCTTTGTTTCTGTGAGGTTTGTAATGACTGTAACTAAGGTCAGTCACGAAGATACTAGTAGTTGACCAACCCCCAGTAAAAACTCTGCACTTTTAGACTCAAAAGAACTTTTCTGGAAGAAAGCCCTTCAAACATGTGATTGTGATGCCTTTCTGGGGGATTAAATATGTCCTTTATGACTTCATTGACTTTTGGAATCTCATGCCTGGTATTCTCCAGACACTGCCTCGTGGTCTTATTTTCCTTTATTAGACTTTACTTTCCTTCACTAATAAATCTTATCCATGAATTTAAAAACTTCTGAGTCCTGAGAGTACCTCTAGTGCATCCCAAACCTGAGAGTGGTCTTGAAAAAAACTGATTCATCATTTTATCCACAATATTGACATACTAGCTATGCCTATTTATTGCTATTTTTAAAGATTGCTCTACGATTTTCCATATTTATCTTCAGCTCATTCCAATTTACTACCAAATAACATTACGCCACCTTAAATCTAATATAAAAATCTACAACATAATACTACTTTTTACCTCTCATTTAAAAAAAAATATGACAGACCTTTTTTCTCTTATAAAACATCAAAACTTGCTTATACTGAAGGTGAATTTTTCCCCTTAAATGATAATAGAACATGATATAGATAGTAGACTGAGTATTGTTCTAATTTTTTATTACTTATATGATTATGATATGCAGTGATTCTTTTAAACATTGGCTTTATTATGCTGTCTATATTTAACCATTAATTACTGCTTAGTAATAGATACTGTTCATTTAATGTATTGTGCACCTACGTATTAAATGCATTATTCATCAGATACAGAATACATTTTGACAACGGGGACCTGTTAAGAGAGAGATTAATGTGTTTTACAGTGATATTTTTAAAAATTCAATTGCCTTATAAAGGTAAAGTGGAAAAAAGTATGTATAAGATACATATATTCTGATGAAATAATGGAATTATAGTCATCATAAAGTGAAATACTTGTGCATTCTAGTTGGAATGCTTCTATAAAAAATTTTAGAATTGTGTGTATGTTCTAAATATTTATTACAAAATAATTTTCTAATAATTGCACAGTGTCTGTTTTGTCAGTTCAACTATCTACACAATGCAAACATAGTATATTTGAAAGTAAATAGCCAGAATGGTGAAAATGAGATTTCTACAATAGATACACTGGCATTTTTATTAGCTAGTTAGTAACTCACTTGAATTACACAGGCATATTTTCTTAAAACAATTTGAACTGTAAAAGTAAGTCCATGTTTTTGTTTTTTTTTTTAATTAAATGGTAAGTAGTTGAATATTTAGGCATAAATATATATTTTTTAATTTTTAAAAATAAACTTTATTTTTTGGAGTAGTTTTAGGTCCACAACACAATTGAGCAGAAAGTATAGCGAGTTCCCACATATCTCCTGCCCACCTGTTCTCCATCTAATCCTCCCTCACCGTCAATATTCTGTACTGCAAGGATACATTTGTCACAGTTGATGAACCTATGTTGACACATCGTTATCACCTAAAGCTGTAGTTTTCACCAGAGTTTCTTCCTGTTGCTGTACATTCTATGGACCTTGACATACACATTCTATGTATAATGACACAAATTCACCATTACAGTATCATATAGAATAATTTCACTGTTCTAAAAATCCTCTGTGAATGAGTTATTCTTGCTTCACATCCTTGTCTGCATTTGTTGTTGTCAGTGTTCTGGAATTTGCCCATTCTAATGGGTGCATCATGGTATCTTATTCTAAAAAAAATAAAAAATAAAAAACATTTATATTAGGTTTGGGGGTACACGTGAAGGTTTGCTACATAGGTAAACTCGTGTCACAGTAGTGTTTTGTACAGATTAATTCATTACTCAAGTATTAAGCCCAGTAACCAATAGTTATTTTTTCTGCTTCTCTTCCTCCTCCCACCCTCTACACTCAAGTACACCCCAGTGTCTGTTGTTTTCTTCTTTGTCTTCATAAATTCTCATAATTGAGCTCCCACTCATAAGTGAGAGCATGCTGATTTTTGTTTTCTGTTCCTGCCTTAGTGTGCTAAGCATAATGGCCTCCAACTCCATCCATGTTCTTGCAAAATACATGCTCTCATTCTTTGTTGTGGCTGCATAGTATTCCATGGTGTGTATGTGCCATATTTCCTTTATACAATTCTGTCGTTGACGCACATTTTGGTTGATTCCATGTCTTTTCTATTGTGAATAGAGCTGCAATGAACATTTGCATGCATGTGTCTTTCTGGTAGAATGATCTATATTCCTCTGGGTATATACCCAGTAATGGAATTGTGTCAAATGGTAGATCTGCTTTTAGCTCTTTAAAGAATCACCATACAGGTTTTTGCAATGGTTAAACTAATTTATGCACCCACCAACAGTGTATTAGTGTCCCCTTTCTCTGCAACCTTGCTAGCCTCAGTTTTTTTTTTTTTTTCTCCACTTTTTAATAATAGCTATTCTGACTGGTGTGAGGTGGTATTTCATTATGGTTTTGATTTGAATTTCTCTAATTATCAGTAATCTGGAGCTTTTTTTTTTTTCATGTACTCGTGGCCACATGTATATATTCTTTTGAAAAGTATCTGTTCATGTCCTTTGCCTACTTTCTAACGGGGTGGTTTGTTCTTCTCTTGTAAATTTGTTTAAGCTCCTTATAGATGCTGGATATTAGACCTTTGTCAGATGCATATTTTCTCCCTTTCTGTAGGTTGTATGTTTACTCTCTTGATAGTTCCTTTTGCTGTGCAGAAACTTAAGTTTAATTAGATCCCACTTGTGAAATTTTGCATTTGTTGTGATTGCTTTTGGGTTTTTTTTTTTTTTTTTTTTTTTTTTTTTTTGGTCATGAAACCTTTGCCTGTTTCTATGTCCAGAATGGTATAACCTAGGTTGTCTTTCAGGTTTTTATAGTTTTGTGTTTTACATTTAAGTCTTTAATCCATCTTGAGCTAATTTTTGTATATGGTTTAAGGAAAGGGTCCAGCTTCAACCTTTTGCATATGGCTAGCCAGTTCTCCAAGCACCATTTATTGAATAAGGAGTCTTTCTCCATTGCTTGTTTTCATCAGCTTTATCAAACATCAAATGGATATAGGTGTGTGGCCATATTTCTGGCTGTCTATTCTGTTCCATTGGTCTATGTTTCCATTTTTGTACCAGTACCATGCTGTTTTGGTTACTGTAGCCCTGTGGTATAGTTTGCAGTTGGGTAATGTGCTATCTCCAGCTTTGTTCTTTTTGCATAAGATTGCCTTTCCTATTTGGGCTCCTTTGGTTTCATATAAATTTTAGAATAGAATAGTTTAGAATACATTCTAAAAATAGTTTTAGAATAGTTTAGAATAGTTTAGAATTTAGTTTCATATAAATTTTTCTAGTTCTGTAAAGAATGTTGTTGGTAGTTTGATATGAATACCATTGAATCTGTAAATTGCTTTAGGCAGTATAGCTATTTTAATAATATTTATTCTTCCTATGCATGAGCATGTAATGTTTTTCCATTTGTTTGTGTCTTCTTTGATTTCTTGGAGCAGTGTTTTATAATTCTCTTTGTAGAGATCTTTCACCTCTCTGATTGGCTATATTTCTGGGTATTTTACACTTTTTTGGCAATTGTGAATGGGATTGTCTTTCTGATTTGGCTCTTGGCTTGGCTGTTGTTGAAGTATAGAAATGCTAGTGATTTGTATACATTGGTATTGTATCCTGAAACATTGCTGAATTTGTTCAGCAGCTAAAGGAGCTTTTGGGCCTAGACTATGGGGTTTTCTAGATATAGAATCATGTTGTCTGCTAACAGAGATAATTTGGCTTCCTCCTCCTATTTAAATGCCCTTTATTTCTTTATCTTGCCTGATTGCTCTGGCTAGGACTTCCAGTACCATATTGAATAGGAGTGGTGTCTTGTCTTAAGGCATAAATATTTTTATGGGAACTGACTAGTTTCTTTTTTTTGTTGTTCTTATTAGCAATTCTTTTCTGATGGGAAAGGCACTGAAAAGTATGAAACATATCATAGTGAAGATGAATTGGTCTTAAACTTTCAGTTAAGACAGATATATTATTGCCTTGAGTCAGGGAGGGATAAGGAACAATTGAAGTTTCTGAAAATTCTACTAAATATAAGTCTGGCTGTGGTTTGGGGTCTCTAAGCCAATAGTCATTCAAGTCTGAGTTAAGGCCTGAATTAAAGATGAGCAACTTGAAATAAAACCGGCAGTTTATTCTTTCCAGCCAACTGCTATAATTGGCAATTATAGAAAAGGAATATCACGTGATTCAATTTCAAAAGTGTATGTAATACTCAGACTAAATAAAAAAAGAAGGGATGATGAATTTCTTAAATTCTGAATTTCAGGGAGTCTGGCCAGAGAGCAAATGGTTTAGAGATTTGGCAGGGAATTTCTAGACTGGATCCTAAGAGAAGCAGATGCTTCATGATTCTCTTAGTGATATGTATTTTTTATTCTCCTTATTTAGAGTTTTAAAAACAATGTGGATCCAGTAAAATTTAGATCAAGCCTAATAGATACCATATAAATATATTTTTGAAGAGCTAAGAGGTAGAAGAAGGTCCCACTTGAGTTGTTTTGTGATGAATGAAAGAAATAGGCTGAGTCGAAATGCTAATATGACCTAATTCTAAGCAAATAGGTAGTACTCAAGTTGACACAGAACTTCTGGTGGGACAGTCTGAGATAATTTGAGTATCTTTAATCTTCTTTATGTCAGGGATTGGGCTGTTCACTTCTTTTATATTTGTCCATAATTATGCAGTAGCATTAAGCACTACTGGCAGGCTGACCGTAGGAATGCTTATCATTTTCTCATGTATTTACCATAGTATTAAACTATTTGGAATATTTTAAATACCTCTACCATGTAAATACTTGAAAGCAGACAGGAAAAATAAAGGGACTTACCACTCAAACAAGTTTACCTAAAATATGTTAAAATACAAGTTGTTATTCAAAACATAACTCTTATTCTCATTTATTATTAAAATTAATTGAAAATATCTTAACAGTGAGAAAAAAATGAAATTCAATTCAACCCCATCGTTTAATTCCTTTATAGTAGCAAAGTTCACCATACACCTTTATGATGTCACCAGACATATTTTAATAAATATTTAGTACACATGAATCAATCAACTACATATATTGAACACAAACTCTATGGAAGTGATTAAAGGAACATCTTATCGAACCCAAAATCTAGTTGGAATATAAAAACTAAATTATGTGACATGACTGAAGCATAAGGAATTAGTAAACTTTGTAGTATTGATAATTATTAACTCTCTAAAAGCCAAGGACTGTGACTATTTTTTTTCACTATCTCTTTAGTAGTAGCACAATGCCCAGTAAATAGTAGTAACCCAAGAAATATATTTAAAATGCACAGACACATATATAAATATTCATGTTTACTTAACACGTCTCATGTAGAGTTTCTACTTCTTCACCATATAAATGAGACTTCTATGCTGTTATTTTTTAAATTGCCTCCTATTTATCTCATTGTTGAGGAAAGGATTTCTGCCCTAGGGTTATGGAGATAACCAACTGCAGGACATACGACACTGGAAGGATGTGATTGACAGCAGTTTATTCACCACATGTACTCACAGCCCAGAGGAAGAAGATATCACACACCAGTCACGTCTACACAGGGACTGCATTCTGGAGCAGAATGAATGCTTTGTAGTATCAAGAAAGTGAGGTGCCTTTTGGTTCTCACTGGCAGAAGAGATCAGTTTGTTTGAATAATTTCACTAGCCGGCAGGGGACTAAAACCTATTACTCAGGGAAGTAAGAACTCCTCCTAGTCCTTTTGCTAAGGAGTATTGTT
The DNA here is from genome assembly GCF_043159975.1 of Macaca nemestrina. Taxonomy (NCBI): domain Eukaryota; kingdom Metazoa; phylum Chordata; class Mammalia; order Primates; family Cercopithecidae; genus Macaca; species Macaca nemestrina. Next base: position 60,351,146 of record NC_092145.1, read on the forward strand.
GGGCTAGGTGACCTTATCTGTGGGAATAAAATATATAAATAAGATATAAAGATGTCATAAAATAATAAAAAATGGAGAGGGGAATTTGCAGTTAGGCTATTCACAGACCTTCCAGTGCATGCTGGATGTGGTGGTAGCACTTAGTATTAAACCTTAATTTCAGGCCTGGTATAGATTAATTCTCTCAGGTCAAAGGAAAAGCTGCTATTGACTGTTGTTTTAGGTATTTCCAAGCTAACAGGGCAATATTTTTCTACTGAAGGTCACTATTGGAATAGGTTTATGGCTGTTCACTGAGGTGGGAGAACAACACTTATGTATTTTGACTTTCCTTGTGTGTTTCTGTAACAAAGTTCAGAGACTTTGTTCCATGTGTGTTTCTGTAACAAACCAGAGAAAAGATGATGTTTATCTCACTCTATTTAGTTTGTTAATTATTCTATGGCTATCACCAGAAGTAGTACATGACCTAGAAACTTGCAGAACTCTTGTTTTCACACTGTCTGTGTTGTTACTGAATCAGATTCCATCACAAAGATTAGTTGCCTCATTCACAAAAATGAGGCTAACTGGGAGTTAATGAAATTAATTTTGAATTCAGGCCTAATTTTTATCAAGCTTTGATCTGCTGGACAAGGATTTTAGTTTGTCTGAACCTCAGACAAAATTTGTGTAGTACCTCATAAGATTATTTTGAAAACTAAATAATTTAAAATAGTTAAAATTATCTAGCCAGTGCCTATCAAGCTCGCTATAAGTTAATTCTCTTCAGTCACCATGTTCTGACCCTATTTGGAAGATTCTTGCACGAAGTCAAACGACCTTTGTCTTTTAAAAATATCTCATCTGTGGCCGGGCGCAGTGACTCATGCCTGTAATTTCAGCACTGTGGGAGGTCGAGGCGGGCGGATCACGAGGTCTGCAGTTCGAGACCATCCTGGCCAACATGGTGAAACTCCGTCTCTACTTAAAAAAAACGCAAAACAATAAGCCAGGTGTGGTGGCACGAGCCAGTAGTCCCAGCTATTCGGGAGGTTGAGGCAGGAGAATAGCTTGAACGTGGGAGACGGAGGTTGCAGTGTGCCGAGATCGTGCTGCTGCACTCCAGCCTGAAGACAGAGTGAGACTCCATCTCAAAATAAATAAATAAATAAATAAATAAATAAATAAATAAATAAATAAAATCTAATCTACTTCCTCATTAGCAAAATATATATGGCTCTGCACCAGTATTTAGTATGATCAGTACAGAGTTGTTTTTCCTTTAACTTACCATTCCAGTACTGAAAACTTTCCAGCTACTGATAGACAATATGTTCCCAAACCCTCTGTCATCATACAAGGGAATAGGCATGTGTTTCAAAGGCAATAGAAGTTGAAAACTTTTCTCCTGGTTTGTAATGGTGGAATTAGATGTTTTTGTGACCCATGAGGAAGTATACCAATTTTCTTTTCTTTTTTTTTTTTTGATACAGTTTCTTGCTTTGTCGCCCAGGCTGGAATGATGCAGTGGCACTAACTCGGCTCACTGCAACCTCCATCTCCCAGGTCCAAGTGATTCTCCTGCCTCAGCCTCCTGAGTAGCTGGGATTACAGGTGCCCACCACCACACTTGACTAATTTTTGTATTTTTAGTAGAGACAGGGTTTCACTATGTTGGCCAGGCTGGTCTCGAACTCCTGACCTCAGGTGATCTGCCCGTCTTGCCCTCTCAAATTGTTGGGATTACAGGCGTGAGCCACAGCGCCCAGCCAAGAAGTATACCAATTTTCTTACCTTGTTCCTAACCTACCATACTTTTCTTCTGTTCTAGTACTCCAGGTTTTACTTCAGACATTTAATATGGCTGTGTTTATGTCTTTTCTTTGACTTTAGGAAATACTAAAAGCAAAACTGGAAGATTTTATTTAAGATGAAGTTGTTATGATTCAAGTAGTCTTTTATTATCCTATAATACTATGGATGTACTTGACAAAAGAAGGTAATCCTCAACAATTATTACTTTAATGAGAAGTAGGAATGAGACTATTCTACCAGGCCATACATTCATTTCCAATGTGTGTCCTTTTAGGAAAGTTGTAGCTATAAAATAATATAGTTGAGAAAGCAAATTTCAGAATCTTCACTTGAACAAAACTCACAATTCCATAGCGATTAAATAAAATATATTAATGAAATAATGTGTCATTTTTAAATGTAAGTATAAATATGTTCAGGAGATCTATTGTGCAACATGGTGACTGTACTTAATAAAAAAATATTGTATTCTAGAAAAGTGCTAAGATGGGAAATTTTCAAATGTTTCCACTATTAAAATATTATAAGTATGTGAAGGAATATTATAAGTATGTGATATTTTATTTAGTTCAATTTAGCTATTTCACAATGTATACATATTTCAAAAATGTTGTTCATAATACATTTATATAATTTTTGTTTTTCAATTAAAAATAAATGTTAAAGTATAAATGTAAAAGTCTTGAATGTTCTAGGTAGTTTATATATAATGCAAAAAATTAATCCTGACTGTTGCTGTCTCATCTTCACCACAATGTTACTTATGAAAAACCATTATTGCATTCTGTAGTAATGGTCCAAAGCAATACTGTAACTTGGTGATGGTATAGTGATCCTCACTTTCACAGACCATTGCTGCATAATGGAGTCATTTGTATTACTAGCAAAGCGTGACTAACCTAAATGAGAGTTAAACATTCATGTCATGATTCTAGCAAGTGCTCGTGTTTGTCGATTCTGAGGCAGCACTTTCAAATTATGTGAGGAAATACGACATAAATATTACCAATGAGTCATTTTAAAATAATACATTTATGTCAATTTTCATTATTGCAACAAAACGTGTGCATTATCAACATGAGTGTAAGTGATTCATACCTGAATCACAGTTTTCAACATTAATAAAATAGATTAATAAGTAGAAAGGCTATTATATAATAATGATAACGGTAGAACGTATCATTCTCAGATTGCAAGAGTCATTAAGCCTAAATTAGTTTCAAATTTGCTAAAGAATTTTCCAATCAATGACAATTTGAAAGAAACCATATCAGAGTATTTCTGATATGAGACTAGATGTTCAACATTCATTATCTTTAGTTTTGTTTACGAAATGTTTCAAACAGGAAAATTAAAGAATATAATACAATAAACATCTATATATTCACAATTACTCTGAAATAGATATTAACATTTGCCAAAATTACCTCAAATTTCTTTGTATTTTAAAGAAATAAACCTTTGTAATTACACCCAAAATCTTTTATTTCTATCCCTTTCCCTTCCTTCTCTCTCCAAATGTCATGAATTTGGTGTGCCATTTTAGTTCATGTTTTTATACTTGTATTTCAAATGCATATGTGTGTGTGTATTCTTCATACTTTTACCATATATGTGTATGTATGTGTGATAGCAGCAGATGTACATATTCTATTATTTTTTCCAATTCGTTAAGTATTCAAAGAATTTTCTCAACATCACTGAAACACTTTTAAATACCTATACAACAATCCAGAAAGAATTTCTACATAATATAAAGTATTCACAAGACAAATTACTTAATTACTTATTGCTTAATAAACTTTTTGGGTGGTTACATTTGTGTAGAGTTAATCAACAATAATGTAGAGTAACTGATTCCAAAATCATCCATTCACACTGCAACAAACATAATATAATATGTTTCGGTGCTAAAGATTATCTGTAAAGTAAAAACTTGTCACCACAAGCTTCTAGAGAAAGCAAAGACTTGGGTTTATAAAGAGAAAAAATGTCAGGGAGTTTTAGACAGCTTGGGGAAGATAATTGTGATGACACAAAGCACATTTCAATAATGTGAGCATGGACATGACCCTATCTAGACAATTGCTGAAGTATAACCGCAGTCCACTCTACACCCTTTCATCAGGACTTATGCAAAGCCAATATGCATCCATGCAGACTATTATGATAGGATTTTTACTTAGTAAATTCGGGGCAAATTTTTAGAAGTCATTATAGTGAATAAGTAGTAACATTTTGGAAAGTAAGTGATGTATGTGTGTGTATAAAACTGTGAAAAACACTGTATGTGTATATACATATAGTATATATGTAAACACATACTATACATCAGTGTCAATATGTACATATGCATAAAATGATATAATGATGCTTTGGATGTGCTTATAAAATGTAAATAAATAATATCTTAAGCATTAGACAATATGAATAAAGCTTGGCAATAATATGTGCAAGAAGACCTTAAAGGTTATATCCAGAATAGTACCTGCTTTCAATAAAGTTAAAATAAAACAAAATTTAAAAAATAAGGCTACATATAAATATAATAAGACCATCTAAAAAGAAATCTAGGAAACCATGAAGATATATTTCAGGTTTATAGGACCTTATCTTGTTTGGGAAGATGCATTAAGGAACTGTATTGTTAAATTAGAGTTTTCTCAAAGTGCTAGATTTTGGTATTGGTTGGTGGGTAAACTATTATTTATTGCATCATTAAAAGTAAATGAAGAAATAATTAGAAGCAGGTAATTCATGAACCAGTGAAGGTAATGTGTGATACACAAAGAATTTTCATCAATTCAGTTGTATGAATCTGAGTTAGAAAGAATGGAAAGGAAAGGAAAGGAAAGGAATAGCACGCACGTGCACACACACAGGCACACACACACAGAGAAGAATCTCACTATAGATGGTCCATATCAGCTTATTCAAATGAACACCTCACTCTGTGCCATGTTTTGCAACTTCTCAAAGAGAATTAAACCCTAAAGGCCTCATTTGGTTAACATGGCAGCACCGATTGATCAGATGACTTGCAATGTCAGAAGAATGTGACTGATTTTTCTAGAGTTAATTCTCTATGGCTGCAGGAATCATTCCATCTGTTTGTTACATTTAAGAAAATATGTCTAGCTAAACTTCAAGACACACATACACAAATTTAAATTTCTATATGCCTATAGAAACTGCCTTACGAACAGTGAACTCTTCTGGGATTCTCATGCAATAGAGAAGTCAACACATAAAATAACTCACACTAATTATAGCGTAACTTAGTTTGCCTAGAGTTACTTTTTTTAATTTTCAGAAAAATAAACTGTGACTGTAACTCTATGATATATTTAGTACTCTAGAATAATTATCTAAGAGTGCAATCATGATGCATGAAATCATGGCCATCACTATCTTATCACCAATTCCTTACCCAAAAAGTATATCCTGAACATGTGTTCCTCTTTGGGAAATACCATTTCTGTGTAACTTTTACTATTGTTTCTTCCGGACTCCTAAATGAAGACTTTGTTGCAGTCAAGTTGTGTGAGCAGTTCCTAATTTACAAAGATTAAACCATACAAACACGACTTCTTCCTGTGACCCACGTCTACATCTTCACAGTTCCATCTTCTGTTGCTTAAAAAATCAAAATAAGGAGAAAGGGAAGACGTTTTTAAAGGGCAAAGACAGATAGAGTAAGGTGACCCTTCAAGAGCCAGCCTAAAGGACAGAGTACTATCCAAGAAAGGGCACCCTTTACCGTGAAGTTTTTATCTACCCCAGGCAGTGTAGATGATCCCCCTGGGTTCTTACACTCCTTATGCACACGTTCATTATGGCATTTATCTAGTTATCCTGATAGCATTTATCTTGTTATCATTCCTTTGTCTGTCTGTCGTCTTGTATATTCTATGTTCTCCTCAAAGACAAGAGTTATGTTTTACTTATGTTTGTAATAAACCCATTTTCTCTCTTAGCGCTTATCATGTAGCAGGCATTTAAATGAATGTGTGTTTAATGAATGATTACTAACTTAATATAATTAAATGCACTGAAATTTTCTAGTTATTTTGCAACTTAGTTTTCTCACTCATAATTTATTTTTATATCAATCCAGGTTTGGATAATTAATTCAAATTTTACTGCTGTGTGAATTATTATTATATAGTATGAATGTGTCACATGCAAATGATGCAGTTCATTAGTGATCAAAATCTGTGTCATTTCCTATTTTTGCCTATTTCACACAGTGCTTACTAAATGTAATTGTGCACCTGTGTGAGGGTTTTTCTATGTCATATACCTAGAAGTGACATTCTTGAATCAAAAAATTAAAACATTCAACTTTACTAGATATTTCTAAATTGCCTCTGAAGCAACTGTACTAATTTACATTCTCATCAACTGTGAATCATGTGAGTTCCCACTGCCCCAGAAACTCACTAGCGTACCAGGTATGATGAAACGTTTTAAAAAATGTTTTGTACACACAATAAAAATGTCTTTTTGTTATTTCAATCTGCATCTCCCTGATTAAGAGTGAGGTCAGCTATTTTTCTAGATTTTTATGAGGCATATTTATTTTATCTTCTACTGACTTGCCTAAATTAATAACTCAAGAGAGAAAATAACATACATTAGATAGTCAAATTAGAGATAGAAGACATAAAATCGGATTCCCTGAAGAAAGAAAATCAAAACAATGAAACTGAAAGATCACTAAGAACTATAACTCAAGAAAACTTTACTAAGATAATACCTGAATCTATATATTGAGAGACATACTCTTTACCTGGAAAATTCTATCCAGTATGGATAAAATATATGGAAAGTATGATAACCTCATTTTCACTGTCATAGGTTAAAAACTGGGTATACAAGAAAACAATTTTAAATTAGATAGTGAAGTCAAAGTATGGAGTGAGAAAGAAAAATCGTTAGCACATAAGATTTAGGGACAAAGAGAGCATCTAAAATGAGACAGAAGGCATTATACGAAGGTATATAGTATAAAGGTTACTATTCCAACAAAATATAAACCTTCCTAATACCAAAAGAATTATGAGAAATAAACAAGAAAGTAAAAGTGGGACTCCATAATATTATGTATCTCCATATATAAAGACAATTTAAAATATAATGTAACTAAGAACAAACATATCAGTCATACCAACAAATATAAATGATGTTGAATAATCCATAAAGTAAAATAATAAGATTTTCTAACAAAGAAAAATTCAGTTATATACATGAGACACACCCAAAACAAAAAGATTACAAAAATTTAGTATAAAAGAATGAATGTATACCAGATAAATGCAAATTAAAAATCAGGCTTATGATTCTGATGTCAGATTAGGTAGTGTATATTTTCATCATTAAATGGGACAAATACAGTTTATAAGGCTAAATAATAAAATTCACAATTAATATATAATAGTAACCAATATATAATAGTAAATAATAGTAATTAATATACATTTAGTAATACAGCAGAGTTTATAAATTAGAAACTACAATAAATATAAGATGCTGATATTACCACGCATCTTTCAGTCCAAAAGAGACCACTTGTGTAAGAGTTATTAAATATATTTAAAGAATCAAATATAATCAATGTTTTAGCTCTTATGAATATATACCAAAATTTGAAAATATTCATTTTTCAAGTGCATATGTAATATCAATAAAAGTTGATGGTATATTGATCTTATAGAAAGCTCAATACATTAACAAATTTGCAATAATACAAACCAGCACTTTCAGATCATAATGAAATAAAACTAGATATAATTTTTTTAACTGTTGCAGATGCTTGTACCTGGAATATATTGAGCTCTATTAATATATATATTTTTTTTGCCAAAGCACATATTCAAGCTAAAATTGCCATGTTTCTAAATTTTATATCATGTTAAAGTCTATAGATTAGATAAACTAATAAAAAGATCCTCAGAGGAAAGTGAATCTAATTGGAATATCAATAAAGAAAAAATTAAAAAAATTAAACACCTAGCCTAAAAATTAGAAAAAATATATAACGTAAATTGAAAGAAGCTAGAGGAAAATAAGTTAAAATAGAGAAATGGAAAAAGTGAACTAGAAAAAAGGAATAAAATAGAACTAACAAAGCCCTAAGCTGATTTTTTGAAGACAAAAAAAACCCTGAGTAATCGTTCTTTAACATGGATTACCTGTAACAGAAAATCAAGTACTACGTGTTCTCACTCATAAGTAGGAGCTAAACATTAAGTATACATGGACACAAAGAAGGAAACCACAGTGAGGAGGGTGAGAGTCCAAAAACTACCTATCACATATTGTGTTTATTGCCTAGGTGACAAAATCATCTGTACACCCAACCACCGTGACAGGCAATTTACCTATATAGCAAACCTCCACATGTACCCTGGACCCAAAGTAAAAGTTTTTAAATTAAAAAAATTAATTGTGGAAATAACAGTATGACAGCAACCTATAGGATTAAATTAAAATAACTCATAATTTTGGGGGATGTTATCATATGCAAACCTGTTACAATGTTTGAGCATGGCATGTGAAATTATTGTTCACTTCTGAATTAAGTATTGCTTTAAGAATTCTACTGACAATTCCCACTGCTATCACCTCAGAGGTGCTGTTTCCCTCAATGTTATTTAATAAAACTATGTTTAATTTTTAACCAAAAAAAGTAGTCTAATTTGAGATTTCATGTTAGTGGAGCTCAAATGATGTGATAATCTTGATTAAAACAAATAATTAGTAATTTTGATGAACTAAGAGGAAGACAAATATACTTAATTGAATAGATACATAGTATTATATTTTTTAAATAAACACACATGGAGTGCTTGTGTGTGTGTATAAGTAAACCCCCAAACAAACATCTTACTTATTAGACAAACAAACTAGGGACACTCCTGTTGATGTTATGAACAAGACAAAAAAGAAAACTATTTCCATTTTTACTCAACATTAGATTGTCATTATTGGCCAATAATTTGAATAAGAGAAAATAATTGCAATGTAATAATTGAGAAAGAAAGATAAAAACAACTTCTTTACACAGATGATTACATTGCATATTTGGAAATCTAACAGAATCAAAGGAAAAACTACTAAAAACAAAAGGATCCAGTAAAGTAAAATTAGCATAGATAAACTATTTATCTTCATATGTAGAAAATTAACAAGATAGAAGAGAAAGTGCCATTTAAATTAGTAAAATAATGATAATAAAAGAAACCAGACACAAACTTAACAAGAAATGTCCAAAACCTACACAAAGAAAGCTTTAAGAAACACTCCTTATTGGCACACACATAGATTTGAGGAAATGGAAAGACATATCACTTTCTTGATTAGCAAAATTAGACACCTTGATATGATACATTAATTCTTGCTAGCATAATTTATTAATATAATAGAATTCCAATGTGATGGTGTTTCTTAACTGAAGCCACAGAAGATAATTATAAAATTTATTATTTCCCAATCCCTATCAATGATAGACTGAATTTAAAAAAAAAATGTGGTACCTATATACCATGGAATACTATGCAGCCATAAAAAGGAATGAGACCGTGTCCTTTCAAGGGACATGGATGGAGTTGGAGGCCACTATCCTCAGCAAACTAATGAAGAAACAGAAAACCAAACACCACATGTTTTCACTTACAAGTAGGAGCTGAATTATGAGTACACATGTACACATGGGAGGAACAACACACTGGGGCCTGTCGGGGATGTGGTGGGGAAAGGGAGAGCATTAGGAAGAATAGCTAATGGATACTGGGCTTCATACCTAGGTGATGAGAGGATCTGTGCAACAAACCGCCATGGCACATATTTACGTATGTAACAAACCTACACATCTGGCACATATACCCCTGAACTTAAAGTAGAATAAAAAATAATTCATTAGAGTGGCAAGTAAAATCCTGTAAAAGGAGATCAAAGGGGAGACATTTGTTCTCAGATATTAAAAGATATTACAAATCATCTATAATTAGAAGAGTATGGTCCAGGTTTATTTAAAAGCTTAAATTGCTACATTTGTGCTAGTCTGAGACTATTTTGCCTTTAGATCCATTCTTGCCCTTCCCCTTGTTCTGTTTTGCATAGCAAATTGGAAGACCCCTAAAGATTTTCTTTCCATATTCCTGGATTCTAGCTGGGTTTGAACAATTGGAGGCAGTGATGGGAGAATGGAGGCCCCAATGAATGGAGAATCCAAGGTAATTCTACCACTCCCCTTCTGTCTCCAGCAGCCAATGCCCCCTTTTGTTGCTCCAGCTCCTGCCATGATTCTAGTTTTAAACAAATGAACCCAGAGTAAAATACAGATTGAGTAGGAAGGGGTATTAAAGAAGTATTAAGTCCTTATCTATTAGATGTATTCTAAAATATTTATGTGTCAAATGGCATAATGTTTTCCACTTTTTCTGAAATAAATTGGCATTAATAATTGTGAAATGAAGAACAGAAAGATTGGCAGAATGGTGGTGGCAATTTCTGAAGTTGGATGATGGGGAATCTCTTTAAAATTTTGTGTGAGTTAGACATTAACCTAAAATGTTGAATAAGCAATTTATTTCAGATTTCTTAATTATCTGTATTTTCTTAAATATGACACTTTTCTGTGGGGGGAAGTTTATACTCATTTCTCATAGTACTGCTTGCATTTTTGCTTTTGTGATTTTTTTAGTGATATCATCTCTATTGAGAGTTTTTTTCTTATCAGTTATTCTTACCTATTCTGGGATGCGGCACATTTGCCATATTCTGGCTTTCCTGGCCATATGGCTCCTGGCTTGGTCTTAGAATTGTGTTTTGGGGCTCCTTCCCTGTTCTAATAGTGCAATTTCAGCCATCATACCTGTGTTTTGTAGGTTAATTTCACAGCCTAACCTAGTTGGCTCTGCTCCGTATGGGTCCCTGGCAGTGTAACCCAGGTTCATGGGAGAGTGCTGTTTAGCGTCAGTGCATAGACATGATGCTAGAATCCATCCTTTGTCTTAATATAATGAGTCATTTATAACAAGTTATCATTTGTGGGTTACATTTGGCACCCATCCATGTTATGAGTGTTAATCCTCTGACCTCCGCTGCTTCTAATCAGCCTTGGCTTCCTATTATCATTTAGCATTAGGCCCTGTTACATTGTTAGTTTCCTTTTATTTTTTTGTTAGCCCTTGGATGTTTTATTCTATGTATTTTTACAAATTTGAAATTTTTTTTTTTATTTATGTGAGCAGTTAGGAGGTGATTAAATCTGACTCATATCAATCCCAAAGTCATTTGCCAATTCATTCCTATTTGGCTTCTATTTCCCTTCAAAAAAAGACTACCTTTTCCAATATCACCAATAAGTTTCATATTTTTAATACTACTACATAGTTCCCTTCTCTCTTTATATTCAATTACGAGACAGCTCACCAAATTGTCACTTTTGAAACGTTCCTTTCTTGAATCCCGTGACTCCACACCCTCCTAGTTTTCCCCTCAAGCCTGTGACCCCAACTTCTAAATCTCCATTCATTGCTCCTCTTGCCCCATTTTCTGCTTCTTTATCTTGTTCTTACAAAAGCCATTTTTGGGACCAGTAGTGTTTGTTCTCTATAATCTTGCAAAATTATTTTCAAAACTTCTTATAGCTAAATTTTTGTTTTAATACTTTAAGTTCTGGGGTACATGTGCACAACATGCAGGTTCGTTACATATGTATACTTGTGCCATGTTGGTGTGCTGCACCCATCAACTTGTCATTTACATCAGGTATAACTCCCAATGCCATCCCTCCCCCCTCTCTCCTCCCCATAATAGGCCCCGGTGTGTGATGTTCCCCTTCCAGAGTCCAAGCAATCTCATTGTTCAATTCCCACCTATGAGTGAGAACATGCGGTGTTTGGTTTTCTGTTCTTGCGATAGTTTGCTGAGAATGATGGTTTCCAGCTGCATCCATGTCCCTACAAAGGACACAAACTCATCCTTTTTTATGGCTGCATAGTATTCCATGGTGTATATGTGCCACATTTTCTTAATCCAGTCTGTCACTGCTGGGCATTTAGGTTGATTCCAAGTCTTTGCTATTGTGAATAGTGCCACAATAAACATATGTGTGCATGTGTCTTTATAGCAGCATGATTTATAATCCTTTGGGTATATACCCAGTAATGGGATGGCTGGGTCAAATGGTATTTCTAGTTCTAGATCCTTGAGGAATCGCCATACTGTTTTCCACAATGGTTGAACCAGTTTACAATCCCACCAACAGTGTAAAAGTGTTCCTATTTCTCCACATCCTCTCCAGCACCTGTTGTTTCCTGACTTTTTAATGATTGCCATTCTGACTGGTGTGAGATGGTATCTCATTGTGGTTTTGATTTGCATTTCTCTGATGGCCAGTGATGACAAGCATTTTTTCATGTGCCTGTTGGCTGTATGAATGTCTTCTTTTGAGAAATGTCTGTTCATATACTTTGCCCACTTTTTGATGCGGTTGTTTTTTTCTTGTAAATTTGTTTGAGTTCTTTGTAGGTTCTGGATATTAGCCCTTTGTCAGATGAGTAGATTGCAAAAATTTTCTCCCATTCTGTAGGTTGCCTGTTCACTCTGATGGTAGTTTTTTTGCTGTGCAGAAGCTCTTTAGTTTAATTAGATCCCATTTGTCAATCTTGGCTTTAGTTGCCGTTGCTTTTGGTGTTTTAGACATGAAGTTCTTGCCCATGCCTATGTCCTGAATGGTATTCCCTAGGTTTTCTTCTAGGGTTTTTATGGTATTAGGTCTAACATTTAAGTCTCTAATCCATCTTGAATTAATTTTCATATAAGGAGTAAGGAAAGGATCCAGTTTCAGCTTTCTACTTATGGCTAGCCAATTTTCCCAGCACCATTTATCAAATAGGGAATCCTCACTCTCTGTGGACGATCTCATTTTCTATTTTGCTGAGAAAATAAAAACAATAAAAAAATAATTTACACAAACTCCCAGCAACAGCTCAACCTTACATGCATCTGTGCTCTCATACTGTGCTCTATTTCTTGTTATTTTGTATGAATTCTCTGTACTTATGGCTAAGGGAAACTTTTTCACTTGTATACTAGATCCCATAATCTTTGCCTACCCTAGCAGCCTTGGAGATGTACTGCTTGAATATCCCTTTAAGAAATAATTTGACCTTAGTTTAGCAGTGAGGAGTGCAGCTAGCTGACAGTTTCCAGCTGTCAGTGCCTTGAGGATTCACCTCTGTCTTTAAACTCAGCCCTTACACCTCTGGGAAATTCTCAACTAATGGCTGAGCCGTGGTGCTAGGGTCTAGCCAATTGTTTCCAATGCTGGAAACTTGCCTAATATTCAGTATTTGGCTTGGATTTTCCCACTGGATTGGGCGAGACTTTAATAAATCTGTATAGCAATGTGAGGCTTTTTATTCTAAGTCTTACGTCCTCCTTCCTTTGCTTTCATAGTTACCAGATCTACATTATATTCTGAAAATTTTATTTGCCCAATCCTGCTTCCTCACTTTTTTAACTTTCACAAGCATTATGACCCCACTTCCAAATGCACTTCTTCTATGCCCAACCCAACATTTTCTTCCTGGAGGAACAAAATGACACAACCCACCCCAAAAAATTGCTCCAACAATTCTTATTTTCTTGCTTGACATTCTCTCTTGGTTTTCCCATAACAATCTTTGTTTATTATACTTGTTACCTAATTATAATTATTTATATCTTCCCTTTTACTCTTACAAATGTTCCAGATAGATTTATACATTATTTACATTTGGCCACTCTACATTAACTATGTCTTAATCATTTGGACTTTTTTCGTTTCTATTTAACTTCATCCCCTTGGTGGTCTCCTCCATTCTTATTTGTAATTATGATTTATATGTTGATAATGCCCCTATTTAATTCGTTGGCCAGGACCAATTACCTGGACTCAGAGTCATGTATCCGTTTACTAACCATTTTCACTTGAATGTTTAATAAACTTCAGAAATTTAACGTATCTTAAACTGAAATACGGATTCCTAGATCTCTTTTTTTCATACCCCAACATCATTGAATTTTAGAAGCCCTACCTGCAAATATAAATCCATAATCAGACTACTTCTCACCATCTCTGAATGGGAGAACCTTATATCACATTTCATTTTGATTATTGCAAAGGTAGCTTTAAAAGTTTCTCTGCTTCTTTATTTCTGCTTCTGTCTGTTCCTAATGCAGCAACCAGAGTAACTCTGTTAAAATAGAAATCAGGTGATGCAACAAACGAAATGCTGAGAGCCTTCCAGTGTCACCCACATCATTTAGAAAATTTTGCAATCCTTACCATATATGACTCTATGTCATGTATCCCTATTATATTTGAGTTTATTTCCCCCCCTCTTCTATATCCAAAAAGTCATCCTGGCCATTAGTTCATGACCACTCATAATTAAACAAAATGGATTAGACATAAAATAGATTTGTTAGAGGAGGAAGCATAAGAAGGCAGGGAAAGGCTTCATATTTTTATGCAGATCACACCTATGGAAAGACAGAAGGAAAGCAGAAAGATTGGATTGGAAGTCTCATACTGCTGTGAAATTCTGAGAAAGTTTTAGACAGGATGATAGGAGGTCTTTTGGTCAAAATTATATGTTGCAGATCTCCATCCTCATCACAGTGAGCAGCATATTTTCATGGCCACCACGCATTGCCTTAGAGGAACCCATGTCATGGCTTTTGCATTAAATATTCCATCTACTTGGAAAGTTCTTCCCTCCAATATCTACAAATCCTGCTTCCTCATCTGCTTTAAACCTTTACTTAAATGTGACCTTCTGAACTAAGACCACCCTATCTAAATTTTAATTCTTCTACCACCATTGCCACAATGATCACCTTCCTCACCAATGTAATTCTCAATTCTATTTTTTCACTTTATTTTCTTTCTTAGTAGTTATTCACTTCTAAGGTAACATGTATTTTTGAAATATTTGTTTTGTTTCTTGTTTAACTTTCCCTCTAGGTTGAATATAACCTCCTTGGGGGCTACAATTTTTTGTGTTTCTTGTTCAGTGGTTTCTCCACCACTTAGGACATTTTCTGGTACATAGTAGGCATTCAGTAAATAGGTGCTGAATAAATAAATGAATCCCTAAAATCCCTCCATTTTAAACCTTCAAATGACTTCTCATTATGCATGGAGTAAAACATATACTTCTTATTATGGTCTTCAAAGCCTCTGCTAGTCTCTCTCAGTTTATTAGAAATTTTTCCTTGCTCATTATGCACAAGCTATACAATCTCTTTTCATTTATACTTCAACTATTACAGCTCTTCCATACTTTATTAAATCTAGCAGTATTTTTTCCTCTTCCTGCGATCCTTCTTTCTCATTCTCCAAAAACCTCTCTCATATGGCTGACTTGTACTTATTATTTTATGCTAATTTAAATGCTACGTCTTTAGAAAAAATTTCAGGACCACTGTCATGTAAGTCCTTTTCTTCCCTATTTTCTCTATCACAACCTCTTGTTTGTTCCCTCCATAATAAATACCCCCATTTTTAAAGGGTTGTTGTTTTTGTTGAAGTGTTTGTTTATTTGCATGCCGAGTACTTCCCCACCAAAAAGTAAGTTCCTCAAAAATCAAGAACTAAGTGTGCCTAATGTCTATCTCGTTACTAAGTGTATACTTAGAAGTTAGCAGAATGATTGATAGCTACCCAATGCTCTTTAAGCATTTTGCCTCTTTTTCAATACAATTATTTACTGGGAATAGAAGTAATTAACAATACAGAGCTTTGGGTCAGACAGGCCTAGTATCTACTCTCAACACTCTCATTAGCTGTATAAGGTTAAGCAAGTCACCTAACTTTGTTTTATATTGATAAATTCACTTCACTGGACTGTGATGAGGATTAAGTGATAATTATTGAAATCATTTACTCAGAACCTGGTACATAGTCTGCATTAAATATGTTGAAAGTTTTTATTTATTAATTCTGTTATTAAAATCATTATTAGGTACTTTAACAACTGAAAGTCTTGAATGAAGTATTTTTTGGTAGGAAAGACAAAGGTAGAAAAAAAACATGTTTCCTGAAATACTGCAAAAGATAAAAGACATAAAAATTAAAATATAATTAGAATCATTCCACTTGTTCTTTTCTTACTTTTGGTCTATATAGTCATATCCCATATTATATGCTAATTATGTTAAAAATAATGATTAATGCACAAACTCAACCCATGCTTGTGAACTTTGTGGATTCTTAACTTTTCAATAAATTCTCAAAGCCTAAGAACCTATGTTTTAGCTAAAATACAATAAAATAATATGAGTATAGATCTCTCCTTCTGGAAGTATATTTGACACTAAAGTTGCCATGATTTAGGGAAAACAGCAGTTGATATGTACTATTTACTTTAATATCTGTGCTTTCCATAGTTAGCATTTGATAATCTATATTTTCTCACAGCTTTTCTATAATTTGGCATCACTCAGCTTGTTGCAGCCGTCACATGCCCATCTTCATGCACTTTATCAGGTCAAGATTTATAGAAACAATAAAGATAGTTGTTCAAAATCTTGGCAACCATATTTTAGAAATTGTCATTAAGTAGAAACCATTTTAATAGGATGCATTCATTTTAACTAAAATGAAATATAATTTCCCATAAATAGATATTAATAAAGTTCAGTTTCTTTATTGTCTCAGAATAAACCACTATACCCAAACTCACAGAACAAATGAAATATTTCTTAGTTACAAAGTAGATATTGGAGGATGACTACTAATGCTTTACGATAATAGGCCTCACTGGATAATAGTTGCTAATTTTTAACTTTTCTTCAGATTTTATTTCACTAAAAGCGTTTCCCAGAAGAATCAGACTTAGACTCTTCATTTATTTTGGTTACTATATTTAATTTTATCTTAATAGAAATATCTTTAGTTTATTTATTAAAGTATGACATTTATATCAATTATTTTGCCTAGCACACAGTAGCTGTTTAAGGTGTTTGATAGTATCCATTCAACAATAAATTAAATAACAGATGCATATAAATATGAAAATATCACCTCACAATTTAAATGACAGTAAATAATCCTCTAAATATCAGAGCAAACCAATTAAATATATATATACTCAGAGTTTTTTACGTATCTGTGATTTATTTACAAACAGATACACAAACATATATATTTACATAAATGAACTTACACTGTAAGTACTCTTCTATAACTTTTTAGTTTTGCTTATTATCACTTTTTTAAAAATATTGATACAGTTATTTCTACCTCATTTTTTTCATTGGTTGCACATTTTCATTAAATGGATGTATCGTAAATTATTTAATCATTTAAACTTTATTGAATATAACCCCCTTCTAAAGGTGATGGCTGCTACTTAAGATTAATCTCATGCAGACATTTTGGCTCGTTCTTAATGGATCTTCTGATGTTTTGAGAGAAATCAAAATCATTTTCATAACAGCATATTTCTTTTTCATGGGACAGATATCCTTTCATCCTCCTAAGTATGTTATGAATCTTTTAATAAGTTCTCTTTCTTAAATGTATATTTAATCTTGGTTTAAAAATGCTTATGTGAGAGCAAAACTTTAATATTTTTAAGTATTCTTTTATTTTGAGGTTTCTGCTGTAGCTGAACTTAACCCTGATTGAGGTACATATTGCTAAATGGAAAATCTGAAAAGTTGTATCAATTTACATGCCCAGAAATGTTGTATGAGATATCTTAATTAACTCTGCACACTGCTAACTTTTTTACCTTTGCAAAAGTGATGTGTTTTATATTATACTCCCTCAGTAGGAAATACAGAATATTTTCAAGGATATCTTTTCTTTGCATTTTCTTTTTATGACCATTTACCATTTTTCTACTTTGACACCTGCCATTGTCTATGGATTTGTAAGGTGTATTTTTTATTAAGGCTACTAAATATTAACTATGAATATGCATTACAAATGTATTCTTCCAATTTACTATTTGTTAAATTCAATTTATGATGTATTTTTTTCTATAAAGGAATTGTGAAGTTTTATGTAGTCAAAAGAAATTCTTCATTAGTCAATTAAGCCACTGCAACCTCTTTTTCTTCCAAGTAAGGAGTTGCAGAGATATCTACCCCCCTTACTGTACCAAGTGGAAGCAATAATCGAGGATATATAGCCCAAAGAAAAGGGCCCTGCCCTGGGTAGCTGTTGACACTCAGAAAGAATGGCAAAAAGCCATACACTGAAATGATGGCTACTGGTACTTTCCTACCCAGATGGATTTCCCATTCTTTCAAGTGCCTGTTTAATTAAATGAATAGCTTGTACATACTAGCAAAGAAGGAATCTCAAAAATAAAAAATAAAAAATGAACACACTGTTGAGATTCTCCCAATATTTTAGAAAAGTCACCACCATGAAAGTGAAACCCCAAAGAGTGGCAGCATCTTGTGATAGTTAAGAACAAGGACTCTGGGAGCCAGAGCATGCGGGCTCAAATTTTGTCACTGCTGATTGCTGTGTGAACTTAGGTAAGTTTCTGTATATCTCTGCGTCTCAGTTTCCCAATTTATAAAATGGGATTACCAGTAGTAATTACCTCTCGGGGTAGTATTGAGGAACATACACGTGCATATGCATACATATATAATACATATATATGTACAATTATAAATATTATTCAATATTTATAAAATATTTCGGACAGCACTTTAATGTTGTAAACGAATAATTAAATTCTAAGCCCTCCGCCAAATGAAATGGACACCACTTTGGTCAAGGAGATTCCAAAGAAAACCTGAAAAACTAGTTCAGACCGTGATGGGAAGGGAGGTTGGAAATGCTTCATTATACTCCCTCCCTTTGGAGTTTAGACACAACTGACCAGCATTAATACTAAAATATGGAACATAAGATTGACAAAACATACTCTACATAGCAATAAGATATCAAATTCCAAACAGACCTTGGTATAGCCTTACATGACAGAAAGCAGGTCCTGAGGAAAATTAAAGTATTTTACCCTAAATAATATTTCTTTGATATATCATGGAATGACCCTTCAAAGCCACCTTTTGTGGGGGAAATTTGCAATCTGTAGATATTATCCTTCCTTTTCCAGGTGCCCTCTTGATCCAGGAGACATTTAAGAAAGAGTCTGATGCTTCATTAAACGTCTCCTGGATCGAGGATTTAAAAGCCTGATAAGAGATATTTACCATCTATTCTTTCTGAACCCTGTTACCTGGAAGCTTTGTCTACATGATAAGAACCTTCCCTTCCACAAGCCCTATCTTAGCTGAAGCATGTTTTTTTTTCTGCTGAATTTTAACTCTGCAGGCAGATCTTAATTTTTTCAACCAATTGCCAATCAGGAAGTCTTTAAATCCGTCTGTGAGCTCCCACTTTGAGATGGCCCACCTTTCTGGGCCAAACCAATGTATACTTCACATGTATTAACTGATATCTTTGCCTGTAACTTACATCTCCCTAAAAGGCATAAAGCCAAGATGTAACCCAACCACCTTGGGTAAATGTTCCTAGGACATCTTGCAGTTGTGTCTCCGGCCATGGTCACTCATATTTGACTCAGAATAAACCTCTTCAAATATTTTAAATAGTTTTGCTTTTTTGTCAAAAACATGCAGTGATTTATAAATAAAAATGTAATAAATAAACTTCAGAACAAGGACCTACAACAGAAAAAACACAAATGAGTAAAGTGATGTCATAAGAAGATGATGGGGGGAAGGATGCGAGTCTATTTATTACTATACACAGGGGCAGGCTCTTATGAAAAAATACTGACTAGAGATCCTGAAAATGAATTATCATGAATATTTGTAGTGTTTCCTTAATCAGCTCTAATGTAATCTGTAACTCTGGAGAACACATTTGCAACCTCTTAGTTTAGAATAAATTCCAGAGTCATTCTAGTTTTATATTGGTAAAGATACATATTTTTTTTTCCTTTTCTGAACAGTCACCTTTGCTACTATTGTGTGCCTCTAGGAAGATAGTTACATGTAGATTTCCCCAATCTCTCTTCTAATCTTCTCTACCTCTAAATCTAGTTTGGGTATATTAGTAAATTTCCCCACCAGATCATAGATACTCTTGCCACTTTTAAGGCACTGGGCTAGAGAAAAAATAATGAAATTAGCACATTTACATATGTGACCTTTTCACGTGTCTCAGATCCCAGCTATGCTTCCATATATTCTTCATCCAAATTAAAGTGTATTATTAGGCTAATAGGTCCTAGCAGAATTTTTTCCACCAAAGAAGATCAAAATATTTTACTCCCAAATATATTTCTTTGACATATTTTGAGATGGCTCTGGAAAGAAAGAGCGAACAGAAGTAACCTTGCAAAAGCTGTCTTTTTGAGGGCAGATTTACAACTGTAGAGAATCTATATTGATGCAGCCAGGTTTTTGCTGAAGCCTTCCTTAGTCCAGATCTAGAAAATTAGCTGACAGCCTGAAACCTTTAGAGGTCTGAAAAAAAAAAAAAAAAACCATGTATCATCTCTTCACTTTGAGGGTTGCTACCTGTGAGGTTTAATCTACATAACAAAACCACCTTTGCTAGCCAAGTCTCCTCTTCTCTCCCTCCCATAATCTGTCTTGTCACTCTAACCTGATTTACCACCTTGATCCATTTTGGGCCATGCTCAGAATCCTCATTCTTTCTGTAACCTCAAAATGGTACAAAAGTTTCTGAATCTCATTAGGGGCTTGGGATAATTACTCTGGTTCTCCCTCATGTGCCCATTAATATAATGGTATGCCTTTTCTCTAATTAATCTGCCTTTTGGGAGTTGATTTTTCAGCAAAACTTTAGAGGGTAAAGGGGAAATTTTTCCTTGGCTCCTACACTGCTTACTTCTGAAAACATTGTACTAGTCTATAGGGGAATTTGAGTATTCATTCTCATTGTCTTTCATCATTTTTTTCCAAATTATACTGCATGTGATAAAAATTTCTCAAAGCATAGACTCTGCTATTGTCAGTATTCCCTAGTTGTAGCGTTAATGGAAATTATTTTCCCTATGTTTCCCTCTTTGGTTGTTTTCACCAGTCCTTAAAAGTTGTAAGCCAGCTTTTACAAAGGTATCTTTTCAAAATAACTCACTTGATTTACATAATGAACTATTGTAATGTATTTTCCATTATTGAACCACTTTCGTAATCTTTCAATACATCCAATTATTCATTATAAATTATTGTTTATTTCAAGGCTTATTTTGATTTTCTGATACTCAGTTCAAATTTTATAAATACATTTGATAATATAAAATCCCAATATTCCCTACACCTCAGACTGAAACACCCTCCCTACATTACAATATAATGATCCAGTGTTATAGTGAGAGGTGTAACTGTCAGAAATCTAAAAACAATAGAATTTGATTATACAGTATGTAAATCAAAAGGTATCCGAGAAAGGTCTCAATCAATTTAGAAAATTTATTTTCCCAAGGTTAAGGACACACCCATTATATAATCTCAGGAGGTTCTGATGACATGTTCCAAAGGTGGCCAGAGCACAACTTGGTTTTATATATTTTAGAGAGACATGAGATATCAATCAATATATTTAAGATGTACATTGGTTCAGTTTAGGAAAGGCAGGACAACTTGAAGTGCGGAGGGGGCTTCCAGGTCACAGGTAGATAAGAGACAAACGGTTGCATTCTTTTGAGTTTCTGATTAGCCTTTCACTGAATGCACAATTTACAGGAATAGTCACTTACACTTTAGTCTGGCTTAGTGAAACAACAGGGCAAAGGAAGCAATCAGATATGCATTTGTCTTATGTGAGAAGAGGGATGACTGTTCTGCCTGTCCTTTGTCCACAAGGAATTTCCTTGTGGGCAAACTGGGAAAGAGGTATATAGCTTTTTTTTTTTTTTGTAATCCTTGTAGCTATTTTATTTAAAAGTAGAATGGGAGGCAGGCTTGCCCATGTATTTCCCAGCTTGCCTTTTCCCTTTGGCTTAATGATTTTGAAGACATTTTTTTTTTTTTTTTTTTTTTTTTTTTTGAGACGGAGTCTCGATCTGTCGCCCAGGCTGGAGTGCATTGGCGCGATCTCGGCTCACTGCAAGCTCCGCCTCCCGGGCCGACGCCATTCTCCTGCCTCAGCCTCCCGAGTAGCTGGGACCACAGGCGCCCGCCTCCGCGCCCGGCTAATTTTGTGTATTTTTGGTAGAGACGGGGTTTCACCGTTTTAGCCAGGATGGTCTCGATCTCCTGACCTTGTGATCCACCTGCCTCAGCCTCCCAAAGTGCTGGGATTACAGACGTGAGCCACTGCGCCCGGCCGATTTTGAAGACATTTAGTTTTCTTTCACACATATAAACCAAAAATAAAATTCTAGGCCCCCCAACTATCTGAATGAACCGCCCCCTCTCAGCCAAGGACATTCCAAAGTTTACCTGAAAAACTGGTCCAGACCATGATACGAAGGGAGAGTCAGATATGCTTCATTGCCATTAACTTAACACAGACCTTAAAACTGACAGAACAGACTCTTTAAGATGGATAAGAAACACCTACAATCAATTCTCTATGAAGCCTGCTACCAGGAAGTTTCATTTGCATGATAAATTCTTGGTCTCCACAATCCCTTATCTTCACCCAGACATTTCTTTCTATTGATTCTGGGTCTTTAGATACTAACTCAACTAACTGTCAATCAGAAAATTTTTTAATCTTCCTGTGACCTGGAAGCCTCTACTTCCACTTGTCCTGCCTTTCCAAAGCAAACCAATGTATACTTTCCATGTATTAATTGATGTTTTATGTTTCTCTAAAATGCATAAAACCAAGTTGCGGCCCATCCACCTTGGGCGCATTTCATCAGGATATCTTGAGGTTGCATCACGGGCATGTCCTTAACATTGGCAAAATGAACTCATCCATTGATTGAGACTTGTCTCAAATACTTTTTGGTTTACAACACTAAACAAAGTATGCAAATTGTAATATATAAATTGTACTTATATTTGCTCTGAGTCAATGCAACAATAATAGTAATACCAGCAATACAACTAAGAGTGTACAGGTGCCAAGTACTGTTCTAAGGAATTGATATATATATTAATGCATTTAATCTTTGTAGCAACTATATATGGAATTAGGTATAATTACATTTCCATTTTACAGATGGGAAATCTTGGGCAATGGAAGGTTCAAATAACTTGCCCAAGGTCATTTAGCTAGTAAGGGGTAAACTAGAAATGATATCTTAAAGAAAGAAACAAGGAGTAAAGGTAAAATAAGTGGATCATCTCACAGAACTACTGGTACCATTTTAGATTATGTTATTTCAACTATGAGGTATCTGTTCATGATTTGGGGTAGGAATTTTTATCAGTGATGAAGGGGTGGGTAAGGGGAATGTGATGAGCAACCAAGATGCTTCACTAGGATGGTTACTGTCATTTAGCAACAGCCTTAAGTTCTCAGTTTTCTACAATGAAAACAGTTATTTTCATGCTCTTGGGCTTGGCTAGGCAGGCTGGACTCCAGGTTTATGATCACATTCAGGATAACTCCACATCTTTAGCCTCAGACCAAGCCTGCAGAGGCAACAGCTACTAGAAACATGCTCATCACTTGGCATATTTCAGAACCAAAAAAGAAGAGGACAAGCAAGTCAAGCAAGCAGATTAAAAGTCTCTTCTTGTTCATGTCTTTGGCCCAGCAACTCATAAGACCAAGCCTATCATGAATGAGGTCAGAAAATATAATCCAAATACTTTAATGTAATGTACTGAAAGGTCAGATGACAAGGGGCATAGATGGATAATTCTATAACAAAGAGGAAGAAAAAAATTGGAAATAATATTCCAAACATTCACACTACTATGTACGTTCATAGGTGATTTTCAGTTTTATTTTGTATTGTATTACTTTGTTTTATTATCTATGTCGAATTTCAGGCTAAGAAATCTATTACCTTCATAACAAAGAGGAGTTATTGCTTTTTATGTACTCTGAAAATATTTAAATAATATCAAATTGATGTATTTCTTTAACATTTGCAAGAACTTAGGTGTAAAACTGTCTTGGCCTAATGTTTTTATTCAAATAATTATTAGGTAAAAATTTAAATTTGTTTCTTAAACAAGTTCCTTGAGACTTTTAATTTTTTAAACCTTATTAACTTATAAATTTATAAATTATTATATACTTAACAAACGTTCAAATTTTGTCATATAACTGTACATCATTATATATATATATATACACACACACACACACACACACACCACACACAAACATACAGGCATATGTATATTTCTTAATAACATTGATTATACTTAGGTTGTCTATTATTCATTTATTGAATTTATTTAACAAACATATTGCTAAGCCATGAATATATGTCCTTTAACTTTTACATTATTCTAATATTATTTTATTTTATTATTATTATTATTTTTTGAGGCAGAGTCTTGCTCTGTCTCCCAGGCTGGAGTGCAGTGGTGCAATCTTGGCTCACTGCAAGCTACACCCCCCAGGTTCACACCATCCCCCTGCCTCAGCCTCCCTAGAAACTGGGACTACAGGCGCCTGCCACCACGCCCGGCTGATTTTTTTGTATTTTTAGTAGAGACGGGGTTTCACTGTGTTAGCCAGGATGGTCTCGATCTCCTGACCTCATGATCCGCCTGCCTCAGCCTCCCAAAGTGCTGGGATTATAGGCATGAGCCACCGCGCCTAGCTTCTAATGTTATTTTGTAGTTTATTTCCAGTATAATTTTTATGTACTTTATTTGCTATTATTCAATTATTTTAAAAGGAAGGGTGTGCTTTAATACATATTTATATTGTTATATTTTGAAAAGCATATTTTCATTAATTGGCTTATTTTCCCCTTCTTCACTGCTCTATCAGGACTATAAATTTATAACTTTTGTCACTTGAATTATTGACCTTTCAACTTTTCTTATTACAAAATAATATGTCAAACAAATATTCTGAAGGTTATGTCACACATGACTTTAATCTTTCCCTGGAAGGTAAGGATTAGATGGCACCCAAGACTCAAATAAGAATTAGATACATGATTAAATAGAGAATGGGTTCCTTGTTACTTATATTACCTAAAAATAACTAAATGAAATTTTATATTTTTTTCTCAGCTTGCTATTTAAGAGTCTCCTACGTTGTTCTTCACTGTGGATTAAAATATTGCTCAATAAAAATAATTTTCTTATCCTGGTTTTAGTACTGTTTTAGCCTTGAATTCTACACGTCTGACAATGACATCCTGTTCTGTTTTATTTTGTGTTTATTTGGCATGTATTGCCCAAGTTCTTACTTTTAAACCACGTTTTGTTTATATGGTCTCCTAGAAACAGTATGTGGTTGATTTGTTTCTCTTTAATTGTAGACTGAATTATTTCCTATTCACTGGATTTTTTTAAATATGTTTATTTTCATAATTGATGTGTTTGGTTTTATTTTTCCAATATGGATTATATTCTCTTTATGTATATGTTTTTCTGTTTCAGCAATTTATATGACTGTCATTTTTAAAATTTTTAATGATTAGATGGAATATCAGCCGGGATAAGCTAGATACACTTAATACAAAATATAACCACACAATTTTAGTGGTATTACGAACTAAGGTTTTTTTGGTTTTATGTTTGTTTGTTTGTTTGTTTTTACTCAATATATAGTCTTTTGCTCATGGACTGCATCACATTTCCAAGTCTTCTTCATTCTTGGGCCAAAGCTGATGGGGAATTCTTTACCTAAAATACTGCCCAGTCTAGAGACATTGTAGATTAAGTACAAAGAGAAAGATTCACTGACTCTTAATTTTTAAAAACATAATCTGACTTGCAATTAGAAAATGTTATGTCCAAGCCTAATATCCAAGAAATGTGAAAAAGTAATCCTTACCCAGAGAAGGGCATTGAATATTTGTGATAAATAACAGTATCTGCCACAGAAGATATTTGCCTCCATTTGTAAAGCAAAAATAAAATTCTAAGTCCTACAACTGACTGAATGAACCCCCCCTCGTGGCGAAGCGGATCCCAAAGAATCCTGAAAAACTACTTTAGGCCATGATGGTAAGTGGGTGTTGGACATGCTTCATTATGCCCTCTTCCCTTTGGAGATTAGACACAACTGACCAGCACTAACATTAAAACAGAGGCGTTAAGACTAACAAAACAGACTCTTCGTAGCAATAAGATACCAAATTTTAACCTGACTCTAGTATAGCATCACATGACTAATAGCAGGCCCTAAGGGAAATCAAAGTGTTTTAGCACAAAATATATTTCTTTGACATATTCTGAAATGGCCTTACAAACCTGTCTCTTGTGGGGTAAATTTGCAATTCACAGAGAATCCCCTTCCCTTACTAGGTCTTTTAGGGAGTGTCTGACACCCTTTAAGGTCTAATAAGAGACAGTCACCATTTAGTTTCTCTGATACCTGCTACCTGGAGGCTTCATCTACATGACAAGAACCTTGGTTTCCACAACTCCCTTACCAAACTCAAGCATTTCCTTATGCTGAATTCAACTTTTCAGCCAGGACTTAACTCTTTCAACCAATTGCCAATCAGGAAATTTTTGAATCTACCTATGAACTGAAAGCCACCAGTTTCATGCCCTGGCTATTTCTTCCCTTTCTGATTTGTTTAATTAGTCTGGTGTTGTAGAGCAAAATAAACATTTTACAGTCACTTTCCTGATTAATTATCTTATTTCTGTCTTGTGACTTTATTTATTAAAAAAATTCAGTCTTGCCGGGCGCGGTGGCTCACGCCTGTAATCCCAGCACTTTGGGAGGCCGAGACGGGCGGATCACGAGGTCAGGAGATCAAGACCATCCTGGCTAACACAGTGAAACCCCATCTCTAATAAAAAATACAAAAAAAAAAAACTAGCCGGGCGAGGTGGCGGGCGCCTATAGTCCCTGCTACTCGGGAGGCTGAGGCAGGAGAATGGCGTGAACCCGGGAGGCGGAGCTTGCAGTGAGCTGAGATCCGGCCACTGCACTCCAGCCTGGGCGACAGAGCGAGACTCCATCTCAAAAAAAAATAAATAAATAATAATTCAGTCTTTGTAGCTACCTTTGTCATGTCATCAGTATCCTTATGTCATTTATTTGTATTTTATTAAAATTAATTCCTGAACCAGAGAAAATTTTCTTTTGTTCTTGTTTTTGTTCAAGATTTTCATTAGTCAGTTGATCTTTTTAAATGATTTTACATCATGTAGATAGTCTATTGCCTTCACTAAAAAGTGGGTATGCCTAGTTATCATATTACATCATTACTTTGCAAACTTTTTTCCTTTAGAAAATTAGATATTTCATGCTATGATCTTTTAGATGGTAGCGTTCTGGAGAATAAAACCAAGGTCAATTAAATCTCATTCTTTTATATAGGTAAGTAGTAGTCCCTTTTCTACATGTACCACATTTTCTTTATCCATTCTTTTGTTGATAGACACTTAAGTTGCTTCCGAGTCTTGGCTATTGTGAACAGTGCTGCAACATGGGAGTGCAGATATCTCTTTGGTATGCTATTTTTGTTAGATACATACCTAGCAGTGGCATTGCACAACTATATGATAGCCCTATTTTTAGTTATTTCCTTCTTATTTATTTATTTATGTACTTATTCTATTACCATAGGTTTTGGGGAACTGGTGGTTTTTGGTTACATAAGTAAGTTCTTTAGTGCTGATTTGTGAAATTTTGTTGCACCCATCACCTGAGCAGTATATGTTGTATCCAATTTGTAGTCTTTTATCCCCCACCCCCTCCCACACTTTCCCCAAGTCCCAAAGTCCATGATATCATTCTAACATTTTTGCATCTTCATCACTTAGGAAAACCACAGTTCTATGGGATAGAGGGAGGAGGAATGGGGTGTTTAATAGGTACAGAGGTTCAGTTGTGAAAGATAAAAAAAGTTCTGGCGCCCGCCAACCCACCCGGCTATTTTTTTTTTTTTTTTTTTGCATTTTTTTGTAGAGACGGGGTTTCACTGTGTTAGCCAGGATGGTCTCGATCTCCTGACCTTGTGATCCACCTGTCTCGGCCTCCCAAACTACTCGAGAGGCTGAGGTAGGAGAATGGCGTAAACCTGGGAGGCGGAGCTTGCAGTGAGCTGAGATCCGGCCACTGCACCCCAGCCTGGGTCACAGAGCAAGATTCCGTCTCAAAAAAAAAAAAAAAAGTTCTGGAGATGGATGGTGGTTACAGTGGTAAAACAATGTGAATGTACTTAATGTCATAAAACTGTACACAGAAAAATGGTTATGATGATATATTTTACATTATGTATATTTTACCACAATAAAACATTAAATAGGTAAATCAAATGCATAGAACCTAGTGATAATTAAGGAGATGAAATGTATTAAAATATGCAACCCAAGTAGGATTCAACCATGTATTTTTGTTAGGCTAAAAGTCAACTAGTTTCCTATGTTTAGGGAATATATACATGTCTATAACATCTTTTATGAGAGAACAAGTACAAATAAGTGATGAAGGACAGTAATTATATAAAGATTTGTTTGACAACTAAATACATGATGCGCAATGCTCTCAAAAAATTTCATTCAAAATATACTGCTTAAATTGTTCCTGAAATAGAAATTTTGATTTGTTCATTATTCTATTAATACTGAGGGAAAGTTACAGAGCCTCTGCTTTCATGCAACTTAATTTTCCAATTACCTCATAATATGCTTTACTAGTCAGGCTTCTCCAGAGAAACAGAACCAATTGGTTGTACAGTTAGAGAGAAAAATATATTTATTATAAGAAATTGGCTTATTAAATAAAGGAAGCAGGGAAGTTCCAAGATCCGCAGTCAGAAAGCTGGAGATGAGGAGAGCCAAAGGTGTAGTTCCAGTCTGAGCACAAAGGCCTGAAAACAATGAGAGACAGAGGAAAAACTTCCAATGTGAGTCCAAAATTCTGATAGCTAGGAGAGCCAGTGGTGTAAGTTCTGGTTCAAAATCTGGTAGGCTTGAAACCCAAGAGCTGATTTTCAATTCCAATCAAAAAGCAGGAAAAAACTAATTCCTAGCTCAAGCAGTCATAGATGAAGAGTTTTCTCTTACTCAGTCTTTTTTATTTTGGTCTTCAACTGATTGAATAAGGCTCATCAATACTAGGGAAGGTGTTCTGTTTTGCTCAGGCTACCTATTCAAATGTCAGTCTCATCCAGAACACCCTGACAGCCACACTCAGAATAATGTTTGACCATATATCTGGACACCCTGTGACCCAGTCAAGTTGACACATCAAATCAGCCATCCCAAGTTGACCACTTGTCAATTTGACGCCTATATACATCTCCTTAAACCGTATGCAATTTCTAAATAAAGATAATAATAAGGTATAATTCTGCCTAATAGAATACAACTATACTGCATACAAGTGAAAATGCAACTAACCTCTTCCCCAGAAGAGGTAGTTTTTGAGTGATGTTTACTTTGAGTAATGTTTTCTCCTGTTCTTGATACCCCATAACTTAAATAATATAATTTAAAATTAGCAATACTTAAATAATGTAAAGTCAATACATCTTATGCTACATGATAAGGAAATATAAGAATACAAAGATAGTTGCTTGATACATACATGTAAAACATATAACAAAATAAAGAGGAAATATGCTTGACAATTATGGTCCTCATTTCTATAACTGGTCATGTGGTCGTAGCTGGTATTTATAAAAACCCTCATCCACTACCCATTCTGCATTCCCTTTGCCTTCAGCATGCATCTCAGTAAGCAGTGATTTTTAACCAGTGGAGTGACACAAACTTTCATTTCTGAACGGTCTGAGCCATTAGTAGTCCTGCCTACATCAGGTTGCTCTAGTTTTCCATTGGATTTAACCACAGGACATGATAATACTAAGAAATAACCTAAAGGAATTATTTCCTGTATTCTAGACATAGTCATCTTTACTTTCATTGTGGAGTAATACTCCAATTTCCCCTTGGTAGATGGCATTAGTTACCACAGTCAGTATAGTAATTTCCTCCTTTTCCTGTTGATTCAGAGGCACGAGGAGCTCAAGGTGACCTAGAAGCAATCTTACTTGTCAATGAAATCATTGTTGTGTGAAACTATTCATCATTTTGGAATGAAGACATCTAGCCGACAGAACATATGATCTCAGCTATATGAAGCAAAAAAAAAAAAAAAAAAAAAAAAAAAAAATTGCCAGTAGATCACTAGGGAGAGTAGTAATTGGTGACACTCTCATTTCCACTTTTTGATTTCTGGACCCATCAATCTTGGCAATGGGAGAAATAGAATATATCGGACTCTGACATATAACACATACAGCCTTCAGGAGAACTTTTCTTATGCCTTGTGAAGTATTCACAACTAACTGGTTCTGTGAGTCTTCAAAAAACCGAATTGTCAAACCAGCTGCTTTAAAATTGTACGAAGTATAGTAAGATTGATAAATTCCATGATCATGGGCTCATTTCTGCATTTTATTTACTATGAAGTGAGTTCCTTGATGAGAAGCAGTTCTATGTGAAATACTGTGAGAGTGGATAAGGCATTCTGTAAGTCTGTGGGTGGCAGTTTTGGCAGAAGCATTGCGTGAACAGAAGACAAATCTGTATCCAGAGTGTCTATCACAGTAAAAACAAAACATTACCATTTTCATGATAAGAGGAATGCAACATAATCAACCTGCCACCCGATAGCTGGCTGATCAACTTGTGGAAGGGAGCCATATAGAGTACTCAATATTGTTCTCTGCTACTAACAGATTGTACTCTCAGCAGTGCCAGAAGCCATAACAGTGGTGGCTATGGAAAGGGGTTAATATCCACAGAATGGCTTGTCCTACGTACTTGATTATTAAAATTATTTTCTGATGTGGTAGCTCTTTGATTAGCACATACATAGGACATAAATATTTTCACTTTTTTTTTTCCCATTCAGAGATGTCTATCCACATATTTCTTTCCCAAATTTTCCTGTCACTAATTTTTTCAATCAATGTTTTTTCAAAGGTTTTAAACACTTGACCATGGGCAACTTCTTCATGTAACTTACTCTTGCCCTCAGAACCTACTTCAGTTTGATCACATACATACCACTTCCATTTGATGATTAAGTGGCATTGTGCATACCCAACTTTATAGCTTGGTGAGTCAGACAACACACAGTTTATGATGGACATCTCAGAACATAGTAACTTGGTGTTCAGTTTCTACTAAGGTCCAATAGCAGGCCAAATGCTGTCTCTGAAAAGGAGAGTAGTTATCTATGGATTATGGCGGGGCCTTACTCTGAAATCTTAAAGGCCTCTGTTGTGATTCACTTATGGTGGCCTGCCCAAGGCTTCAAACAACATCCCTATCTGCCACTGACACCTCAAGCACCATTGGATCTGCTGGATCATATGGAAGTGGCAGAGCAGCTTGCACAGCAACCCGAACCTGTTTCAGAGCCTTCTCCTGTTCTGGGCCCCACACAAATTAAGAATTCTTCATGCCACTTGGCAGAAAGGCCAGATTAACACATTCAAATGAGTAGTATGAAAGGCCCACTAGGCATTGCACCCCTTTTATGGATATAGTAGGAACTAGATGAAACAACTTTTTCCTTCACCTTAGAAGGGATATCTGAACAGGCCTCACACCACTGGACCCCTAGAAACTTCACTGACATAGATGGACCCTAAATTTTTGTTGGATTTATTTTCTACCTTCTGTCATGCAAATGTCTCACCAATAAGTCTAAAGTAGTTACTGTTTCTTGCTTAGCACGTCCAATCAGCATAATGTCTTCAATGTAACAAGTGAGTTGATGTAATATCTTATGGAAGAGAAAGGTGAAAAATATCCCTGCAAAGTAATAATGGAAAAGGATAGAGAGTTGATATATCTTTGAAGTAGGACAGTGAAGATATATTGCTGGCTGTGCCAGGTGAAAGCAAAACATTTTGGTAGTCTTTACTAACAGGTATCAAGAAGAAAGCATTTTTCAGATCAGTAACTACATACCAAGTATCAGAGGATGTGTTAATTTGCTCAAGCAACAAAACCACATTGGCACAACAACTACAATTGGACTCGCTATCTCGTTAAACTTACTGTAATCCACTGTCCTTCTCCAAGATCCATCTGTGTTCTGCACAACGCAAATAGAAGAGTTGAATAGAGATGTAATGTGAATCGTGGCACCTGCATTATTCAAGTCCCCCATGGTGGCACCAGTCTCACAATCTCTCCAGGAATGTGGTATTCCATGGGGTTTAATGTTTTACTAGGCAGAACTAATAATATTGGCTTCCACTTGCCTTTCTCACTATAAGTGCCTTCACAAATCAGATTAACGAAGAAATGTAGGAATTCTGCCACATGCTGAGCATGTATATTCCAATTATGGATTTTGGAAATGAGTAATAATCACGGAATATGTTGGGTTATTAGAAGAGCTGATTTTTTAGTTTGAGTCCAAATGTGAGGAAAGATCAATGTGCCATCTCAGGCAGTCAGGCATGGGGAGTTTCCTTTTACTTGACCTTCTTGTTCTATTTAGGTCCTTGAGTGTTTGGATGAGGATGAAGCTTGCATCCATTAGAGAGGGCTATCTGCTTTACTCAGTCTACAAATTAAAATTTTAGTGTCATCCAGAAACCTTTTCATAAGCACACTCAGAATAATATTTGACAAACATCTGGGCACTCCATGGCCCAGTCAAGTTGATATATAAAATTAAGTATTTCAAACCTTGATCTTAGAAATCTAATTACTCACAGTTGATCCTTCCTGTTGCTGTGTATTTATGCTCTTTACTTATTATAACCTTAACTTTCTTCAGAAAATGAACAAGTAGAAGGAATGAAGTTAAATTCAAGTCATTCACCTTACTAACTTATTAATGTCAGAAAAAAAGGCAATTATAGGCTATCTCTTGCACATCCTATTTGAAATACAGCATACTTTCAGAAGTATAAGTACCTTTTGAAATCATGTGGTCCAACCTCCCACCCAATGCAGGCCATAGTAAAACAAATCGCACCTTAAAATTTGTCACATCTTATATTGTTTTTATCTTAGGCTGGTGATATTTTATGTGGTACTGTTCTTATACTGAATCACTTAACCTTCACATTGGAGTTGGACTGCTAGCTCTGAAATTACTAGCTTAGTATGTTCCAATCAGAAATGGGACATAGACAGGTGGACACTTCTTTTTGGACATTTACTTCCTCCCATCTCTCTATCAAGATCTATTTGTGTACTACTCATTTTTCTTACCCCATATATAAAAATGTACAATGCTTACAGACCTACATTTTCAAATATGTGATTTGTCTATTCAAATTTTAACCAGTTGTGTTGGTATTTTTTAGACATCTCCAAAGTTAAAATAAAAATAAAACAAATAGAAGTCTGTGAAGGAAACCACATGCTTAACCAGAACTTTCTCATGTGAGCAGTCTTTTGTTGGCATTCCAATCACCTAAATTTATTGTTTGCAGAACTAGAAAGTTTACTTTGTCAGTCTACTAAAAGTTGTTTTTGTTTCAAGGATGATGAAAATGGAAATGATGATTGACATTGACTGAACTTATAAACAGTCAATGCATATAACAGAATGTTGATTTACTAATTTACATTTGTGAAATTTTTTTTCAGTAATCAGAATACCATATTAAGGACACCAAAATCCCAGAACCAGGGTTAAGTAGGCAACTGAGTTAGTAATCAAAAGACAAATCAATGATCATAAAATCAGGGCAAAGTGTATTACCCTAGGGAGGCAATTTATCCACATTTTGAACATTGTTATTACTAATCTGAGCCACAATAGAATGAGTCTCCCTAAACTTTAGAATTAAAAAGTTATGACTAAAAGCTAATATTTTTTTTCAGTTTCCTTTGCCTAAACCTGAACACCCTTCTGTTATCAAACATCTTTAAGAGATATGATGATATGATTAATTATAGTATAGCATGCCTTATTTACATTCTAGTTTATTCTCAGTACTAATAATAATTCTTCTTCATCTATTGGAGTAACGTCCTTTCCATAGCTTCTTAAATCACATGCTTAAAATGATCTCAGTTATATTGGTAAGGCAGAAACTTAAAGGTCTTATTTTTCTTTCTAATCAGTACCAAGACCAGTGTGCAGTTCCCAGTAAGTACTCAACAATTTTTTTTTCAATAAATATTTTTGAATTATGTTCTGAATACTGTTCTCAGAGGTACACATTAGCTCTATTTCTATACACTGATATTAACACTTGACTGAATATATTATTGGCATATGATTTGAAAGGATAAAACATATTTCAATTCATGTTTATGAGCTAATTTTGCAGTTCTCTATCATCAGCTGACTGTGTGATGTATTCCCCCCTAACTGATATTGTGTTATACTGGGAAGATTATTTTTGAAATTCTACAATGTTTACTTTTAAAAATTTATAAATATTTATAAATATCAAGAAGTGAAGTATTTCAGAGTCAAAGTAATTTATGAAATGAAAAAAAAAATCTAGAAAGTATTATAAAAAGCCCAAATTGTTCACTGTAACATTTTTTTTCTATTCCATCTGAGTTCACAGTGGAATGGGAAAAATAGGAAGTGACAATAAGAATTTGATTCATTTTGTCAAGTGTATATTCATTTTAAATGTAGTACACTGAAGTGTCAGCTAATTTTCTTTGTTTTTAATATAGTATATAATTTCCTTAATGTTTTGCAAAAAGAAAAACAAAAAAACACCTTCCAGTAAACATAAAAATCTTGTATCTACTGTTAAATTTTTAACAGTTTACTGATACATAATTCACATATTATACAACATATTCATTTTAAGTTTTTTAGTATATTCATAGGGTTGTGCAAACATCAACACAATCTAACATTAAAACATTTCCATTATCCCATTGACACAGGAGTTAAGAAGAAATTACTTAGGCAGATAGTGTGGGTACAAAAGTCCTCAGTAAGGTTTTCCTTTTAATGAAAAGCAGCTCCAAATTGTTTTCCTTTCTAACAAAGAACAGTCTGTAAAATCGAAATGCAGACATAGATGCTGGCAGTTGTGCCAATCATGTTCAAGACGGCAGCTTCATCTTCCATTCTCTTTGTCAGCCATGTATACAGTAAGGAGCAGACAAGATGGCACCAGCCAAGGGGAAAGTTTATTTGCATAATACAATTAGGGTGGGACAGCCAGCCTTCCCAGTACACTATGTAAATGTCATATCTGATCAAATCAATCTGTGAACTCTATGAAAATCAGACACTGCCTCCTCAAGCCTGACTAGAAAATATGGTGCAACTGCTGCCATCTAGTCTTTCCTCTCAAAAGTCTCCCCTCTATCACTGGAGAGAGAGCTCTTTTGGTTTCTCTTTCCTTCTCTTTATTTTGCCTATTAAACCTCCACTCTTAAAGTCCTTGGGTCTGTTAGTGTCCTAAATTTTCCTGGTGTGAAACAACAAACCCTGAGTATTTACCCCAGACAATGTGGCTGTTTCATATTGGGGGCTCCTCCAGGATACTACGGTACAACATTCACCAAAACCGTCAGTAGAGGAGTGGACTCCAACTCTGTCCTTTCATTTCAAGGTTCTTGGCCTCCATTTTAGAATCAGAACAAATCAACAACATGCATCCATCAGCCAGTTAAAAACACAATGAACCTGGCTGCCATTCTTAAAGGCTCAGATGAGAGAATTACTGGGGAGAACACGGAGAATTAGAAGCAGATAGTTCCTTTTCAAAATCAAACACTCTGTTCTGTTTTGCATTGTGTTATCTGACATTTTTCACTTTTGGGGGTATCAAATTACTTCACATTATGAGGGAGTTTTGGTGTGCAATAACTAGGTAGGAAATATACTTTAAGGGATGGCTAATAGTAGTTATAGAGGTATACTTAGCTCTTTGCTGATTTGAATCAGAGCAGCATGCTCTTGGTCACCTGAAAGATATGGAAACATCCCCATTTCCTGCTGAGAGATGAGACTCCCATGGGGAATGGGCTGATAACAAAATAAGTTGATTGACTTTGGGTTGCCTTGGAATGAAATGCATGGTAGAATCACTGCACTGTCTTCTTCCATAGTATCTCCTTCTTTTGGATATCCAAGATCCAGTATAAAATGGCATCCTTCATTTGGGGAAATCTGTCTTTGCTTTCAGCTGTACCTGATTAGGCTCTAAAAATACATGCCATCCTGGCCCTGTTACTCCAAGGGCTCCACCCTGAAGCCAGTAATCTGATTAAGAAACTGGCAAATAAAAAATCTTACAAGTGCTGAATCATCTGTCTGTTTCTGTCACTATATACATGTTGTGTGCAATGTCTATAAAAAGAGCTCTAATTGATTGGTTTAAAAAAAATAAGCACTTAAATCAAATATTATTTAGTTCATGTGACTTTAATCTTTAAGAAATAAAAATAGTCTTAAGGATTATTGGTAAAATGCAAGTGTCATCAAAATGCAAATACGTGGTCTAAATTATACAACTTAGATACTAGGTTCACTAGATGTTCCAATGTTCTACATTGCCTGATTCCCAGATAGGTAAGGCCTGGGACACATGGAGTTAGATGCTAGAAAGAGTCAGCCTTATCTGCACTTCTGTCTGGGTCCTAGGCTCCACAACTGGTACATAATTAAAATCACTAACCAGGTTTTTCACCAAATATAAAAGTTGCTAAGAGTTAACAGTGCAACATGTATTTGAGATCACTAAACAGTTTTACATGCAAGGCATACAAAAACAGTAAAATGTGTTTTTTTAAGTAAAAGATTATAAGAAAGCATGGAAATGTAAATTTTTTCCAGGGATGAGGGATTATCTTAAATTTGGTAAGATACAGTTAGAGGTTTAAGCAAGTTAAAGATTGTAAAAATTAATATTGCAAAAATGTGTAAAAATTAACTAAATTCAGCCAGGCTCGGTGGCTCACGCCTGTAATCCCAGCACTTTGGGAGGCTGAAGTGGATGGATCATGAAGTCAGGAGATCGAGACCATCCTGGCTAAGATGGTGAAACCCCGTCTCTACTAAAAATACACAAAATTAGCTGGGCGTGGTGGCAGGCGCCTGTAGTCCCAGCGACTCAGGAGGCTGAGGCAGGAGAATGGCGTGAACCCGGGAGGCGGAGCTTGCAGTGAGCCAAGACCGTGCCACCGCACTCCAGCCTGGGCGACAGAGTGAGACTCCATCTCAAAAAATACGTAAATAAATAAAAAATAACTAAATTCGAAAGAGTATTGTATGGTCTTTTCATAAATTGAGCATTGAAATAAAAGCACAGCAAGGTTATCTTAAGATGCTAATCTGCCCTTTAGCAAAAGGGGTTAAAAGGATTTGTAAAGATTTCACTTTATGGGCAAATTGGTTAAGACAAGATGGAATTTTCTATGAGGTTTCATAAAAAGGTGATTTAACATTAATAAATTTATACAAGGGTAAAATTTGGCTTTAAACAGGATTTTCATGTAATAGTAAAGACTAATAAAAGGTTTTTGCTTTTTGAGTCATTATTTTGGCAAAATAATCAATTTATGGAAATTTGGAATTATATTTTATAACATCAAGTGTTTTAAACCCTAACATTTAACAGGCCTCCCAAAATCAAACCTCAAGTTTCAAAACTGTCTTTTTTGATGCCTGGCTTTCTAGATGGTTCAGAGGGCCCCTGAAACAACCAGAAAAGAGGTAAATGGGATTGTTTGATATGGTTCTTCACATAAAATTACCAAAATGATATTCAATATTCTTCGTTATATTTGATAAATAATACTACTATATGTTCCAAAATTGTATGGGACTGCTAAAATTCTAATGTCTAAGTATATGCTATCAATCATAATTAAGTTCCATTGAAGCCAATCCAAAAGTTCTATGTAGAAATAATTATTCTTTCTGCTCTTATGCAAATAATCAGACCAAGTATAAGATTAAACTTTATTCTACCAGCAACACAATCTTACCATAATTTGTTTTTACCAAAAAGGAGGACTGGAGAGAGAAATTTTGCTCCAAAGCTTATCATGCATTTGTCATTAAATTCTAGTCTCATTGGTTGTTTTTTAAGCTTTTGCCTACATTTTAGAGTAATCCTGCTTATTCTTGTGAATCAAGTGGTGATCCCTTGCACCTTGGAAAAAACAAAAAGTGATGGGTAATGTAAAAATCTGGATCAATATATTAGTTCTGGGCAATTATCCTGCAAATTCTGCCAGGTAATGAAAGTGAATAGGATGCCCATAACCCAGAGCTTTCTTTGTTTGGAAAAATAAAACCAAGGAATTTTGTAGACTGTCGAAAGAAAAATTCTGTATCTTGGCAAGTAAAATTTTAGATGGAAATAATCTACTACATTACCCTTGAAGGAATTGCTATACTCACTCTACTATTTGTAGTAGAGCTATACATGGTAGCACTTTCTAACTGAAATATTGGACAGAGTTTCTATTGGTGTAGTATTTTGATTAATTATTATCCTTATGGCAGGGATAATAGTTACCAGCAAAAAGGAGTCAAAAATTTCACTACACTGAGTCTGGTAGAACTTCTTACTGGGTGTGGTAATGTATCACACCCTGGCTATGCAAAGAAGGTGATAAAGGGCACAGATTTTATATAAGAAAGGGTCTTGTATGATAAATACTTGTCTTAAAGATAATACTTGGTTCTTAAAAAGAGGGATGTTTAGGACAAGTTAGAATGTTTAAGGATGTTATAGATGGATCATGAAAGACATGATAGGGTTATAAGAATGGAAAATACTTGTCCTAGAAAGAATGGTTGGTTGTTTAAAAAGAGGGATCTTTAGGACAAGTCAGAAAGTTTAAGCATGTCTTAGATGAGCGTAGAAGTCATAGAGGGATTAATAATTGCAGGAAAGATGTAGCCAAGGTTAACACTAAAGTTACTCTAGCCACCCAAATCTAATGCCACTTATTTTAAAAGGAATCTTACCTTCATATGAACATTTCAGCAACATCTGGTGAAGGCAAACCAGTATTACAACACATTGAAGTTGCTGACAGCAATCAAACTTCAAATGATGCTGCAGACAGAACCACGTATGGACACACCTTCCTTCCAAGGACCCCTAGATAGGCCCCAGGAAGAGCCCTAGCTGCTGTTCCCCACATAATGTCTTTTTTCAGCAAGAAGTAGCCAGAGAGAGTCTTCACCAACATTTCTTAACAGCAGTTAGGGTTACCACTCCAGAAGAGGAAATGATACCGAAGTTAACAAGAAATTACCCAGGCAGATAGTGAGAATACAGAAGTCGTCAGTTAGGTTTCTCTTTTAATGAAAAGCAGCCCCAAATTATTTTTCTGTCTAACAAACAGCAGCCTACAACATTGAGCTGCAGACATAGATGCCTGCAGTGGTGCTAATCATGTTCAAGATGGCGGCTCCATTTTCCCTTCTCTTTCTCAGCCATGTGTAGATTAAGGAGCAGACAAGATGGTGCCAGACAGGGGGAAAGTTTGTTTGCATAATAAGATTAGCCTTTTCCGTGTGCTATGTAAACATCATACCTAATCGAATCATCCTATAAGCCCTATGTAAATGAGACACCAACTCTGCAAGCCTGACTGTTTAACCTGGCACATCTGCTGCCAGCTGGTGTTTCCTCTCAGAAGTCCCCTCTCTCTCACTAGAGAGGGAGCTGTTTTCCTTTCTCTTTCTTTTGCCTATTAAACCTCCACTCCTAAACTCCTAGTGTGTGTTGGCGTTCTGAATTTTCCTGGCATGAGACTGACAAACCCTGGGTGTTTCCCCCCAAAATGTATCTGCTTCACCATTAGCAGCTGCAATCCACTCAGTCCTCTTCCAGCCCTATGAAACATTACTCTATATCCTGTCTTAATAAATTTTTCCATTCTGGACTCTTCATATAAAAGTACCATATAATATGCTGTTTTTTTGTGACTGGCTTCGTTCACTTAGCATAATGTTTTCAAGGTTTATCCACATTGTTACTCGAATGACTATTTCATTTTTTCTGATGGTGGAATAATATTTCATTATATGAATATACTATAACTTGTTTATTCATTTATCAGTTGATAGGTATTTAAATTGTTCTGACTTCCTGGATATTATAAATAATACTGCTACAAACATTTGTATAAAAGTTTTGGTGCAGATGCATGTTTTAATTTTTCTTGGGAATATACATAACTTGAGTTCATTTTCATATTATTCGAATTGTTAAATAAAATATCAAACTGAAATGAAATACTTACTTCTGAAATTACACTTGCTCCCATGCACATTCCAAGTATTCTTATGTGTCTTCTTGAATGATGCTATGTTCTTCCTGGCTTTAAAGTAACTCTTCTAGAATCTCAAAGTCAATCACTACAGTAAGCAAAAAGAAGTGTTAGTCAAGAACATGCTTTGTCTGATACATCTTTTATCTATTCATTTGCTTATACATGTAACCATTATTTCAACATATATTTATTGAGTGCCCAGTCTGTGTCAGGCATGTGCCTGACACTTCTTCTGCATTCACAGGTACATAGTGATCTCAACCATTAATGCATGGAACAATTATAACAGGACATTAATAATAAAGAATGATATTTTCATCTCAATATATTAGGTTGATTCTATGATACAATTATATTTAATGCAAGGGAAAGATAGCAACACATTTCTATTAAAAATATAAAGGACTTTGCACTTTTAGTAACTTTTAATCTACTATCATGATTTAGTATTCTCTTACTCAAAATACGAAAAAGGAAGTACTTAAGACATTTAGCAAAATGAGAATAAAGAGGTGAGGCTTTCCATTTTAACCTATAGATTTGTATGATGTAATGTGACATTTTTATTGGAGTAGGAAATTTTAGGTACTTAAAAATGATAACATGCCATATTGAATCCAATGAGGCAGGAAATCTATTTATATACAAAACATTTTGTATATAATGTTTTATAATGACATGAAATATTGTATTCTAGTCAAATGAGCACTCTCTTTTAGGAAAGGAGAGGGAGAGTGTAATGTTCCATACTGGCTCCCTTTTATTTGTTTGGTTCACTTTTCTTTACAGGAATAATTTTGAAATGCTTGACTTTTTTGTTTTTTGAGACAGTGTCCCACTCTGTTGTCCTGGCTAGG
The DNA here is from genome assembly GCF_043159975.1 of Macaca nemestrina. NCBI lineage: Eukaryota > Metazoa > Chordata > Mammalia > Primates > Cercopithecidae > Macaca > Macaca nemestrina. Next base: position 60,392,137 of record NC_092145.1, read on the forward strand.
GTGCAGTGGCATGATCATATCTCATTGCAACCCTGATCTCCCACCTCAAGTGATCCTCCTGCCTCAATCTCTGTAGTAGATAAGACTACAGGTATGCACCACCATGCCCAGATATTTTTTTTTACTTTTGTAGAGACACAGTCTCTATGTTGCCTAGGCTGGTCTCAAACTCTTGGACTCAAATGATTCTCCCACTTCAGCCTCCCAAAAGTACTGGGATTACAGGTGTGACACACCGTACCAGCCACATTTGATTATTTATTTGCTCATTTAACTAGAATAAAATCTTTCATGCCAGTTCAAATTGAGTAGTGGTAAAAGGAATCAGAAAGAAGATTAACTTGAAAGAGTCTTTTTATAATGTACAAAATATGAGTGCAGTATTCATATAATACATAGCCCTGGGTGGACTTTAATTGCTAGTACTTTGCTTTTTATTTTTGTATCTCAGGCCAAGCCAAGTTGGATCTGTAATAACATCTGCACAGAAAGAGAGACCCAAACAGAAACCAAAATAAAAATGTAAAACTTTTGACCCTATTAACAGCATAGCAGTAAGGAAATCTGGCTCCTTGAACCAATATACAGGGTCAGCAATCATTGTGCCACAAAGTTTAACAATACTTGTAGAGACTATGAAGCCATCTGTTTCATTTCCTCTACTGAAATCGAGATTTATTGACTTTTCATAGTGAGTAATGCAGAGTATAAAAAATGTTTTATTTTCGTTATTTTAAATATTAAGTCAATAAAATTTTTACCTCCACGTAGAAGTGAGAGCCAACAAAGCAAGTACATTTTTCTTACACTTTTGACAATTAAAAAGTATAGCTTACTTTTATCTGTATGTATAATGCTGTTTGTTTTAGCTTTATGTAACTTTAGGAGTAACCACAAAAGAAGTTGAACATAAGAGAGGAGCCAAGCTAACTTCCTACATACTCAGAAACAGATGTTTCAAAAAAAAAATCAGAATGACATAACGATTTTGGTATAAGCTGTTTCTAGTCATAGCTTACATTCCATTAATTTATTTACTTAGGAAATATTGAACATCTCTATGCTGGGCAAGATGCTAGGACCTGGGGATGGTAAACATGAAAAACAAGCTCTGCTACTATGGAGTTTACAATCTAGAGGAAAGGAGAACGGCTATATGAAATTAAGGTGATTATTATGAAGAAGAAATGTAAGATGCATTGGGAGTCTATGATATTAGCTTTATCTATGGAAATAACTTACATAGGCATGTGAAAAAAGATACACTGGACAATTCATAGGATGCTTTTATTCAGTCTTGCAATGTGGAGAACATTAATAAGGAACATCTCAGAGAAAACAAAGGGAGGGGAGTTGAAGATTTTATAGGCAACTAAACTAAGGAGTTATCAAGGAGGGATAGAGATGAGTCTTTATCAGAATATGAGTGCAGAGTGATCCTTTATGCTAACTTTTTTTTTTTTTTTTTTTTTTTTTTTTTTTTTTTTCCGAGATGGAGTTTCACTCTCTTGTGCAGGCTTGAGTGCAGTGGTTGGAGCTCACTTCAACCTCCGCCTCCCAGGTTCAAGCAATTCTCCTGCCTCAGCCTCCCGAGTAGCTGGAATTACAGGAGCCTGCCACTGTACCCGGCTAAATTTTGTACTTTTAGTAGTGATGGAGTTTCACCATGTTGTCAGACTGGTCTTGAGCTCCTGACCCCAGGCAATCCATCTGCCGCAGCCTCCCAAAGTGCTGGGATTACAGGCATGAGCCACCACGTCCGGCCCCATTAGTCATTTTTCAAAACACAGAATGGTGGGAGAATTTCTCAACCATTGAAGGTTTTCATGAACAGAGAGCAAAGACAACATTTAGCATTATCAGTTTCTCCCCTTGTTCAAAACAAATGGATACCATTGCTAACTGAAACACTCAGAAATAAGCATAAACCTCTTCAATGGGTGAAAGCAGGCTCTAGGAAATTTTCATAAGGACTTTTGATGGCATTATTTCTGCAACATGTGCTGAGCCATTTGTTGAAAAGTAGTGACAAACTTCAATTGTCTTTTTTTTTTTTTTAAATATGGAACGCTTCATGAATTTGTGCATCATCCTTGCAGGGGCCATGCTAATCTTCTCTGTACTGTTCCAATTTTAGTATATGTGCTACCGAAGCAAGCACTCAATTGTCTTATGTTTCTAGAGATAAGACATCTTAAAAGAGAAATGCCTAAAAATTTAAAAAGAGACTTATTAGGATAACAGTTTGTATTAAAAGAAAGCAGGAATAAACCTTGAGGTTAATAGTCCAGTAGATTCCAGGAGCTTGGTGGGAGAAAATATTTCAGTTATGCCTCATTGCTCATTGAGCATATTGAAGCTCTCCAGTTAAGATGTTGATATTCTTGATGATGTTGTTCATAGTGTTGGTTACCTGTACTATGAGGGCATACATAACCTGAGCATTTCACCAATCTTCCACAGTGGAAGTGATCCACATAACATCTTCTCCAGGGAGAATTCTGGCACGTGCATATTCTTCTTGTGTGGTGATTCCTTAGAAGCGTACAACAAGTCTTGGCCTTAAGCTTGAAGAGCTTCTTCAGATCCTGAAGTAGAGGTAGAGGATAAAGCCAGGAAGCCAGCAGCAAAGCAACCTAAATTTGGTTGGGCTTTGAATGGTCATATTTTAGTTTTTGGTGACCCTGAGTAGGGCAGAAGAGTGAATTAAAAAATTTGTATTAGGAGGATTGTAACCAGATATTGAAGAAATTGGAAAAATTGAAAATTTGGGAAGAATTGACAATTTGGGCAAGTTAACATCATCCTGTCCAATTTTCACATAAGTAATATTAAGATTGGCTTATTCACTGATGGAGGTGTGGATAGGGAGGAGGTAAATTAAATCTTCACCACAAAAGGCAGATGTTGCATATTCATCAGTTACCCTTAATTTATAAAATGTTGCAAAATAGTTCAAAGACAATTAACAAGGCTAGAATCTGAAATGATAAGTGTTTGCTATAGTTAATGCATAATTGTTTATCAAAACAAAAAACTAGAGTAGTCCACTCTAGGAGAGATAAATTCCAAGACCTTCAGTTGGTGTCTGAAACTGCACATAGTACAAAAGCCTGTAATATACTGCCTTTTCCTTTACATATATGCCTATTATAAAACTTAATTTATAAATTAGTCACAGTAAGATATTAACAGAAATAGCTAATAATAAAATGGAAAAATTAAAACAATATACTTTAATAAAAGTTATATTAATGTGGTCTCTCTCTCCCAAAATATCTAATCCTATTTCACTTATCCTTCTTGTGATGATGAGATAAAGTGAGGTTAATGATATGGGCATTGTGATGTACATTAGGCCACTATGTATCATCAAAAGGGGGATCATCTGCTTTGGTTGATCCTGGATCATTGAGCCACTACAACGTTGTTGGTTGGATATCAGGAGGAGATAATTTTGATGGGAGTTCTTGATAGTTGCAGTTATCTTGCCAAAATCTTTTGGACGAACATAGTAATCATAAGTTGTTGTCCTTTTTTTTTTTTTTTTTTTTTTTAACTCTTCCTAATTTTGCTACAGGGGTTGTAATCCTTTGGTGATCACACAGGTGATTTCAATGCTTCATTCCATCTGATGATTGAATTTCACAATTTTGTCTTTTAATGTTTGTGCAATTTGAAACACTTTGGCAAAATTTGGTAATGCCTACGCTGTGGGTTCTACTTCAGTTTCTTTTTCAGCTTATTCTTTCTCTTTAGATGACTCAACAAGTTCTTTCGATTTTGCATTTAACACATTGTGATGGCCTTAAATATGTTCTTCCACTTCTTCATCAAGCGTGTCAGCAAAACCTGCTCCACAAACTTTCCTTGTTGTGTGAATGATTTTCCTGACTTCTCCATGGATCCTCATAAAACCTTTAAAATAATATATGACTTAATACCATAAGTTCTTCAGCAGGCATTTACAGTTTCTGGGTGTATTTATTTATTTTTATATTTTTAAACATATGTGTTTATTTCAATAATTTTTGGTGTACAAGTAGTTTTTGGTTACATGGATGAATTGTATAGTGCTGAAGTTTGAGATTTTAGTGCACTGATAACCCAAGTAGTGTACATTGTACCCAATATGTAGTTTTCATCCCTCACCTCCCTCCAAACATCCCTTGTATGAGTCTTCAAAGTCCATCATATAGCTCTGTCTGCCTTTGCATATCCATAGCTTAGCTCCCACTTATAAGTAAGAAAATACAGTATTTGGTTTCCCATTCCTTGGTTACTTCACTTAGAATAATGGCCTCAAGCTTCATTCAAGTTGCTGAAAATGGCATTATTTAATTCTTTCTTTATGGCTGAGTAGTATTCCATGGTGTATATACACCACATTTTCTTTATCCACTGATTGATTGATGGGCACTTAGGTTGGTTCCATATCTTTTCAATTGTAAAATGTGCTATGATAAGCACACTAGTGCAGGTATCTTTTTGATATAATAACTTATTTTCATTTGGGTAGATACCCAGCAATGGGATTGCTGGATAGAATAGTAGATCTACATTTAGTTCTTTAAGAAATCTCCATACTGTTTTCTATAGAGGTTATACTAATTTTCATTACCACCAGCAGTGTATGTGGTGTATTTTCACCAGTGTATGATGAAAAAGCATTGCCTTTTCACCACATTTATTGATTTTTGACATTTTAATAATGGCCATTTTGCCTGGTGTAAGGTGGTATCTCATTGTGCCTTTAATTTGGATTTTCTGACAATTAGTGATGTTGAGCATTTTTTCATGTTTGCTGGCCATTTGTATATCTTCTTTCGACAAATGTCTATTCATTTGACTACTTTTGATGAGATTGTTTTTTCTTGCTCATTTGTTTGAGTTCTTAAGAGATTCTGGATATTAGTCCCTTGTAAGATGCATAGTTTGCAAATATTTTTCACATTCTGTGGAAAGTCTGTTTACTCTAACAAATAAAAACATATATATATATAATATAAACATATCATGAATAGTGACAACACTAACAAATCTTTATGGGCTTCCCATACACAGTGCATTTTATGGAGTATTTTTATTTATACTATTTTATCCATACCAAGTTAACTTAGAAAAGTCTAAGCATTTCTTCTGTATGACAACCCTTCCCATGAAACTCATTAACAGTGACATAAAATACACGTAATTATTATTAGCTCCTCTCTTTTTATAATATGAAAGAATAAACCCTTTGTGATTTTCCAGGGATCCTGGGGGGGAACTCTCAAAAGCACTTTAAGGTGCAAAAGATATTTAAGATTCAATTTCAAAAAGTTGAAATGTCAAAAGTTATCAGTACCTATGAACACTTTATTAAGATAAAATCATGGGTTACTGAGAAACAATACTTGGCTCCCTATTTAACCAAAGTGATAATAATCATTCTTTAAAATGAATTATTATTTTATTATTGATAATAAATAAATTATTTATTATTTATTATTTTATTATTTTATTATTTATAAATGAATATTATTTAAAACATAGTATATGACATCAATTTAAACAGTAGTCAGAAATTCCAATATTTCACCTCGCCATAAATGCAATTTAAGAAACTAGCAAAATATGTTAGAATAAACTAATGTGGAGCTCTGTAAATTAACCAGAGGCATGCAGCAACTGGAAGACTTACTCAAGAAAAATGGCTGAGTCTACTAACTGAACTTTATGATATTTTAACGTACCCTAAGTCTATCCCCTGCTCCCTAGCTCAGTGATAGTCTTGAAAATAACAGCTAATGTAAACATTAACTGAGAAACCAGAAAGAACTTCAGTCACAAAGAATTGTGTTGTTTTGACCTGCCTAGCCTCAGAAGAAGAGAAAAAAGAGAAAGTAGCACAAAGAATATTTGAAAAAATAATGATATAAAAAGCCCCAAATTTGGGGAAACTATTAATCCACGCATGCAAGAAACTCGATGAATTTCAAACAGAATAAAAGAAATCTTCAGTAGACACTTCGTATAACACTGTTGAAAGAAAAAGACCAAAAGATAATCTTGAAAATAACAAGAGAAAGGCAACCTACCACAGACAAGGAATCCACAGATTATTTTTCATCAGAAACCATGGAGGCCAGAAGGCAATAGGATACAATTTGCAAGGTGCTGAAAGACAAAAACTGCCAAACAAGAATTGTACATCAGCAAAATTTTCTTTCAAATATATAGGAAAAAATGTACATTATTTTCACTAACAGATTTGCAGTACAAGAAATGCTAATGCAAGTCTATCAGAACAAAATTAAAGGACAATAGAAAATAATTTAAGCAAATATGAAAAAATAAAGAACACCCATAATAGTTACCACACAGCTAAATGTAAAAGGCAGTATTTTAAAAATGACACAATTATATGCTAACTGTAAGGGACTCACTTTAGAGCCAAAGAAACGAATACATAAAAACAAAATGGATAGAAAAAGATATAGAATAAAAATCATAATAAGGGAGCTAGAGAGGTTATATTAATGCAAAACAAAATAGACTTTAAGAGAAAAATTTTCACCAGAGACAAAGGTGGGCATTATATGATGATAAAAGGGTCAATCCATTATCAAGAGATCAGCTGAGCTAGGAGACAGAGAGAGAGCAAAGTTGCCAGTTGTCAGCATAGTTAATTAAAACAGCAAAAAGACAAAATAAAAGTAATCATCTTAGTAGTTTCTATGTCTTCAGAACTTTAATCATATTTTCTACCTTGTGCAATTTTTTGGCATGTAATTTTTCATCGTAGTCCGGAATGATCCTTTGCATTTCTGTTGTATCAGTTGTATCGGGTCCTCCCTGATTTATAATTTTGGGTCTTCTTTTTTCTTAGTTTAGCAAGAAGTTTGTCAAGTTTCTTTTTTTCTTAAAAAAACTGTTTAATTGATCTTTTCTATTTTTCAAGTCTATTTCACTTATTTCTGCTATGACCTTTATTTGCATTCTTCTGCTGAATTTGAGCTTACCTTGTGCTTCTTTTTCTTAGTTCCTTTACATGTAATGTTAGGCTGCTTATTTAAAATTTTATCTACTTTCTTAAAGTAGTCATCTACCAATATAAACTTCCCTCTTAGAACTGCTCTTGCTGTATCCCATATGTTTCTATATGTTACATTTTCATTTTCATTTATCTTGAGACATTTTTATTTAACTTTTGATTTATTCATTGACCCATTGCTTATTCAGATCTGTGCTGTTTAATTTTCACATATTTGTACATTTCACAATTTTTCTCACGTTATTGATTTCTAGTTTCAAACCATTGTACTCACAGAAAAACCCTGATATAATTTCAAACTTTTTAAGGTTTTTAAATATTTATTTTGTGGCCTAAAATATGATCTATCCTGAAGAATATTCTATGTCTGCTTGAAGAAATGCATATTCTGCTGCTGTTAAATGGATTGTACTATATATGTCGGTTAGGTACATTTGGCCCATAGTGTTATACAAACCTGCTGCTTCCTTAATAATTTTCTATGTGGATGATCTATTCATTGTTGAAAGAGGGATATTGAAGTCCCTACTATTATTAAATAGCTGTCTATTTCTACATCCAGTTTTGTTACTATTTCCTTTATATATTTAGTTGCTATGATATTGGGTGCATATATATATTTAATAACTGGTATATTCTCATTATGAATTGACCCCTTTATCAATATTTAGTGATCTACTTATCTTTTGTAACATTTTTTACTTGAAGTTTAACTTCTCCGATATAAATATAGCCACTTCTATTTGCATGGAATACCCTTCATAAAGAAATAGAAAATATGAATAGATCAATAATAAGTAAGATTGGGTCAGTAATTCAAAAAACTCAACATTAGAGGACACAAAGTAACAGATAGCTAGGTAACCAATGCTAGAGATCTAATGTACACCATAAAAACATAGGTAATAAATTGTACTGTATATGGGATTAATGCTAAATGAGTAGATTTTAAATTTTCTTGCCACACACACACAAAAAACGGTAATCATGTGAGATGGTGGATATGTGAATTAAATTAATGACAGTTACCTTTTTACCATCTATACATATCTTGTGGCATCATGTTTTATGTCTTAAGCATATACAATTTATTTTTTCAAAGCTTTCAACAAAGAAAAGGTCAGGACTTGATGGCTTTACTGAATAATTTTACCAAAGCTTTTTAAAAAGAGTTCATGAAAGTCTTTCTCACCTGCTTCAAAAAATTGAAGAGGAGAGAATACTGCAAAATTCATTTTGCAAGGCTAGCATTACCCTGATTCCAAAGCCAAAAAGGACATTACAAGAAAAGAAAATTATAGGCCAGTATGTCAATATCTCTGATGAGCATAGAAGTAAAAATCCTCAAACAAAATACCAGTTAACATAACTCAACAGCAAATTAAAAAGACCATACACCATCGTCAAGTGAAATTTATTCCTTGAGTGCAAAGACGGTCCAAATATGCAAGTCAGTTAATGTGATACACACAATAAAGGAAAACAGGAAACAAATTATAAAATCATCTCTATAGATGCAGAAAAAGCATTTGACAAAATTCAACATCATAAAAACTTAATAAATTAGGTGTAAAAGAAGTGTGCCTCAACACAATGAAGTCATATGTGGCAAACCCACAGATAAGATCATAATCAATGGGGGAAAATTAAAGCCTTTCCTCTAAGATCTGAAACAAAATAAAGATGCCCACTCTCAACACTTTTATTCAACATAGTATTGGAATTCTTAGCCAGAACAATTAGGCAAGATAAATAAATGCCAGGTATCTAATTTGGAAAGGAGGAAATCAAATAGTCCTTGTTTACAGATGATGTGATTTTATAAAAAAACAAAAACAACAACAAAAAACAAACCCCAAAGCCTTCACTAAAAAACAAAAAAAAAACAAACAACAACAACAACAAAACTGTTGAAACTTACAAATTCAGGAAAGTTGCAGAATACGAAATCAACACACAAAAATCAGTAGTATTTTTCTACATTAACAGTAAATGATCTGAAAAGAAAATCAAGAAAACAATATCATTTACAATAACTACAAAAATAATGAAATACAAATAAGCTAATGATTGGAAGATTTCTATAATGCACACTACAAAACACTAATACAATATTGAAGATGACCAAATAAATGCAAAACTATCTTATGTTCATGGATTGGAAGAATTAATATTGGTGAAATATCCATACTATACAAAATATTCTACAGATTTAATGCAATACCTATCAAAATACCAGTGACATTTTTTACAGAAATAGAAAAGGCAACTCTAAAATTTGTATGGAATCAAAAAAGATTCTGAATATGCAAAGCAATCCTAAGCAAAGGAACAAAGCTACAGGCATCATATCATCTGACTTCAATATATATTACAAAGTTACAGTAACCAAAATAGCATGGTACTGGCATAACAACAGACACACAGACAAAAGGAACAAAATAAAAACCCCAGAAATAAATTTACAGATTTATGGCTAGGTAATATTCAACAAACATGTGAAGAACACACAAGGCAAAGTAATCTCTTCAATAAATGAAACTGAGAGCATTGAATATCCACATGCAGAAGAATAAAAATAGAATCTTATCTGACATCATATACAAAAATCAACTCAAAATAAATTGAAAACTTAAATGTGAGACTCAAAACGATGCAACTACCAGAAGAACACACGGTGGGAAATTTCCATCATGTTAGTCTGAGCAATGACGCTTTGGATGTGACTTCAAAAGCACAGATAACAAAAGCAAAAATAGACAAAGAGGATTACATCAAACAAAAAAGCTCTACAAGGAAAAGAAACAACAGAGTAAAGAGACAACCTGTTGAATGGAAGAAAATATTTGCAAAGTATTCATCTGACATGAGACTAATACCCAAAATATACTAGGAAGTCAAAAACTCAGTAGCAAGAAAACAAATGACCCAATTTAAAAATAGGCAAAATATCTGAATAGGCATTTCTCAAGTGAAGATATACAAATGGCTGACAAGTATATAAAAAAATCCTCAGGTCAGGCGCAGCGGCTCATGCCTGTTATCCCAGCACTTTGGGAGGCCGAGATGGGTGGATCACGAGGTCAGGATATCGAGCCCATCCTGGCTAACAAGGTGAAATCCCGTCTCTACTAAAAAAATACAAAAAACTAGCCAGGCGTGGTGGTGGGCACCTGTAGTCCCAGCTACTCAGGAGGCTGAGGCAGGAGAATGGCATAAACCCGGGAGGCAGAGCTTGCAGTGAGCTGAAATCTGGCCACTGCACTCCAGCCTAGGCAACAGAGCAAGACTCTGTCTCAAAAAAAAAAAAAAAAAAAAAAAAAAAAATCCTCAACATCGCTAATCATCAGTGAAATTCAAATTAAAACCACAATGAAATATCATCTTCAGAATGACTATCATCAAAAAGATATAAAATAACAAATGCTGGTGAGGATGTGGAGAAACGGGAACACTTATACACTGTTAATGGGAATGTAAATTAATATAGCTATTATGAAAAACAGTATGAAGCTGACCCAAGAAACTAAATATAGAATTACCATACAAGTCAGTAATTCTACTACTGGGTAGAAATGCAAAGGAAATGAAATCAGTATGTCAAAAAGATATCTGCACTCCATGTTTATTGCAGCACTAGTCACAACAGTCAAAATATAGAATCAACTGAAGTGTTCATCAACAAATAAATGTATAAAGACAATGTGGTATACATACACAATGAAATATTATTCAGCTATAAAAAGGAAATCCTGTCATTTGTAACAACATGAATAAACATGGAAGACATGTTAGGCAAAATAAGCTAAGCTCAGAAAGACAAATACTGCTTGATCTTACTCATCTCGAATCTAAAAAAGTGGATCATATAGAAGTAGAGAGTCGAATGGTGGTTACTAGAGTCTGGGGCAGTTGACAGGGTGGGGTTGGGGAGTTGTTTTTCAAAGGATACAAAATTAGTTAAATAGGAGGAATAAGTTCAAGAGAACTATTGTACAGCATGATAACTATAGCTAATGATGACACATGGTATTCCTGAAAAATATTAGGAGAGGATATTAAGGGCTCCCACAACAAAAATGATAACTGTATGAGGTAATATATATGTTAATTAGCTACATGCAACTATTCCACAATGTATGTATACTGCAAAATTTTGTATTTTACATGATAAATACATACAATTTTATCTGTCAAGTTAAAAATAAATACATTTTAAAAAACTGAGCAAATAACTTCAATAGATATTTCTCTAAAGAAGATGTACAAATCGCCAATAATAGGCATATGAAAAGATGCCCACATCACTGATCATTAGGCAAATGCAATCTAAGCCACAGTGAGAAATGAATCCTTACCCATTAGGATGGCTATTATCAAAGCAAACTGAAAATAAGTTATTTAGGCCGGGCGCGGTGGCTCAAGCCTGTAATCCCAGCACTTTGGGAGGCTGAGGCTGGTGGATCACGAGGTCAGGGATGGAGACCATCCTGGCTAACATGGTGAAACCTCGTCTCTACTAAAAATACAAAAAATTAGCCAGGCGTGGTGGCAGGCGCCTGTAGTCCCAGCTACTCGGGAGGCTGAGGCAGGAGAATGGCGTGAACCTGGGAGGCGGAGCTTGCAGTGAGCCAAGATTGTGCCACTGCACTCCAGCCTGGGTGACAGAGCGAGACTCCGTCTCAAAAAAAAAAAAAGAAAAAAAAAAAAAAAAGAAAGAAAATAAATATTTATTAAGATGTAGACGAGATTGTAACTCTTGTGTATTGCTGGTATGAATGTAAAATGGTACAGCCATTTAGGAAAATAGTCGGTGTTTTCTCAGAAAAATTAAATATAAAATTAACATTATCTAGAAATTCCGTATATTGGTATATACCCAAAACAGTCAAAAGAATGATCTCCAACAGATATTTGTACATCCATGTTCATAGCAGCATTAATCCATAATAGCCAAAACATGGAAACAACTCAAGTGTTCATAAATGGATAAACAGATAAAGAAAATATGGTATATACACACAATGGCATAATAATTTTAACCTTACAAAAAGATATTCTGACAAATGCTGCAATATGGATTAAGCTTGAAGGTATTACACTAGCTAAAATACTCAAATACAAAAATACAAACTTCGTATGATTTCGCTTATATAAGGTACTTAACACATTTGAATCTATAGAGTCAGAAAGTAGAATGGTTTTTGTCAGGTCCTGAGGGGAAGGAGTTAATGGGGAGTTATGTTTTAAAGGTTATGGTGTTTCAGCTTGGGAAGATATAAAGATTCTGGAGATGGCTGATGGTAATGATTGCACAATGGTGTTAATGTTCTTAATGCCACTGCAACTATACACTTCAAAGTTGTTAAAATTATGTATGCTATGCATATATGCATTTTTTTTTTACAATTTTTAAAATGATAATCAACAAAAATGTTACTCATGGGTTTAAACTTCACCCCATGTAACCCATAATGGCAATTATTTGTCTCATTGCTTTGTTATTATTCTGTCCTTCTTACACAAGGCAGCTATTTCTAGTTATGTAAAAATTTTCCATTACTGAACCAAGTGGTATCCTGCTGTTCACAGTTTCCTTATTCTTTATTTGATTAATTTTATTTTTCCCCAAAAGAGTCAAAAAGTTTATCAAATTACCAAGCAAAATGTTTTTCAAAATTTGCAAACCTTATTCTAAGTTATTTTTTTCTAATAAACTTTGTTCCAGGACCATCTGCTCTATCTACAGTGATTGCTCTCAAATACTGGCAATTAGCTATTACATCTAGACTTCTGTTTACAATTTTTCATATCATAGTCTGTTTCTTGGGTCTGAGTTTTCTTTCTGTTGGTTTATCACTTTTATTTATCAAGCAGTCCTTTAGTAAAAAGGATTCATGGCAGATAATTTTTTTCAGTCCTTGGATGTCTGAAAATATATGTTTTTCCTATGGAAGTTTTTAATTTCTTCACTTTAACCACAATGTTCTGAAATTTAACACAGAAGTTTCCTCGTGTGTGTCATTAATCATTTTTTAAATCTGGAACACCAGCATATTGTTTAAATGTGCAGATTAGTGTGTTTCAATTATAGGAAATATACTTGTATATTTTCAAAATTTTCTTCCTGTTGTATTCATTCTTCATGACATCTGTTATTAGCATATAAGATTGCCTGAGATGATTCTCTATTTTTTAAATTTTCTCATATTTCCTATTTCTTTGTTCTTTTGTTCTACTGTCTGAGAGCTGTTCTTAACCTTACTCTTAAAAAGTTAAGTTCTTTAATTTTTTTGCCTAGTTATGTGCATTATGTTATGGTTTTATTGATTCAAATTATTATTTTTCTAAAGCCATTTGTGATTACTATTTTAAGTTTTTCTTCTACTACCTGCAGTGTTTCTCCTCTCACAGTTCTTCTTTCCTTATTTATTTCTTATTCTGGTTTTCTTGCTCCCCCCTTTCCTCAAATGCATAATTAATTTTAGCATTCATATTTAACAGTAAGACGTTAAAAGTTCTCTGTATGTGTGATGGTGTTAGGAGGGAGAAATGCCAACTGGTAGATTTCATTACACAGTCATTAGGTAGCAAACAGAAATTCTAATTTGGAAGTAGGATTCATTCTGCCTTTTTATAGATCTTTTCTCTTAGAACCTTCATTTGCTCGGGAAAAAAAAAATTTTACTCACTCGTTTGGGGTGTTGAATACATTTGGCTTCTGGTAGTCAGAAACACAAATGGAAGAAGTGAAAAGACATGGCTATAAGTGCTTTTTGAAGGCCTTCATTCTTCCTGTTTTCAGTCCTACACTTAATTCCAACACATTGCTCGCTTGATGCCCCCAAGTCTAGGACATTTTAAGTTCATTTTTAACAAAAACTAAACTATTTGCCTCCTTATGGGAAAGGAGAATGTAAAGAGGGAGTTATTTACTGTAATTATCATTACAATTATTCAGAGATTCTCCAGCAATCTTTCTATTTTATCTCCATCCCTCAATCCAACCTGGTACCTGGTATCTTCAACACTGTGTCTTTGAAGGATTCTGTAAAGTGCAAGGGCTCACTTCTCAATATTACTCCTCTGTCTTCCTTTCCGCTTCTGAGTCAGGTACAAATTCCATAGCATAATCCATTCTCGTCTCCCCTCCTATTCCCATTACAACTAGAGGTTTATATATTGGTTGATTAATCAATCAACAGAAACATAGTGTACACCAAAAATAAAATTCTAACCTTGCCCAACTGACTGAATGGGTCCCTCCTCTCAGCCAAGGGAATTCCAAAGAAACCTGAAAAACTAGTTCAGGCCATGGTGGAAAGAGGGGGTCAGACATGCTTCATTATGTTATCCTCCCTTTGGAATTCAGACACAGCTGACAATCGTTAAAATTGAAACAGATACCTTAAAATTGATGAAACAGGCTCTTTGTAGCAATAAAATACCTAATTCCATTCTGACTCTAGTATAGCATCACATGACAGATAGCAGGCCCTGAAAGTATAAAAGTATTTTACCTCAAAATATATTTCTTTGACGTATTTTGAAATGGCCCTGCAAAGCTCTTTCTTGTGGGGAAAATTTACATTCTTTAGAGGATCCTCTTCCATTTCCAGGTCTTTACCTAATCCTGAGAAGATTAGCTGAGGGTTGAGCACCTTTTAAAGGTCTGAATAGAAAACATATGCCATCTACTCCTTCAAAGGGTGGCTGCCTATGAGACTTCATCTATGTAATAAGAACCTTGGTCTCCACAACATTTATGTTAACTCAGACACTCCTTTTTATTGATTCCAAGTCTTTATAGAATAACTTAACTCTTTCAACCAATTGCCAATCAGAAAATTTTTGAATCTAATTATGACCTGTAAGCCCATTCTTTGAAGTTGTCTTGTTTTTCCAGGAAAAAAAAAAAAAAATGTATGCCTTATATGTATTGATTGATGTCTTATGTTTCCCTAAAACATATAAAACCAAGGTGTAACCCATCTACCTCGGGCACATGATCTCAGAACTTCCTGAGGCTATGTCATGGGTCATGGTCCTGACATTTTGCTCAAAATGAATCTCTTCAAATATTTTGCAGAGTTTGGCTTTTTTGGTCAATACTACATAGATGAAAGATAGATCTTATATTTTCATGTTAATGAAATATTTAGAAGAGGATGAAACATATTTGTTCTAACTTTGATTCTAAATGGAGGTTTAAATGACAATTTCAATAAAAGGTCCTTCCACATGTGATGATTACTTAAAATAGTAGTTGGTGCTGCTTTGCTGCATTTTTTGTTAATAAAGGGTACAAATTTACATGTATTAAATACTATGACAGAGGAATTACTAAACAAGTCTTTATATCCCTGCACAAAAAGTTGAATACAGTAATATGTTCTATTTTAATTGCCAGGGAACTTGAATAGTAATATATTTACATACTTAAAACGAATACAAATGGTATTTGTCATTTTTAACGGAAGAAAAGTCATTAAATATCACTTGCAGGTATTATTACTTAATGGTATCTAAAATAATTTTATATAAAAACAATATGTTAACCATATTTATCTGTGTGTTGAAAAATTTTACATAGTTTTAAATTTTTCTGTATTTACCATTTTTCTACAATGAATTTATATTATCACTGAAACAAGAGAAAATATTATTCTAAAAATGTAGTCTAATCACATGTATTTTTATGAAGTCAGCACTGTGATGATATAAAGTATCTCTTGCTATGATGACCTGTAGGTGAGTTCTTGAGAGAGTACTTAGGTTGTGCTTAAGATGCTAGTTTTTACAGAAGATGAGATGAAATGTAGAACGCCAGGGTAGGCGGTCAAGTGGGAAAATTAATGGATAAATTAACTCCAAAGTAATGGCCAATTAGTGCCTTCTTGGAGAGAGTAGAGGGACAAAGCTGGGCATTAAAATGTTAAAGCAGATTAAAGAAGAGATGAGATAAAGTACAGACATATTTCATTCACAATTAAGCCTTACTGCTACATTCATTTTATACACTAGGCTGGAGACGGGCCCTTAAAGCATCAGGGCTTGTAACATCAGGACTACACAGAGCACTTGATGTTAAATAGTGCTGCTACTTCTTTAAGACAGTCATGCCAAAGCCACAAAATGAAGCTGACAGAGCAATTAAACTTAAGAGCCATGGTCAATACATTAGCCAATAAGTTCAGTGTTGAGATTCTACTCTCATTCCTTGATATCCTTTAATTAATTTTGATCTGGTTAACAAACTTTAGTTGACTTTAGGAAAAAGCCACCTTGAATAGATATCCTGTCATTTAAGCACCTCTTTTCATATTATGATGAATTCAAAATTATCTTTCCAAGTTCATTTATACTATAGGTTTCTGGTATTTGTTCATGCTTAACTCATTTGCACATCTCATCTGCCTCCCCAAAACCAGACCTCATGACTCTGCTATCTTTCTGTTGATATTTATTAGCTTATAAAAAGGTCCTTGAGGCCAGGCACAGTGACTCACCCCTGTAATCCCAGCATTTTGGGAGGCCGAGGCAGGCAGATCATGAGGTCAGGAGATCGAGACCATCCTGGCCAACACGGTGAAACCTCGTCTCTACTAAAAATACAAAACAAAAACAAAAACAAAAAATTAGCTGGGCTTGGTGGCAGGGGCCTGTAGTCCCAGCTACTTGGGAGGCTGAGGCTAGGAAATGGCTTGAACCCGGGAGGCGGGGCTTGCAGTGAGCCGAGATTGCACCACTGCACTCCAGCCTGGGCCGCAGAGTGAGACTCCATCTCAAAAAAAAAAAAAAAAAAAAAAAATTGGTACTTGAAAAGATCATAAGATCAAATTTATATCATGGAAAACTTAAATGTCAGTATGAGTACCATTTCAGCAATTCCACTCTTTTCCACCATACCAACGGGACTCCACTTCTATACATACAACTTTAATCGGGTGATAATTGACTAATGCATACATATTATTTATACACGAGTAAGTATTCCCAATAAATTGATTTTATACATTTTATTAATATGTTTAATATAATTAAATAATATAAGCATGCCTATATAAGGGATTTCTTTATTCAATAAGTTACACTCTTTTAAAATAAGGTCACATTATCCATTTACAGTTTAGTCCAACATTGATTTTATTTGGACATTGTTCTTAATTTAAATTTAAATAAAATGTGGCATATTTAAAAATCATTGTGCTTTACTATAGTCACTCTACTGTGAAATAGAACATCAGAACCTTTTCATAACTGTAAGTTTTTACCAATTGATCAACCTCTTCCCATTCTCCCCTGCCCCACTCCCTGCTCCAGCCTCTGGTAATCAATATTCTACTCTCTACTTTTACAAGTAGTTAATAATAATATATTGAACATCTCAAAACAGCTAGAAGAATGTATTTTGAATGGTCTCACCACAAAATGACAAGGGTTTGACGTGCCAGATATGCTCATTACTCTGATTTGATTATTACACAATGTATACATGTATCAAGATATCACACCAAACTCCATAAATATGTACAATTCTTATGTCCATTAAAAACAAAATAAAACTTGAAAAGAATTTTAGTTGTACTAAAACTGTTTTGAGAGAAAAGTCTGCACCCACATCATTTTATATGATTTTCTTTACTTGCTTTGAGAGCAGATATGTGTATTTTTAGTGGTAAAAAGAAATAATACGCTTTCATAGATAAGCCCATCCGAAGTACTCATTCTCGAAATAATAGGTCCTTCTAGCATTCCAGAAATATTATCTCACAGAAACTGCTCCACGATTGAAGTTTGTCTTTTAATTTTGGATCATTTTCCTCTTCATTTCATGGTCACTGATTCAAGAAAGATGGCAAGAAATTGAGCCCCATGTTAACTTTGTGATAGTTATATTGCTAGAAGGAGCCATTCACCTTTTGCTCTGATATGTTCATCACAGAACACTCTACTTTTATGTGTTTTGCTTTTAAGACTAGTTTCTCATGGAAACTAGTTTCTTAGGAATAAAAGGTCTGTAAAAACAGTCTAAGTTTTGCCTCCATGATATTAGGGTGAAAAGCCATTCTAGCAAACACCTCCATTGCTTGTGAAACCAGTTTTAAAAAATGATGAAAAGATCTTGATGTAAAAAAGAGGCAATCCAAGGCTGAGTACATATCTAAAAGACGCACACAAGTGAATGAAGACAAAATAAATTGTTGGCACCATCACATCATTGGGACTAGTATAATGAAACAGACAAGTAAGAGTCAAGGAGAAAAATACAATGTGATCATGGTTAGAAAATGCTGAGTTCTACAAATTTCTTCTATATATCTATAGGTTATCTGTCTCTATTTGGGCTTTTAGAATTTTTTATATGATTATAAGATCATACAAACATATGAAATGTTTATCCTGTCCTCATTTCTTACTCACTCAGAAAAAGGGCACAACCAGGGGAATGATTTACCTGGTTATTTAGTTTTAGCAAATGAACTGAGCTCAGTTCTTTTCTCTCTTTCTTGGATGTGCTTGACTGCAGATAAGGTACAGTCTGGTGTGTTCTTTGCAGTGTGGTAAGTTTACTAGGATAGGTAGCCTTTTTCCAGCAATTCAGCACTTCCTATGCCTACAAAAGTCTATACATTCGGTTGAGATATAGAGAGGAAAGTATTAGCAAATCCATTTGACAGGGAGTCCAAAGTCACATTCTGTGCTTAAAATAATGTTGATGTTTTAATCCCCATTTGTATGATTCTTATGTCTTTCAAATGGTATTGGAACTTGGTGTGCAAGTGAGGAAATATTTATTGAGCTGTCTATATTGCCTAGTGTTAATTGCACAGCTACTATTTTTCATACATCGTTCTCAGTGGTTTACAGACATTCTTTCATTTAAGCTTCAAAAAATGTCTTAGGTAAGTACTATAATTTTTCTGCTTTTTAGCTCAGAAATTTGAAACTCGAAGAGGTTAAATAATATACTCAAAGTTGCACGGTTAGGAAGCGATAGAGCCATCCTATTCTCCAAACCCCATACTATTAATTATCATAGTGTTGATGTCAAGAGATGTATAAAATTCTTATTTGCTGGAGGGGGAGCTACAGGAAAAGTTTATTATTCTAGTCAATATTTTGTATACAATACACTTTCTTTTCTCTTTCTCTTTGTGGGTCAAATTATAACAACTCTGTGATTTCCTAATAAGAAGAGGAGAGTCTTTTCCTTCAGTTTTTTGTATCCTCTTATTGGAGAACACCCCACCTAGTCTTTTGTCCTCTTATGTATGAGAGAAATGATACTTAGAGCCACCTTTAGAGACTGTTTCAAAGAATGAAAGCAATGGTTAAAGATGGCAATAGTAGGCCAGGCGCAGTGGCTCACACCTGTATTCCCAGCACTTTTGGAGGCTAAGGTGGGCAACTAAAAAAATACAAAATTAGCCAGGCATCGTGGCCGGCGCCTGTAATCCCAGCTGCTTGCGAGGCTGAGGTAGGAGAATAGCTTGAACTCTGGAGGCGGAGGTCGCAGTGAGCTGAGATCACACCATTGCGCTCCAGCCTGGGCTACAAGAGCAAAACTCCGTCTCAAAAAAAAAAAATAAATAAAATAAATAAATAAAATAAAAGATGGCAATAGTCATTGCAGGTGCATGTGAGGTGATAGGCAATATTGAATTAACAGGTGACTTTCTTTTTCTGTATGAATGGAAGGCTATAAAGAATGTAACAGGTAGCCTGTCCTTGTATTACTAAGGCAGGAAAATAGATGGCATTACATGAAATCATTTATTATATTATAAACAAGGTCATCAGACAAAAAGCAGTTTTTTCATGAAATCCTTAAATTGATGTACAATTCTACGTGTAATATTCACATAGAATCAGTATCAGTAATCCTTACTGACAAATTAAATGAACTGCAGTATAGCCTTCATATCTTTACAAGAAGCAAGACTCAATCATTAACTTGCTGCTATTGTACTTGCCAGACAATTTATTGTCAAGTACTTGTCAGTAGAAAAAAAAATTACTTTTTCTAGACACTCTCAATGGCACTGACATTTACTCAGAGTAAATCTAGCATAAATTGGTTCAGTACAGCTAATCATGACAGACATGACATTTACTGCTGCCATACTTTAACCAATGTTGTGATGATAAGGTCTTGGACGTCCCATGGAATTGGTGAAAGAGAATATCAAACCTAATGAATAGTCTATTTACCTCATTGCTAAGTCCTAAAAAGAAATAAATTAAGGACCTGTCTTTTGGTGTACTGTGGGAGAGAAAATCAAGTACATTAAAATATAGTTTCAACCACTGTCCCCAGATATTTTTATTCATTGGTAGGTTTGTATTTCATTTCATGTCTGTGAATATTTAGCTCAAACAAACTATTTCTCACTTCCATGGGTACTTCAAGCATTCTGTATTGTTCTATGATTAGTAATAAAAGAAAAATTTTATATATGCCTACATTAGAGCAAAGTTATCTCTCTCACACTATTGCTCTCTCACCCCCACTTTCTCCCCTCACAAACAAACATTTTCGTGATATGGTATGCATTTCAAATAAATATGTTGATATACAATTAAATGTATGCTTTTTAGTGTTTCCTTTATAGAGATTACATATATATTTATATTTTATAGCACATATTAAAAATTAAGCTACTGTTTCTAAAACTTTTGTGTTCTTACAGTGTGATGTGGGAAATGGGATATGTTAATCACAGGGCACAAAGTTTCAGTGAAACTCAAGGAATAAGTTTTAGTGGTCTATGCATTATTAACCAGAGTTAATAACGATGTGTTGTGTATTTCAAAATTTTTTAAAAGAATAGATTTTCAATGTTCTTACCACAAAAAGTAAGTTGATGAGATGATGGATATGTTAATTAGCATCATTTAATCTTTCTAAAATTATACATAGATCAAAACATCGCATGTACCTCATAGACATACACAATAATTTGTCAATTAGAATAAATAATAAAAAGCATGATGTGGTTTATACATTAAATAATATTTTTAACTATAATCCTATTCAATAAGCAAGAGAGAAAATAAAATTCTGATATCTACTTGCTACCTAAATATGATTAAAACTGATAAATTGATAAAATTCTCCTATATCTTTGAAAAAGGGAAAAGTTTTCAAAAGTCTGTTCTCACTGATTGTGCCAGCGCATGGTTTCCAGCCCTCATAACTAATTTTAGTACTGCCTTCTCACATTGTCATGAGTGATATATATCTACAGCTACCTCTCACCTTTCGCGCAAAATAAAACTAACACACGGGCCTTTTTTCCAAAGTGCTTTTAAGCCATGATACTGTCTGCATGTGAATATCAGCAAATTGATCTATTATTCCAGTGATCTTGGCCATGTTAACTGAGTAGGATTGATTCTCTTTCCAGATGCTTTAACTATAAAGCCAGCAGTTTTCAAAATTCTCTCTGAGAATATTTAAGGACAATGACATACCTACACAAGGGCAGGAAACAATGAATTCCTCCCTTGGGTAGAGGACTATAGTAGGTGCAGAGAAGAAGAAAAACATTATTCCCTATTATTAAAGAAGATACTTTGACCAAGAGAAATTTATTGTTTAGTTTTGAATGTTTATTTCCATTTCGTGGTATAGTTATAGCTTTAAAATACAGAAAATAGCTAAAATGTTCATCTAGGAAAATTTCTGGGACAACTTTATTAATATATTTACCTTGGCATAACAATTAAGGACTTTCCATATATCATCATGAATATTCTTTGGCCTTTTACCCTATACTCAAGATTATTTAGCTTTAACTGTTTTTCTGCTATAACCCTAGAATGAGTACAGTAACCCTATAAAAATCATTTGACTTAAATCAGCTAAATACGTTGATTTAACCCAATCATCTTCTCACAACATCCAGCTTTATCCTCCTCAAAAAACAGGAAACCAAATTTGTGGCTCAGCTTTGTCTCTAAGGTTGCATTATAAAGTAATACTTTTCCCTATCATTACCTCCCTTTTCTAAGTTTTAAAATGGCTTCATTTTCTAATAGAAGAATCAAATCATTCATACACATGATTCGCTAATAATAGTACAAAACATACCAACAAGCACAGATTAGTGTGCTATGACATCTAAACAGATGGTTCCTAGAAAACAAACACCTGCAAACCATCTGTATAACAGTGACTACTGTGGCTGAATTGGAAGCTAGCAATAATCTGAGCCAAAATATCTGAACACCAAACTGCCTGGCTGAAGCTGATAGACCAAAGAGAGTAAATATATTTTGCCACATATGCTAACTCTGATCATCTGATAGTGGCTGCTTGGAGCGCTGTGCAGAGAGTAAATGTGCAATGACAGCAACTCTTATTAGGAAAGAAAGTCATGACTGAGTAGATAGGAGCTATGGCTATAGATGTGAAGTATCAGGAAACATGCAAAATAATTGCCATTACTGACTTAAGCAGACCTTACAGCTAAATAAGTTACATTGTATAAACGAAGTCAGAGTCATCACTTCTGATTGTAAGTATGTACATGTGTGTTCTACCATTTTTGAAGTTTGGGGAAAAGTTTTATTTTTAATTGTGTATTGGTTTTCCTTGATCATTGGAAATTGTATTGCCTTTGAATCTTTATAAGTAATGCATCTGTGCAAGCACACGTACATCTTTTAATGGCAATTGAGATGAACCACAAAAGTAACCGTTTGTATGTCCTTATAACCTATGCACAAAGAAGCCAACTTTTATGTAAGTGTGTTTACTAACTATAAACATTTTATGCTTTGACCAAATAGTTACATCTAGATTATGATCTCTCTGCTACCCCTCATCTCCATTTTACAGCTTTAAAAAAAAATGATAAAATTGGAAGAGCTAAGAGAAAGAGAATATGTGGAAGCATGCAATTTTCTAGGTTGAAAGAAACATACAGGTTAAGATATATATACGATATATATCATATATGTATGTATATATATCCTATATATGTGTGTGTGTGTGTGTGTGTATACACACAATTGGGGAAGGAAAAGTTGAAGGTGATGGTGGAACAATAATTTGGGCAAGGAGAAAAAAGTGCTCATCAAATGATGTTGACACGTCAAAAAAAAAACCCACTAAAACCAGCTTGCAAAGACTTACACCAGCCAAATCTTGGTCAATTTTAGCATCATAGTAAAATAACTAATGGATTATAACTCATCATATAAAACAGGAAACCACAGATTTATACCGATGTAGAAAACTGCGTTAATATATTGCAAGATTGGTGCAGAATATTTACATATTCTGAGGATAGCTCTCCATAAAATATTTATTAATTACAGATGAATAAAGAATACCTCCACAGTGGAAAAGGCTAGTAGACAGACGTCATCTTAATCAAGTGATAACAGTTAACATTATTGGTCACAGAACAAATTTAAATAATATGACACTCGATAGGATGCAATAAGAAAAGAAAATCACTTATGTAATACGGCTGCCAAAGATGCATAACATAACTCTAACCATGACAAAATATCAGATCTAGCCACATTAAGAAACATTCTATAAAAAAAAAAAAAAAAAAAAAAAACTATCCTGCAATTTCCAAAAGTATAAAAATCATTAAAATCATGGAAAGACTAAGGAACTATTGGAGATCGATGGAAACTTAAAGAGATCTGACAACAAAATACAAAACACCATTCTGAACTGGAACTCTGGGTTTTAAAATATGTTTTGAGGGCAACTGGAAAATCTCTGACGGTATTCAAACATTAGATAGCAGTAATTTATCTATATCAAATTTTTTGATGTTGAATGTTGTGGTTACTAGAGAATGTCCTTTTTATAGAAAATACTAAAATATTCAGAATGGGAAGGCATCATGTCAGCAATGTACTCTCAAAGGTTTAGGAGGAAAAAATTAGTTTACTGGCATATCAACTCTTTTGTTAGCCTGGGATGGCTTTGAATTTCTAAAAATAAGAAGTTTAAGGTAGAGAGTTACTATGTGGACTTGATCTCAAATGGTAGTTTTTTAGAATATAAAATGAAGCTATTTATTTTCAATTTGTGCCTTAACATAATGAGATTTAAGAAATTCTATAAAATCAAAAATATTATGTTAATTTAAAACTATCAATCACCTACTTAATATATATTACATTTGAAAATCAAATTAGTTTTTCAATGATAAGTATAGATAATTTTGCTGTTTTTACTGTTGTTTTTGTTGGTTGCACTTTTCCCCTCTGGTTCTATAAAATATATTTTCAACTAAATGAGCAAAGTTAAGTTCTAATGGTAGCTGAAGATGTGTAAAAATAATAATTTCCAAAGCTTATTTAGGGAGTGACACCAGTAAAATGGCAGAGTAGGTGATTCAGTCCCACATTATTCCTGGAAACACAAAAAATCAGTAACAGGAACAACAACTAGAGACTGACTTAAATAATTATACTTACAAGGCATCCAAATTGGAAATGATGTAAATTACCTTTGTTGACAGATAACATGATTTTACATGTGGAAAATTCTAAAAAGACCACTAAAAACTGTTATGTTTAAACAAATTCAGCAAATTTGCAGGATGTAATGTCAATACAAAAGAAAAAAAAATAGATTCGTTTTCTACACTAAAATTGACCAATTCAGAAAGGAAATTATGAAAAAATTCAATTTACCAGACCATCAAAAATAATAAAATACTTTTGAATAAATATAAACAATAAGGCAAAGGACTTGTAAATGAAAAAGTACAAAACATTGCTCAAAAAAAATGCAGTGAAAGTCCTACAGCAATCACGCAAACATCCAGTTAAGACAAAGCCATGGCTGGGCCTGTTGGCACTCCAGCACTTTGGGAGGCCCAGGCGGACGGATCACCCGAGGTCGGCAGTTCAAGATCAACCTGACAAACATGGAGAAACCGCATCTCTACTAAAAATACAAAATTAATCGGCCATGGTGGCGCATGCCTGTAATCCCAGCTACTCAGGAGGCTGAGGCAGGAGAATTGCTTGAACTCAGGAGGCAGGGGTTGTGGTGAGTTGGGATCATGCCATTGTACTACAGCCTGGGCAACAAGAGCGAAACTCTATCTAAAAAATAAAAGAAGGGAAAAGAAAGAAAAGAAAAGCCACATTCAAACTGATAGAAAATTTTGTGGTATTTTTGTTTAACTTTATTTCACCTCCTCCACAGAGCAATGTGATTTTTTTTTTTCCTCTGGGAAAAGAAGCAGCCTTATTCAAAATCCCTCTCTCAAATCACAGGGAGCAGAACAGATCTTATTTGAAACATTCCAACCTGTCTGGGGGCTGCTTGCAGAACTGGTCTCTGTTTCACCTAACTTGAAGCTCAGATTGGAAAAAACAGCATAACATAAGAGACCTGGGCCTTAAGGGAATATTGGTGGTAGTCTGAGTACTCCTCATACTAGGGCTGGTGGCGGCTATGGGATGAGGCTCCCCTGCCTTTGGAAAGAAGAGGAAAGAGTGGGAAGGACTGCATCTTGTGGTTTGACAGTCAACTCAGCAGTAGTACAATAGAGCACCAGGTAAACTTCTAAGGTTTTTGAATCTAGTCCCTGACCCCCAGACAGCACGTCTGGATTCACTTAAGACCTGGGAAACCTCACCGCCCCGAAGGGAAGGACACAGGCCTGGCTGGCTTTGCCACTGGCTGATTGTAGAGTCCCAGGACTTAGAGCAAACATAGGCAGTAGCCAGGGAGTGGTTACAGCAGCAGGCCTCAGATGAGACCCAGTGTTGTGCCGGCTTCAGGTCTGACACATTGCAGTTATAGTGGTGGTGGTGTCCACAGGATTGCTTGTGTTTCTCCAACTCCAGTATTAGACAGCTCAGAACAAGCAGAGAGACTCTGTTGGGAGAAAATAAGGGAAGAGAACAAGAATCTCTGCCTGGTAATAAAGAGAATTCCCCTGGATCTTGTCAAAGACCATAAAGGTGGTACCTCTCTACAAGTTTGCAAGAAGCATAGCATTACTGGGCTTGGGGTGCCCACTAAAGCAACTACAGCATAGATAGCAACACCCAAGTCATTACAAATATCTAGAAAGACCTCCCAAAAAGGAAGTTTACAAATAAGCCCAAATAGTATAGACTACAATAAATACCTATCTCTTCAATGCTCAGACACTGAAGAACATCTGCTAGCACCAACACCATCTTGGAAAACATGACCTCAACCAACAAATTAAATAAGGCACCAGAGACGAATCCTGGAGAAACAGAGATATATGACCCTTCAAAGAGAGAATTCCAGATAGTTGTGTTGAAGAAACTCAAATAAATTTATGATATTACAGAGAATAAGTCCAGAATTCTATCAGATAAATTGAGAAAGAATATTAAAATAATAAAAAGAATTAAGTAGAAATTCTAGAACTGGAAAATGCAACTGGCATACTGAAGAATGTGTGATTCCTTTAATAGCAGAATTCATCAAGCAGAAGAAAGAACTAGTGAGCTTGAAGACAGTCTATTTGAAAATACATAGTCAGAGGAGACAAAAGAAATAAAACAATAAAGCATGCCCACACGATCTAGAAAATATTTTCAAAAGAGTAAATCTAAGAGTTATTGCAATTTAAGGAGATGTAAAGAAAGCGCTATGGATAGAATGTTTATTTAAAGGGATAATAATAGAGAACTTCCAAAACCTAGGGAAAGATGTCAATATCCAAATACAAGAAGTTTATAGGACACCAAGAGATTTAACCCAGAAAAGATTACCTGAAGGCATTAATAAGCAAACTCCCAAAAGTCAAGTATATAGAAAGGATACTAAATGCAGAAAGAAAAAAGAGATAAATAATATACACTGAAGCTCTATTACATCTAGCCATAGACTTTTCAGTGAAAAGCTTACAGACCAGAAGAGATTGGCATGACTTATTTAAAGTGCTGAAGGTAAAAATATTTTACCCTAGAACAGTGTATCTGGCAAAAATATCCTTCAACATCAGACCTGTCCTACAAGAAATGCTAAAGGGAGTTCTTCAATCAGAAAGAAAAGGATGTTAGTGAGCAGTAAATAATCATCTGAAGATACAAACCTCACTGGAATAGTAAGTACACAGAAAACCACAAATTTTTATAACACTGCAACTGTGCTGTGTAAATTACTCTTACCTTAAATTAAAAACTTATTAATGGAAACAACAAAAAGCTAAAAAGTGAAATAATGAAGTTAAGATGTAGAGGTTTTATTAGTTTTACTTTTGTTTGTTTGTTTGTCTACTTATGCAAGCAGTGTGAAATTGTTGTCAGCTTAAAATAAGGGGTTATAATATATTATTTGCAAGCCTCAAGGTAACCTCAAACCAGAAAACATACAATGGAGACACAGAAAATTAAAAATCAAAAAACTGAATCATATTACCTTCACTAAACAAAGACAGGAAGGAAAGAAAAGGCAGAGTAGACCACAACCTAACCAGAAAATAAATAACAAAGTGGCAGGAGTAAGTCCTTACTGATCAATAATAACATTGAATGTAAATGGATTAAATTCTATAGTAAAAAGACATGCTTTTAAAATGGATGAAAACAGAAGACCCATTGATATGTTGCTCACAAGAAAAACACCTCACTTAAAAAGACACATATAGACTGAAAATGAAGGGATGGAAAAATATATTCCATAGCAATGGAAATCAAAAAAGAGCAGGACTAGCAACACTTACTTCAGACAAAATAGATTTCAAGACAAAAGCAATAAGAAGAGAAGAAGGTCACTATATAATGATAAAGGGGTCAATTCAGCAAGAGGATATATCAATTTTAAATATATATGCACCAAACACTGGAGCACCTAGATATATAAAGCAAATATTATTAGAGCTAGAGAGATAGGCTCCAATACAATAATTGCCGGAGATTTCCATGCCCCACTTTTAGCATTTGACAGGTCTTACACAGACAGAAAATCAAAAAAGAAACATTGGACTTTATCTGCACTGTAGACTAAATGTATCTAATAGATATTTATGGAACATTTCATCCAATGGCTGCAGAATACACACTGTTGTCCTCAGCACATGGATTATTATCGAGGATATAACACATGTTAGGTCACAAAACAGGTCTTAAAACTTTCAAAAACTTGAAGTAATTTCAAGCCTTCTCTCTGATCACAATAGAATAAAACTAAAAATTAATAATAGCAGGAATTTTGGAAGCTATATAAAAACATGGAAATTAGATAATATGTTCCTGAATGACCAGTGGATAAAGAAATAAAGAAGAAAATTGAAAAAAAAGATTATTGAAACCAATGATAATGGAAACACAACATACCAAAACCTATAGGATACAGCAAAAACAATAACAAGAAAGTAGGTTATAATTATAAGCACCTACATCAAAAAAGAGAAATAATTTCAAATAAACAATCTAAGGATGCATCTTAAAGAATTAGAAAAGCAAGAGCAAACCAAACCCAAAATTACTAAAAGAAAGTTAACAATAAAGATCAGAGCAGAAATAAATGAAATTGAAATGAAAAAAGTATAAGAGTTTAATAAAATAAAAAGTTGATTTTTTGAAAAGTTAAAAAAATGACAAACCCTTAGCCAGACTAAGAAAAAATGAGAGAACATAAATAAAATCTTAATTGAAAAACGAGACATTACAACTGATACTGAAGAAATTCAAAAGATCATTAATGACTACCATGAGCAACTGTATGTCAATAATTAGGAACATTTTGAAAAAATTGACAAACTACCAGACACATGAAACCTACCAAGATTGAAACGGTAAAAATTCCAAAACATGAACAGACCAATAACAAGTAATGAGACAAAAGCTTTATCAAAAATCTCCCACTAAAGAAATGCCTGTGTTCCAATGACTTCACTGCTGAATTCTTTCAAACATTTAAAGAGTAACTAATATCTATCCTACTCAAATTATTCCAAAAAATAAAGGAGGAGAGAATACTTCCAAGCTCATTTTATAAATCCAGTATTACCCTGATACCAAAACCAGACAAAGACACATCAACAAAGGAAAACTACAGACCAATATCTCTGAAGAGTGTTGATGCAAAAATTCTCAACAAAATACTAGGAAATGGAATTCAACAATGTTTTATAAAGATCATTCATAATGACCAAATGGCATTTATCCTTGGGATGCAAAGATGTTTCAACATATGCAAATCGATCAAAGTGATACATATCAACAGAACAAAGGACAAAAACATGATCATTTCAATTAATGCTGAAAAAGTATTTTAGAAAGTTCAACATCCTTTCATGATTAAAAACTCTCAAAAAACCTGCAGATAGAAGGAACATATCTCAACATAATAAAAGCCATATAAGACAGACGCACAGTATCATTCTAAATGGGAAAAAACTGAAAGCCTTTCCTCTAAGATCTGGAAAATTACAAACATGCCCAATGTCACAACTATTATTCAACCTAGTACTAGAAGTTTTTGCTAGAGCAATCAGAAAAGAGAAGGATATAAGTGGAAACCAAATTGGAAAGAAAGAAATCAAATTATCCCTGTCTGCAGATGATAAGATTTTATATTTGGAAATAACTAAAGACACCACAAAAAAACTTTTAGAACTGATAAATTCAGTAAAGTTGTAGGATACAAAATCAACATACAAAAATTCGTAGTTTTTCAATATACCAATAGTGAACAATCTGACAAAAATATAAAAAGTACTCCCATTTACAATAGCTACAAATAAAATTAAACACCTAGGAATTAACTAAGAAAGTGAAAGAACTATAAAGGAATTTTTTTTTTAATGTAACTGAACTTAACTTGATATCAATTCAAAATAGATTGTTGTAACTTTGGATGTTATACATAACTCTCATTGTAACCTCAAACAATATCTATATAAAATGCACAAAAGTAAATAAAAAAGAATTAAAATTGTGTCATTACAAAAAATCAACTGAAGAGCAAAGAGGGTAGTAGTGGAGGAAATAAGACACAAAAAAGGTATGGCATACAGAAAAGAAACAAATAATAAAAAAAAGTAAAGTAAATCTTTCTCTCTTCGTAATTACTTTCTTGATAAATGTGTTAAATTCCCCAATCAAAAGTCATACATATGCAAAACTGGTTAAAAATGGATTAAATTATGTGCAGTTTATGAGAGAATAATTTTGATCTAAAAGATGATTAGGTTAAAAATGAATAATGATATAACATGCAAATAGTAAACAAAAAAGAGCAGGAGTGGCTATACTTATTTCAGACAAAATGAACTCTAAATCAAAAACTGGTATAAGAGCCAAAGAAAAATACTACACGTTGATAAAAGAGTCAAATAACCAAAAAGATATAAGAATTATAAACATATATACACCAAAACTCAGAGCTTGAAAATAGATGAAGGAAACATTGACATAATGAAACATAGAAATTCACAGCTCAGACTTCAGTACTTCGTTTGCAATAGTGGATAGAATAACCAGACTAACATTAATAAAGTAATAGAGGATTAGAGCAGAAATAGAGTATATAAAAACAATTGATTAAATCAACAGAACCAAAAAGTTGATCTTCAAAGAGTTCTACAGTATTGACAAACTTTAGCTACGCTAACAATAAAAGAGGGATGATGCCAATTTCTGAAATCATAAATGAAAATGGGATATTACTACCAATATCACAGAAATAAAAAGGATTATAAGAGAGTACTATGAACAAAGGTATATCAACACATTGAATAAGCTAGGTGACATGGCTAAATTCTTGGAAACACATAATATAACAAGACCAAATCATGAAGAAATAGAAAATATGAATAGAATGATAAGTAGCAGTAAGGAGAACAAATCAGTAATCAAAAACTTCCCAGCAAAGTAATGATGTGAATCAGAAGGGTTCACTGATAATTCTACTAAACATTTAAAGAATTAATAACAATTATTCTCAGACTCTTCTGAAACCTTGAAAAAGATGGAACACTTTGTCACCCATTCTTGGAACTAGCATTACCTTGGAATCAAAGTCAGACAAATGTATTACAAGAAAAGAAAACTACAGATCAAAATCCCTTATAAATATTTATACAAAAATTATTTCTAAATGCTGTCAAACTAAATTTAACAGCCTATTAAATCATTATACAACTTGACAATTTGGAGCTTATTCCCGAAATGTAAGACTATTTCAACCTACAAAAATCAATCAATGTAATATACCATATTAACAGAGCGAAAGGTACGCATCATGTGGTTATTTTACTTGATGCAGAAAAAGCATATGACAAAATTCCACACCTTTTTCAGATAAAAGCAATCATCATACTAGGCCTAGAAAAAAATAATTAAATATAATAAAAGTCATAGGTGAAAAAAACCCAAAGTGCACGTTATACTCAGTAGTGAAAAGCTTAAAGCATTTTCTTTGAGATCAGAAACAAAGATTTTTGGTTTCACTACTTCTGTTCAACATAGTATTAGAAGTTTTAGCCAGAGAAATTGAGCAAAAATTAAAAAAAAAAAAATACAACACATCCAGATTGGAAAGAAAGAAGTAAATTACCTCTGTTCACAGATAACATGATCTTATATGTAGAAAATCCTAAAGAACTGACAAAAAACTGTTGCACTTAAACAAATTTTACATCTTGCAAATTTACAGGATTTAAAATCAACATGAATAATCAGTTATGTTTCTCTACACTAAAATTAAGCAATTGAAAAAAGAAATTATGTAAAAAACAATTTGCAAGACCATCAAAAAGAATATAATACTTAGGAATAAACATAAATAAAGAAACAAAAGATATGTAAATTAACAACTACAAAACATTGGTCAAATAAATCAACCACAAATAAATAGAAAGACATCCATGTTCATGTATTGAAAGAAAATATTGTTAAAATGTTAATATAATCAAAACAAGATCTACAACTTCAATGCAGTACCTGTCAAAATCCCAACAGTTTTGCAGAAATAGTATAACTCATTCTAAAATTTATTTGAAATTTCAAAGGACCTTGAATAGCCAAAAGAAGCTTGAAAAAGAATAACAATTTGGAAGGTTCACACTTCCTAATAGGAAAATTAACCACAAAGCTGCGTATTCAAAACAGTGTGGCATGGACATAAAGTCCAAAACATAGACAAGTATAATAAAATACTGATTTCAGAAATAAGTTCTTACGTATAAGACCAAATGATTTTTGACAAAAAAGTCTCAAAAAATTAAGCATAGAATTAACATTTGATCCAATAATTTTACTTCTGGCTATATACCTAAAAGAATTAAAGCAGGAACTCACACAGATATTTGTCCACCAATGTTCTTAGAAGCATTCTTTACAAAAGCCCAAAGGTAGAAACAATCCAAATGTCCATCACCAGATGAATGGATAAACCACATTTGTTATATACATACATACATAGCCATTGGAAGGAAACTCTGATACATGTTACAAACTCTGATACATGTTACAAACATGTGAATTTTATGTTATGTGTATTTTACTATAATAAAAAATCCAAAAGATACCAGAATACCTTTATACATATATATGTATATATATATGTATGTATGTATGTATTTCAGAATATTTATTAGATTTTTATGTGTACATTTACCTCATTCTCTTTCCGGAATTCCACCATTTTCCTACAAGTAAAGTAGAACTCTTAAGTTCAAACCATGCCAAAACTCAGTAACTAAAGTTAAATCTTGACTATTTATTTCTACCACATATTTATGTTATTGCTGGACTTCCAATGTTGAGACAAGTGATAAGAGCAGTCAGAGAGAAAAAAGAAAACCTTCCTGTTCTGATTAGACAAAGAATACTTGCAGACCTGAGGGTGTCACAAGCTCTGAAGATACTCTCATGTTGCTTATACATACATGGGATTCTAATCTCTTTCAATAGATGATGAACTATATGGAGTAGAAAACCACATGCCATAGAAAATGTTTATTTTTTTTCTTTCTGGAAAGAAAAATAACTGGCAGAATCAGAAGGGAACGCTCCATATTGAGTTTGCTAGGTTATGACTTCTGACACATTTTATTTTTACTTCCACAATCCATTATTATTGTGTGAATTATAAGTTTCTCTTAAAATTTAGAAAATATTATAATTAAAGGCTATCAACGTACTAACTTCGTTATAGTTCTGAATTTCCCGAAGCAGAGACCTGAGATTTTCTACCAAAAATTGTCTAATTGTAATGAAACTTTTTATGTAATTTGAGGACTCAATCTATTAAATAAAACTTAAATTAAATTAAAAATAATTATTAAAATGTAAAAACCATGAATTAAAAATGAATCTATTTGAAATTAGTTGCTCTAAATTGTATATTCTAAACATGTGCAAATATTAATAATTTCTATAAATAACTTTTGAAAAGTTATTAAAATTTTGAAATTCAGAGTAGTGATTATCTTTGAAATGCATAACATATCTTCCATATTCCTACAGTGAGTATGTCTTACTTTGAGAGTCTGCTTCACAAAAACAGAACCAAAACCAAACAAGGTAACCACTACAATGGTTTGTTAAAATATTCTAGGTCTAGAGTAGGAAATGATAAGGTAGTATTTTCCCTTGTAATGTAATTGGTTTATTCTCTATATTAATAGTCTCAGAACAACTTGAATGAATGGGTGGCTGGGTCCTTAGCACATTGACAAAAATATATACTGTTAATCTTTCTCTCAGCCTTCACTAAAGGGATCTACAGCCTTTCACCAGTGTAAGTGTGCATTTGGAAAAAGGAAATAATACTATGTTTCAGGGACACTGGCTCTCAGCTGGCACTAATTCCAGGAGACACAAAACATTACTATAGTCCACCAGTCAAAGTGGAGGCTTATAGTGGTCAGGAAATCAGTGGAGTTTTATCTCAGGTTCATCTTACACTGAGCCCTGTGTGTGCCTGAAATCATCCAGTGGTTATTTCCCCAATTCCAGAATGCATATTTAGAGTAGACACACTCAGCATCTGGCAGAATCCACACATTGCTATCCTGAACTGTGGAGTGGGTAATGTTATGGTGGGAAAGGGCAAGTGGAAGCTAATAGAACAGATTCCTCGTAGGAAAATAGTACACTAAAAACAATACTGCATCCCTGGAGATATTTTGAGGGAACTGTATCAATCATGCTGATATGTTACTCTAGCTCTTCTAACAAATGACACGAGAAGCTGATAGTTTTGAGTAGGGCACAAGAAGTCACTGCAACAGGTCTGGGCTGCTGTGCAAGCTACCCTGCCACTTGAGTCATGATCTCGCAGATGCAATAATCCTTGAAGTTTCGTTGGCAGAAAGGGATGCCATTTGAAATCTTTGGCAGATATCTATAGTTGCCTCATAGTACATACCCTTAGGATTTTGAGCAAAGCCATGCCATCCTCTGTGGATATCTACTCCTCTTTTGAAAAAAAACAGCTATTTTGGGCAGGATGCGGTAGCACACACCTGTAATCCCAATAGTTTGGGAGGCTGAGGTGGGCAGATCACTTGAGCCCAGGAGTTCAAAACCAGCCTGGGCAATGTGACAAAACCCCATCTCTACAAAAAGTTCAAAAATTAGCCAGGCATGGTGGCATGTGCTTGTGGCCCCAGCTACTCAGGGAACTGAGGCAGGAGGATGGTTTGAGTCCAGGAGACTGCAGTGAGCCAGGATTGTGCCACTGCACTTCAACCTGGGTGACAGAGCGAGAGCTTGGAGAAAAAAAGAAAGAAAAAAAAGAGAAATAAAAAAGGAAAGGAAAGGACAGGAAAGGAGAAAGGAGAAAGGAGAGGAGAGGAGAAGAGAGGAGAGGAGAGGAGAGGAGAGGAGAGGAGAGGAGAGGAGAGGGGAGGAGAGGAACAGCAACTTTTCTGATACTGGGCTTTAGTAGAGGCTGAAAGCTTATACCATGGGTCATCAGGATACCATAGGATTTGAGCTTCTCGCAATAAAGAGGGCATTATTGGGCCGGGTGTGGTGGCTCATGCCTGTAATCCCAGTACTTTGGGAGGCCTAGGTGGGCAGATCACCTGAGGTCAGGAGTTCGAGACCAGCCTGGCCAACATGGCAAAACCCCGTCTCTACTAAAAATACAAAAAAATTAGCCGGGCGTGGTGGTGTGCACCTGTAGTCCCGACTACTCAGGAGGCTGAGGCAGGAGAATCACTTGAACTCAGGAGGGACAGGTTACAGTAAGCCAAGATCACGCCACTGCACTCCAGCCTGGGTGACAGAAAGAGACTCCATCTCAAAAAAAAAAAACAAAAAAAAAGAGGGCATTATCTTATCTTACCTACCAAGCTACGAAGTTGGGCATGCACTGTACTATTCTAACATCAAATGGAAGTGGCGTTTATATGATCAAGCTGAAACAAGTCCTGAGGACTCAAGTAAGCTACATGAAGAAGTGGACCAAATGCACATGGTCCCTGTTCCTGCTACGTAGCCTTCTCTCTCCCAACCTGTATCTACGGCCTCTCAGGCAATTTCCTACAATCAGTTGACAGAAGAGAAGACTTAGCTCTGTTTTCAAATGGTTCTGCAAAATATTCAGACACTATCCAAAAGCAGACAGCTACAGCACTAGAGCTTATTTCTTGGCCATCCCTAAAAGACAGTAGTAAAAGAAAGAACCCACCAGTGTGCACAACATTGAGCTATAAAGTTGGTTGTTTACTTTTTTTGAAAAGAGAAATGCCTGGATGGTCAGGGACTTTGAAGGGACATAATTAAATAATTGATGACAAAGAAATTTGGGGAGGATGTGTGTGGACAGACCTCGCTCACTGGACAAAAAAAGTGAAAATATTTGTGTCCCTTGTGAGTGTTCACTAAAGGATGGCCACAACAGAGGAGAATTTCAATAATACCGCTTTGGCTAAATTGCTGATTTAGCATCAGTGTGGCAGAAAGAAACTGGTATAATTTTTAAAATGAATTTTTCATTACATACAATTGATTCACTCGCTCTATATGTAGATATGACTAGAGAACCTATCACCGTTGTTAAAGGAAGAAGTTAATTATACATAAATTAGTGGCAACCGTATTTTATTTTATAATTAACATACTTCATTATTAAAAGGGCTCTAACGAATTATGCTAGTTTGTTTGAATTGAAGTAAATCATTGAAAGCTAAAAAACTTA
Source organism: Macaca nemestrina (assembly GCF_043159975.1). Classification (NCBI taxonomy): domain Eukaryota; kingdom Metazoa; phylum Chordata; class Mammalia; order Primates; family Cercopithecidae; genus Macaca; species Macaca nemestrina. The sequence continues at coordinate 60,428,307 of NC_092145.1, forward strand.
AATTTCAAGTCTTTCAAAAATAGTTCTTAGATGTCTAACAGGCAGACATACTATCTCCTTTGTCTGAATGTAGATTACTATACTTGCAATTAAGATATTGTATGTCAAGATTCTTTGATATCATCATGAAACTTAATTATTTCCGGGTTTATTTTCTAGATTTTGCTTAAGAGTGTTGAATAAAAGTTTACTGCCTATTAAGATTTACATTAGACTTTTGGGGGCAATAAGCAATTATCAATTATGCAAACATAATTAAAATCAGTTTTAAAGCTTGTGGAAAGCTTGAATATCGTTATCACAAATATTTGGTTAAATATGTTTGCTTAAAACAAATACCAATGAAATAAATACTGAACATTTGCAAATTTTCATATTCATTCAGATAGAAAAAAATATTCATTTTCTAGAAAAAATGGTGTGACATATGTTTCAAAGGGCCTCAACATATGCCAGATAAATGGAAGAAGAAGTGATGAACTTCACACAAGAGAACAAAAAGCAAATTTTCTCTGAATATTTCCTGATAAGGTATGTCAAGTTTTGACAGACGTAAATGTGTGCTAATCTGGTGCAGAAAACTTTATAAAGAAGCTTCAGTTAGTTTTATCTGTGTAAAGCGAAAGACTTGCTTCTGTGTTAATAAACAATCTACCACTTTATATTTTCAAATAATTGGAACTGATGAATGCTTCTAAAGAACCAAGGAGAATTTTTGTTTTTTTCTGGAAATCTGGTATCAGTTTTTTAGAGTCATATTATGTGTGTAGTCTGAATAGTGTTAAAAATATCAAAACACAAACTGAAGAATTTTGCACAAAATAGGAAAATGTTGAATACATTTCATTCAGTCATGTATTAGATTCTAGATTTTTTTTGAAGAAGATCTGACTCCTCTTGTTTCAATTGTACTGATACGGGGAATAAAATAAAAGTAGATGCATAACAATCACTTGGGAAGTGTTCAGTTTGAAGAACAGCTGCAAAAGAAATAGGGATAAGGTGAGAACCAAATGGGCTTAATGAATGAACACAATGTAAAGAATGTTATCTCCCGGCCGAGCGCAGTGGCTCACGCCTGTAATCCCAGCACTTTGGGAGGCCGAGGAGGGCGGATCATGAGGTCAGGAGATCGAGACCTTCCCGGCTACCACGGTGAAACCCCGTCTCTACTAAAAATACAAAAAAAAAAAAAAAAAATTAGCCGGGAGTGGTGGTGAGTGCCTGTAGCTGAGTCCCAGCTACTCAGGAGGCTGAGGCTGGAGAATGGCCTGAACCTGGGAGGCTGAGCTTGCAGTGAGCCGAGATTGCGCCACTGCCTTCCAGCCTGGGCAACAGAGAGAGACTGAAAAAAAAAAAATTTAAAAAAAAAAATGTTGTCTTGGATATATACATAAAGATAATGCAACGGCCAATTTTATCTAATATTGACATACAAGGAATAATATTAGTCACTTCCTCTTCAAGCACTAAAATATAAAAAAAAGGCAATGTAATTTTCACAGAAAATACATATAATCAATACTTCTATTAGAATGGCTCAAAAATATATATATATATACAGTCATGCACTGCATAACAACATTTTGGTCAACAATGGGCAGCATATACCATGGTGGTCCCGTAAGTTTATAATTGAGCTGAAAAATTCCTATCACCTGGAGACATCATAGCCATTATAATGTCATAGCATAACAAATTACTCACGTTTGTGGTAAGGCTGATATAAACACACCTGTTGGTCTACCAGGTACATAAAAGTATAGGAAATACAATAATGCATAGTGTATAATACTTGATAATGATAATAAACAACTATATTACTAGTTTATGTATTGACTATACTATGCTTCTTATCATTATTTTGGAGTGTACTCCTTCTATTTATTACAAAATAACTGTAAAACTGTCTCAAGCAGGTCCTTCAGAAAGAATTCCAGAAGGCATTGTTATCATAGGAGACGACAGCTCCAGGTGTGTTGTTGACCCTGAAAACTACCCAGTGGGACAAGATGTGGAGGTTGACAAAAAGAGTCAAACTCGGTAAAATATTTTAAGAGATTTATTCTGAGCCAAATATGAGTGACCAAGACCCACGACACAACTCTTAGGAGGTCCTGAGAACATGTGCCCAAGTTGATTGGGGTACAGCTTGGTTTTATATAGTTTAGGAAGGCATGAGACATAAAATACATTTAAGAAAGACATTGGTTGATTTAGAAAGACAGGACAACTCAAAGCGGGGGGCTTCCAGGCTACAGGTAAATTTAAACATTTTCTAGTTGTCAATTGGTTGAATTTGTCTGAAGACCTGGGATTAATGGAAAAGAATGTTCAGGTTAAGATAAAGGATTGTGGAGACCAAGATTTATTGCTCAGAGAAATTTTCAGATAGCAGACTTTAGAGAGACAGCAGGTGGTAAAATCTTTCTTATTAGACCTAAAAGAGTGCCTGGCTCTTAGTTGATTATCTCCTGGATCTGGAAAGGAAGGACAAAATGGGAAGGGGATTCTCTATAGACTGTGGATTTTTCCCACAGGAGACTTTGCAGGGCAATTTCAAGGTATGGCAAGAAAATATATTTTAGGGTTAAATATTTTTTCCTTGTCTCGTAATGTTATTCCAGAGTCAAATTGAAAAGTAACTCACTATATATAGGGTCAACAAAAAACCCATTTGATGAGAATTTATGGTTTGTAGGGCATGACTCCCTAGACCCCTTAGGTAGGAATTTGGGCAAGATAAAAAGTTTGAGCTTAGTCCTCAGATGTCTAATCTTCCATCAGAAGACTCCAGTATAATATTAATCTAATACATTGCTGTTTTCGTGTCTTGAAATGAAAGAGATGAATCTTTTCCATAACTTTCAGGGTTTTACTTAACATTTTGAAAATTTCAAATTCTAATACTGTAACTGTTTTAATGTCTTTGTGTGTCAAATCTAATATCTATTTCAAATCTGGATTAGTTTAATTGATTCATGTTTTTCTTCATCCAAATTTATATTTTTTCCTATTTTTTGCACACCCAATAATTTGGGTGCCACACATTATAAGTTTTACATTTTTGGATGCTAGGTAATTTTGTATTCCTTTAATTGTCTTGAGCTTCGTGCTGATTCATAGTTAAGTCACTAGGAGATAGTTTGGTCTGTTTGGTTCTTGAATTTAATATAGTTAGGCAAGACCAGTGAAGTCTTTTGTCTGGGGCAAATTATTTACCACTATGGAGGCAAGACCTCTCTTCTGGGTGCTCTAATGAGTTCCTTGTGAAATATCAAGTCTTTAGTTTCACTGGTTGAAAGAGTTATTGCTCCTAGCACTGCATAAACTCTTGATACCTTTTCCTCTAATCTTTTCTATACTTCTTTCACCAGCTTTTTTTTTTTTTTTTTTTTTTTTTTTGAGACGGAGTCTCGCTCTGTCGCCCAGGCTGGAGTGCAGTGGCGCTATCTCGGCTCACTGCAAGCTCCGCCTCCCGGGTTTACGCCATTCTCCTGCCTCAGCCTCCCGAGTAGCTGGGACTACAGGCGCCCGCCACCTCGCCCGGCTAATTTTTTTGTATTTTTAGTAGAGACGGCGTTTCATTGTGTTAGCCAGGATGGTCTCGATCTCCTGACCTCGTGATCCGCCCGTCTCGGCCTCCCAAAGTGCTGGGATTACAGGCTTGAGCCACCGCGCCCGGCCTCACCAGCTTCTTATAGTTTCATCACATGTACACAGTGATCAGGATGTCTGTGTCTCTGCAATTTGATTTCTGTGTATTTCTTTCCTGTCTGGTATCCTCTTTCTCAAACTGTAGCTGTCTTGGTTTTCTCAGACTCTCAGTTATGTCTGTTCAATTCAGGAAGGCTGCTGTGCTCTGTCTAGATTCTGTGCCTGGAAAGTGTAAGCCAAAAAACTCCCTTAATACAGTAAGAAGGAGCAATAACAGGGCTCATCTTGTTTGCTTCCCTTTTCTCAGAGATCACAGTCTTTCATTATCTGAGGTTTCATGTCTTGAGACCTGTTGTTTTCTATGTATTGCCCTGCATTTTAGTTGTTTCAAGTTAAATCTACTCCCTGTTATTTCATCTTGGCTCAAACTGGTAGTCTCAAATTATTTTTTAAAACCTTGGGTAAAGATGAAAATTATCTATCAAATTGCAACCATACATGTATTTACAACATCGGTTTGAACAAAAAATAAAACGCTCAACATGGCGTTTAATACTCTTCCATAAGAAAAAGGAATCATTGAGAAAATGACACTATTAGTTGTTGCAGCTAACAAACGCTTCTAGGTAAGACTTTAAAACCAAAAAATTAAAAAATAATAATAATAATAAAGGAAAAAGGTTGCTGCTGCAAACGTCTTTTTAGAAAAGAATATAAAACAAGGCTTAATGACTATCACCAATCACCACTTCTGTGGTCTTTTGGTGCTTAAGGGATTGGTGAGTGTTTATACATTTCTCATAATGCTTCTTGTCTGGAAATAATATTAAACTTTTTCTGGTGAAATGAGAATTGCTTCTGTTGTTTCTATTCGTACTTGAACCCTATTTTGAGTTGCAAACTCTAGAATAGTGACATCTTTAATAAGAAAAGGAGATACTCTTCATGAAGATAATATACAAGTGGTAGTATTGTAGTCTTCTGAAGTAACAGAGGAAAGATTTATTGATAAAAGCTTCCTCATCAATATCTCTTTAAAGTATTGCATCACATAATTGTTTTGCATATAGTCATTACTAAAAATGGATCTTCTAAATGGGACATGTAATTGCTATATCATTGAAAGTGGCACAGCCACCACATAAGTGATGCTTCATTTCATTAATACATGTAAAATATGTAAGGCATGGTGACAATTTTTGTTTTTTGTTATCAGGATTTGTGACCTGTACATGAGCTTCTGAATCTGTCATGATGCTCTAAAACTTTATATCTTATTTAAATCTGTAAAGCCATCTTGACTTGTTTCATTTTAGATTAAGATTATTTGATGTTGTTTTATTTCCTTTTGGTATTTTTGTGGTTTTAAATAATTTTTCCAATTGCTTTTATTGTTATTGATTTGTGACCAAATTTCCCAGAGAAGAAAATCCCATCACCCCATGCAACATGGCTTTCATAGACAATAGTCAACTTCCTGTGTGTTGATGATTATGCTCAGCACTACGCAAGCGCAGATCTTATCTATTTTCCTTTAAATTTCAAATATTGAAATATTTCTTATTAAAATTTAGATTTTATCTCCTAAATATTTTAACAAATATTTTTCTATTACTAAGACATTTTCAAACCTTTTATGTCTTTAAATGTGGTAAATATGTTAAAGTGTTATGTTTGATGATTCTTATGTATGATGCCTTTAAGGATCTGTATATACCTTATATTGTTTGGCTGCTTCTTATTTATTGTTAACTTTGAATTGTACATTTTTGAGGAAAATTATTTGTGGAGAATCACTGAGGCCTGGGCTGATGCTGTGTTCTCCCACAGAATATTTTCATTTGTTCCTGAAGATGCCAGAGATCTAGGGCTATTTTAAATTAATTGCATTTATTTAAATGTTTTGGAGCACCCAGGTGATCTGTTGCATGGGATTGGCAAACTTTTAGTTGCATTTATGCAGTAGTTTTTTTCTACCTTGCTCTTCTAAAAAACAATGGTAGTTTTATGCTATTCTCTATGACTGAAGGTGTGGGCATTTGCTTTTAATTCTGATTTATATTTACATTCATGAGACAGTCCTTTTGAATCCTAGATTGATGGGGAAAGATCTGCCATTAAATTTCCAAACTTGGCTGGAACGTAGTCTTTGCCTTTCATTCTCATCGACCCATAGGAACATAAAATTCAAAACTCCAAGTTTCTAGTTCAGGCAAAAGTCCTCAGGGTAAAAGCGGCTTTAGCGTTTTTCTTAGCACTTTGTTTCCAGCCTCTTTTTTAAATGTGGCCTGATAAGTTTCTATCATATTAATAGATATTTGATGTGTTTGAGAATATTGGTAAAACTTTATTGTTCTGACATTTTTAGTTATTTTTAGTGGCAGAATAAGTCCACTTGTTTGGTTAAACTCTATTACCAGAAATAGAAATTTATGACATTAGCTTTCTAAAATTTATTGGTCATAGTTTTTTCTTTCATTTTCTTTCCATAAATTCAATCACACATAAATCTATTTGATTGCTATAAGTTGAGTTTGAAGAAGGCACACATATTAGAATGTATCCAGTCACTTCTGCTCTTTTTTAAGTCAGTAAAGTAAGCAACCTTAATAAAATACTTCATCACATCAGCAAATAGTTAAGAAGCAGTATGGGGAAGTAATTTCAACAAATATGCCTGGTGATTTTATCTTTTAAACTGAAGAAAAATTATTCATATCGAGGCAGGCAAATTGGTGCGAAAATGGAACATAAGTACTTTCAGGTGGCTCAAAGCAACACAAACAGAGCCAAACAGGTTAGAACATAAACCCATCCCTTAGGAGAAGGGAACTGTTATAGTAGGTCGCAACAATGAAGACAGATTGCAGATATCCTGCTTAAGGGGCAGATGAGAATGTAACAAAGCAGAAACTGACCACAACTGGTTAAATCCAAGATGGCCAAAAACTTGAACAACTGTTGAACCTCAGCTGCATTATGTTTCTGTTAACATAAAAATTCCATGGGGAAGCCTCCCACTCCCATCCTGCGCCTGACACCAGGTCAGTTCTGGATGAACCATATGTAGTCAAACAACAACAACAACAACAACAACAAAGAGTGGCATCCTGATTCCAGAAATTACCTGCTCATTTTCCAGAAAACCCCTTCCCTTATTATATGATATTGCATGGCTGCATTATGCTTATCACTATGTCATATGAGTCCTGACCATGTTGCACATGGCTCATTCTTTGGAGCACCTCTGCACTCCTCTCTTGAGTGTGTACTTGCTTTCAGTCTGCAATAAATCTTTTAAACCTTCACTTTATTCTCACCTTCAAATTCTTTAGGGTGGCAAAGACAAGAACCTGAGCCAGCCTACCAAAAGCAGTGATACTTTCAAAATTTAGGCTTAAATTGTGAAAACTGACAAAATATTAGTAATGCAAACAGTTTTGTTAGTTAACCTGGTTAACTAAAACTATAGATACATAAGTATTTTTTATCCTTGAACACAAGTTTCATCTTCTAACTATAATATTCTAACAGTCAAGCCTTAATTCATCCTCACTGGTTGCTCTTCTGACAGAAAATAAAATACCTTCATCTAAGTCATCTCGAAAATGAGAATAATCTTTATCTAAAAGAAGAAATGTTGGTCACATTTCTACAAACACTAGTAAAATATATTATCCGTTTTCAGAAAATACTTAATTTTCAGATAATTATAACGAGTATATACACTACTATATTAGTAGTATTGTCAGGGTTTGAGACTTTAACCAGGTGCTGCAGCTGAGGACAATTGGACATAGTCTTTGTGTGTGTGTGTGTGTGTGTGTGTGTGTGTGTGTGTGTTTATTTTTTTATTGGTAATTACGTTTTTTAAAAAGGTTATAGACTATAAGGATTTCATTTACAAGAATAACATCTTCAGCATATGGCCCTTTCCTGATATGTCTGACTAATGGGTTTCTAAAATGTCTTTGCAGAGATTGCCTTACAACAGGTTTCCATGTTCTTCCGATCAGAACCAAAGTGGGAGGTGGTGGAACCTTTGAAAGACATAGGTGAGACATTGGCACGCTCATTCTCTTAAAAAGACAGATCACAGAACTGGATCCTTAGTCATGCTTTCTGATACGAATCCCAAGTGATTTGTTTTATGCGACCACCGGAGCAGGTACCAGAGATGAGGCAAGTAGGCAAGGTAAAAAGAAACTTTATTAGCTAGCCAATGTGAAGGAAGAAAGCGGCGAGGTTCACCGGTCTCCTGCCTTGGAGGCCGAGGAAGTCGCTCCGGCGTTCTGGGAGGAGGTTCCTAGGTCCGCATATGAGGAGGGGCCGAGGAAGTTCGCGCCGGGCGCCTGCCGGAGCAGCTTTTCTGTCTAAGGCTTGGGAGTGGGAGGGCAATAGGCGGGACACAGGCGTGTCTGGGGCGTTCTGTAGGTGCGGCCAGGTAAGTTTCGGTTTCTTCAATCGGACGCCATGTTGCGCCTGCGCAGTTGGTCTGTATTTTTCCCCAGCATGGGCTGCATTTTCCTGCACGGGTAAGTTGGTGATGAAGAACCTGGAAATGCGCCGTCTTAGTCGTCTTTGTCCTCTCCCCCCATCCAGTCACCAAGAACATGCTTAAATGCAGGTGACTTCTTTTTCTTTTTGCATCCCAACTGCTTGAGGATACAGCTGTTAACCTTTAATACTTAATGAACCTTGGTTAAAGCCTCATCAAAGGATTTGGATGGTAATAACTTTCAGAAACACCATTCCTTCTTCATCCATTTTTTTCACTGAATCTAAACTGAAGTGCTATTTTCCTGCCATTTCCGTGAAAATTTTCTTCATTTACCATTTCTTTTTAAGTATAGCCTTTGCTGTGTCAATGTTATTAAATGGTTCTTTTACTTGTGCCTATGTAACTGCGAATAATATTGCCAAACTTAATTTTTCTTGATTACTTAGTCAGTGAAACATATCAATTGTTGCAAAAATTGTGCAGCTCTAAGCACGTTTTTGCTTTAATGGCAGGTTGGAGAATAAGGAAGAAATATTTCTTGATGAAGATTAAAAATCAGCCAAAGGAATGGCTAGTGTTAAGCTGGGTAAGCTAGCTTTTTGCTTCAGTCTCGTTCAGTGACTTTAGATGGGTTAATGAAAACAGATTTGACAAGGGAATTACAAATTGTTCTGTGCTCTTAAGTGATGATGTAAAGGCTTCCTTGGTCCTTTTCAAAGAAAAGTCATTTTAAATCGTTTTCCTGTGCATTTGGTTATATAAATTCTATTATATTTGATCAACTAGTAAACATTTGGAAAGAAATAGGAACACTCTTTTCGGACTCAGCCCGCCTGCACCCAGGTGAAATAAACAGCCATGTTGCTCACACAAAGCCTGTTTGGTGGTCTGTTCACACGGACGAGCATGACAGGTTCATACTTCTGGCTGATTGGGATTACAGCTCTTCTGTCCATGTTCACCCAGAAAAAATACTGTGACTCTGTCATCAGCACTGAGAATACTAGAAAGACATACTTACCAAACAGGAAGGCAGAAGTTTGATTAGACACTGAAAATCTTTATCTGACAAATACTTGTCTGGGCCAAGGTCAGCCTGAAAACATGAAAAGGAATATCAGGGTACTGCTTGGTCACCGAAAGAAAAATTCCTTGTCTTTCCCTTTAATTTTATTATCCAAAATATGACTGGAAACCAAAGATGAAAACCACAATAAGTCTGGCTGCCTCAAGACCTTTCTGGAAAAGCAGTGTGTAAAAAATACCAGACTTAACTGCCATCTTATCTAATTCCATTAACCAAATGTATCACTAAAACTCTCAAAGTCAAAGAGATAAAGTAATGACACAAGTCGTTTTTTTGTTTTTTTTTTTTTGTTTGTTTGTTTTTGTTTTTGTTTTTGTTTTTTTGTTTGTTTTTTTTTTTTTTTTTTTTTGGAGTAAACTCCAAAACTGTAAACCCTAAAGAGATTCCAGAATCATTTTAAACTGTTCCTATTTCTGGATATAGTCTTAAATCCATTACTCAACTGAGTAAAATTGGGGGGTTTATATAGTGAGGAAGGCAGGAAATTAGGGAAGGATAAGGAAGCAATAATTATGGATAAGAGGTCTGATGTCTCAGGGCCTGGATGTGGTCATCTAATTAGTTTCCATTCTATGCCTGAGGATTAGTTTTCTCAAGAAGGAACTCAAATGAGACAAATGCACCTTTCAAGTTTTAAGACCTTAGAGGGTCAATTTCTATGATTATTATTTTTAAATGGCTTGTAATCCTAGAGCTTTGGGAGGCTGAGGCAGCAGGATTGCAGGAGGAGTTTGAGACCAGTCTGGGCAACACAGCAAGACCCTATCTCTACAAAATTAAAAAAATAATAATAATTATCTCAGCACTGTGGCAGGTCTGTAGTCCCAGTTACTCAGGAGGTTGAGCAGGAGGATCATGTAAGCACAGGAGTTCAAGGATTCAGTGAGCTATGATTGTGCTGCTGCACTCCAGCCTGCATGACAGAGTGAGACCTTGTTAAGAAGAAGTAAAGATTAGTTTTATGGAAAATTGGGCAGGTTTAATTAGGTTCAATTAGGTTCAAACCTTCAAAAAAGGTTCAACTCTTTTAATTTTAAATTTAAGCCAAATATCTCATTTTTTGTGCCTTGAACTTAGGATGTTTTCTATTTAGTCTTGAGTAGGCAGTTACTTACCTCTCTGGATATATTTATTCCAAATTTTAAAAAACGAAATGGATGATCTAGATGAATGCTTTTCAAACTGTATTTTTTAGGCTTCTAAATTCTGCCAAATGTAATGCAGAACACAAACTTGGAGATTAAAGATTCTTAGTGAACCACGAAACAGAACAAATGAAGCCATACATATGTAAGCGTATCATAGTTAAACTGCTGAAAACTAGGGAAAGAAAATATTCAAAGAAGAGAGTGAGGGGGAAAATTGTGCATAAGGAAACAAGGATAAAAATTCCACTGAATTACCTTCGGAATCTACATAGGCCGTAATTGTGTAAGGCCCTGCCTGCCTTTGAATTGTTATGTGAGACATAAATTAACTCTAGCTTTAGTCATAGTATAGGACTTTAGCCTTTATCTTAATGAATACAATGATGAACCCGCAAGCCAAATTAAGAAATAGAACATGGTCAATACCTTAAAAACTTCATACGTGTTCTCCAATTGCATCCCCTTTGTCTCCAACTAAGAAACACAAACTGAAATTTGCTATTGATTGTAGGTTTACCTAGTTGCTTCATATCACAAATTAATATATTGTTCAATTTTGCATGTTTTTGAACAAAAACTGACTCTGTTTTGTGTTGATTAATATGGAAATCATTGAAAGAGAATAATTTCTTAATTTTTTAATGCTTTTCCCAAAGAAAGTGAAAGAGCCTGATTGAAAGCTATTATTGCACTAAACATATTAAAAATAAAATGCATTTTCTGCTTTGACATTCTATCAGCTTACTTAAGAATTTAGGACTTTGCAAACAGCAATCTTGGGGCCGGGGCCATTTTGGAAGCATCTTGCGAGGCTCCGCTTCATCTACAAGTATGGAGAAGGCAAAAGGCAAGGAGACCTCCACAGAGAAGTCGAGGGAAGAGGAGCAGTAGGCGTCTAATCAACCAAACATGATTGCTTTGCCAGGAACATCCACAAAGGGAACCAAAGAAAAAATGTCTGTCAAAGGCAATAAAGTGCTCTGTCCTAAGAAGAAGGCAGAGTACACTGACAACCCCAGACCTCAGAAGAAGATACCAATCCCTCCATCACCCTCTAAACTGTCACCTGTTCATCTGATTCACCAGCACATTCTGCGCGCCTGGTGCCAACAATTGGAGCTGAGCTCCAAAGGCCAGAAATTGGATGCATATAAGCGCCTGTGTGCCTTTGCCTACCCGAATCAAAAGGATTTTCCTAGCACAGCAAAAGAGACCAAAATCCGGAAATCATTGCAAAAAAAATTAAAGGTGGAGCCGGACGCGGTGGCTCAAGCCTGTAATCCCAGCACTTTGGGAGGCCGAGGCGGGCGGATCACAAGGTCAGGAGATTGAGACCACAGTGAAACCCCGTCTCTACTAAAAATACAAAAAATTAGCCGGGCACGGTGGCGGGTGCCTGTAGTCCCAGCTACTCAGGAGGCTGAGGCAGGAGAATGGCGGGAACCCGGGAGGCAGAGCTTGCAGTGAGCCGAGATCGCGCCACTGCACTCCAGCCTGGGCGACAGAGCGAGACTCCGTCTCAAAAAAAAAAAAAAAAAAAAAAAAAAAAAATTAAAGGTGGAAAAAGGGGAAACATCCCTGCAAAGTTCTGAGACACATCCTCCTGAAGTGGCCGTTCCCCTGCGGAGGGGCCGCCTGCCCTGGAAGATTCCAGTGCTCTCCTTGAGGGAGTTAATACAGTTGTGGTGACAACTTCTGCCCCAGAGGCTTTGCTGGCCTCCTGGGTGAGAATTTCAGCCAGGGCGAGGACGCCAGATGCAGTGGAACCTCCACAAGAGGCCTGTGGTGTCAGGTGGTGTGTGGTCCATGGGAAAAGTCTCCCTGCCGACACAGACGGTTGGGTTCACCTGCAGTTTCATGCTGGTCAGGCCTGGGTTCCAGAAAAGCAAGAAGGGAGAGTGAGTGCACTCTTCTTGCTTCCTGCCTCCAATTTTCCACCCCCGCATCTTGAAGACAATATGTTGGGCCCGATATGTGTTCACAGGAACAAGGTCTTAATAAAAAGCCTCCAATGGGAATAGAATATCAGGAAAAAGGCCACATGTGAGGCAATTAATGAGGGAAAGGCTGGAGAGTCGGATACCGCGGTGCTGCTGACAGGTGAACTCGGGTCCTCTGCACACCTGTTTATGGGCCATGCAGACTAGTGGGGTGGCAGATGTTAGCCTAAGACCCCTAGCAGTGCCTGTTGCTTTGTGAGTGGAGATAGAGACTCTTACATATAAAAATGGAAAAAGATTTCACAAATTACCATAAATTGTAGTTAATATGTAGAAAAACTCATTCAGACTACTTTGCGAAAATAGACATGACTGCAGCAGCAGCTCTTATTTGTTTTGTTTTGTTTTGTCTTTTGAGACAGTGTCTCACTCTGTTGCCCAGACCAGAGTGCACTGGTGCAATCTCAGTTCAGTGCAATCTCCGCCTCCTGGCTTCAAGTGATTCTCCTGCCTCAGCCTCCCAAGTTGCTAGGATTACAGGCACCTGCCACACACCTAATTTTTTTTTTTTTTTTTTTTTTTTGTATTTTTAGTAAAGATGGGGTTTCCCCATGTTGACCAGGCTGGTCTCAAACTCCTGGACTCAAGTGATCAACCCGCCTTGGCCTCCCAAAATACTGGGATTATGGGCATGAGCCACTGTGCCTGACCTTCAACAGCTCTTTTAAGTGAGAAGTTCTTCAGCTGAGCATTGTGAAGGAGTTGAATAAAACAGTAGCTGGCTCTTGTTCTCAATTTTCTCTTCCTCTGAACACTGACTACTTTAGGAGCTGCTTCATTCCAATTGCAATTTCATAAAATGTAAAGTATTTTAAAGCGAAGAGAGGCTGTTAACTCTCTCCCCCAAACACATGATTTTTAATATTCAAAACAATATTTTTCAAAGTTCTCTTAATAACCTGAGATTTCTATGGTTTGACTCCAGGATGAAAACACAAGGGACTTTGTATTATTTCACTGATAATTATTTTGTATATTCCTGGTGTTTAAAATGTTTAAGGTTGCTTCCCACTCATAAATACATAATATATTGAGCTTAAAATGTGTTTATTAGCCGATTCTCCATAAATAAAAATAAGATGTGTATATAAAATAATTCATCTGTTGTATTTAGGGAACTGCATTTGTTGCATGCAAATTTTATTGTTGGTGTTCTTAACTCAAAAGTAGGAGTAAACCAAAATGTGTGATTTTTCTTTTGTATGACTCATTTGTTTGTTCTTTATTAGTTGGTGGTATGGGTTGGATCATTTGTTTTTAAAACTACTTAGGTATGACTGACATACAAAAACTGTACATATTTAATATATCTTATTGAGCGTAATTAATTTTTAATTTTTTTGTGTACTTCCTAAATTTATAGTCCTGTGAGTCTGGAAACAGATCTGTTTTTCACTGGTCCTGATTTAATGACAGTTTCCACATGGTTTTGTTATTACAAATATGGAATCTTTACTATTTTATTTTATTTTATTTTTTTGCCCCTTTAATGAAGATACTAAAAATAATGCACTGGAAGGAGTGCCAGAGTTGGAAAATTTGTAACCATCATAATACAGATATAATAGGTTTGGGAAAGAATCCTCAAAAATGTTAAAGCAAGGGAGGAAAGTTTGTTGAGAAGCAAGATGTTCTTCTCTCCTGGACCCCATTGGTTGTTGGTGGTCAGAATTGTTCAGTGTAATAAATAATAGACATTTTTTTTCTTAAAAAAAGAAAGAAGAGTTTACCATTCTGTTCTGTATCTCTTTAGGATTTATCTTTCATACTTCCTTTATAATAGATTACAGATCTGACCAAAAACTTAAGTATGAATTATAAGCATGTTCTTATATGTTTAAAATTAAATATAAAAGAAGGTATACACATATCCATGATGTATTGTGGTAAATTGTACATGTAAGTATCTATACATCGAATATATGCTGAGTCAAATATAGACATGTATACAGTTCAACATTATATATAAATACCTAATGTATCCCATGTTTCATATTCTATATCCTTGCTCTAGTTTATGAATGAGAGTGAAATTCAGTTTATTTACCTAGACTTCAGCATAATAAAAAAATGCTAAGGTGTATTTCAGTAGGATTGAAAATATAAACTCAAGTATTTTCTCTTTTTAATGAAATATACGTAGTCATTTTTCTATTTACATTTCATAAAATGTCAATGTGCATGCATTTTTGCAAAGTACTTACGTTTTATATTCTATTTGAAATAATTTTATTTCCCTTCATGTATGGCATCCCTAGAAACAAATCTAATAGAGAAACTCAGCAGGAGACTGTTCAGTGACAAGCTTCATATAAACTAGAGTACTTGTAGGGACTTTGAATTTCATTGAGTATTTCAACTCCATATAATTGAACTATTATGGGACTAAATAATTTATTTTAGATGAAATTATTAGGGGACCATCAAAAATCAACAAATATTGTTAAGACTAATTACAATTTCAAGAAGGATAAATATTGATTTATATATTGCTTCAGAAAAGAAACTCTAAAAGTTATATAGATCATTTTTAATTCACTATTTCTTTTGCTTTATAAACAAATCTTCTAAACAAAGCATTATTCTTATTCCCAAGATAAAGAATAAAAATACAGAAAACTAAGATTGTCATGCAATTTTACAGCTATATATAATTCCAACACACCATCCTAGATGTTTCAATTTCTATCTTATGTTGCATGTGATTGTATATGTTGAGTGTGAACTGTTAAATATTTGGAGGTAAAGTGAGGTAATAACATCTTGTTTGTAAGACTGTATTATTTGCCTATTAGTAGGTGTGTTAACACTACAGATAAAATCATTTGATTGCCTTTTCCTAAAGGAAGGTTCTATTTCCTAATTTAGACATTTTTTGTGCCTTCTGGTATAATTAATTGCATACATCCATGTCAAACAGAAAATATGTACACTGTAGCAACTATTCACTTAAAAATGATGTCTTTGTTACCTTTTCCCTTTCAGAATTTTTCTAAACATGATTCATCAATTTTCCCAAGTAAATGATCCACCTGACTTGAAAAGCTATAGAACACAGATATTTATCGCTATGCAAACTTTATTATTTTTCTGCAATTCTGGTTTGCATAAGTAACTTTTTTTTTTAATTTTATAAACGTAAAGTTGAAAGTTAAAGAATATTTTATGATTCCTAAAAGTGTACCTGGATAAGTATCATTCTCTGTGAAAAGGAAGTTTGATTCATACATATACCTCCAAAGTGGATAGTTTAGAGATACAAAATCAACCCATGGTTAATCTAAGCAATGTAATACTTTACAATTTTTAAAAATTGTGTAGTAATTATATGTATATGTAATTTGCACCAGGTACTCATAAACAAGTATAATTTAGGTTAAGATTAAAAATGTAAGCGAAAGAGGGCAGAGTACGATGGCAGAATGGAAGCCTACCCTGTTCATTCCCACCCCAACCACACTGGAACACCAAATTTTAGCAACCATCTGCACACAGAAAAGCACCATCACAAGAACCAAAAATCAGGTACACTTTCCAGTTTTAACTTGATATAACTAAACGAGGCATGGGGGAGGACAAGAGAGACAGTTTTTTTTTTTTTTTTTTTTTTTTGGTTGTGATTTTTTTTTAATTTTTATTATTATTATACTTCAAGTTCTAGGGTACATGTGCATAATGTGCAGGTTTGTTACATATGTATACTTGTGCCATGTTGGCGTGCTGCACCCATCAACTCGTCATTTACATCAGGTATAACTCCCAATGCAATCCCTTCCCCCTCCCCCCTCCCCATGATTAAGAAAATGTGGCACATATACACCATGGAATACTATGCAGCCATAAAAAAGGATGAGTTTGTGTCCTTTGTAGGGACATGGATGCAGCTGGAAACCATCATTCTCAGCAAACTATCACAAGAACAGAAAACCAAACACTGCATGTTCTCACTCATAGGTGGGAACTGAACAATGAGATCACTTGGACTCGGGAAGGGGAACATCATACACCGGGGCCTATCATGGAGAGACAGTCTTGAATCACCAATGCCACCCATCCCTTATGTCTAGACAACAGCTGAGTGGTAAGGAGGGAGAATCTGTGCACTTTGGGGAGAGTGCAGTGACTGTGGGACAATACATCGAACTCAGTTCTGCCCCGTCACAGCAGAGAATGAAGTCTTGCTGGGCTCAGCCAGTTGTTGTCCATGGAGGGAGCATTTGGACTCGCCTTAGTCATAGGAGATTCACCCATCCCAGTGATCAGAATTTGAGTTTCTCAACAAGCCTTGCCACTGTAAGCTAAAATGCTCTGGCGTCCTAGGTAAACTTGAAAGACAGTCTGCAACACAAGGACTCCAATTCCTAGGCAACCCCTGGTGTTAGGTTTGGCTTAGAGCCAACAGACTACTGTGGCATGTGACCTATGGAGACACCAGTTGGTGCTGCTAAAAGAGTACTGGTTCCACTTCTCCCCAAAACCCAGGTAGTGCAGGTCACAGCAACGAAAGGGGCTCCTTTTTATCTGTGTAAGTAGAGGAACGCAAAGTAACAGGACTTTGTCTTGCATCTTGGATACCAGCTCAGCCACAGTAGGACAGGGCACTGACCAGGATTGTGAGGCCCCCATTTTAGGCCATAGCTCTCAGATGACATTTATAAACCCATCATGGGCCAAAAAGGAAGGGAAGGGTACAGTTTTTGCAGGATTGATCACCTACTGACTAAAGACCCCTTGGGCCCTGGGTTACATCAACAATACCCAGGTAGTATGCCATGGGCCTAGGGCACTAAGACATGCTGATTTCTGGTGTCATCTAGCACATTCCCAGCTGTGGTGACTATGTTGAAAGACTCCTGTTTGAAAAAAGCAGAGGGAAAAATAAAGGGAACTTTGTCTTGCAGCTTAGGTACCACCTTGGCCACAGAGGGGTAGAGTAACAAGCAGGCTTTTAGGGTCCCAAAGTCCAGGCTTAGGCTCTTGGAGAGCATTTATGAACCTGCCCTGGACCAAAGGGGAGCCCACTGTTCTGAAGGGTGAGTCCCAGGACTGGCAACATTTACCAAAAGCTGGCTGAAGAACACTTGGGCTTTAGGGGAGTATCAGTGGTGGCCTGGCAGAACTCCCTATGGATCAGTGGTCGTGGTGGACACAGGGAGAGACTTCTCTGCCTGTAGAAAGGGGAGAGAAGAGTAGGAATGACTTTATATTGTAGTTTGAGTGCCAAATCGGCCACAGTACACTAGAACACCAGGTAAACTGCTAAGGTATTTGACCTAAATACCTGGCTTCAAGGCGGCATGTCTAGACATGCCTTGGTTCTGGTAGAAATGGCTGCCCTGAAAGGAAAGGCTTTGGGAAACACCTAGTGCTGTGCTGGCTTCAGGTATGACTCAGCACCATCCCAGTGGTGGTGGTCACAGGGGAGCTTACATCACCACACCCCCACTTCCAGGTGGCTCAACAGAGAGAGAGAAAGAGAGAGAGAGAGAGAGAGAGAGAGAGAGACTTCATTCGTTTGGGACAAAAGTAAGGGAAAAGAATAACATGCTTTGCTTGATATTGCAAAGAACATTTCAGGATCTTTTTCAATAACACCAAGGTGATACCTCTACAGGTCTGCAAAAACTACAGCATTATTGAGCTTGGGGTCCAAGTCCCTTCAGATACCTGGAAGGCCTTCCCAAGAAGGACAGGAACAAAAAAGCCCAGACATTGAAGATTACAAAAAATATCTAACTCTTTAAAGCCCAGACACGGACTAACATCTACAAGCCTCAACGTTTTCTAGGAAAACATGACCTCACCAAATAAACTAAATAAGACACCAGGAACCAATCCTGGAGAAACAGAGATATATGAACTTTCAGAAAGAGAATCAAAAATAGCTATTTTGAGGAAACTCGAAGAAATTCAAAATTCTATCAGCTAAATTTAACAATAAGATGAAAATAAGAAGAAGCAAGAAGAAATTCTAGAGTTGAAAAATGCTACTGACATACTGAAGGAGGTATCAAAGTCTCCCGATAGCAGAATTGATCAATCAGAAGAATGAATTAATGAGCCTGAAGATAGGCAGAGTTTGAGGAGATGATAAAAATAAAATAATGAAGCATGCCTACAGGATCTAAAAACGAGCCTTAAAGGGACAAATCTAAGAGCTGTCGGCCTTAAAGAAGAGGTAGAGAAAGAGATGCGGGTAGAAAGTTTATTCAAAAGTGTAATATCAGAGGATTTCCCAAATCTAGAGAAAGAGATCAGCATTCAAGTACAAGAATGTTATGGAACTCCAAGCAGATTTAACCCCTAAAAAGGCCGACCTCAAGGCATTTAAGTATCAAACTCCCAAAGGTTAAGAATAAAGAAAGTATCCTAAAAGCAGCAAGAAAAAATAAATAAATAACACACAATGGAGCTCCAACAGATCTGAAAGCAGACTTTTATTTGGAAACATTATAGGCCAGGAGAAAGTGGCATGACATATTTAAAGTGCTGAAGGAATAACTGTAACCTTAGAGTAGTATATCTGGTGAAAATATCCTTCAAGCATGAAGTAAAAATAAAGACTTTCCAGACAAAAAAAAGGGAGTTCATTGACACCAGACCTATGCTACAAGAAATGTTAAATGGAGTTCTTCAATCTGAAGGACAAGGATGTTACTTGGCAAAAAGAAATAATCTGAAAATGCAAAACTCACAGGGAATAGTAACCACACAGAAAAACACAGAATAGTATATCACTGTAATGATGGTTTGTAATCTATTCCTGTCTTAAGTAGAAAGACAAAATGATGAACCAATAAAAATACTCACTACAACAACTTTTCAAGACATAGGACATTAAGACATAAATAGAAACAACAGAAAGTTAAAAAGTGGAGGAATAAAGTCAAAGTGTAGAGTTATTAGCTTGTGTATGTGTGTGTCTGTGTGTGTGTGTGTGTGTGTGTGTGTGTGTGTGTGTTTGCTTGTTTATGCAATCAGGGTTAAGTTGCCTTCAGTTTAAAATAATGGGTTATAAGGCATTATTTGCAAGCCTCATGGTAACTTCCAATTTAAAAATGTACAGCAAACACGAAAAGTAAAAAGCAAAAACCTAAAGTGCACCAGCAAAGAAAATCAACTGTATTTAAAAGACAGAAACAAAGGAATGAAAGACAAGAAGACTGAAAACAACTAGAAAACAAATAACAAAAGGGCAGCAGTAAGACGTTACTTATCAGTAATACCATGGAATGAAAATTGACTAAATTTTCCAATTAAAAAAAAAACACAGAATGGCTGAATCAATAAAAAACAAGACCCAATGATATATTGCCTACATGAAACATAACTAACCTATAAAAGTACACGTAGACTGAAAATAAAGGGATGGAAAAAGATATTCCATGCCAAAGGAAACCAAAAAAGAGTAGGAATAGCTATTTTTATAACAACAACAACAAAAAATACATTTCAAGCAAAACTTGTGAGAAGAAATTTAAAAAGTCATTATACAATGATAAAAGAGTCAATTCAGCAAGAAGATAAAACAATTGTAAATATATATGCACTCAATACTCGAGCACCCAGATATGCAAAGAAAATATTATTAGAGCCAAAGAGATGGAGGCCCCAGTACAATAAAGCCTGGAGACTTCAACACCCCACTTTCAGCACTTGACTAATCTTCCAGACAAAAAGTCAACAAAGAAACATCAAACTTAATTTGCACTTTAAAAAATAATAGACTTAATAGATATTTACAGAACATTTCATCAAAGAGCTGCAGAATACACATTCCTCTACTCAGCATATGGATCATTCTCAAAGACAGACTTTATGTTATGTCACCAAGCAAGTCTTAAAACAATAAAAAATTGAAAAATATTAAGCATCTTCTCTGATCACAATAGAACATAACTAGAAATCAATAATAAAATGAATTTTGGAAACTATACAAATACATAGAAAATAAGCAATATGATCCTGAATAACCAGTGGGTCAATAATAAAATTAAGAAAGAAATTGAAAAATTTCTCGAAACAAAAGAAAATGAAAACACAACATAGCAAAATCTATAGGATACAGCAAAAACAGTAGTTAGAGGCAAGTTTATAGCTATGAGTGCCTATATCAACAAAGAATAAAAACTTCAAATAAATAACTTTAATGGTGCATTCTGAAAAAATAAGAAAAGCAAGAGAAAACTGAACTCAAAATTAGAAGGAGAGAGATAATAATGAGCAGAGCAGAAATAAATAAATTTGACATAAATGAAATAATACAAAATAACAAAACAAAAAGTTGTTTGTTTGAAAAGATAAACAAAATTGACAAACCTTTAGGCACATTAATAAAAAAGACGGAAGATTCAAATAAATAAAATCACAGTTGAAAAAAAAAGACATTTGAGGTGGGCAGATCGCTTGAGCTCAGGAGGTGGAGACCAGCTTGGGCAACATGATAAAACCTCATCTCTACGAAGGTTACAAAAGATAGCTGGCTGTGGTAGTGCATACCTGTAGTCCCAGCTACTCAAGAGTCTGTGGTGGGAGGATCAAGGATCATTTGAACCTGACAGATCAAGGTTGAAAGTGAGCTGAGATTGTGCCACACACTCCAGTCTGGGTGACAAAGTGAGACCTTGTCTTAAAAAAATAAAAAAAATAAAGAAAGGAAAAGGAGACATTACAACAAATACCTCAGAAATGCAAAGGATTGGCCGGGTGCGGTGGCTCATGCCTGTAATGCCAGCACTTTGAGAGGCCAAGGCAGGTGGATCACGAGGTCAGGGGTTCGAGACCAGCCTGACCAACATGATGAAACCCCGTCTCTACTAAAAATACAAAAATTAGCTGGGCGTGGTGGTGCACGCCTGTAGTCCCAGCTACTCAGGAGGCTGAGGCAGGAGAATCACTTGAACCTGGGAGGCAGAGGTTGTAGTGAGCCCAGATCACGCCACTGCACTCCAACTTGGGTTACAGAGCGAGACTCCATCTCAAAAAAAAAAAAAAAAAAAAAAAAGGAATTCAAAGGATCACTAGATCATTTGTGGCTACTATGAACAACTATGTGCCAATAAATTTCAAAATCTAGAATAAATGGATAAATTCCTAGACACATACAACCTACAAAGATGGAACCATGAAAAAATCTAAAATCCGACCAGACCAACAACAAGTAATGAGATCACAGTTATAATAAATCGTCTCCCAGCAATGAAAAGCCCAGAACCTAATGGCTTCACTGCTGAATTCTAGCAAGCATTTAAAGAACTAATACCAATCCACCTCAAACCACTGTTCTGTAAAATAGAGGATAAGAGAATGTTTTCAAACTCTTTCTAAAAAGCCAGCATTATCCTACTAACAAAACCAGCCAGACACATTGAGAAAGGAAACTGCAGGTCAATATTAATGATGAATATTGATGCAAAAACCCTCAACAAAATATTAGGAGATCAAATTCTACAATACATTAAAAAGATCATTCATCATGACCAAGTGCGATTTACCCCAGGGATGCATGGATGGCTCAACATATACAAATCAATCAGTGTAATACATAATGTCAACAGAATGATACAAAAGAATTTTAAAAAATAATAAATTAAAAACAGAATGAAAGATAAAAATTATACGATCATTTCAACTGATGCTAAAAAAACATTTGATCAAGTTCAGCATCACATTATTATGAAAACCCTCAAAAAAACTGCATATAGAAGGAACATACCTTGATATAATAACAGCCATATGCAACAGACCCACAGCTGTTATCATGCTGAATGTGGAAAAGCTGAAAGCCTTTCCTCCTAGAGGCATGTTTCATCATTGTTATTCAACATAGTATTGTAAGTAGTAGCTAGACCACTCCGACAAAAAAAAAAAAAAAAAAAAAGGACATCCGAATTGGAAAGAAAGCAATCCATTTATCCTTCTTTGAAGATGATATAATCTCATATTTGAAAAACTCTAAAGACCCCACAAGAAAACAATTACAACTGAAAAAACAAATTCAATAAAGTTGTAAGATACAAAATCAACACACAGGAATTCTATATGCTACTGCAAACAATCTGAAAAATTACATGCTGCAGTAACCCAGTAGCATTTCCATATACTACAGTGAACAATCTGAAAAATAACTAAAAAATGCAAACTTATTTACAATGACCACAAATAAAATTCCCTCATGCTGCTTTCTTCTAGTCAACCACTACCCCTATCCCACAGCCCTTGGCAAGCACTAATCTGTTTTCAATTTCTATCCTTTTTTTTCTAAGGTGTCATATGAAGAAAATCATAAAATATGCAGCTTTTCTGACTTTTTTGTTTTACTTAGCACAATGCATTTTAGATAATTAATGTTCATCAAAATTACACGTATAAATAAATCACTATATACCCCACAAATATGTACAATTATTGTGTACAACATCTCCCCACTCCTTTTCACAACCAACAACCTGAGCCTCTACCAACCATCATTCTGCTCTCTACTTCCATGTTATCAGCTTTTCTAGAGCCCATGTGTGAGATCATGTGGTATTTGTATTTCTGTTCCTTGCTTATTTCACTTAACATAATGTCCTTCAGGTTAATCCATGTGATCATAAATGATATTTTTATGCCATAATAGTATTTCATTTTGTATATATACATTTCTTTATCCATTCATCCACTGATAGACAGCTTCCATATCTTGACTTATTCTATAAACATGGGAGTGTAGATACCTCTTTGACAGACTAAATTCAATTTTTTGGATATACACCCAGTAGTGGGATTGCTAGGTTATATGAAAGTTCTTCTTTTGGTGGGATGCGGTGGCTCACACCCATAATTCCAGCACTCTAGGAAGCCAAGGCAGGTGGATCACCTGAGGTCAAGAGTTTGAGATGAGCCTGGCCAACATGGTGAAAGCCTGTTTTTACTAAAAATACAAAAATTAGCTAGTGTGGTGGTGGACTTCTGTAATCCCAGCTCCTACAGAGGCTGAGGCATGAGAATCACTTGAACTCAAGAGGTGGAGGTTGCAGTGAGCCAAGATGTCGCCACTGCTCTCCAGCCTGGGTGACAAGAGTGAAACTCTGTCTCAAAAAAAAAAAAAGAAAGAAAGAAAAGAAAAAAGTTCTACTTTTAATTTTTTGAAAAACCATTATACTGTTTTTTCACAATGGCTGTGCTAATTTACCTTCTAACTGGAGTGAGATATAAAAGCCATATACAACAAACCTACAGCTAACATCATACTGAATGGGAGAAAGTTGAAAACTTTCTAAGATTTGGAAAAATGTAACAATGCCCACTTTCACTGCTTCTGTTCAACAGAGAACTGGTGTCCTAGTCAGAGAAATTAGGCAAGAGATAAAAATAAAAGGCATTCCAATTGGAGAATAGGAAGTTAAATTTTTCCTGCTTGCTGATGGCATAACCCTATATATTGAAAACTCTAAGTACTGCACTAAAAAGCTGTTAGAATTAATAAATGAATTCCATAAAATTATGTTACAATGTCAACACACAAAAATTAGTTGAATTTGTGTACAATAGCTAATCATCTGAAATGAGAATAAAGCAATTCCATTTACAGTAACTACAAAAAATACCTGAGAAAACATGACCAAGGAGGTATAAGAAAAATGTAGAAGTTACAATTAAATAAAAAGATATTCTGTGCTCATGGATTTGAAAAAATAATATTATTAAAAAGTCCATACTGCACAAAGCAATTTATAGTTTCAATGGAATCCCTATAAAAATACCAATGACATTCTTCATGGAAATAGAAAAATTATTCTAAAATTTATCTGAAACTAAAAAAGACCCCAAATAGTCAAAACAATCTTGAGTACAAAAAAAAAAAAAAAAAAAAAAAAAAAGCTAAAGTCATCACACTAACTGATTTCAAAGTATACTACAAAGGTATAATAACAAAAACAGCATGGTACTGGCATAAAGATAGATACATACACTAATGGAACAAAAGAGAACCCAAATATAAATCCAGGCATTTACAGCCAACTGATTATTAATAAAGTTACCAAGAACATGCAATGGGGAAAGGACAGTCTTTTTCATAAGTTGTGTTAGGAAAACTAGATATCCACATGCAGAAACATTATTATTAGTTTTGGTCTTACATATAAGTATTTAATCTATTTGGAGTTAATTTTAGTGTATGACGAAGATAAGGGTCTAATTTCTTTTCTCTGCCTTATTTGTTGAGACATAATTTATATTGAGTAAAAGTCAATATGTCTCAACAAATATATAGCATAAAATTCTATGAATTTTAAAAATGCATATAATAGTGTAACCACAAACAAAGTTAGGGTATAGAATAATTTTAGGATATAGAATAATTTTGCTGAGGTGAACAAGTCCATGTTGTCCTTTTGCAGTGAAGAAAATCAGAATATTTTATTCTAAAATATATGTTTTTGACATTTTCTGATGTGGCTCTTCAGAGAGCCAGCAAACCCAAGTAGCCCAGCAAAGCTGTCTTTTGTGGGGAAAATTTGCATTTGCATTGATGCAGCCAGGCTTTCTCTGAGGGATTTCCTCGTCCAGGTTTAGGAAAGATTAACTGAGAACCTGACATCTTTAAAGTTCTGAAAGAAACATTTACCATTATTCTCTCTGTGAGCTGCTACTTGTGAGATTTCATTTCCAGAACAAGATCAGCTTTAATAACCAAGCTTCCCCTTTTCTCCCTCCCATATCCTGTCTTGCCACTATAGCCAAATTTTCCACCATAACCCGGTTTTGGCCATGATCATGTTACCGGAAAGCGTGGAGTCCTCAGTTCTTGTCTTCTTGGAAGAAAGAATTCAGCCAAAAGACAATTTAGCAAAGTCAGCAGAGTTTATTGAAGGAAAATGAAGTAGCCTCCAAGAGAGGAGATGGCTGGATGGGCTGGAAACAGCCCTGAGAGTTCTGTGTTGCAGTTTTTATTATGTTGGACTTTTCTTTAAGTTCCTTCTTCTATCTTAAGTCTCCACTTTTGTCTTTATCTAGCTTCCCACTTCTGTCTTCAGTCTCTACTTTGTCTCCACCTAATCCCTGCCCAGGTTTGTGAGATTCTCCCTTACTGTCAGTTAATGCACATTCAAAGGGCCCTGAGATCAATACAAATCCCACCCAAAAGCAGCACTCTCATTACTGCCTCCTCAGGAAGATCATATAGTGGTCAAATCTGTACTTATTATACTTACATATTTCTTAGGAATGTCCCTTTTCCCCTACTTATCAGCATGGAGATAGCTACATTATGACAATTAAACCACAGAATAAGTGATTACAGGGTGTCTTAAGGGATGTTTCTAGGCATTTCTTTCCACATAGGTATTGTTCCTCCTCCCTGCCTGTATTTAGCATGCATGTTTCAGGTGGTCTCTAGGGCATGAGATTTTCCAGAGCTTTCTTTCCCAAGGGCTCCCTTTCCTGTACCTAACTATCTGCCTACTACTCTCTGAGTCCTCATTCTATCTGTAACCTTAATTCTGCATTCCATTGTGGTGTTGGAGTAATCACTCTGTAATTCTCCCCCATGTATACATTAACACATTTATATGCCTTTTCTCCAATTAATCTGCCTTCACTCAGCAGATTTTTTCATGAAATATCAGAGAGTGAAGCGAAAGTTTTCCTATAGCTCCTATAGTAGTCAACTCATCCTGCTACCCTCCACTTCCCCCACCTGCCTCTGAAAACCACAGATCTGCTCTCCATTTCTATATTTTGTCTTTTAAAAAATATTATAATGATATCATATGGCATGTTGCCTTTTAAGTCCTAATTTTTTACCCTTATTAGGGAGTTTGAGAGTTATCATATTATATGTATAATTATTTTTTTCTTTTTATTACTGAGTATCATTCCATCATGTAAAGTTACCTCTGTTTGTTTATACATTCACCAGTTGAAACAATTTTTGTTGTTTCCACTTAGGGGTGGTAATGAATAAAGCTGCTCTAAGTATTCATATAGAAGTTTTTGTATGGACATAAGTATTCACTTATATGAATTGTCCAAATAACTGGGAATTTGCCCAAGTGAACCACTTGTGAAATTATATTCACATAGGTGAATCTAACATTTCCACCAAGAAAATTAGAATGTTTCAGTTGCTCCATGTCCTTACAAGTTTGAATTCATTTTTTTCTTATTCTTTGTTTTGTTATGCTTTGCTTTAGTCCTTTCAATGAGTTTATAACACTATCTCAATGTCATTTAATTCACATTTTCCTAATAACTAATGGCATTGAACATCTTTCATGTGGTAATTTGCTATCCACATATGTTGTTTGGCCATTTCTGTCCAAATTTTGCCCACTTTTTATTGGCTTATTATTATTGAATGTTGAGAGTACTTTATATGTTCTGTTGATAGTGTCTTTTTTTCTTTTTCTTTGAGACGGAGTCTTGCTCTGTCATCCAGGCTGGAGTACAACCTCCACCTGTTGGGTTCAAGGAATCCTCCTGCCTCATCTTCCCAAGCAGCTGCAATTACAGGCATCCGCCACCACGCCTGGATAATTTCTATATTTGTAGTAGAGATGGGGTTTTGCCATGTTGGCCAGGTTGGTCTCGAGCCCCTGACCTCAAGCAATCCACTCACCCTGGCCTCCCAAAGTGCTGGGATTCCAGGTGTGAGCCAACGTGCCCAGCCCTTCTATAAGTGTCTTTTCAAGGCCAGAAGTTTTAATGTTGATCAAGTACAATTTATCATGTTTTCTTTAATTGGTCATGCTTTTGCTGTTACAGCTAAGAAAAATTAGCTTAACCCAGGGACTTAAATATTTTTTCCTGTGTTTATTTGTCTAGTTGTTTTATAAGTAGGGTTCATTTTCTCTTCTTAATTTTTTTAATTGACACACAATAATTGTACATATTTATGGGGCATATAGTTATTTATTTATACATGTAATTTATAGTGATCGGATCAGGGTAGTTAACATATACATCATCTCAAACATTTATCATTTCCTTGTATTGGGAGCATTCAAAATCCTCCTTCTAACTATTTTAAACCACATGTGTTATTGTTAACTATAGTCATCCTGAGGTGCTATAGAAGTCTAGAATTTGTTCCTCCTATCTAGCATAATTTTGTATCTTTTAACAAGTCTTGCCTTATCCTTCTCTTCTCCTGACCTTTCCCAGACCCTAGTATCCTCTGTTCTACTTTTTACTTAAATGAGATTACATTTTATTAGCTACCACATGTAAGTGAGATAAAAACTCTCAATGAATTAATAATGGAAAGAAAGTGTCTCAAAACAATACAGGCTGCACATGACAAATTCACAGCTAACACTGTATTAAATGGAGAAAAGCTGAAAGCTTTTCGTTTAAGAACTGGAACAAGACAAAGATACCTACTATCACCACTCTTATTCAACATAGCATTGGAAGTCCTGGCGATTAGGCAAGAGAAAGAAATAAAGGGCATCCAAATCAGAAAGTCAGAAGACAAATATTCCGTTTGCAGATGGTTTGATCTTATATATTAAAAAGCCCAATGACTTTACCAAAACAAGTCCTAGAACTTATAAACAAATTTAGCAAACTTGTCAGATACAAAATAAGCATACAAAAATAAGTAGCATTTCTATACATAAATAATCATCCAGTTGAAAAGAAATCAATAAGGCAATTCCATTTATAATAGTTGCAAAAAAAAAAAAAAAACCCTTAAGAATAAATTTAACCAAGGAAGTGAAAGACCTTTACAAGGAAAATTATAAAACACTGATGAAAGAAATTGAAGGGGATGTAAACAAATAAAAATACCTCCCATGCTGATGGAACAGAAGTATCAATACCATTAAAATAACCATACTACCCCAAACGATCTACAGATTCAATGCAATATCTACCAAAATACCAATGATGTTCTTCCCAGAAATAGTAAAGAAAAAAAAATCCTAAAATATCTGTTGGACCACAAAAGACCCTGAAAAACCAAAGCAACCTTGAACAAAAAGAACAAAGCAGGAGGCATTACACTACCAGACCCTAAAATATGCTACAAAACTATAGTAACCAAAACAGCATGGTACTGGCATAAAAACCAGGCTCATAGACCATTAGAACAGAATAGAGAGCCCATAAATTAATCCACATATCTATAGGCAACTGATTTTTGATAAAGCCACCAAGAACATTCAATAGGGAAGGACAGACTCTTCAATAAATAATGATAGCACTCCTTTTAAGGTAACTTTTGGCGATGGTAGGAGGCATGGGTTGACTCTTTTTTTGAAAATATATGATATATAATTGTTCCAGCAGTTTTTGTTGTATATACAAAACTTTTTGTTGGTTAATTGCTTGTGCATCTTTGGCAATACATCTATGCATGGGTTTATTTCTTGACTTCATTTTCTGTTTTATTGATATATGTGTCAATTCTTTTGTCAATACCACATTGTCTTAATAAAAGTACCTTTATATTGTCTTAAATCAAGTAGTAGGAGCCCTCAAACTTTCTTTTCATTAAAAAAAAAAAAATTCTTTTGACCATTCTGCTTCTTCTACCCTTCCATATAACTTTTGAATCCAATTTGATTTTAACTTTAAAAAATATACTACTGGAAATTTGTTTGTGATTTCATAGAATCTACTAAAATCACTTTAGGAAGAAATGATATCTTAATAATATTCAGTTTTTCTTTCTATGAACATGATATATCCCTTTATGTAATTTTTTTTGTTTTTGTTTTATAGATTTCACCATAAAATATGTGTACATATTTTGTTAAACTTGTATTTAAGTATTTTGTTTTTATTTTTTGGTGTTAGTTTAAGAGTACTTTCTAAAATTTTTAATTTCTGGTTTTAATATAGTACAAAAATACAATAGATTTGTATATGCTGACCATGTATCCTGAAACCTGGCTAAAGATACGTATTAGTTCTGATAACTCTTTTGTAGATTTTTAACAATTCTCTAAGTAGAGAATCATGCTTTTTGTTAAATAAGGCAGTTTTATTTTTGCCATTTCTGTCTGGATGGCTTGTATGTATGCATGTATTTAGACTTATTGAACTAGATAGGACTTCCAGTACAATGTTGGAGTGGTGCAAATGGTCATCCTTGTGTTGTTTATAATCATAGTGAATAAGCATTCCATCTTTGGCCATTTAGTGTGATGTCAGTTGCATGTTTTTGTAGATACTCTTTATAATCTTAAAATGTTTCCTTCTATCTTGTTTGCTCAGATTTTACCACAAATGAATATTGAACTCTTATCAAATGTTTTCTCTAAAACAACTGTGTTGATGACATGGTTTTATATGTTTGATTTGTTTACATGTGATTTGTATTACTTGATTTTTAAACAACTTTATTGAGGTATATTTTTCAAATCACAAAATTTACTTATTTTAAGTGTACTATTCAATGATTTTAAGTAACTTTACTACATGGTACAAAATCAGCTTTAGAACAATTTCATCTTTCAATAAGTTTTATTAAAAGATCATTATACAACATTATAAAGCGTGCCCTTTATAATGAATCCTTATTCCATTTCTCAGCCCCAGACAAGCACTAAATTACTTTCTGTCTCTATAAATGTGACTTTTCTAGATATTTTATATAAATGGAGTCACACAGTATGTGGTCCTCTGTGTATGGATTCTTTCACTTACCATGATGCTTCCAAGAATCATCCATGTTTTAGTTATAAATGAATACCATTCTTTTTCATGGCTGAATAATCTTCAATTGTATAGATAAACTCTAATGTGTCCATCCATTCCTTATGGTAGACATATGTATTCTTTTTACTTTTTGGAAATTATGAATACTGCTGTTATGAACATTGCTATACAAGTTTTTGCATGAATATATGTTTTTATTTTGTGGGGTTATACACATAGGAGTAAAATTACTGAGTCAAATGTTGATTCTATTTAAATTTTTGAGGAACTGTCAAATTATTTTCTACCAGGTATGTAAACTCTACATTCTCACCAGAAATATATAATGTTGAAATTTTGCCAACATTTGTTATTGTCCCTTTCTTTGATTATAAATATTCTATTGTATGTAAAGTAGTATCTCATTATGGGTTGTTGAATTCACATTTCTCAAGCAATTAATAACATTGTCTTTTTGGTCTTTTGTGTATCTTTTTTAAGGAAATAGATATTCAAATCTTTTGTTCCTTTTATAGTTGAAATACTGTTTTATTGTTGAGTTATAAGCATTTGTATATATTCTTGAACTAGACTTTTATTAAGTGTATGTTTTGACAATTTGTTGCCTCAGTCTGTCAATCATCTTTTGAGTTTCTTTATAGTGTTCTTTGAAGTATGAAAGTATTCAATTTGATGAAGTAAAATTTATTGATTTTTACTTTGACTGCTTGTGCTTTAAGTGTCATATTAAAAAACCTAAAAAACTGTTGTCTAATCCAAGCTTACGAAGATTTACATCTATGGTTTGTTCTCACAGCTGTATAGTTTTAGGACTTATATTTAGTTTTCTGATACATTTTTTGCTTAAATTTTGTATATGACAGGAAGCCCCAGGACCATTTGTTGAAAAAGATCATCCCCTTCTCCTATTAAATTTCTGTAAATTAATTGACTATAAATATGAGGGTTTATTTCTGAAAGCATGAATCCAGTATAGCTTTCTCCCTTACCCTTATTTTTACTATTATTGTCATAAAAGTTATATTTCTATACATTTTGAGCCCATCAACAAAGTTTTATATTTGTGACTTTTATGTATTTGTCTTAATTTAGACAGAAGAAGAGAATTATGAACAAAAATATATTTATTCTGCCTTTTACATTTAACTATGTATGTACCTTTAGTAGTGTTTTTATAAAATGTATTCATGTGGATGTAAGTGATAGCCTGTGTCCTTTTATTTCAGCTTGAAGCAGTCACTTTATTATTTCTTATAGTGCAAGTCTGCTAGGAATGAATAATCTCAGATTTTCTTTTTGTCTTCATTTCTCTTTCATTTTTGAAGTGTAACTTTACTGGATGGAATTCTTGTTTCACAGTCTTTTTTTTCTTTCAGGACTTTTCTATGTCACATCTGACTATGTTTAGATATTATATTTATTGATGTAGATCTGTGTTAGTTTATTCTAGTCGGAGTTCACTGAGCTTCCTGGCTGTGTGAAGCAATGTATTTCATGAAATTCGAGAAGTTTTCAGTAATTGTTTATTCAACTATTTTTTCCTGTTATCTATGTTCCTTGTAGAATTCCCACTTGATGTTGTCCTGCATTTCTCTGAGGTTCATTTATTTTTTTTCTTCATTTATTATACGTTTAATTCCTCAGACTACATTATTTCAATTGATGTATTTTTAGGTTGAGAAATTCTTTCGTCTTCCAAGTTGATTCTGATGTTGAACCCTTCTAGTGAATTTTTCTTTTCAGTTATTGTTAAGTACAGGATTTCTATTTTTTTCTTTTTATAATTTCTATATTTTTATTGATAGTCTATATTTGATGAGAAATGTTCTAATACATTCCTTTAATTCTTTATTTTCTTTTCTTTCCTTTTTTCTTTCTTTTTTTTTTTTTTTTTTTTTTCGAGATGGAGTCTTGCTCTGTTGCTAGGCTGGAGTGCAGTGGCGGAATCTCGGCTCACTGCAACCTCCACCTCCCAGGTTCAAGCGATTCTCCTGCCTCAGTCTCCCAAGTAGCTGGGACTACAGGAATACACCACCAGGCCCAGCTAGTTTTTCTATTTTTAGTAGAGACCGGGTTTCACCATGTTGGCCAGATGGTCTCAATCTCTTGACCTTGTGATCCACCTGCCTCAGCCTTCCAAAGTGCTGGGATTACAGGCGTGAGCCTCCGCGCCTGGCCCCTTTATTTCTTTAGAAATGTTTTCCTTCAGTTCTTTGAACATCTTTTTAATAGTTGATTTAAAAACATTGTCTGTTAAATTTGACATCTGGGCCCTATCATAGGCCGTTTGTGTTGCCTTTTTTTTTAAACATGTGTATGTATGGGCCATACTTTTCTGCTTCTTTGCATGTCTTATAATTTTCTTTCAAAAATGGACATTTAAAAAATATAAAGGTGATATCATCTGTCATTTAGGGAAATTATATTACTCCCATTCCTAGAGTGTGTTGTTGCTGTTGCTTTTTACTATTGGTTTGTTGACATTATTGTTGATGATTGCTGGTTTAGTAAACTTTCTGGACTAATTTTGCAACTTCTGTATTCCCTGTAAGGTGTAATCACTGTAGTAGTTTCTCAGCTAAATTAGAAGACAACTAATAATTAGAGATTTCCTTAAATGCCTTAGTCAAATAAATTTTTGGGGGGCATTTTGGCATACTTTCGACACTCGACCAGTTGAAAACTTGTCTTAGCATTCATTTTCTGCTTATACATGGGCCTCAGTTTCAGCCAGAGGTGAGTCACTAGGGCCCTCTCATGCATTTCCCATGCAGGTGAACAGTGCAGAACATGCATGTTGTCCTAGATCCCAAAGAATATGTCACAGTTTCTCAAAGTTTCCTGTGAGCATCTCGCTCCTCAGATCTTTTGTTTAGATTTTTGGCTGAAATCATTTTTGTCCAAATTGCTGTCATAGCCTTAAAATTGTAAATATTTATCAATTACAGTTGATTGTTTTCGACAAACACCATAGATACAGGGATTTTTCCCACGGAGCTAGATCTGAGTCATGTCAAATAAAGAGAACACTCTTTGTTAGAGTCTTTCCAGAGGGCCACAAGACATGTCAAATAGTGACGATTCTCTGCGGATGAAAATTTGTAGAAGCTCAGCTACCCCTCCAGTAGCTCCAAGGCTGCTGTCTCTCCTAGCTTCCATTGTGAAAACTGCTGGCTTTGAAAGATACTGTGGAATTGCAGAGGTGTTGCAAGGTGGTAAATTAAAATATCACATAACTTGTTGCTACTACTAAGAGTGGCAAATATTTGTTTGACATTCTCCAAACTGTTGCAAGCATTTATTTAATTTCAAGAGTTTTGGAAAAGTTAGCTTTCATAATTTTGCTAGTAATTTCATTACTTTTATGGAAGAGTACATTTACAGAGTTGTTGCATCATTCAGAAAGTTACTCTGAATTGGATGATCTTTGGAAGTTGAACTAGCCTTTCATTCCAGGTGCAAAACTCACTTGGTCTTGAGTTATTATTTTTTATACATTATTGGATTTGATTTAATTATATATTTTTAAGCATCCATGTTCATGAAAGATATTTATTTGTGATGTTCTTTTATTTTAATGCCTTTGACTTTGCTATAAGGGTAATGTTGGGCCCATGATATTAGTTGCAAAACTTTTTCTTCTGTTTTGATGGAGAGTATTTTTTTTGTAGAGTTGATATTAATATTATTTCTTTCTTCAACGATAGGAAAGTAATAACAAACAACCACATAGAGATGGGAAGTTTTAACTAGGCCAAAGCTGATGGTCTAAGTGGATTTCATATAATTATTTAGGCCTAAACTTGGATGCTGAAGTAGCAACTATATCAAACAAATTTATGACAGGTTATAATTGGGTCTTTTTCTAAAAACATTTCAGCCTACCAATATTTTTAGTTGATGTGTTTTTACCACAATTTAATAAGTGTTTTTCATAAAAGAACAGAGAGTAAATAATTCACACTTTGCAGGCCTTACAGCCTCTTTCTCAAGTACCCAACGCTGCTGTTGTTACATGGAAGCAGTCACAGAAATAGGTAAAAATATGGTTATGGATGTGTTCTAATCAAACTTTATTTACAATAATAGATGGCAAGGCAGATTCATCCTGTTGGGATGCAGTTTGCCGGTGCCTGATTTAGACTTTCACAATTAATGTCATTATTGATGTGGTTGGCATTAAGTTACAGGATACTAATTGTTTTCTCTTCATTTCATTGGTTCTATATTTATTTTAGCCAGTTTTTCTGTGTCTTTTTGGATTAATTGTTTTTATTATTCCGTGTTATGAGAATAATAGTGATTCGTTATTTATACTACCTTTTTATTTTTAAGGAGTTATTGTGATGTTTATAATATGCATCTTCAATTAATTAAGACTACTTTCAAAACATATTATACTGCCTTAAATAAAGTATATGAATCTTAGAATAGTATACTTCCAATTTTTCTCTTTCATATTTTGTGCTATTATTGTCTTAAATTTCATGTTTATGTAGGCCATGAACTCACTAAATGTTGCTAGTATTTTCATTAGATTATTAATTACCTACTTAAGGTATTTCTGAGCTTTTTAGAGCTGTGCATTAAATATTGTCACTAATTTTGGAAAAATGTTGGCCGGCATATTTTACTATTTCTTTCAGCCCAAACTCTCACTTCTACTCATGAATTCCAATTATATGTGCTAAAATACTTGCAATCGTTCTGCCGTTCTTGAATGCTTTGTTCTCTCTTTATATTTCAATGATGGTTATTTCTATCTATCAGTGTGATGGTTAATATTGAGTGTCAATTTGATTGGATTGAAGGATGCAAAATATTGTTCCTGGGTGTGTCTGTGAGGATGTTGCCAAAGGAGATTAACATTTGAGTCAGTGGACTGGGAGAGGTAGACTCATCCTCAATCTGGGTGGGCACCATCTAATCAGTGCCAGCTCAGCTAGAATCAAGCAGGCAGAAGGAAGTGTAATGAGCAGACTTGCTGAGGCGTTTAGTCTTCATCTTTCTCCCGTGCTGGATGCTTCCTGCCCTCGAAGGTCAGACTCCAAGTTCAGCTTTTGGATACTTGGACTTACACTAGTGGTTTATCAGGGGCTCTCAGGCCTTCAGCAACGGACTGAAGGTTGCACTGTCGCCTTCCCTACTTTTGAGGTTTTGGGACTTGGATTGGCTTCCTTGCTCTTCAGCTTGCAGATGGCCTATTGTGGAACTTTACCTTGTGATCATGTGAGTCAATATTCCTTAACAAACTTCCCGTTATATATACATCTATCCTATTAGTTCTGTTCCTCTAGATAACCCTAATACAACCAGTACTCAAATCTGTGGATTCTGTTCTTTTCAAGTATACTGAGGAGCCCATTGATGACATTCTTTGTCTTTGTTACCATAATTTTATTTAGAATGTGTCCATCTTATTATTTCTTACCAGTTCCCACTAAAACGCCATATTGAAATTTCTCTGCTAAAATGTTCTCTCTTTTCATACATGTTGCCCACCTTTTTTACTAGAGCTTTGGACGTACTAATTGCTATGGTTTAAATATGTTGCTCTTTTCTAGTGAGTCCCTGAGAAAGAAAAAAATAAATGCGTGCTCAATTCAAAATTCACATTGAAGCTTTATTCCCATTGTGGTGGTACTGAGATGTGGGTTCTTTTTGGAAAATGTTTATATCATGATGGATCCACCCTCATACATAGATTAGTGCCTTGTAAAAGGACTACGGAGAACTAGCTTAGGTCCCTTTACCCTTTCAGTCCCTATTGCCATGTAAAAACATAGTGTTCCTCACTTCTTGAAGATGCAGCAACAAGGCACCATCCTAGAAGGAGAGGCGCTTCACCAGATACCAAGAGTTTTGGTCCCTTGATCTTGAATTTCTTAGTCTCCAGAACTGTCAAAGATAAATTTCTGTTGTTTGTAAATTACCCAGTCTTACATATTTTCATAGTAGCACAAATGGACTAAGACACTAATCTAAGTTATATTAAATTACCTGCCTGATATTGTCACCATCTGGATCATCACTCTATCATCTTTTCTTTATTACTTTGTAACACGACAGTATTGTTAATACTGTTTTGAAAATGAGTGTCACAATCGTTATTTATTGAGTGCTAGGTATACTGTGTACCATATTATGGCAGTAAATAGTATATATTGATGGAAATGAGTATGTGTCTTCTTTTATTAATAATAGTCTACTAGGTTTTGTGTGTGTGTGGTGGAATGGTTGAGTCAATCTAATTAGGAGCTGAGCTAGGTTTGGGTTTTATTGTGATTGTGGTTGCCATAAGTATACATCCAGTTTTAAATATTGATATGGTTTGGTTGTGTCCCCACTCAAATCTCATCTTGAATTATAGCTCCCACAGTTCCCACGTGTTGTGGGAGCGAGCCAATGGGAGGTAATTGAATCACGGGGGCGGATCTTTCTCATTCTGTTCTCGTGATAATGAATAAGTCTCATGAGATCTGATGGTTTTATAAAGGGGAGTTTCCCTACACATGCTCTCTTTCCTGCTGCCATGTAAGATGTCTCTTGCTTCCCCTTTGCCTTCTGCCATGATCGTGAGGCCTCCCCAGCCATATGGAACTCTGATTAAATTAAACCTCTTTCCTTTATTAACTACCCAGTCTCAGATGTGTCTTTATTAGCACCGTGAGAACAGACTGATACAAATATCTTTTGTATTACCTTGATTTTATGCCCTTGGGGATACACCCTCAGCTTTTTACTGGCCCTATTTGCCTTTGCCTGAAAGGGGTTTTCTCTTTATGTAGCTGCCTGTCCTCTAGTAGTCGACTTCTGTCCCTCGTCAATGGGTACCTGTGCTAGCTTAGTGGTAAAGAGCATGGGGAATGCCCTGTTATCCTAGTCGAGCATCTTTCATAGACAGACCCGTGTCCTGGCATCTCAGGAGTGGGGCTTTCTTAGTGATTCTGCCCCTTTATCCCAGTGACAAACTCTAACGTGTAACTTTGGTGGGTTGTTTGCAAAATTCCCTGCTTTTTTCCCATGATTAGGAGACCTCTAATGATCTGTGGCTAGAATAATTTCATCCTCCTACTTCCTAGGCAGAGAGTATTCATTAATTGTTACTCTGCCACACTCCATCTTCACTTTGGAACGGGAGATGACAGAGTTTGTTAGCCTTCCACAAATAGCTTAAGATTAATGCTCTTCATGGGAGTAGAGTCTAAGTGGGGCTTCATGCATTTCATGCAATTGTTACCACTTATGTCCTCCAGACACACATCACTATGTCTTTCTATGGTCCTTCACTTTGTTCCTAACCTCTCTATGGAACACAAAGTGTAAGGCTACAGAGAGTATACTATGAACAGGTGCAAACCCCCCTTTTGTCTGCAGTTACCATGGGTTCTTTATTCTCATGTTAGTCCAGCCTTTAACAATTTGTTAAACATTTTAGAAAAAAATATTTTTAGCCACCTATATGTCTTTTGCCATGTCTTCATTCTATTCTCTGTGAAAGGTGACACAACACTTATGTCTCCTTTTTATTCGGAGGTGTCTGTCTCTCCTAAAGTTTTCAGCTACTTATAGCTTTATAACTGCATCTTTTTGATGGGTTAAGGAAAAGTTATGATTGTATACTTCATGTGCCTTTTTCTCATTTTTTAGGGTAGCAGCGATATTTTCCAGCCTTTTGCATTACAGTTAAAAGAAGAATTCACCCATTATCTTTTAACAGAGGCAAAAGTTAATCTAGTGTTACTTTTTAGGGGTATATTTGGTGAATTAGACATCTCCAAATATTTAACATAATTATCTAATTCAAATGATGATTATAGGCTGATCAATATGTATATATCATTTTCCTTTTTAGAGATGGGGTCTTGCTATATTGTCCGGGCTATATTTGAACTCTTTGTCTTAAGCAACCCTCCCACCTTAACCTCCCAAATAGCTGGGATTACAAATGCACAGCACTATGCCCAGCAAAACAATAATTTTCAACGTCCTAAAATATAAAAGTACTCAAATTAGAAGAGTCCAAAAATATTATCTATTCCACCTATTTAAATTTATTAAAAAAATACTTTACTATCAGGTCCTGTGTTATGTTAGGCATCAGTAAACAAAAGAGGTATGGTTGAGTCCCCAATTAGATTATAATCTAGTAAACCCGAATTAAATAATCATACTAATGGATGTCTAACCACAAACAAAAAGAAATCTGAATAACTATGGTACGCTGAGGACATATAGTGAAGTAATCTGACTTAAACTTGGGGAGTGGTCTTGGAATTGAGGACAGAAATGAGAACTCATCTCAGAAAATTTTTATTATGAAGTTACATTTGAGTTGGCAAGGTAGAAAAGATGCATATAAATACTTATTTGAGAACTGGAATATGTGTAAACAATTTTGGACTGACTTAGTATTACATGTGAAGGACCTATTTTAGAAGAAAGTAAAGACCTGTTAAGTTTTGTTTTTTTTTTTTTTTCTAATAGAATTTTGAAACCACCCAATACTTTTTTTAATTGTAGAATAATAATTATACATATTTATGGGATATAACGTGATATTTTGGTATCTGTATACATTGTAGAAATATTAAATCAAGCTAAGTAACATATCTATCACTTCATCTACTTATCACTTTTGTGGTAAGAACATTTAAAATCTATACTTTTAGAAATTTTGAAATACACAATATATTATTATTAACTATGGTCACCATGCTGTGCCATAAATCACCAATATTTATTCCTCCTATCTGACTTAAAATTTGTACTCTTTGGCCAACATCTTCCCTTTCCCTACCATCCCTTCTCCCAGCCTTGGGTAACTACCATTTTACTTTCTACTTAAGTTTAACTATTTTAGATTCCACATATATGAGATTGTGGTATTTGTCTTTCTGTGCCTGTCTTATTTCACTTAACATAATGTACTTCAGGTTCATCCATGTTGTCACAAATGACAAAGTTTCTTTCTGTTTTAAGGCTGCATAGAATTCCACTGTGTAGGTACACCACATTTACTTTAGCCATTCATCCATCAATGGACACTTAGGTTGATTCCATATCTTAGGTATTGTGAGTAATGCGGCAATAGACATGAGAGTTGTAGATATCCTTTTAACATACTGATTACAATTCCTTTGATCTATATACAGAAATGGGATTCCTGTATCATATGGCATTCTATTTTTAGTTTTTGAGAAACCTTCATACTATTTTCTATACTGGCTGTATAAACTTACATTCCCACAGTGTGAAGAGTTCTCTTTTTTTGCACATACTTGCCAGCACTTGTGTTAACTTTTGTTTTTTGATAGTAGACATTCTAACAGCAGCGAGTTGCTATTTTATTGTGGTTTCAATTTGCATTTCCCTGATAATTAGAGATGTTTCCCATTTTTTCATATACTGTTTGCCATACATGTTGTTTTTGGAGAAATGTCTGTTTGGGTTCTTTACCCATTTTTTGAATTGGGGTATTTGTTTCCTTGCTGTTGAATTTTTTGAGTTCCTCATGTATTTTAAATATTAGCCCCTTAATAGATAGATTGTTTACATGTATTTTCTTCCAATCCATGGGCTCTTTCTTCACTCAATTAATTATTTCCTTCGCTGCACATTTTAGTTTGATGCAATGCCATTTGTCTATTTTTGCTTTTGTTGCCTATGTTTTGGGGCTGTATCCAAGGAATCATTGTCCAGACCAATGAGGGTAGTTGAAAGTGTCAAATGCTGCTGAGAAGTAAGCTAAGAATAAAAAAAAAAAAAAATGTATATTAGAATTAATGACACAAAGCCACTGATGACTTTAGCAGGAAAAGTTCCAATGGAATAATAAGGGCAAAAATAAAATTAGATTCAGTTGAGGAGTTGAGGAGCGAGGGGGACTTTGTCACTTGGTAGTAGGTAGGGAGAGACAATTAAGGGAGTTTTGTTTTTTGTGTTTTTTTTCCACATAGGCAAGTTTTTTTTCATCCCGCCATCAAATGTCATGAGTTTGCTTTGCATATTTCAGTTATCTTTCCTTTAATGAGCTGTGTTCTTATGACTCCTTACCTATACTGTCTGCATTCATGAATCTGTGGACAGAATTTCTGCTCTTAAAGTCTTTTATTAAGCCCTCATGCAATTTATTTTTCACCAGTATTTATATAGTTAACTACCTTTTCCACCTCCAATATCTTGGAGGTTACCAGAAAAGTGGTAGTGCTTGGCTTTTCCCAAGGACAATTAGAAAGGTCCCCAGCTATATATTGTATGTACTGGAAAACCACATGATTTTCATATTTTGTGGTGCCAGAAAGGCATAATTACATAGGCGACATCTTGGGTTAGACTTAATCTACCTTTTTCACTCAGAACTGAATCAGGCTGGTTTACTGTGATTTTGTTTTCAATAAAAAAATATATATATATTCTAGATAACAAAAGTTCAAAATTGCAGAGGGGAGTCTCTCCTGATTTGTCTAACGGACAAAGGCTCCAGTATGGTATTCCACAGATGAACTGTGTTTTCAGTTGTTTTGGCTGCAAGATAGATTAACAATTTCTTCTCTACAAATGATTAAGAAAAATTATTTTTGAGAGGAACAATAAAAACACTTCTAACGCTGAAGTGATAACATGTATGATTATGTAGACACAGGTTTTTGGCTGAATACACTAAAGGTAAGGCAATAAATGGAAAGAGTTTCTCTTAAAGAGTTGAGTTGTTGATCAACAAGGAACAACTGCATATGTTTCTGCTTCCTTACTTTCCTGTAGCACTTAGGTCTCAGTTTTTGTTTTTGTTTTTTCACCTTGTTGAGTCAGTTACCATTCATGTGGTTATACTCTATCCACTGAAATCTTGTAAAACTTTCAAAACTCCTGTGGCTTATTGCTTCCTTTCTTTTCTTCATCCTTCTGAATTAAAACTTTTGTGTACCTTTATTGTAGTGTTTAAAAAGGGCATGTTTGATATGCCACATTAACTGAAAATTGGCATACATTTTAAGACTTAAGCAGAGAGTTTTATAAAAGGTATTGTGTAACTTGACAAAAATTCTTTTAAAAATAATACATCTTATAAATACTATATTTGCAGAAAACTGTAATTTCATAACTTTTTAAGGGGTTATTTATCCCCACAAGCACTTATTCTTTGTGTTAGAAACAATTCAATTAGATCTCTTAAGTTATTTTAAATTTACAATTAAGTTACTATTGACTATAGTCACCCAGTTGTGCTATAAAACAGGTCTTACTCATTCTTTCTCCTTTTCTTGTACCCATTAACCATCCTCATCTTTTCTTCAACCCCCTACTATGTTTTCCCGCCTCTGGCAACCATCCTTCTACTGTCTATGTCAGTGAGTTCAGTTGTTTTGACTTTAGGATCCCATAAATAAGTGAGAACATGTAGTGTTTCTCTTTCTGTGCCTGGCTTATTTTACTTAACATAATGATCCCCAGTTCCATCCATGTTCTTACAAATGACAGGATCTCATTCATTTATATGGCTGAAGAGTACTTCTTTGTATATAAGTACCACATTTTCTTTATCTATTTATCTGTGGATTGGCACTTAGTTTGCTTCCAAATCTCGGCTAATGTGAACAGTGCTGCAAAATAAATGGGAGTGCAGATATCTCTTCAATACTAATTTCCTTTCTTTTGATTCTATAATCAGCAGTGGGATTGCTGGATCGTATGGTAGCTCTATTTTTAGGTTGTTGAGGAGTCTCCAAGCTGTTCTCCATAGGGGTTGTACTAATTTACACTCCCACTAACAGTGCACAAGGATTCCCTATTTACCACATCCTCACCGGTGTTTGTTATTGCCTCTCCTTTGAATATAAGAAATTTTAACTGGGGTGAGAGATAATATCTGATTGCCGTTTTGATTTGCATTTCTCCGATGATCAATTATGTTGAGAACCTTTTCATATGCCTGCTTGCCATTTCTATGTCTTCTTTTGAGAAACGCCCATTCAAATCTTTTGCCTATATTTTGATCAAATTATTAGATTTCTTTCTATAGCGTTATTTAAGCCCTTTATAAATTGTGGTGATTAATACATTGTCAGATGAGTAGTTTGTAAATATTTTATCCCATTCTGTGGGTTTTCTTCTGACTTTGTTGATTGTTTCCTTCACTGTGCAGAAGCTTCTTAACATGATGTGATTCCATTTTTTTTTTTTTTTTTTTTTTTTTTGCTTTGATTGCCTGTGCTTGTGGGGTGTTACTCAAGAAATTTATGCCTAGACCAATGTCTTGGAGAGTTTCCCCAGTGTATTCTTGTAGTTGTTTCGTGGTTTGAGGCCTTATATTTATGTCTTCAATCCATTTTGATTTGATTTATGTATATGGCAAGAGGTAAGCGTCGAGTTTCATTCTTCTGCATATGAATATTCAGTTTTGCCAGCACCATTTATTAAAGAGACTGTCTTTTCACCCTTGTATGTTCTTGGCACCTTTGTTGAAAATTAGTTTACTATAGGTGTCTGAATTTGATTCTGGGTTCTCTGTTTTGTTCCATTGGTCAATGTGTTTGCTTTTAAGCCAATACCATGCTGAATTGACCCCTTTATCATTATATAGTGACCTCCTTTGTCTATTTTTATCTTTTCTGTCTTGAAATCTATTTTATCTGAGATAGCTACTATTACTATTATTTTTAGTTGTTTTTGTTGAGATGGGGTCTCATTCTGTCACCCAGGCAGGCATGCAGTGGCATGATCTTGGTTCACTGCAACCTTCACCTCCTTGGTTCAAACAATTCTTATGCCTCAGCCTCCCAAGTAGCTGTGACTACAAGTTTGTTCCACCTTGCCTGGCTAATTTTTGTATTTTTAGTCAACACAGGGTTTTGCCATGTTGGCCAGGCTGGTCTCAAATTTCTGGCCTTAAGTGATCTGCCCACCTCGGCCTCCCAAATTGTACTTGGATTACAGGCATGAGCCACCATACCCAGCAACTATAACTACTTTTGCTGTTTTTTGGTTTCCATTGCCATGGAATATCTTTTTCCATCCCTTCTTTTTCAGTATATTTGTGTCTTTATAGGTGAAGTGTGTTTCTTAATAGGTGACAGATCAAAGAAGCTTGTATTTTCATTCAGCCAGTCCATATCTTTCAACTGGAGAGTTTAGGTCATTTACATTCAATGTTATTATTGGTAAGCGAGGACTTACTCCTGCCATTTTGTTATTTGTTTTCTGGTTGTTTTGTTGTCTTTTCTTTTTTCTTTCTTTCCTTTCCATCTTTAGTGAAGGTGATTTTCTCTTGTGAAATGATTTATTTTTTTCTTTGTATTTTTCGTGTACACATTGTATGGTTTTTTTTTTTTTTTTTTTTTTTTTGAGTTACCATGCAGCTTGCCAATACTATCTAAATAAATCCAGTATTTTAACCCGATAACAACACTGTTTGCATAAACAAACAAACAAGAAAAAAAGCTAATACGAACTCTATGCCTGAAATTCATTCCCCTGCTTTTTAACTTTTGTTGTTTCTATTTATATCTTATTATACTATCTATGTCTTGAAAAGTTGTTATAGTTATTATTTTTCATTGAGTCATCATTTAGGGTTTTTACTTAGAGTAAGAGTAGTTTATACACCACAGTTACCATGCTATAATATTATGTTTTTCTCTGTTTACTTACTATTGCCAGTTAACTTTGTACCTTCA
Organism: Macaca nemestrina; assembly: GCF_043159975.1. Taxonomy (NCBI): domain Eukaryota; kingdom Metazoa; phylum Chordata; class Mammalia; order Primates; family Cercopithecidae; genus Macaca; species Macaca nemestrina. The sequence continues at coordinate 60,472,031 of NC_092145.1, forward strand.
GGTAATTACTTATTGCTCATTAACAACTTCTTCTTTCTAATTAAAGTACTCCCATTAGCATTTCTTGTAGGACAGGTTTTATATTATTGAGATCCCTCAGCTTTTGTTGTTCCAAAACAAATTCTTTATTTTTTCTCCATGTTTGAAGGATATTTCAAACATAAAGATTTGCTAGATATACTATGATAGGGTAAAATATTTTTTCTTCAGCACTTTAAATATGTCATGCCACACTCTCCTGGCTTGCAAAGTTTCCACTGAATACTCTACTGCCAAACATATTGGTGCTCCATTGTATGTTATTTGTTCATTTTCTCATGCTGCTTTTAGGATTTTACCTTAATCCTTGATCTTTGGGAGTTTGATTATTAAATCCATTGAGGTAGTCTTCTCTGGGTTAAATCTTCTTGGTGTTCTTTAACCTTGTTGTACTTGAATATTGCTATTTTCTAGGTTTTGAAAGTTCTCTGTTATTTTCCCTTTGAATAAACTCTCTACCCCATATCTCTTTCTCTACCTTCTTTTTAAGACCAATAACTTAGAAGTGCCCTTTTGAGGCTGTTTTCTAATCTTGTAGGCCTGCTTCATTGTTTTTATTCTTTTTTGTTCATCTCCTCTGTCTGTTTTCAAATAGCTTGTAATCCAGCACACTAATTCTTTCTTGTGCTTGAAAGAAGCTACTGAAAGGCGCTGACACATTCTTCAGTATGCCAGTGGTATTTTGCAGCTCTAAAATTTCTGCCTAATTTTAAAAAAATTACTTCAATTTTCTTGTTCAATTTATCTAATAGAATTCTGAACTTCTTTTCTGTGATATCTTAACTTTCTTTGAGTTTCCTCAACACAGCTTAATTCTGTCTCTGAAAGGTCACATATCTCCCTTTCTCCAGGTTTGGTCCCTAGTGCCTTATTTGGCTCATTTGGTGAGGTCATGTTTTCCTGGATGATGTTGCTGTTAGTAAATGGTCTTCAGTGTCTTTGCATTGAAGAGTTAGGTATTTATTGTAGTCTGGACTTGTTTGTATCTATCCTTCTTGGGAAGGATTTCCAGGCATATGAATGGACTTGGGCGTTGAGATATAATCTGTATCTGCTTAGGGGGGCACCCCAAATTCAGTAACATTGTGCTTTGTGTAGACTCATAAAGTTACCACCATGATGGTCTTCAACAAAATCTGGGAGCATTCTCTGGATTACCAGCAGAGACACTTGTTGTCTTTCTTTATTTTCTCCCAAACAAATGGAGTTTCTTTCTCTGTTCTGAGTCACCTAAAACTGGAGGTGGAGTGACACTAGCACCCATGTGGCCACCACCACTATGACTGTGCTATGTCAGACCTGAAGCCAGCACAGCAGTAAGTCTCAATCAAGTCCTGCTGTAGCCACTCCCTGGCCACTGCCTATGTTCTTTCAAGACCATGGGGCTCCTCAATCAGCAGGTGGTAAAGTCAGCCAGGTCTGTGACCTTCTCTTTGGGGCACTGAGTTTCCTCAGGCCCTGGGTAGGTTCAGAGGTGCCATCTGCAAGTCATGGAGAAGAGTCAAAAACCTTAGGAGTCTACCTGGTGTTCTATTGTATTGTGGCTTAGTTGACAGTCAAACCACAAAACACATTCCTTCCCACTCTTCTCTCCCTCTTCCAAAGGCAGAGGAGCCTCACCCCATAGCCATAGCCACTGCCACCACAGGCAACAGGAAGTACTGCCAGACTACTGCTGATGTTCCCTTAAGGTTCAAGGGCTCCTAAGTCACCTTGTTGTGAATGGTGCCTGACCTGAGACTCACCTTTCAGGGCAGTCGTCTCCCTTCTAGCCCAGGGCAGGTCCACAGATGCCATCCAAGAGTCAAGTCATGGAATTGGGGACCCCAAGACCCCTCTTGCTGTTCTACTTCCCTGTGGCCATGTTGGTACCTATGGTGCAAGACAAAATCCCATTTACTTTTCTCTTGGCTTTTCTCAAGCAGAAAGATTTTTTCCCCATAGCCGCCACAGCTGGTAATGTGCCGAGTCTCATCTGAACCCAGCACATCTCAGAGGCTCGCTCAAGACCCTCAACATAATACCTGGGTATCACTGCTGGTTACTCGGGGCTCAAGGTCTCTTCACTTAGCAGGTAATGAATGATGCCAGGACTGGGTTTGTCTTTACAAGGCAGCAGGTTTCCTTCTTGTCCAGGATATGTCTAGAAATATGCAGGAGGTAGGTCCTGGAAAAAGAGCCTCATGATTCTGGTTGGTGGCCTATTCTGCTGTGGCTGAGCTGGTATCCAAGATGCAAGACAAACGCCTTCTCACTCTTCCCTCTTCTTTCCTCAAGCAGAAGGAAGGGGTCTCTCTTGGAGCCGCCAGCTGTACTCCTCAAGGAGAAGGAAGGGATCTCTCTTGGAGCCACCAGCTGTACAGCCTGGGGGAAGGGTGATGCCAACACTCCCTTGGTTTTCCAAACTGGTGTCTTAGTAGGTCATATGACTTCTCAGTCAACTGTTTCTGGGCCCAGTACAACACTAGGACTCGCGTATGAGTTGCAGCCCTTATGACCTAGACTGCATTTCAAGTTTATTAAGAGCACAGAACTTTTTAGCCCTCGATGGTGAGGTTTGTGGAAACTCAAACCTCACCACTGTGGGCTAAAGGTTTGGGACTGCTGGGATTTGCTATTCGACTCTGGGTAGAGTTGTGTTGAATTCTCCCTTTGTGGTCTGGCATCAGCTGAGTTTGGTCTGGTTTTCCTTTCTGATCTAACAGGTCAGCACGGAGTTCAATGCCTCCTAATTGCTGTGTTCTCCCTCCCCCACAGCCCAGAGTTGCCTTCTCCACCACACTGCCACACTGCTGGGCACTAGGGGGTGGGAAGTTTTGGAGATTCAGGAATATTTTTTAATATCTCTTCAGTGCCTCTTTCAGCAATATGGAGTTGAAATTAGATACTTTGAGGGTTCACTGGATTTTTGGTTCTTAGGAAGGTATTATTTTCTGTGCAGATAGTTGTTAATTTGGTGTTATTGTGTGGAGGGGATGATTGGTGTAGCCTTGTGTTCTGCCATTCCACTCCGCCTTGTTTCAAAACTTTTTAACCAACAATTTGTGCATCGTTGAGTTAAATATGAGACCACTGAAAGATACTGCTTAGAAAAAAGCATTTTACCTAAATATTGTTTTTTATGATATCTGAATGCATAATTGGATTGGATGCAGTAGCAACTTCTTATAAACCAAGAAGTGTAATGCTAGTTAAAATTAGTATTATTATTACTGCAAATAAGTTAATGCTTTTAGTCATATAATTTGTCTTTAGGAGACTTCAAATGGAAACTAAATGTCATTATAGAACAAAAAAATGGCCTTAAATGTCTCATAAGTTGAGAGGTATTTCAATTTTATTTTCATATTATAATTTGAAATAATTTAATGTTAATACTGAAAGTGAACTTCATATAACAATAAAACTGTGAGAGATCTATCAATACATATCAAGAGGCTGCATATTCTAAACTTGTACTTTTGGAATGACATGGCAGTCAATGAAAAATCAGTTTATGGGGGTTTTCTTCATTTAAATGTCTATGATAGGAGTGAATAAACATATTTATGAAGTCAGATTTTTATGTTTCAATTTAGAGTGAAAGGCAGAGTAGATAATACATGCAAGTATAGTAAAAATTCATATAAATGGATGCAGAGGAAAGAATAATGATTTTATTATATTTTCAAGGAGAACTTAAGAATAAATTCATGTAGATCAGCCTTTTACAGAAACTTATACTCTAATTAAACCATTTAGTTACAGGGGTTTAGCCTTTTCTTCCACTTTTACACATGTACATAAAAGAGAGCGTTTGGTTGTAATTTTGTACTATTAGAACCCAGAACTAACAAAGATGAATATCAGTTTTGTTTTCTAACTTCTTTCTTATTTGACCATAGATTTGCAAATGTGCCTCACTGACTTTCACAGGCAATCTTATCAATATCATAGTTGAGCTCGCCTTAGTCTTAGCAAATAGGATTTGATCACCAGAGAGGAGGCTTAGAGTCAGAGTCTTAAAAAAACAAACAAACAAAAAATAAAAATACATTCTCAACCAATCCACCAAAACTGAGTCAATACTCCTAACAACATATACATTGCAAGATATTGAGCTATCCTCGTATAGCTATTTGATGTCAGCATTAAGTAGGGAGGCTGAAAACATGAAGGACAAAAGAAAAGTTTAGAAGCATAGGGGAGCATATACTTTCTGTGGCCAATCAGGTTACACCAGCAGCTCTATGGAAGAAACTCAGGAATCAAGGCAGTCATAGTGATATGACTCCTGTGACTGGAGGAACACCAGGGTCCTTTGTCTCCTGCCAATTAGGTAGACGACACAGACACACGTGGAGTGATTTTAAGGAGCAGAGAGTTTAATAGGCAAAAAGAAAGAAAAAGCTCCCCCGTACAGAGACAGAGAGAGGAGAGCCCCTGAGCAGAGAGAGAAAAAGTCTGGGTGCAGTTTTATATTAGGAGGCTGGAGGAGGAGGTGTCTGGTTTGCATAGGGCTCAGGGGATTGGTTTGACCAGGTGTGTCATTCTCATAGCCCACAGAAAAACTGGTCCCCCACCCCATCCTAGTCTTTGAATATGCAAATGCAAGTCACCATGATGTCCTGCATACATGGAGTTATCTGGAGGCAGCCATGATGCTTGGCACATGTGGCAACAAGAAGAGGGTGGAAATTGCCATGTTGGACGGACCCAGTTTCCAACGGCTTGCATTTGCATATCAAAGCCTGCCAGCCTTGCCTTTCAAGTTTCCTTTTTGTTAGAAAGAAATGTTTCCTGAGCTGCTTTATTTACAAAAATAAAAAATAAAAAAGCCTTACCGAGGACTCCTTATCCTCCCTGTCTGCCTAAAATAATTTCTTAATAAGTCTTACAATAATAGTCATCTTGAAGTGATTTGGAACAGATTTAAACTCTGACAGATTGGCAAGTCTACCTACTGATGACCTTTTCTGATTTCAACTACTAACCTAGCTGGATTTCTCAGCATGGTCTGCTCCTAAATTTCTTATCACTATTTCTCCCCGTCTGTCAAAATAACCTAGTGCCCACTTGCACTATTCTAATTAGTGGGTGTGGTAGCAAAAAATAGACCTCAACACAAAGCCTAATACCTATATGTAAAGTTTGATGGGATATATGAATATGCGTTGTGAACCCAAAATACCTGAGACAGGTCTCAACCAATTTAGAAAGTTTATTTTGCCAAACTTAAGGATTTACCCGTGAAACAGCTTCAGAAGGCCCAAGGTGGTCGAGACACAGCTTGGTTTTATATATTTTAGGGAGACATGAGACATCAGTCAGTATGTGTAAGATGTACATTGGTTCGGCTGGCAAGGTGGAATAACTCCACCTTGTGGTCGAGGGGTTGTGGTCGAGGGGCTTCCAGGCCATAGGAAGATAAAGAGACAAACGGTTGCATTCTTTTGAGTCTCTGATTAGCCTTTCAGTGAATACACAATTTGTATGTGAAAGGAGAGTAGAGAAAATAGTCACTTATACCTTAGTCTGGCTTAGTAAAACAATAGGGCAAAGGAAGTAATCAGATATGCATTTGTCTCACGTGAGCCTCAGAGGGATGACTTTGAATTCTGACTGTCCTTCGTCCACAAGCAATTTCCTGGTGGGCAACTTGTGAGGAAGGTATGTATCTTTTATTTTTTTTTCCCAATCTTTGTAGGTATCTTATTTAAAAATAAAATGGCAGGCAGGGTTGTATGATATAGTTTCAAGCTTGACTTTTTCTTTGGCTTAGTGACTCTGGGGCCCTGAGATTAATTTTTCTTTCACAGCATTATGCCTCCTACAGTAACACAGCTATTTAAAACATTACTGCAATTCTAACTAAATAGCAGGTTAGTACTCACTGCATATAGAGTCCAATTAACAAGAGTGATCTGATACAAAAAAGAAAAGTGAATTTATTCTAAAGCTAGCTTAGGGGAAGGAGCAGAATGTGTCCTGCCTTTAAATGTGCTGCTTCCCCTTTGGCACAGAAAGCAGATACTTTTATAAGGTAAGGGGAGAAAATGAGCAAGGGAACAGGTTCCCCTGCTACCAGGCAATTATCTACTGGACAGTTGAGTTGACACCCTCCTGGGCAAGAGTAAGTTGTAAAAGTGGCCAAGTAGGCATGCTTTCAACATATCCTCCTAGTAGGTGTGAGTTCCCAGGTGACTCCTGAAGAATGGAAGTTCTGGGCCAACTCCCTGTGGGTGAAAGTTCCTTGGCAGGTATGCTTTGGTCTGCAAGTCAACTGTCAACTCTGGAGGAGAGATCTGTCTTAGAGCGCATAATTGGAAGAACTTAACCTGTAGGGAATGTCTGTGAGGGGATAGGTGAAAGGTTATATTTGCATTTCTGAAGGTCTGTCGACAAAGAGTCAAGCTCTGTAAAATATTTGAAGAGATTTATTGTGAGCCAAGTATGAGTGACTGTGGCCCGTGACACAGCCCTCAGGAGGTCCTGAGAACATGTGCCCAAGGTGGTCGGGGTACAGCTTGGATTTATATATTTTAGGGAAGTATGAGACATCAATCAAATACATTTAAGAAATACATTGGTTTGGTCCAGAAAGGCAGCATAACTCAAAGGAGGGGCTTCCAGGCTATAGGTAAATTTAAACATTTTCTGGTGGCAATTGGATGAGTTTGTTTAAAGACCTGGGATCCATAGAAAGGAAATGTTCAGGTTAAGATAAAAGATTGTGGCGATCAAAGTTCTTTTGAAGTCTTAGAGTGACTGCCCGTAGACAGAATAGATGATAAATGTCTCCTGTTCAGATCTTTAAAAGGCACTAGGCTCTTAGTTAATCTCTTCAAGATTGGAGAGCATGGAAGAAAAAGATATAGCTATTTTAATAGAGATTCTTTACAGATGCAAATTCCCTCCCCACTCCCCACCCACCCCTAAAGGACAGCTTTGCAGGACCATTTCAAAATATGGCAAAGAAACATGTATTGGGGTAAAATATGTTGACTTTCTTCTTTGTCATGTAATATTATGCCAGTGTCTGATTGGAAAGTAAGTCATAATATATAGGTTTAAATAAAACCAATCTGATGAGAATTTATGGTTTATAGTGCATGAATACCCAGACCACTCAGATAAGAATTTGGGCAAGTTAACAACAACAACAACAAAAAATCATAGCTTAGTCCTCAGGGATAACTAGGAACAGGGAGCCAGGGAAGTGAGAAAAAATAGAGGAAAAAAATAATTAAACAATCTCTAGAAAAATGGGGGTACTCTGTTACATAATGACTCATTAAGAGGTGTGTAAGAAGTGATACTTGGTTCAGCCTGGGCAATGTAGTGACATCTCGTCTCTACATAAAAATAAAAATTTAAAAAATAGCTGGGCATGGTGGTGGAGGCTCACACTTGCAGTCCTAACTGCTTAAATGGTTGAGACACAATGATTGCTTAGAGACCAGGAGTTCCAGATTACAGTGAACCATGATAGTCCCACTGCACTCCAGTCTGAGTGACAGAGTAAGACCTTGTCTTGAAAAATCAATCAATCAATAAATAAAGTGATAAGCGATGCTTGGAAAATTAGAGTAAGCATAACTTATACAAGGTAAAATTGACAAGTACAGTCATACCTCATAAAGTTTAAAATTTCTTCTGCATGCATATTGCTTCTTGAAATTAGATTTGGCAGCAGTTTAGTCTATTTTGGATTGTAAATAAAAGATTTAATTTTTAGTTGTAACTTATAGAAAATTTCATTACTATGCATGAGGAAGAAATAAATGAACAAAAAATTGTTTTATTAAATGGGAAATGGTGTATATTGAATCCCTCTTGTGGGAACTCATGTATAACATTAACATTATTAACACACATTGCATATTAACACAGTGCATATTAATGGCATTCCTGCAATTGGAATCCTGTTTAAACTGTTTCAAAGCTAAGTAGTCATATTTGTACTGATAAAGACTTCTTACATCTTTAGGGGTTTTCTTTAAAGCCGAGTTAGAAGGGCCACTAATCAATCAAATATTTATTATTCTATCTAGTCTATGATCAGGATTGCCTGGAATAATAATAAATCATATATGACAAATTGTCATCAGATTTTTAAGAAAACTCTGCCAGTTATCTTCATGAACAATTTTGTTTGCAATTAGCATAATATTGAATTTTAAATGCATTAGCCAGATACTGTTGAAATGTTTTGGTTTCATGGGCCTTAATTTAGAGCCCAAAGGTTCTGACTTGCTACTATTGAGTTTTCTGAAGTAGGAAAAGAAAAATAGCTCAGAGCAGTTTGAGCTCTGTTAACTATGCAAAATTGATCAGGGCAAGAGAGACATAAATATGGGGGAGTTCAGTCATGGCCACCCTCACCCACCCATGCTCCGGGGCAACTGTTAAAAGGCATTTTTTTTTCTGACTTGCTGTCTCACCCATTATCTTTATGTTCCTGGAATTTGTGATACAAAGAACAATGTATAGTCAATTGATAGATTATGTTAATTTAATGTAAATTACTGGCAAAATTAGAAACTTCCTCTTATTTCTTTCCTTGATAAACCCACTTGTAACTTCTGCTAATCAAGTGTATAATCAGGATGTCCTGAATCCCAGATACCTATGTTTAAGCTTTGAGCTGCAATAAACTCAGTACTTAATTTTATTTTCTGAATCTCGTTATTTAAGGTTAACAGAACCAAGTCTCACCAAAGTCCTCAATATTTGCTTTTGTGCAGAACTATCATCTTTAATCACTTATCATTCTCCTAATACCTATGGTTGGCTCTGTTTTCCATGTGAGTACATTAACCTTGTGCTAAGGACAATTTAAGGTCTTGATGTTTTCCGTTCCACTCACTTTTTCTCTATTAAACCTCTAATGCTTAACTTTATATTGAGATATAACAATAGACAATACAGAAACCTGTGTATGAAATACTTATACCTAAACCTCTGGTTGCCATGTGACTTTGTTTGTATAATGAAGTCACAACCCATCAGAGTAATAAGGGCCTTCCATAAAAATCTCCCTGGTTTTCAACAATGCCCTTAGACAGGGAGTTCCCTGAGCTCCAAAGAAGCCCTGTCCCCTTAGGCAGAGCTTTAGATGTCTTTATCCTTATGGTCCACATTTACCCTGGGCAGAAATCTTGTCCCACTGCATAGGAACTGAGATAGGGATTCCACTGTTCCAGGAATGAACAACCCCCCTCTACTTTACACGTAGGCATGGTAGGGGGTAAATGGCAGCCCCTTGTCTTCTTGGCTTGCCCCTTCTGGCATGAAACCTCCTTTCTAAAAGCAATCTGTGACAGAGGTTCACGGTGCTCTCAGCCTACCACACCTGAAGTAAAGCTTTCGCCATATGGGTAGTGGTTGGGAGGGAAAGGAAAAAATAGTTCCATTCCACACTTGCCTGAAATAGAGTTTTTGCGATATGGATTTGGGAGAGAAAAAATTAGAAATACTAACAGCTTGCCCCTCCTTTAACAGTACTGACTCCATGTTCAAGAAAAGCTTCCTTGCTTAAATATAATTATTAGTTGATTTAAATTTGTAAATTACTCACTAAAAACAACCTTAGGAAGACAGGACCTTCAAAAGAGATAAGAGAAAATATGCAGGCCAACAACTCTGGGAATGGACTGACTGGCCTGATAGAAATAGACTAATGTGTCTGCAGACGTCGACAAAACATTGACCAAAAAGCAATGATTGACTGTCCACCTGAAACTGTCATGAGTAACTGCCCAATGGGTTTACCTTACCTGCTACCTAGACAGAGCTGATTTATCAAGACAGGGGAATTTCAACAGAGAAAGAGTTATTCTTGCACAGCTAGCTGTGCAAGAGACAGGAGTTTTACTATTACTCAATTCAGTCTCCTCGAGCCTTTGGGGATCAGAGTTTTTAAGGATAATTTGGTGCGTGGGTGGGGCAGTGTCTGGACTGCTAATTGGTTGGCTTAGAGACGAAATCATAGAAAGTCAAAGCTGTACTCTTGGACTGAGTCAGTTTCTCGGTGGCAGCCACAAGACCAGGTGAGCCAATTTATCCATCTGGGTGGTGTCAGCTGATCCATCAAGTACATGATCTGCACAATATCTCAAGCACCGATCTTCGCTTTTACCATAGTAATGTTATTCCTGGCGCAATTTGGGAGGTTTACAATCTTGAAGCCTCCAGATGCATGACTCCTAAACCGTAATTTCTAATCTTGTAGCTAATTTGTTAGTCCTACTGAAAGGAGTTAGCCAGCATGCTTTAGGCAGACAGTAGGGCAAGGGTCCCAGAGAATCTGCAACCTTCCCCACAAGTGTTTACACTAGATGTTTTGTGCAGATAAGGGAATCTGCACAGGAGGCTTGTTCAAACATGCCCCCAGCAGACTAAGGGCCCCTATGCACACTGCAGAGGATGGGGTGAAGCCTTTTACAAATAAGGAACCCAGCCTTATCAGCTTTAACAAAAAAAAAGCGCTGTATTAAACAGAGAATGGAGCAACAGGCAACCTGCTTTCAGGACCCCTCTTTTTGCTGAGAGCTTTCCTTTTTGCTTAATAAATTCTACTCCATGCACTCTTCAAGTGTCTATGTGCCCAATTTTTCCTAGTCATGAGACAAGAACCTGGGTCTAGCCGACCTAAGGAGCAGAAAAATCCTGCATGACTACAAAGGCATTCTAGTCCCCAGGCAAGAAGGGTTTGTTTGGGGAAAGGACTGTTATTTATTTTTGTTGTAAACTATAAATTATAAACTAAGTTCCTCCCAAAGTTAGTTTAGTGTATTCCCAAGAATGAACAAGGGCAGCTTGGAGGTTAGAAGAAAGATGGAGTTGATTAAATCAGATCTCTTTTACTGTCTCAAATATAATTTTGCAATGACAGCTTCACGTGCTTTATAAGAATGTTTTGATGATTATTTTTCCTAGTTTTCCATGAAAACCCGTGATCCAAGACACAATATGGTGAACTGTTCTTTGAATGCTAGTTTGCTGGCTTCTTGAATAAAGCTAACTTCCATTTTACCAAAGCTCGTCTTTTGAGTTTTGGGCTTTCAAGGGACAAGTGGCCCAGATCTGAGTCTGGTAATACTCCCAGCCTTAAAATGTGGCTCCAGACTGCAAGTCTGGGGGAGAAAGAGCACCATCTTTTTGGTTGCCCATGACCTGGGTAGGATCATAGCTCAAATGCATGGAGGGAGCTTGGGGCCACGAAGTCCAGTTGCATGCCAAAATCCCGTGGGTAGTTTTTCAGACCCAACCACAGCAATTACAAAGGCTTTGCCTGAAAAGTCTCATGGGGAAAAACTGCACTCCCCACACCAGATTTGGGGCATAGCCAGTGCATTGAATGTCTGGATTGAGCTTCAGTCAAAGCCTCTGGCCCCCTCTGAGTCAGCAATGTTCATAAACATGTTTGTATTCCCAAATGAGGTATCTCCATTAAGAGGCCACCTTTACTGTGGGCCTCAGCTATGGCACTTTTCAGGCACCTTCTCTAAGATCTCCTGACCCTTGGTTCTCAGGGATCATAAAATAGTAAAACTGTTTTGTTTAGGGCTCCTTGGCACTGAGACAATTCCTATGCCTGCATCACCTCTCATAACTGATGCTTACCTTTGCTGTTCCCTGGGAAAAAAATTGAACATTAGGGAGCTAGCACTACTTTTTTTTTTTTTTTTTTTGGTCTCTTGACTGAATTATCATGGTAAGTGAATAAAGGCTTTATTATTTCTATTACTTCGGCTTGTTGTCCTAATTGACTACCTAAACACCTGGCAGCTAGACATGGTGTGGTGAGTAATGGAGCAGGTCATGGCTTAAGTGTCACAGACTCATGTTGTTCTTACTGATTTAGTAGATTTTCTTGAATAAATGTTTCTGTATGCCCTTAGGGCAAGTTCTAGAGATTGTAAATGATTATTTTCTATTGCTTTCACCAGTTAAAGTGTAAATTTGCTAAGAAGAGGATCCATCTAGGTCTTAACTCCACCATTTCAGAAGCTGTGTTTTTCCTGAGTTATATTCTTGTCAAAGTTGATAGTGGCTTTAACTTAGTACATCCAAGTGTTTTCTTAAACCTCAGCTTGTGTAAATTATCCAAGAGATAATGTAAAGAGTAAAGTAAAAATTTAATGGTTTTGGCTATAAAGTGGTTGTGTGTTGGATACAATGAAGTAATAAATGGGCAAAAGGGAAATGGCGTACCATGAAATCATTGCAACAAATTAGAATAACACAGGTTTCAAAGGTGTGGGCATCATTAACACACATGCTATAATTTAAAATCAGTTTACTTTTATAGGCCCCAAATAGTTTCAATAGGCTGAAGAATTGTTTCCAGGATGATGTCAGAAGTTATTTGCCGATACAGTAAAGTATAGCAACACCCCACTCTCCAAAACAAAAACACCAAAGAACCTCTCCTAGAGCCACAGAGAGTAAGCATTATTTTACAATTTCACTAAATTATGGTATCTTTAATGACATACTGGGACTGTGTTTTATCCATTTTTGTATTCTCCTCCAGATTTTGCATTATGCTCTTTGGGAACCAGAATATTTGATAAGATTTAAGCTTAGGTATAATCGCATTTACTCTTACATGTTAACAGTTTTGGTAATTAAACAAACATTTGATATAATGTTACGTATTTGGAGAAGTCCAGTGGTACATATTAAGGTTGTTGCATTGCAGTATGAAGGCTATCTTATTTTCCTTGCAGTCTCTTGTTTGAAAATAACTAAAATGTCGCACAAAGAACATTTATAACATTATATGCATTCCACTGAATGATCTAATTCATGTTCAAATAAAAGTATTGCATTTTTTCTAATTTTTTTTTTCTTTGGCATTATCTCATGGTACGTTAAAGTTTTCTAAGGAAGTCATGAAACCATTGTTGGAATGAGTGCTACAGATTGAAGTGCTTACATTCAGGGCACTAGTTTTATAGCCTCTATATCTCGTTTTTTTTTTTTTGTTTTTATTTTTTTTTTTTTTGACACAGTCTTGCTCTGTCGTCCAGGCTGGAGTGCAGTGGCGCATCTTGGCTCACTGCAAGCTGTGCCTCCCGGGTTCATGCCATTCTCCTCTCTCAGCTTGCCGAGTAGCTGGGACTGCAGGCATCCGCCACCACACCCAGCTAACTTATTATTTTTTTTTTTGTAGTTTTAGTAGAGATGCGGTTTCACCGTGTTAGCCAGGATGGTCTCTATCTCCTGACCTCGTGATCCACCCGCCTCAGCCTCCCAAAGTGCTGGGATTACAGGCATAAGCCACTGCACCCGGCCTATAGCCTTTACATCTTTACCTCATCATTAAGGTGGGATACAGGTAGACAGCCTATCCCTCCATCAGTCTAGTAATCAGCTGATTAATAGGATTCATCCACATTCAGGTATTGCTGATTTTTGCTAAGACCTGATTGTGTTATTTAGTTACCACAAAATATATAGGTACTTTTTTGGGTGTAACATGATCAGAGTGTGGATCAATCTGAAAACAAAGTAAGCAGTTAAATTAAGCATGGATAGTAAATTACACAATTACAACACAGGAGTAGATTTAGTTTTGATGGCTAGTTTAGTTTTTACTCTTCACTAAGCAGTTAGTACTTGTGATAGCTTTGTAGCCAGGGATATCAATGTCCTGTTCTGATTTGTCTCTATTTTAATCTTCCAGGATCTTAAGAGTGTCTCATGGAAATTCACAAGCTGCCTCTGTAATTTACTCAATGTTTAGTTATTATTAATGCCCCTCCTACAAATTATTAAAAATGCACTTCCTTCAGTGCTCTTGAAAATTTTGTCAAGTCATTGCTGAACCCATTATCTACTCCATTGAATCCTGTAGCCTGTATATCTTCTTGCAGACTGTAAAAAGTGTTTTGCATTGTTTTGTTTTACATATAATGCCTTTGTTAGACTCTTAAGTCTAATAAAGGTATCAGGAATATAGATATTATATATACAAATGATATATATAATATATATTCGATGATATTCAATACATTCAAGGATATTATGTATGCAACATATGGTAATATCTCTCCTCCATTTTCCTTTTAAATATACTTTATTTATTTTACAGTAGTTTGTTTGTTTGTTTGTTTGTTTGTTTGTTTGTCTTTTGAGACGGAGTCTCGCTCTATCACCCAGGCTGGAGTGCAGTGACACAATCTTGGCTCACTGCAAGCTCCGCCTCCCAGATTCACGTCAATCTCCTGCCTCAGCCTCCCGAGTAGTTGGGACTACAGGCGCCCGCCACCACGCCCGGCTAATTTTTGTATTTTTAGTAGAGACGGGGTTTCACTGTGTTAGCCACAATGATCTCGATCTCCTGACCCCGTGATCCACCCAATTCAGCCTCCCAAAGTGCTGGGATTACAGGCGTGAGCCACCGCTCCCAGTCTTACAGTAGTTTTAGTTTCTCTGCAAACTTGAGCAGAAAGTACAGAGTTATTCTATCCTCCTGATTACACACACACTCTCTGTCTCTCTTTTTTTCTCTCTCTCTCTCTACTCCAGCATCCCATACCAGAGTAGTGTATCTGTTATAATTGATTAATCTACACTGACACATAATATCACCCAAAGCCCATAGTTTATACTAGGTTTCATCTTTGTGTTGTATGTTCTCTGGGGTTGGACAAATGTATTATGACATGTATCAACCATTATAGTACCGTATGGAATAATTTCATGAGCCTAAAATTATTTGTGTTTCACCTATTCATTCCTCCCTCTCAACCAGCCCCTGGCAACCACTGATATCTTTACTGTCCCATAGTTTTGCCTTTTGCAGACTGTTACATAGTTTGAATCCTACAGATTCATATCTTTTCAGATCAGCTCATTTCACTTGGTTATATACATCTAAGTTTCCTCCATGTGTTTTCTTAGCTTGATAGCTCATTTTCTTTGTTACACTAAATAATACTCCATTGTTTGGATATGCCACAATCTATCCACTCTGAAGGACATTTTGGTTGATTCCAGATTCTAGCAATTATCAATAAAGCTGCTGTAAACATCCTTGTACAGGTTTTAGTGCAGATATAAGTTTTTACACTATTTAGGTAAATGCCAAGGAGCACACTGCTGGAATATATTATAAGAATATGTTTAGTACCAGTACCATGCTGTTTTGGTTACTGTAGCCTTGTAGTATAGTTTGAAGTCAGGTAGCGTGATGCCTCCAGCTTTGTTCTTTTGACTTAGGATTGTCTTGGCAATGCGGGCTCTTTTTTGGTTCCATATGAACTTTAAAGCAGTTTTTTCCAATTCTGTGAAGAAACTCATTGGTAGCTTGATGGGGATGGCATTGAATCTATAAATTACCTTCATCAGTGACAGACTGGATTAAGAAAATGTGGCACATATACACCATGGAATACTATGCAGCCATAAAAAAGGATGAGTTTGTGTCCTTTGTAGGGACATGGATGCAGCTGGAAACCATCATTCTCAGCAAACTATTGCAAGAACAGAAAACCAAACACCGCATGTTCTCACTCATAGGTGGGAACTGAACAATGAGATCACTTGGACTCGGGAAGGGGAACATCACACACCGGGACCTATCATGGGGAGGGGGGAGGGGGAAGGGATTGCATTGGGAGTTATACCTGATGTAAATGACGAGTTGATGGGTGCTGACGAGTTGATGGGTGCAGCACGCCAACATGGCACAGGTATACATATGTAACAAACCTGCACATTATCCACATGTACCCTAGAACTTAAAGTATAATTAAAAAAAAAAAAAAAAGAATATGTTTAGTTATGTGAGAAACTGCCTGTCTTCCAAAGTGGATAACATTTTGCACTCCCCCCAGCAATGAATATGAGTTACTGTTTCTCTATATCCTTACTAGAATTTGGTCGTGTCAGTTTTCTGGATTTTGGCCATTGTAATAGGTGTGTAGTGGTAGCTCAAGATTGCTTTAATTTTCATTTCCTTAATGGCATATGAAGTGGAGCATCTTATCTTGATCATCTGCAGTCTGTATATCATCTTTTGTCTTGCTTTCATTTTATTTCCTCCAGAGTTGATCACTGAGTTAGTTCATCCCTTTTGCACTAAAAACATCTCTAATCCTTTTCCTGCTTGCCTCAAGAATACTCACCAGCGGTACTTGTGGCTGCAGCTTTTACCCCAAGATAACTTTGCCACACAATATCTCGCTTTTATCATTATTTTTGCCACACTCTAGTATATTGACTTTAGAAACAAAATGCATCATTCTATTTACGGCATTCTGTTTTTAGTAGTGATCTTTCCATTTATAAAATGTAGTAATTCTCAATCACTGAAAATGTCAAATCTTAGAAAATGTAGGATTCCTGTGTGTGATGTTAACATTGTTCTCGAATAATTTTTGGTTGAAGATTCATTTGATATATCCAATTTTTCTGAAATAGAGGATTCTGATGACTCAGACAATTCTGATGCTAGCTCTGTTTAGAAATAGCTCCAAAAAACAGTTTTTTCATATTTTATTTTCACATTGAAAATTAGTCAGATTTGCTTCAGCTTCAAAGAGCATGTTTATGTAAAATTTAATGAGCATTGTCAGTGAGCTGCACTGTTTTTTTCTAAATGGGAAAGTCTACATACATACTCTACTCTTCTGTTGGTTGCTAACTTCTGACTCTTAATAGTGAAATCAGGTCTTTACTTTTGCAGAACTTTCTATTATTTAATTGAGAATAATTGGATTCTTGGAAATACTGCTCTTATTCCTCTAAAAAGTAGAAAAGCTCCCTATGATGCTTTCTAGCTTCCTTACATTAAATAATTTGAAATGTTGTCAGGGACCAGCATAAATGACTCTCATTTTTAACTATTTAGTTCTGCGGAACATGATGTGTGAGATATATAGGAGCTCAATTCCATGTCTGAGTGTGATCATAAATCAAATACATGGCTCACAGGATTAATTGCAATTGATATTTAATGCCCCAGCATAGAGGCATTAAACAACATGCTCCTAGGCTTTTTCTGATTTACATATTTTCATACATATACAATTACCTTCTATTTCTAAGCAGTCTCATTTATCTTGAGAAGAATAATGGAGATGCCCGAAATATGATACTAAGAACATTCTGCGAAATCATGAAGAGTGTTTCAGCAAATGTTTGTTGACAAAATTATTTTTAGATATCTAGAAATAAAAGGAAAACTATGTAGTTATCAGCAAGTTTGTGTGATGAGTGGAAAATTACTACAGATGAGATTTTTGCATTCATTAGCAATTTTCTGGCAATGTCTTCAATGAACAGCACTAAAATAAGAATCCCTGATATCAACTGCTAACTTGACAACTCTTTCGGAAGTTTTATATTATTTCAGAGACTGCTGTCTACTCAGCATTTGATCCTATATCTGGCCTATGATGGAAGATCATCTTTGAGAAGTAAGTGACTTTCAAACTTAGTTGACCAAAATCCTTGGTGAGAACTGCATTTTATGTTTCAAACCAAACACACACACACACACACACACGCACACACACACACACGAGAAACAAAAATTTTACCAGACAATACTGATGCTTACTATAAACAATGTACTCTGATGTTTTCTAGTTTACTCAATTTCATTTTTGTAAAAAAATGTTTAGGATAAACTCAGTTGATTTTATCACCAATCAATGTTTTGTTTTGTTTTGTTTTGTTGTTTCTTTGAGACAGAGTCTCATTCTGTCGCCCAGGCTAGAGGGCAGTGGCTCAATCTCTGCTCACTGCAACCTCCACCTTCCAGGTTCAAGTGATTCTCCTGCCTCGGCCTCATTAATAGCTGGGATTACAGGCACGTACCAGCACTCCCGGCTAATTTTTGTATTTATTTATTTTTTTTTAGTAGACACAGGGTTTCACCATGTTGGTCAGGCTGGTATTGAACCCCTGACCTCGTGATCCACCTGACTCGACCTCCCAAACTGCTGGGATTACAAGTGTGAGCCACAGCACCCTGCTTCAATGGGTTTTTAACTGCAATTTGATAAGTACTTCTCTGTGGTTCCTTTGCAGTCATGTGCATAAAAATCACCTATGAGACTTAGAAAAATGCATTTTCATGAACCCCAACCTAGAAATTCTGATTTAGTAGGTCTGGGGCAAAGTCAAATTAGGTCCCTTTTGGGGGGAATGCTTCTTTGTTTTTGGTTTTGGTTTTGAATTTTTTGGTGGTGTCGTTTACTGCTTGGAGAACTCAGTCTAGAGAATTTGTGTTTTTGATTGTCCTGGCACTACTCTTGGAGAACCTGTTATATCGAAAAATTCTCGTGAATATTATCCTGTGTATTTTAATTAAATATTTTATTTTAAAGTAATTATAAATTCACACGAAGGTGTGAGAAATAATACAAAAGTCTCACATATCCTTTACCCAGTTTCTGCCAATGGCAACATTTTGAGAAACCGTACTATAATGTCACAACCAGGAAATTGACATTGACACAGTCAAGATAAAGGACAATTCCAACAAATCAAGGACTTTACTATCCTATGTAGCCACACCAACATTCCTCAACACTTCCTATCCCTAACCTCTGACAACAAATAGTCCATTCATGACTTCCATTTGTTAAATTCAATAATGTTATATAAATGGAATCATAAACCATGTAAGCTTTGAGAGTTGTTTTCTTTTTCAAATTTTACTCAGCATAGTTCCCTGGAGATGCATCCAAATTGTTATGCATATCAATAGCTTGTCCCTTTCTATTGCTGAGTAGTATTCCACAATATGGATGTACAATAGTTTCTTTATC
Organism: Macaca nemestrina; assembly: GCF_043159975.1. Lineage (NCBI taxonomy): Eukaryota > Metazoa > Chordata > Mammalia > Primates > Cercopithecidae > Macaca > Macaca nemestrina. The sequence continues at coordinate 60,490,843 of NC_092145.1, forward strand.
TAATCACCCATTTATGAACAACTGGATTGTTCCCAGTTTTTGACTAATGCAAGTAAAGTTGCTAAAAATATTTTTTACATATTTCTCTGTGAAACTGCTTTTATTTTTCTGAAATAAATGTCTGGAAGTGCAATTAGTAGGCCATATATGCTATTTGCATATTTATAGTATTCAAGATTACGAAAAACCTCTTTTAGAGATATCTAAATCATTTTAAACTTTCACCAGAAATTTACAAGTGATCCAGTTTCTCTCCACCCTCAATAGCATTTAGTGTTTTTCTTATTGTTTTTTCTGGCTTAATACACTTTATTTCTAGAACAGTTTTAGATTTACAGAAAAATTCAGATGGTAGTATAGACTTATAATGTACCACACCTCCAATTTCTCCTTGTATTAGCATTTTCTTTGTTAGTATAGTGCTTTTGTTACACTTAAACTAATATTGATACATTGTTTTTAACTAAAGCTAAATTTTAACTTTATTCAAAATTTCTGATTTTTTACCTACTATTTTTGTATTCCATAATCTCTTCCAAGATACAACATTATCTTTAGTTCCCATTTCTCCCTAGGCCATTTTTGGGTGCGATGGTTTCTCATGTTTTCTTTATTTTTTATTTCCTTGAGAGATTTGAGCAGTGCTGGTCGGATATTTTGTAGAAAGTTCCTCAACTGGGATGCTGTAATGATTAGATTGGAATTAGGGATTTCAGGAAGGAAGACCATACAGATAAAGTGCCATTTTCATCACATTATATCACAGGTATACACTGTCAATGTGACTTATCACTGTTGATGTGACCTTAATCACCTGACTCAATTAATGTTTGTCAGATTTCTTTTCTGAAATTACTCTTTGTTCCCTCTCTAAATACAATACACTTTAGAAAAAAAATTATTATGTACATTCCACATTGTAAAATGGGAAGGAATGGAGAGTTATGTTACACTTCTTGAGGACAGACTATCAATATAAAATATTTGAAATACTGCAAAGATTTTTCTCTTCTCTTCCACTTATTAATGCCTTTCTAAAACTTTGAGCATTCTGATAGGTGTCATGTGATATTTCAATGGGGGTTTAATTTGCATTTTCCTAATGTCTAATGATGTTTAATCAACGTTAATGTGCTCATTTGTCATAAGTATATCCTCTAAGGTGAAATGTCAGTTTTTAATTTTGATGATGTGCTTTTGGTGTCAATTATTAAAAAAATAAAATAAAATAAATAACCTCTTTGCCTATAGTTTTGTGTTTCTTAAGTTCATGATCCATTTTTTTTTTTTGAGTTATAAGATGTGAGGATAAATCACTGTTCAACTTCTTTTTTTTCCTTAGGAATGTCCAATTCCTTCCATTTTTTTTTAAATGACAGTTTTCATTAAACTGCTCTTACACCATTTTGCTCTTACACTGTTTTGTCCCTTTGATATTTGAATCTATGCCTCTGCTATGCCATACTGCCATGATTACTGTAGCTATATCATAAACCTTACAATTAATTTAAGCACAGTATTTCTGTACACTTTTTCTCTTTTGCCAGGATAGTTTCAGCAATTCTAGAGCCTGTACTCTTCCATATAAATGTTATAATAAGCTTGTCTACAACTACAAAAAAAAAATATTCTGGAGTTTCAACAGAAATTATGTAAATGCCTGGGTTAATATGCGGTTAATCGACGTTACAATGTTGAGTCTTCTAACACATGAACATGGTATGTCTCTCCATTTATTTAGGTCTTCTTTGATTTTCACCAGCATTATATAATTTTCAGTGTATATGTCCTACATATATTATAAAGTAAGTATGTCATTGTCTTCAGACTGATTATAAAGGTAATTCTGTTATTAATTTTGAGATATCAGTCTATAGTTTTCTTTTGGGTACTGTCTTTGTCTGGTTTTGGTATCAGGGTAATATTAGCTTCATAAAATTCTAGCCTCATAAAAAAATCCTTCCTCTTTTATTTTCTGGAAGATAGTGTATATAATTAATGAATGATAATTGCTTTGTAAATATTTGGTAGAATTTTCCAGTGAAACCATCTGTACCTGACGATATCTTTTTGGGAAGCTTGTAAGTTATACATTTAATTTTATTAATGGTTACAGGACTATTTTCATCGTCTATTTGATCTTAGTGGAGATAGGTTAGTTTGTGAATTTCACGGAATTCAGACATTGAATTTATAAAAGTAATGTTGTTTGTAGTATTTCTTTGTTATTCTTGTTATGGCTGCAAAATTTATAGTGATAACCTCTATTTCATTCCTGATATTAGTGCCTTGGGTTTTTTTCTCTATTTATCTTTGTTAGTCTTGCTAGTGTTTTGTCTGTTTTTTAAATAACAAGGTTTCATTGCATTGATATTCTCTATTGTTTTCCTGTTTTCAGTTTCATTGATTTCTGCATTTGTCTTTATTGCTTCTTTCATTCCAGTTGTTTTGAGTTATTGTGCTCTTTTTGTCTCTAGGTTCTTGAGGTAAGAATTTAGTTTATTTATTTGAGGTCTCTCCTCTTTTCTAATGTATTCAGTACTATAGCTTATACTCTCAGCACTGCTTTAGCTGCTTCCCATATACATTTCTATTTTCTATTTTTATTTTCATTCAGTTCTATATGTATATTTTAAAAGATATTCTTGACCCTTATTCTTTTACCTATGTATTGTATAATACTTTGTTGTTTCATTTATAAGTATTTGGAAAGTTTTCTTTTGTCTTTCTGTTAATGATTTCTAGTTCTATTCCATTATAGAAAAAGAATATACTCCACATGACTTCAATTGTTTTATATTTTGAGGGATTATTTAGTGACCCTGGATATGATCTATTTGGTGAATGGCTGCTAGGAAAAAGTATGTGTATTATCTTGTTTCTGAGGGGGCTATTCTATAAAAATCAATTAGATTCTGTTGTTTAATAGTGTTTCTTAGTTCTTTTTTATCTTTGCTGACTTTATGTCTAGTAATTCTATTAATTGCTGATTTTGAGGTTTTGGAAGTCACTAGCTATAATTGTGAATGTATATATTCCTCCTTTTAGGTTTACCAGTTTTTGCTTTTTCTATTTTGAGCCTACATTATTTCATACATACATATCCCAGATTATTATGTCTTCCTGGTATACTGATTCTTTTTTCATAATGTAAGGTTTCTCTTTGTCTGCAATAATTCTTTTTGCTCTGGAGTCCACTGTCCACTTTATCTGGTATTAAAATAGCTACTCCTGCTTTGTTTTAATACATTCTTACATTTTATACTTTTTTCATCATTTTTCTTTCAAACTACCCAGTTTGTTAAATTTGAAGTGAATTTCTTGAAAACAAGAAGAGTGGCCTAAAAAAAAGTAGATCCCCCAGAAAGGATTGAAAGTAGCATTCATAAGAGTTTTTAAGAGAAATCATTATGAAGGAATGTAAGATGGAAAAAAAAAATAAAGCTTATGCTAAGGCATGGATTTCTACTGCTGGGAACTGGGTCTCAATTCCATTGGGGAACTTCTGATAGATGATGTGAAACATGCCTTCAGAATTGTCCCATGCTACACTCAATGATTACTGCACCAAGGATGTAAACCCTCTAACACTTCTGGCCTGCCCATTTTCAGAGCAAAGCATAATCCCCAAAGCCAGAGAATGTCCTCAGGTAGAGAAACAAAGGAAGCAATCTGTTGTCTTCAAGCAGTATAAAGAATAGGTTGAATGGGAGGAGCAGAGAAGTGTCTGCTACAGTCCAACCCTTGCACCACTTATATCCACTTATGTCCCATCTAAAGCCAACCGTGTTGGTTATGGTAGTATCCAATTATAATCCCTTAAAGAAAATAAAAGACAACAACATTGTTAAGGACACACTGTAGTACTTGATGTTGCAATTTTCCTGATATGCATATTCTGCTTTACCATAAATTATATCTTCCCTAACCCTAAGCATGCGCTTCTACTGGTCTGAGTTGTTTGCCAAGTTAAGTGACATAGACCTTCATTTTCGAAAGTTGTAGGCTTCTGCTTAATTTGCCCTTGTCAGTCCATCACTGATATAATTTCCCTTTTACTTTTAATGTACAATACGGAAGCACAAAGAGAAATGTGAGTGAATGGCCCCATTATGGATCAGCAACCCTAGCTCTTTGTGAAATTAGTTTCAATTACCACAACAAGTATTGTAACATTTTATTTGCCTGCTTTTCTACTAATAGAAGGAACTTGAAGGCACCCATTTTAGCCATCGATTTAGATTTCATTGGTCTTTTATTGTGTTTGCTAATGGAAAATTTCTCCTGCGAGAAGCAGGACCCATAGAATCTAAAGTTGCTGGAGAAGGAATCACAAATTCCTCAAGTGGGTCACTGGGAGTGACAGGGAATGTGGCATTTCTACTTTTACTACTTTGTTCCTGGACCCATGTGTTCTACCTTCTGAAGAATAGAACCATAAAATAAACATTGGCTTAAAGTGTGTACAAGATCCTGAAGAACATCTCAACTTCTGAGGTTGCCATTGATGTAGTTTGGATATTTGTCCCCACTCAAATCTCATGTTGAAATGCAATCCCTAATGTTGGATTGAGGGTCTCCTGGTGAGAGGTGTTTGGATCATGGTGGAAGATTCCTCATGAACGGCATGGGTCATCCTGTTGGTGATAAGGAAGCTCTCCTTTGAATTCCCACGAGATATGGTTTTATGGAAGTGTGTGACACCTCCCCCATCCATGATCCTGCTCTTGCTATGTGACATGCCTACTTCCCATTTACCTTTTACCAATATTGTAAGATTCCCGAAGACCTCACCAGAAGTCAAGCAGATGTTGGTGCCATGTTTGTACAGCCTGCAGAAGTGTGAGTCAATTAAACCTCTTCTTTTCATAAATTACCCAGTCTCATATATTTCTTTATAGCAACACAAAAACAGCCTAATGCATCCGTTTTCAAACTAGTGCCTTAGCTGCATCATTAGGAGACTGTTTCAATGTTCCATCAGACTGGCATCTTCTGGGTAATACAATATATGATAAGAGCAATGAAATCTTTGGTCATATTCCACGTGTGGCAACTTGTTCACCAAAAAGTGGTTTCCTTGCTCCAAGGTGATATTATGTGGAGCCCAGTGTGGATAACTATGATACCCTGTGAGTCTTTGAGCAGTTGTGTTATCAGAAACAGTGTGAATGGAGAAGGCACACCCACACCAATAATTGATATAATTTTCAGTAAAAACTAACCAATGCTTCCTGCTATGTGGAAAGAGTCTGATGTAAGCAACTTGAAACCAAGTAGCTGGCTGGTCTCTTTGAACAGTGGTACTATATCAACAGCCCAGTCTTGGTCATTGCTGTTTATTTATTTAGCCGCAGCAGTATGTACACTAGCATTGTTGATAGGTGCTTAGCAATTGAGCCTATGAATAATTGCCAATTTTGCTACCATGTGAAGTGGGTTGCATATGGCCCCTAAATGATATGTCCATATCAAATTCCTGGAACCTGTGAATGTTATCTCATTTGGAAATAGGATCTTTGCAGATGTAATTAATTAAATAACTTGAGATGAAGATATCATGGTTTACCTGGATGGGCTCTAAGTTCAATAACAAATGTGCTTATAAGAGACAAAGAGGAGAGGCAGACAGAAGAACAAGAGGCAGTGTGATATGGAGGCAGAAATTTGAGTGATACAACTAGAAACGCAAAAAAAAAAAAAATGCCAAAGATTGCCAACAGCCACCAGAAGGAGAGGGGCATGAAATGAATTCTTTCCAAGAGGTTTTGTAGGGAGTACAATGCTACTGACACTTTGGTTTTGGACTTCTGGCCTCTAGAACTGCAAAAACATAAAATTCTGTTGTTTCCAGCCACCAAGTTTGTGGAAATTTGTTCAAGCAGGACTAGAAAACTTATTCAACATGATTAATATATTTATGTATGATTAACGTGTAAGCAATGGGAAAGCAGAAAACGTAGGCTAGATGCAAACCACTAAAACAGTCATTCTTAGCCACCCGATTGTTCAGCACCCCGTCTATAGTGAATGCTGTCAGGAGGGTTTGACCTGAGACAAATCTTTACATATTTGTCTTAGCCACATTCGTCTTTCTCAAACTTCATTGTCTTCAATCTTAAAATGTTGCCGTTTCAAGACTTCTGGTGATCTGCCAAACTATTACTTCTCACTTTGGTGAAGAATTTCCTCTGTGGGCCTCAGGAGAATCGTAGTCAGATGATGATTTTATGGTCCCCATAGTTAATTCACTCTAGAATGCCCCGTCTTTCTTAGCCTTCTAAGCCTTTCCTCAATGCCCTGTTTAAACAGTTCAGACATCTCCACCTCATTTATAGGGGAGAATCTTATTTCTTCACATATATCCTAATCTGAATAATCTACCCATCTGTGTGCTACTCCCTGGCTTGCCCCCTTGCCCAGAAAATATCCTTTTATTAGTCAGGGTTCTCTAGAGGGACAGAACAAATAGGATATATGTATGTATAAAAGGGAGTTTATTAGGGAGTATTGGTTCACATGATCACAAGGTGAAGTCCCGCGATAGGCTGTCTGCAAGGTGAGGAAGTAATGGCTCAGTCCAAGTCCAAAAACCTCAAAAGCAGGCAAGTCCACAGTGCAGCTTTCATTCTGTGGCTGAATGCCTGGGAGTCCCAGGCAAACAACTGGTGTTAATTCCAAGAGTCCCAAGGCCGAAGAACCTAGAGTCTGATATCCAAGGGCAGGAAGAATGTAAGGCAGCATCCAGCGTGGGAGAAAGACAAAAGCCAGAAGACTCAACAAGCCAGCTTATCCCACCTGCTTTGTTCTAGCCATGCTGACAGCTGATTGGATGGTGCCCACTCACATTGAGTGTGATTCTTTCTCTCCCTCCCTGCCCACTGACTCAAATGCCAATCGCTTCTGGCAATACCCTCACAGACACAACCAGAAACAATACTCTACCAGCTATCTGGGCATATTTCAATCCAATTGATATGGTGTGGCTGTGTCTCTACTCAAATCTCATCTTGAATTGTGGTCCCCATAATTACCACATGTTGGGGGAGAGACCCAGTGGGAGATAATTGAATCATGGGGGCAGCTTCCCCCATACTGTTCTCGTAGTTGTGAATAAGTCTCACGAGATCTGATGGTTTTATAAGGGGTTTCCTCTTTCATTTAGCTCTCACTCTCTCTTCCCTGCCACCCTGTTAGACATGTCTTTCACCTTCCTCCATGATTGTGAAGCCTCCCCAGCCAGGTGGAACTGTGAGTCCATTAAACCTCTTTTTATTTATAAAAATAAATACCCAGTCTTGGGTATGTCGTTATCAGCAGTGTGAAAATGGACTAATAAACAAATCAAATTGACACCTAATATTAACCATCATAGCCCTCAAGCCGCAAGACACAGAAAGTCCTTAATGTGTCCAGAAATTGTTTTCAGAAGATTTGGATAGGGTGCTGACAGCATCTGCTACAACTGTTAAAGATTATAGAGTAATTAATGGACTTAAACACATCTTAATTAGAATTCTGGCTTTACTGGTTAACATCTGTGTGATGTTGGGTCACCCTTCAATCTGTCTAAACCTCAATTTCTGCATTGAAAATAATGAACTTAATATAATTGACTTTATAATTTTAATAGGAGAATTAAAATAATATCTATCCACCTGATCAGCATAAGATAATGTGTGAACTGCTCAACACAGTGTTTGGCATAGTGGTACTAAATACTGGAGGTGGAAGTAAAACCCTAATTTGTTTGACTCCATAGCCTAAGCTCTTGACCATTATGCCATATTAATTGGAAAAGAGAGGGTTGGCAGAAGTCATTCTATGTGGCACTATTTCCCCACACCCTTTGACTCCAAGACATAGGGTTTCAGGTTAAAGTAAGTTTAAACATAACATTGGAAGTTTGTGATAATTTCTGATGGTGAAATACACAACTAGGATTCAAGTTCAGAAACTATGTAATTTGTCAAGACTTTATCTGCATTTAGAGATGGGATGAATTTAACTTTCTTCATGGTTTACTAGAAAGGACTTTTGAAGTCAGTGTCATAGCAAACGTTTAATTGATTATACTTAGAAATAATCTGATTAACATGACATGTTTTGCACTTATACATGCACACAAAAAAATGACTATTTATAATTTTCTTAATTCTGAAATCTTAAATATCTTTATAATTGACATATCTCATGTTCTCCATAAGCTTAAAGAGTCCAAAGGACTATTTACACTGCAAGAGGTTCAGAAATTATCTACATTTAGCTTGTTTTTACTATCACTTTATGTTAGAAAGCAATTAACAAATGACCTCTATTATGTTGTTTCCTTTCTGTTCCAGGGAGTTCACATTAGAGTTCACTACTGGATTGCAGATGACTTTTGTCACCTTGGGAAACTATTAAACCAATCAGTTTCTTCCCCAAGGTTGGCATTAATACTGAAATTTTAATTGCACAGCAGTATTGAAGATCCTTGTAATTCTTAAAATTTTTCTCTAAAGCTCTTTGTAGCCTGCTTTTGTGTGTTTAGTATATAGGATTAGAAGAAGTTTGTTCATCAGTGTTTTAACCTTTTCCACCTCTTGGTGAGGCTGGGTGTACCTTAATAAACTGTTTCTTCTCCCCATGTATCTCTTAGGTCTAAAAAAAGAAAGGAAACAAAGTAACCCTGCCATTCCTCTTTGTAGCACATTTTCTCCTTAGTGAAGATTTTTTCTTTCAACCAGAACTGAAAGGTGACTAATTTTTTAGAATTAATTTGGGCTTTTTATTATTATTATTTTTAGTTCTCTTGGGCCATTAAAGTAATAGTTTTGAACTCTGTACACCCATGGCACTTTTACAAATTTGCTACAGACAGAAAAACAGCTTTCTGATAGAGCTGAGCAGCAGATAAACTCAACTATGGACAACATTGGGACAATTTTCATCATGTAATGCCATAGTCTAATGACTTTTGACCACTGTGAAAACTGGAAGTAGATTATATTTAAAAAGTGTGATAAACTTGTTTTATTAGCAAATTTTTCCAAAATATTTATCTCCCCTCTTTTCTTCCTTCTTGGTGACAACTTTATGTCTGCCTCTACCTTCAACACCCAATTTCAGCCTTCTTCCTCTAACATCTTTTCTCTGTGTGTGTTTTGGAATGACGATTAAAATATTACAAGGAACACAAAATTTATAGTGAAAAAAATCTAGGTTCTCACACAATTTCACTACCTGAGGCAAATTAACCAAGCTCTCTGAGCTGTAGTTTCCTTTTTATGTATAATAAAGACAGTAATAACCGTCACAGAGAGCTTATGTGAAGACTGAATTAGATCACAACTGTGAAAAGAGTTAACAAATTTCATATTTATAGTAATATTCCAAGAGAAACTTTGTCTACACTGTTGTGGGGTCCATCAATTAAGAATAGCATTATATTTGGTGCTGAAAGACCCTGACTCTGACTCTGAAAGTAGCACATAAAGAAATGTAGTCTGACTCTTTAATTTCTTTTTTTAGGCAGACATTTCAGTGTTTACTATATCCCCTTCTATGGAGTAACAAGAAGACTAAAAATATAAATAAAAGGTAAAAACCGTAGGGAGCTTCAATTTGCTTTTCTCCTCACTTCTCTGACCTTCTCCTGCAGAAACACACGTAAGGTTCCTGACATAACAGAAACATAAATTATAGCACAGACAGGAAAAAATATTTTCCCTATTAAGGCCAAGGATTGATATCCCAGTAAGACCTCTCTATGTGTGTTCTATATAAATATAACTCAGAAAAATTCGAATAGTAGATACAAATTGCAAAGTATGACTTATTTATGAAATTTTCTTGTCTTAGGGCATTATTAAGGAATTAGAGAGTGTTTAATACAACAAAATTGTATTAAAATATTTACATTCATAACTACCACTTATAGTAATCAGGTACTTAATGTGCACTCTCTATATATTCAACATTAGAAGAGAAGATTTGGGATATACAGAAGAAATATGACAAGATAATTATCAACCCTCAAATAACTTGTAATCTAGTTACAAAGATCACACTATCATACAAAAAAATTAATAGACAGAAATAAGACTAGCTCATAATTGTGGGCTAAATTATGCACAGAGCACATATCAATTTATAAAAAGAGGCATATAATTGAAGGCATGACTAGTTAGGAAACGTAGCATGGAAAAGACATGTCTTTTTTTTTTTTTTTTTTTTTTTGGAGACGGAGTCTTGCTCAGTCACCCAGGCTGGAGTGCAGTGGCGCGATCTCAGCTCACTGCGACCTCGGACTCCCAGGTTCACACCATTCTCCTGCCTCAGCCTCTCCAGTAGCTGGAACTACAGGCGCCCGCCATCATGCCCAGCTAATTTTTTGTATTTTTACTAGAGACGGAGTTTCACCGTGTTAGCCAGGATGGTCTCGATCTCCTGACCTCGTGATCCGCCAGTCTCGGTCTCCCCAAAGTGCTGGGATTACAGGCTTGAGCTATCGCGCCTGGCCAGAAAAGACATGTCTTAAGGCCAAAACTGTGGAAAAAAGTTACTATAGACCTTAGTTATATCTTCAGAAATATAGGTTGGAACATGCTAGATACTCCCTTTAGTGACTGTTTAATGTTAATGTTTGCACAGAGGCCTTTATGGCCCACCAAATCTACAGAAATTTAAATGTTATGCCACAGTTTATTTTTGAAACCCTAGCAGGTACCATAATAATTTTATGTATAAAATAGTTTTTAAGATCACTGATTTGTTTTAATCTATTTGTTGAAGACAGCATACTCTACAATTTTCAGCATAAATGAATAATATCCATATACCTCAAATATTTTTGTACTATATCAGAATAAATTTTGAATTCAGGCTCATAAAACTCTTACAAAATGGGGTATATTTTGAAGTGGATATTTCTTAGAGTAAATCGTGTTCCTGAAAATGGCACTGAGATAAAAATTATGTGTATCTAGAAAGGATGTGTCACCGGTAGTCAGTTGTGACTGAAAGTTGTCCAGGTTCTTGGAGTTTTGAATAAAGAATTGAACAAAACGCCCAGCAAAGCAAAGAAAGAATGAAGCAACAAAAGAACAAAAGCAGGCATTTATTGAAAAGGAAAGTGTATTCCACAATGTGGGAGCCTGCCGGATACAGAATATTCTTGGGTCCAAATATCCCCTAGAAGTTTCCCATTGGCCACTTCATGCTCCCCTCATGTAAATGAAGTGGTAGCCCACAATCAGTCTGATTGGTTGCAGAGAACAGCCAACCAGAGGCTGAAGACAAGTTACAAAGGTCACACTCCTGTGCAAACATCGGATTGGTTTCAGGTGAAGTTACAAAGTTACACTTCTATGCAAACCAAGACTCCGCCGGCAATCAGTCTGATTTTTTGCAGACAACCAATTTCCCATCTGCTTCACAGAAAAGGTCAAAGCGAGTAGCCTCTGGTCCTTTTGTTACTTAGGCGTGGAAAGTTAGGGATTTCCTTTCAATTTAGTTGTAGGAAGTCGGCGTGAAACAACTTTAAGTTCCCGACCTCCAGACCCTATTCTCCTGCCTCAGTTGTGCAATTAGGGGAAATGTCATAATGTAGGGCGGCATCCCCTATTATGGGCTTTCGTTCACTCAACCATTCATCTATTTATGTATTAAATAATTTGGTCTGTGCTAGTGCTGTGCTAAGTACTACATATAAAATGATGAATAAAACAGACCTTACTTTTACCCACATGGAGTTGAGTCTAGTTAGAAAGGAAGAAAATAAACAAGCAGACAAACAAATAAATGTAAAATTATATAATTTGCTATGTACTATTTAAATAAAAGGAGCCAAGAGAGATAAAAACAATGGAGGCCAGGGAATCTACTAAGCTAGTCTGCCTCAGCAAAGACTTCTTATAAAGAGGTGATGATTTCAAAAAGAAAATTTTGTGAAAACCCTGTGAAACAACATTTGAGTCAGAAGGACCAACAGGTGCATATTCAAGGAATGGAAAAGCCACTCTGGCTGGGGTATAATAATAAAATATGAGAGTGGCGTGAACTAAGATTGAAGAGGCAGCAGTGGCTAAACGTCATGGGCTCCTGTAAATCACTAGGACTTTATTCTAAGTGCATCAAATGACATTGTTGGGTTTGAAGAGGACAAGAGACACAACCTGATTTACATGCTATAAAGATTATTCTAGGTTATTTCTAGAGAAAAAATTAGAGGGAGATGAGAGAGAACAGGCATAAAGCCAGTGCTTGTCTTCATATCAAATAAACTAAAAATTGTATGCCTTTATTTCACATGGCATGATGCTTTTGGAAATATGTTTAATGAATGGGGCAGCAGAGTGACCCCTGGAATGTAAAGTCTACGAAAGCAGGGACTTTGTTTGTCTTACCATATATAAGAGGTACTGAGCTTAATACAGTACCTAGAAATTCATCAAAAATATTTGTTAAATAAATGAATTAACTCATAAGTGAATAATATAATTTTGATCTAATGTTAGTTATATATGTGATTTCTAAAAGCAATGACTATCACTTCAAGAAAAACGGTGGTGTCTCAATGCAGCAGAATTTTTAAAACATTCTACACATGGGGGTAGGATCAAATAATATCAAAGAGAAGGATGAGATCAACTTTAAAAGGAAGAAAATAACATCTGAAACATCAATGAATCATACAACTTGTGTACTGCCTATTATAAACATAAAAATTAGTAACATGAGTTTAATAGACAACGCAGTGTAACTGTGAATTATTCTGAAGTTAATTGCTCTGAAATAAGAAATGCTTGTATTAGACTGGTGTAAAAGAGATTGCGGTTTTTGCCAATAAAACTAATGGCAATTACTTTTGTCTCAACCTATAACAAGGTCAGCAGAAGATTACAACAAAGGGAAAACTAGGAAGCAGCAATGGTTCCTTGGCAACATGTATAATAAACACAATTACTGGATATGCTGTACATTAAAAAAAAAAAAAAAAAGAAAAAAGAGGAAAGGAAGTCAAACAAAACACTATCTTTAACAAAAGTCAAACATTAATTAGCTGACCTGTCTATCCTAGCATTATTATCTGGTTAGTATTTACCTAGAAAAAGGACAATGGTTTTCTACATGAACAGCTTTTCTTTAAAATATGTTTTTACTATTTTTCCACATATATAGTGATTTTGAAATCTATTAAATGATATAATTGAGATTGCAAGCTTTGCCATATATGTTTGAATTGATAAAAAGGTACGAGAATCTAATGTGAATATCTGTACAAGATCCACTTTGCAACACAGTAATAATTAAGGAATTAATGGTAAATATCAGTGTAGGCTCACATTTAGCACTAATCATTTGTTAATGCTCCCTAAATCTATGGGAATATATTTATAACAAATCGAAAGGTACAGCTCAAAAACATTTCCAGCATCTCCACAAACATCAGTAACTAACACAACACAAAGAGGAAACTATCACCAAATATAATACTCACCAAAAAAATCTCCATTTTAAAAGTAAGGAATACAAACATTTCAAGACTATTATGGCTCACATGGTTGCTAATGCAACCAGTACTATGTTTCTTGGCAAATCATTTACCAATGTCATTTGTTGCCACCTCTCAAAAATGGGATTCCACAGTTTAATGGATCTATGCTTCAAGTGGAAATGTGTAATTTGAAAGCACAGCAAGTGAGGTCTTGTTCACAGCATCACAAATCTGTGGACCTGTAGTTTTGTCTATGACACAGCAATGTGGAATGCTGTAATCTATTAGCTCTGTCTTGCCTCTGTCCTTTCAAATGATTTTCAGCAGTGAAGACTTATAACATCTGTATTATTTCTGTGTTTATAATGAAACACAGACTCATTTTAGACTAGCTCTTATTCTAAATATGACTCTACTCATCGCAATGCTTTGGTTATGAGTAAGTTTCTATATATTCTTGGAAGAGCAACATCTTCAGGCTTAGATCAGATTTGTTTTTCATTTTCTGGGGAGCCTTCTGGGACCAAAATAGATGTATAATGACTCAAGACTTATGTCTACTCATAGATTATCTCTTGATTTCTTTTCAGTGAGTCCTATTCCCATGTTCCTTTACCTCGAACAACATTTCATACAATGCACAAGTACAAAGGTATTTGAAAAAACTCTCCTCAGCACTATATTTGTGTATACCAAATTGGCCACTTGTCAGTTTTTATATTCGAGGACCTTTAAGTATAACTTATTACTTCAGATATGATTAGAATGCATTTTGGGGGATATGAAGATGTAATTTAGAAGCAGTGTCACTTTGAATAATTTTTATCAAACCAATAATTTATTGCTTGTGTAGTAGTATAAGTGTAATTTGCATGCTGAAGGCTTAATTGCATAAAAATTATGTGAGAGTGAAAGTTTACATTGTTGAAATATAATAATTAGAACATTATTTAAATAAAACTGTTGGTATTATTTACATTCTAAAACTAACAAAAGGATTGTGGTTAGAGCCAGCAAATCTGCTGCCCAAATGTCAACTTTCAAGAAATGAGGTAAAATTCAATAAAAAGCAAGATGTCTGCTTTGTAATTATTTACAGGAAACAATAAAATAAAAATAAATATGCAAATAAGCAGTTTATTTGATTTCAAGCTGGCCAAAGATCCTAACTGTTCAGCATTGCTTTTTATCTTAAATTGAGAGTAAAAGAAGTATTAGTGAAGACTATAGATACAGATGGTGCAGCAATGGATCAAAAACCAAGATGATTAGGTGTAAAGTGACTAAATTACAAAGCAAGCAGTGTGAATGAGACTTTGAAAATGCAGATCAGGGCTGGATGTGGTGACTCACGCCTGTAATCCCAGCACTTTGGGAGGCAGGCAGATCACCTGAGGTCAGGAGTTCAAGACCACCCTGACCAACATGGAGAAACCTCGTCTCTATTAAAAATACAAAACTAGCCAGGCATAGTGGCACATGCATGTAATCCCAGCTACTCGGGAGGCTGAAGCAGGAGAATTGCTTGAAATCGGGAGGCAGAGTCTGTGGTGAGCTGAGATAGTGCCGTTGCAGTCTAGCCTGGGCAACAAGAACGAAACTCCATCGAAAAAAAAAAAAAAGATGCAGATCAGTACGTTATAGAAAGCCATGCAGGAGAAAAGTCAATCAGCATTGACTGAATTCAGTCTTTAGCATATGAAGTTGTGATGGAGTTAAGTGAAAAAATCAACTGGCATGTACTTGGTTTAGAAGATTCACTTAATAAGTATGAGTTAAAAGGATATGTAGCAGAACTAAACTGAGAAAGACTGAAGGTTAGGATTAAAGAATAGTAGCATATATAGGATAACATATCAAGACTCAAATTTAAAAATTGGCTATATTCCTTTGCATTGGACCTTAAATCAAAGATTGAGCTATGAAGAATTATTAGAATTATTAGAAGGCAAGTTGTTATTTCTAAAGCTTAGTAATTGCTTTAGTGAAAAACTACCACATTCTTGTTAGTAAAATAATTTTAAACCTCTATAACCCTTACTTGATGTTACTCAAAGAGTGGAATACAGAAAACAGACCAAGTTTTCTGGATTTGAAACTTCTCGATTTCAAATATTTCTGGATTTGAAATTTCTTAGTGCAGGCCAGGAATCTGCATTTCAGCAAATCCCCTTGTGACTGTGATATGTCCTAAAGTTTAAAGAACTGCTGTGTGCCTCCTTAATATAATGTATTTGATCTTCAACATAAATGACCACTCATAAAAGAGGCTTGAGCAAAGGCATGACACAATTAGACCTATGGCTTCCATGTTAAAAATAATCTCTTGAGCAAGGGTGAAAACAAAGAGACCAATCTGGAGGCTACTGCAATAATCAATGTGGGAAATGATGGTGGACTGGACAAAAAAAGACAGTAGCAGTGATACTGTCATTCTCTGCTTAAAGTCAAACTGGTCACCTAATTCAATTTACCAAGAGTAATGCACCCAAAGGTACTGGTCAATGATCTTTGGGTCACATGTTACAAATTAGTAAAAGTAACCAAAAAAGGTAGCTCATTGCCTCTTGAAACTGAAATGTCAAGAGTAAATTTTTTTTTCAGAAATAAAACCATGCTGTAGTTTCTCAGTTTATCTCTTGATTATTTCATATTGATTTATATGTATCTCATATCTACTTCTGTTTTTGTTGGCCCATCTCTTTCCTATTTAATAAGGGCTTTCTCAGTTTGGTAGTAGGGGCTGGGAGATGCTATATCTGCAGATAGCATCAGTTTTATATTTTTCTACCCTGCAACCACAAAGTAAAAAGAAAATCTTCTTTGCCCGTGTTCATATATTAAATTTGAGAACAGGATTTTAGTTGTCTTTGGCACCTTTCTTTAGGAGAATCATTGAGGCCAAGGAATTAGGGTATTAAAAATTGTCAGGCCTGGGTGGGTGTATTAGTTTGTTTTCACACTGCTGATAAAGACATACCTCTGACTGGGAAGAAAAAGAGATTTAATTGGACTTAACACTTCCACATGCCTGGCGAGGCCTCAGAAACATGGCAGGAAGTGAAAGGCACTTCTTAAATGGTGGCGGCAAGAGAAAATAAGGAAGATGCAAAAGCAGAAACCCCTGATAAAGCCATTATATCTTATGAGACTTATTCACTACCACGAGGACAGTGTGGGGGAAGCCGCCCCCATGATTCAAATTATGTCTCACTGCATACCTCCCACAACATGTGGGAATTATGGGAGTAAAATTCAAGATGAGATTTGGGTGAGGAAACAGAGCCAAACCATATCATTCTGTCCCTGACCCCTCCAAGTCTTATATGCTCACATTTCAAAACCAATCATGCTTTTCCAGCATTCCCCCAAAGTATTAACTCATTTCAGCGTAAACCCAAAAGTCCACAGTCCAAAGTCTTATCTGAAACAAGGCAAGTCTCTTCCATCTATGAGCCTGTAAAATCAAAAGCAAGCTAGTTACTTCCTAGATACAATGCCGGTACAGGTATTGGGTAAATACAGCCATTCCAAATGGGAGAAATTGGCCAAAACAAAGGGGTTATAGGGCCCAGGCAAGTCTGAAATCCAGTGGGGAAGTCAAATTTCAAAGCTCCAAAATGATCTCCTTTTACTCCAGGTCTCATATACAGGCCATGCTGATGCAAAAAGTGGGTTCCCATGATCTTGGGCAGCTCCACTCCTGTGGCTTTGCAGGGGTGTTCCCTCCCGGCTGCTATCATGAGATGGTGCTGAGTGTCTGTGGCTTTTCCAGGTGCACGGTGAAAGTTGTCAGTGGATCTAACATTCCGGGGTCTGGAGGACGGTGGCCCTCTTCTCACAGCTCCACTAGGTGGTGTCCCAGGAGGGAGTCTGTGTGGGGCCTCTGACCCCACATTTCCCTTCTACATTGCCCTAACAGAGGTTCTCCATGAGGGTCCCACCCCTGAAGCAAACTTTTCCCTGGGCATTCTGGCATTTCCATACATCTTCTGCAATCTAGGCAGAGTTTCCCAAACCTCAGTTCTTGACTTCTGTGCACCCACAGGCTCAACACCACATGGAAACTGCCAAGGCTTGGGACTTTCACCCTCTGAAGTGACAGCCCAAGGTCTATGTTGTCCCTTTTAAGCCATGGCTGGAGGGGCTGGGGCACAGGGCACCAAATCCCTAGGCTGCACACAGCGCAGGAATCATGGGCCCAACCCAGGAAACCACTTTTTCCTCCTGGACCTCTGGGCCTGTGATGGGAGGGGGTGCCACAAAGTTCTCTGACGTGGCCTGGGGACATTTTCCCCATGGTCTTGGGGATTAACATTAAGCTTCTTGCTACTTATGCAAACTTCTGCAGCTGGCTTGAATTACTTCCCCAAAAATGTGTTTTTTTTTCTATAGTATAGTCAGGCTGCAAATTTTCAAACCTTTATGCTCTGCTTCCCTTATAAAACTTAATGCATTTAGCAACACCAAAGTCACCTCTTGAATGCTTTGCTCCCTAGAAATTTCTTCCAACAGATACCCTAAATCATCTTTTTCAAATTCAAACTTTCACAAGTCTCTAGGGCAGGGGCTAAATGTTGCCAGTCTCTTTACTTAAACATAACAAATGTTACCCTTTCTCCAGTTCTCAACAGGTTCCTCATCTCCATCTGAGACACCTCAGCCTGAATTTTATTGTCCATATTACTATCAGCATTTGGGGCAAAGCCATTCATCAAGTTTCTAGGAAGTTCCAAGCTTTCTCACATTTTCCTGTCTTCTTCTGAGCCCTTCAAATTGTCCCAATATCTGCCTGTTACCCAGTTCCAAAGTCACTTCTACATTTTTGGGTATCTTTTCAGCAGCACCCCACTCTACTGGTATGAATTTACTGTATTAGTTTGTTTTCATGCTGCTGATAAAGACATACCTGACATTGGGAAGAAAAAGTGGTTTAATTGGACTTACAGTTCCACATGGCTAGGAAGGCCTCAGAATCATGGCAGGAGCTGAAAGGCACTTCCTACATGGTGGCAGCAAGAGAAAATGAGGAAGATACAAAAGCAGAAACCCCTGATAAAACCATCAGATCTTGTGATACTTATTCCCTACTATGAGAACAGTATGGGGAAAACCACCCCCTTGATTCAAATTATCTCCCACCAAGTCCCTCCCGCTACACATGGGAATTATGGGAGTACAATTCAAGATGAGATTTGGGTGGGGAAACAGAGCCAAACCATATCAGTGGGACAGGTAGTCATGCTTATGACCAGGAGATTGGGTTATATTTTGTAAACACCATTAGAACCACAGAGTGGATAAGAGGCAGTTCCCCAAAAGAAAGAGGTTGAATTTATCAGAAAAAAGTGGAAGTAATTCCAGACCAAAAAAACGATGAGATGTTCACTATACTTTGCTTTGAGACTGAGAATTATGTTTGTATATTAGTAAAATTATCCTTCAACTTCCTTGGTAGATGATGTTTTTCACTTTAGAAAATTGTCATACCTCTAATAAAAACTTGATTATTATTTTTAATGGAAGAAATAATTCACAATGACTGCAATACTATATTCAAAAATAATACTGTTAATTAAGAGAATTATAACAATTAATGTGGTCTGGAAAATAATCATAGAACATCATCTGGGTGTTTAATTAACACTTATAGTGTGTTACTTTTTATTCTATGATAATAAATCCATTAGCAATTCTATTGGTGCAAATAAAGAAACTAATTACTTTACATTTTCATGCCTACAAAGAAAGAAAATGCATTGCTGTTATTATTGGATTTGCCTTTTGTTACAGTAACACAAGTAATATGCCATCTAATTTTCTTTTAATTAAAAAAATGAAATGTGATTATTGAAAATGACAAATGGATAATCCGTTTAGAAATCTCTTTATAATAAAAGAACAAGGGTCTTTGAGAGAAAACATGTCAATCATAACTCTTCTTCAGATTAAATATGCAAATATTAAGAATACACTAAATATAACATAAATTATGTTTTCCACATCAATTCAATGACTCAAATATTTATGGAAACCCAGTTACTGATTTTAAACAGGATGGGAGAAAATACTGAATCTGCAGTAAAATGATTTTGATTCTTGTTTCAGGTGTGCTACTGTCATGGGCAGGATTTCTAAAATGGCCTCCTAAAGATGTTTTATTCTAATCTCTAAAACATCTGCATATGATGAGACATCACTCCTGTAATTATGTGTGTTATATGGCACAGCTGACCTTGAGATAGGGAGAATATCCATGATTATTCAGGTGGTCCAATGAAATGGTATACATGAACCCTTAAGCACAGACAGCTTTCTCTGGCAGAAGCGAAGGTTAGGAAGACTGAAAGCATTAAATAATCTGATGTGCCTCTGCTGCTTGAAGATGGAGATCGCATTAGAAGGAATGTGTGCAGCTTCTAAGAGCAGATAGCCAACCCCAGCTGGTAGCCAGCAAAGAAACAAGTACCTCAATTCTACAGACAAAGGAAATGAATTCAGCCAACAAACTGAATGGACTTGAAAATACTGATTTTTTCTCCTGAGGCTTTAGAGAAGAGCCCAGACCTGTTGACATATCAATTTCAGTCTTGTACGACCCAAAGAAGATAACTCAGTTGATCCCACCTGGGCTTCTGACCTACAGAGACAGTGAGAAAATAAATAGGAATAGGTACTGCTTTAAGTTTCTAATTTGTTAAAGCAGCAATAGGAAACTAATACAGCTGCTAAGAGGTGAAGTGTGTTAAGTTCTGTGCATCTTCTTTACCATTCTGCTAAGCGAAATAGCTGGACTATATTAGTATCAGCTAATCTGAGATTCCATAAAACACTGTTTTAGAAGATGTTAATTTGACGGCTCAGACCTAAAAATTTGTAGGTTTCAAAAGGTCAACTATTTAACAAAGGCTCTGAGTATTCCTGCATTTAAATTAAAAAAAGCTATTTTAAGCTATAAGTGTTTCAATATCTTTAGTATGCATATAAATCCTATGTATTCAATATTGAGAAATTCTCAACTAGAAAATTTTAATTTCTCTTTCTAAAATTATTTCTTATAGCTCATTAATAAAATTAATGAGTACTTCATAGAAATATGTATATGATAACCATATCTTTTGATTTTCTGAGAAAATTAAGCCTCAGTTTCAAATAGTCTGGCTTCTTGTCATCAAATGTTAGTTTATATATTATAATTTTTAGTTCTAAAGGCATATTGACCAATGATGACACTTTGTGGATACTCAACAGCTAACTAATTCTAACACACTCTGCTCAAAGTGTGCTTTTTCTTAGATGGTGTGTATTCAAATATACACATTTGTAACCATATTGCACGGCTTGTGCAGTTGCATAAAGATGACAATACATTCTGAGAAATAAATCCTTAGACGATTTCATCATTGTCTAGCATTATAGAAGGTACAAACCTAGACGGTATAGCTTACTACACACTTAGGCCATATGGTATAGTCTGTTGTTCTCAGGTTACAAACCTGTACATCATGTTACTGGACTGAATCTTGTAGGCAACCGTAACACAATGGCAAGTATTTGTGTATCTAAACATATCTAAACCTAGAAAAGGTACAGTAAGAATATGATATAAATGGGGTATGCCTTTATAGGGCACTTGCCCTGATTAGATAGAGCAAGAGATTGCTCCAGGCGAACCAATGAGTGAGTGGTGAGTGAATGTGAAGGCCTATGATATTACAGTATACTACTGTAGACTTTATAAATACCATACACTTTGTCTACACTAAATTTATTTATTAAAATTTTCTTAAAAAATAAATTAGTCTTAGTTTACTATAACTCTTTGACTTTATACAGTTTTATTTTTTTTAATTTTTGACTCTTTTATGATAACACGTAGCTTAAAACCCATTGATGCCTGAGGTTGCAATTTGTTGAATTTTTGCAATCAGACCTTGGCGACGACCTTGAGCAGTAGGATATCAATAACTTTTGCATGCTTAGCGTTCCAAGGAATGGAACACCAGGCAAAAATGGGTCAACACACAAATACATTGCACAACTGTACACAAATAATTTCTTTATTATTTCCTTATCCTATATGCTTTCTTCCATTTAAAAAATATTACTACTAATATTAATACTAATATTAATACTTCCACTTTCATGCCTTGTCCCACTGGAAGGTCTTCAGGAATAATAACACACATACAACTGTCATCTCCTATGATAACAGTGCCTTCTTCTAGAATACCTCCTGAAGGAGATGCCTGAGGTCATTTTACAGTTAACTTTTATTCTTTATAAGTAGAAGGAGTACACTCTAAAATAACAATAAAATATGTAGTATAGTAAATACATAAACCACTAACATAGTCATTTATTATTATTGTCAAGTATTATGTACTGTACATAATTGTATATGCTATCCTTTTATGTGACAGTCAGCACAGTGGATTTTTTTACACTAGCATCACCACAACCATGTGAGTAATGCATTGTGCTACAAAGTTACACCACTACCAAACAGAATACTCAACTCAGCTCTGCCACTAATCCACTCTGTGTGACTTTCACTAAGACAGTTGACCTCTTTAGGTCACTAGGGAATAGGAATTTTTCAGCTCCATTATAATCTTACGGGGCTACCATCTTATGTGTGGTCTGTCATTGACTAAATCATCAATTAAAATGAGAAAGAAATACAGTCAGGTATGAGGTACATGACTGTCTTTCTTTCTCATTTTAATTTATCTGAAACACTTCAAGAAGATAGCGTCCCCAGCAAAATCACTTCTGTCTTTGCTACTTTCTTCTGATCTTTGTAGATCTGCAATCTTCTTGTCATCCAGATTTCAATGCATATACTGCTTTTCTTAAAGAAACTTATTTCTGACCGTCCCTCCAAAGCAAAACATCCAGACTCTTTAGCAACATATTTTAAGTATTTGAGTAATTTACCACTATCTTATATATTCCGCTTGTTTGCTTATTGCCTATTTCTCTTCATTATTATGTAAGTTTTGTGAGAGATGACCTCTTGTCTGCCTTGATAACTGCTTCTGAGTAATCCAGTCATAAGATCATCTGCTTTTGCAAACTTAACATTTAAACATGTAATTTTCTTGTGCTTTACAAGGTGTTTGCCATTCTAAT
This sequence comes from Macaca nemestrina, assembly GCF_043159975.1. Lineage (NCBI taxonomy): Eukaryota > Metazoa > Chordata > Mammalia > Primates > Cercopithecidae > Macaca > Macaca nemestrina. The sequence goes on from NC_092145.1 coordinate 60,513,458, forward strand.
TCGGAAACTATAAAGTCTAAAAATTTAAATAAATATATATTCTTTAATTGTAGGGTTAGATGAAGATAACAAAATTTAAAAGTGTGGATTCCTTTACAGGTTTTTCAGAAACTCAGGTTCTATAGATTTTCTTCAACTACATTTATTCTGACAGTTTAATCAGGCACCTGCCAGTGCATATTACAAAACTGTACAATGATTTTTCAAAAACACTTCTTAAAGTTGCCATGACAACCCCCAGATAATATTTTGACACTGCCACAGAATTTTAGTTTTCAGCTCCATAAACTCTAACATATGGGTTAAATGTTGATACTTCATCTATATTAAATAGTAAGTAATTTTTTTCTTTAAAATTAATTGTGAAATCTATTAAATTATTTCATTATCATACTTACCCTACTTTTCTGAAACAGCTTGGTGGACAGCACTAAACTTAGAATACTCAACCCAGCTCTTCCACTAACCCACTGTTTGACTTTCACCAAACCAATTCACCTCTCTGGGTCTCAGTTCCTCATTCATAGAATGAGGAGATTAACTACAGGACCTTTAAGTTTCCTTCTATGTCTAAATTTCTAGAAATACAAATTAAATGGCAACATGCTTGAATTTCTATAATGAAGATATTCACCTCTCTCATCTAGCATTCCACAACTGGAAATTAGTGCTTTTATTTCATATTTTATTCTTTTTAAAAATATTACAGATATATAATAGTTTTGCATATTTGGCAGGTGCATGTGATATTTTCATAAAAGCAAGCATTGTGTAATGATCAAATCAGGGTAATTGGGGTATTCATCACCTCAAGCATTTACCATTTATTTGTGTTACAAACATTTCAATTCCACTCTTCTGGTTATTTTGAAATACAAAATAAATTTTTATTTAATATAGTTGTCCCATTTGTGCTACTGAACACTAGATCTTATTCCATCTAGCTTTATTCTATAATTTTTTAACCTACTGGGATGTATAAAGATTGCAGGGTATCTTAGCTAATGTTTTATGACACATGTACAATAACTATAAATGAGAAAATACTTTGCAAGAATGTGTGTTTCCAGTTTAAAATATTTGGCCTTGACTGCTTTTATACCACATAGAGATAAGGTTATATTAGTCCCTGCTGATTTCAAGATCAAAACTGATAACTTCAATCAAAACTAATTTCTCCTTCTACCATATTCCTATGGCATATTGTTACTCTACTATTGTGTTCATTAGATTTATGTGTATATATGTCTGACTCCTATACTAGTTTAGAAACCTTGGAGGATAAGAATTGTCTCTTGTTCATCTTTGGAGAACACTTAACTCCTACAATGGTCCACTAGAGCTAGTAAAGTCTCAATAAATCTGTTGAAATAAATTGAATCAAACTGTATTAATTGAGGCCATACATTTTTAAAAACAGGAGCTCTTTTTTTTTTTACTTGCATTGAGGCTCTTATTGATCAAACCATCATCAAAAACAACAATGAGTAAAAGTGTTCACTTTTCAAATCATGTTCAGATGCAACAAAATTCCCTTCATTTTTATTTTCTCTAACCTTATATCTTATAACCTTAAGCTATGCTTATTTTTTAAAGATTTGTAACATTCATTTGATGTGTTTAACTACCATGATGTAGATAAATCAACTGTGTTTCTGCTTTTCTTAACATGTGTGATTTGAGCTCAGTAAAGAATCATGGTAAATATTTACATATTGTCACTCCTAAAAGATATATTTGATTAATTAGATATCTGATACTTTTCTAGTATTAGTAGACGTCAGAATTGTACTTGTAGACTTCAGAATTGCATTTATCTTTTCAAATAATTAGGGTCAGAAGTAGAGTTATTTGAAATGAGAAATCATCATGTAGGTATAGTATTTTGAGAGTAGAAACACAATGAAGAGAGCCAGCTTGAATTTTTATTTTGGTTTAAGCTGATATTTTTATGAATGCTTGTTATGTATGGCACAATCAGCACATAATATAATTTGGTCAGACTTATAATTGTCATAGTCTTCCTTTTTGCTTCATCAAGTTTATCAGTTTTGGTCTGTAAAGAAAGTTGTGTACTTAATTAGAAATTTGCCATATTCGTAGAAAACACTTTAAGTAATCTGTCAGGATGAGCATATGTGGGTATTGGAATCACTGTGCAATGTGGCAACTTAATTTATAAGATTATATTTTCAGATTGATACATGAATATATCCATTAATATACCCTAAGGAAACTCATTTATGTCATAGATGAATTAGAGATCCAGAAATCTAACCTAGAATTAAAAGATTGGCAAATAATAGTATAAACAGTACAAAATACACAGGTTAAGTATTTGGTCTTTATATGCTTAAAAAAGGTAATTGTCATTTTTTACTTTGTGAGATACGTTCAAATACAGTAGATTAGACTTAGTTGTGAAATTATCATAAAATGACTGATCATTTCACATGAAATGATACTATAAAGTAAGACATTATTTATATAGACAAGAATACAGGACCATTGAGGCAAAAAAAAGTTAACTATCACTGATTTTTAAAATGTCACTTCTAGCTATTTAGCACAAAAAGTGAACGCTGTTAAATAGGGTGACCAAGTTATGATCAAAAAGCGATCTGTTTAGTAATATTAACATCTTGCATTATCAAGTCTTACATTGAATTTCAAAGCACATTCACATATATTATCTCATTATCATTTGCTCTTCACTAGGTTGTTGGGTAGGATTAACACTTCCACTTTACACAAAAAGAAAAAGCTCACAAAGGTTGAGTTACTCATCTAAGATTTCATAACTAATGTGAGAAATCTAATGAAGCAATATATAAATCTTTTTAAAAAGTATAAATTTCATTATATAAGCTTGACTAATTTATTACAGATGAACAAATGAACTAACTGCCACTAAGGATGATAACAAAGAGATTAAGGTAAAACTGTAAAATAAGTTTGTCCTTATTTTGTTTGTTCTTATATAGCAGAGAATTACATACTAGAGAACTGGAACCGTAGATTTTGCACCCGCGTGACTAAAGAAGCCACCAAAAAGAGAGGTACACACACACACACACACACACACACACACACACACCTTTCTGACCTATTTTGTTCTGAAAATAAAAAACATACTGAATAAAATACGCTTTTTAAAAACATTATAAATTCACCCATTAGCTGGTAGGAAAGTGAGAATATTAAAATTCAAAAACTTAATTAAAAGCAGAAAAATGTTGGTCTGCTCTTAAGATACTTTCCATACCAGATAACCTTGTGTTTCAGTTTTCACCTACTCACAGGTAAAGTGGTACAGGACAAAAATCCCAAAGACCACCCACAATTCGGAGTCTAATAGAATAAGCCCTCCCTCACCAAATAAAGTTGGAGCTCCCAAGTGTTTTACCCTTAGTATTAAGTGTAAACAAGGAATAGACATATACATTCAGGGGACTAGAAAGAGAACTTGCTGGTTTTGAAGAATCATGCTAAGTAGAAGAAAAAAACTACATTTCCCTTGATAATTTATAGCAATAACGTTACCCTCATATGGCTTTGCAGCCTACATTTTGTACTACCAGAGTGGTCCAAAGAACATCATGTTTAGAGTTTAATTAAAATTGTTCCTAATTGGTAATGCTCCAATATGCCAAGAAGAATCAATCCCAAAACAGTGTTTGGAAGGATAAGAGGTTAAAAGAGATGGATATTAGTGTACAAATATCAGAATTTTAGAAGGAGAAGAAAGGGAGAATGAAGCAAAGGCAATATGTAAAGAGACAATTACTGATATTTTCCCCAAACTGATAAAAGACAATATTCTACAGATTCAGATATTCTAATGAGTCCCAAGCATGGTAATTAAAGAAAATATACAATGCATCTGCAGAATTCAGTCTATAAAAAATGTAAATTATATGAAAAAGCAAAGCATATAGATGAAGAGACTTATAAGAGACTTATAAGTATATTAACCAATTATAAAGAATGTTATTTGATGCTGATTCAAACAAACAGTTTAATATGGTTTGAATATTTGTCCCTTCCAAATCTTATGTTGAAATGTGACCTCTAGTATTGGAGCTGGGGCCTAGTGGGAGGTATTGCATCATGGAGGCTGATCCCTTATGAATGGCTTAGTATTATCCTCTTGGTGATGAGTGAGTTCTTCCTCAATGAGTTCATATGAGAACTGGTTATTTAAAAAAATGTTTCACCTTCTCCCATCTCTCTCATGCCTGCTTTTGCCATGTGATACCACCTGCTCTTCCTTTGCCTTCCACCATGATTGTAAGTTTCCTGAAGCCCTCACCAGAAGCAGATGCTGGAGCCATGCTTGTACAGCCTGCAGAACAGTGAGCCAATTAAAACTCTTTTCTTTATATATTATCCAGACTCAGGCATTTCTTTATAGCAATGCAAGAATGGGCTAACACATAGTTTAAGAGAGAAAAATGCACATTTCAAAGACTATCTGAATAACTCTATGATTGTATATTTAATCATATTAAGAAGTTATTATTAAAATTTGGGGGTATGAAAACACTAACATGGTTATGTTTTTATAAAAGAGTTTTTATCTCTTAGAGATACTTCTTAATTTTTTCTTGGAAAAAGCAATACCTGGAATTTGCTTCAAAATAATCTGAGGATTCAGAAGTAGAGATGGCCATAATTATAGATAAAACAAGACTAACTGTGAGTAGATACATATTGTAATGGGATGAGGTGTATGCATGGGAATTAATTAAACTGTGATTTCTACTTTATCAAAATATAAATAAAATTGTTAAAAGAAATATAAAACTAGACAGCAGAGTGAAACTTCAGAACACTCACCTTCCTAAAAAAAAAAAAAAATAGATCATTTAAAAGCAGTCAAAAAAAGACAGATTATTTAAAAAAAGACAGCTAACTTCTCAACAGTAAATATAAAAGCCAGAAGATTTTAGAATAATGTTTTCAATGTGTTGTGAGGAAATAACTAAGCTAAATTTGCATGTTCAATGAAACTCTCTCAAAAACAAGGGGAAATAAAGATAGATGTAGGCACAAAATAAATAGTTTGCAAACAAAAGATTCTATAGTAAATTTTAAGGAATTCAGTTTTAGACAAAAGAGAAATAATCTCAAGTAAATATTATAAGTATGAGGGTAAATCTACATGAAATTGAAAATAAAACTGACTGAAACTAAAATAATGATATTTTTCATGACTTTTCTAAGGGGATCAGCAAATGAGTTATAATTAAAATACATAAAATCAAATGCATATGTTAGGCATTATCATAAGTAAGGACTTTTAAGGATCTTGTTACTGATCAGGAGGATAAAGAAATATCATTTTTTACATTAATAAGTTAAGTATACATTTAAAAAACTCTAGGGTAACCACTAAAGAATAGAAGAAGAAAATAGAATGTAAGCTAGTAAGAAAAAAATAGTGAAAATTATTAAATCTAAAAAGAGAGAAAATGAACACTAAAAGGAAGACAAAATATAAAAGTTTATGGTAGATATATACTCATATATGTAAATAATGTGCAGTTATGTACTACATAACAACATTTTAGTCAATGAAGAAATACATATACCGCAATGTTCCTATAAAATTATAATACTGTGCTTTTACTGTATTTCTATGTTTAGATATGTATAGATGCACAAATACTTACCATTGTGTGACAACTGCCTGCAGTATCCAGTTTAGTAACATGCTATACAAGTTTCTATGCCATATAGCCTATGTGTATAGCAAGCTATAACACCTAGGTTTGTGTAAGTACGCTCTTTTATATTCATACAATAAAATTGCCTAAAGATGCACTTCTCAGAAAGTATTCTTATTATGAAGTGACATGCTATAAATGTAAAAGGTGTAACTACTCAAAAGAAAATATTCAGTTTATATGGGACTCTTTTAGAGAACCACGTACAAGGGTTTCTATATGAGAACAAAAGCATACAGAAATCTTAAAAGGAAATGGATGAGAAAAGAGTTACACAAGGAAAATATTAATCTAAAAAAAAATGCAGCTATGTTAATATTAGCCAGACTACACACTAATGAAAATATATTAGCGGAAATAAAAGAGCATCAAATTATTAAAATGTAAAATGTAATTTACAGAAAAAATATAATTCTAAACTTGCATGACTTACTGCATAACATAAAACATAGGAAGCAAAAATAGACAAAATTTCAGGATAAATCAAAACATCCACTATCATAATGGGAGGTGATAATAATGTTTCTTTAAGCAAGGTATCAGCGAACTATGCCACACAGACCAAAACTTTGTCTGTTGTCTCTTATTGTAAATAAAGATTTACTGCAAATCAAGCATATCCATTTATTTAAGTATTATCTATGACTTCTTTCATGTTATGATGACATAGATAAGTAGTCATAAAAGAGACCATAGATCTAAAACGTTTATAATCTGATCCTGTTGAGAGAAGAAAATGCCAACCCTGATTTAAAGTTAGATGTTATCCAGTAGGATGAAAACAAATCAGTAAGAATATGTAAAAGATTTTAAAAACAATAATGAGACATTTAATAAATATATAGAGAGGTTTCCACCCAATAGATTCAAGATACATATTATTTTCACAAAAGCTGATTCCAACATAAAGTGTATATGGGGCCATAAAGTAAGTATCAAACAATGGGTACTCAGGGACTTCAAGATGGCAATCATCAACACTGGAAACTTCTAATGTAATCACCCAACAGATACTTCCTGCCATTTCATCAAAAAAATATTCACTGATACTGTAGCATTGCAATAGAGAAAAACTTAAATTGACATGAGGCTGGCCCAAGCTGGAGAACTGGAGTTATCACTCAAATTAATCTTCCTGAAGGTTTGGAGGTTAAAGTTTTATGGACAATTTGGGGAACAGGGGCTAGCAAATGGATGGTACTGATTGGTTGGGAATGAAATGTTAGGGGTGTGAAAAATGTTTCTTGTGTGCTGAGTCTGCCTCTGGGTGGGACCACCAGATCAGTTGTGAAATGAGTCATGAGTCTGGGTGGAATCAGTCTGAAATATATCCTCAAAAAAACAATCTTAGGTTCTACAATAGTGATGTTATCTATAGGAGCAATTGTGGAAGTCACAAATCTTGTGACCTCTGGCCACATGACTCCTAAAGAGTAAGGAATTATAAAAACTACACCTGTACCTTAGCAGAGTTCAGGTTTCTCCCATAATCCTATGTGGTAGCCTTTCATTAATCTTACAAAAATGATTTTCAGTCCCTGGGCAAGAAGGGGGTTAGTTTTAAGGAAGAACTAATATCATCTTTACTTTCATGGTTAAACTATAAACTAACTTCTTTCCACAGTTAGGTTAGCCTATGCCCAGGAATGAGCAAGGACAGTTGGGAAGTCAGAAGCAAGATGGAACAAGCTGCATCAGATTTCCTTCACTGCTATAATTTTAAAAACACAGTCTCAGAAGAACAGTAAGGGAGGGACACAAGGGTTGAAAAACTAACTGTTGTGTACTATGCTCAGTATCTGGGTGACGGAATAAATCATACTCCAAATTTCAGCAGCATATAATATGCCCAGATAAGAAACCTGCAGAGGTATCCTCTAAATCTAAAATAATATTTGAAATTATAAAAAGGATAAATTTCAAAGAACTCAGTGACAAAAATGTTATTTTCTGACAATGACACAATTACTGAGAAATAAACAACAAAGAAGAATTCAGAAAAAAATTGTTAACACTTTTATGTAACTCATGAGTTGAAGAAGTAATCTAAAATAATTTTAAATAAAATAAAAATATCAACTGTCAAAACTAATTGGGTGAAATTAAAACAGTATTTGGAATAAAATGTATAGATTTTATGTATAATCCAAAATAAAATATTATAGACTTATGCTAAGAATCCAATGAAAACCATTAAAGTCAAGTAAAAAAAAATGAAATCTAAAGAAATAGAGGAAACAAACAAAAAAAAAACAGATAGCAGAACTTAATAAATTAGAAGATTAAAAAATGGAGTAGATAGGACCAAATAGTCACAAGTTTATTTAAAAAACAAACTAATAAAATCGAGAAATCACTGATCAACAAGAAAGGACAGACAGCAAAAATAAACAATATTATGAAAGGAAAAGGCTACAAGTTTGCAGATACAGAGATTAAAAATATTAGAGTAAATTATGAACAATTTTAAGTTTTAAAGCATTATATATAATGCATCAGTTTGTAGAAAATTATATCATACCAAAACAGACTCAAAAAGAAATAGTAAGGTAATAACAACAACAACAAAACGATGAAGTAGGAAGTTACACAAAATTTCTCCTCCATATAATTAATGAGAACACTAGCAAAAATTGACAAAATTAACTTTTTTAAAACTCTGAAAATTATTCAATGACTTGCAGCTATCTGGGGAACATTTATTTCCATCAGCTCTTCTAGGGCCTTGAAAATCAACAACCTGCCATTATGATAAAAAACAGCAGCCTGACAGCTAACAGAGGAGACAGAGAGGGAGTGAAGCACTTTTAAAAACACATTCCAAGGGATATATTATTATTTGATCCATCTGATAGTTTCCTGGAAGATTCTCTCTACTCAAAAAGGCTCTTATATTTTACATGATTCAGAGCTCACCCATTACAAGCACTTTTTCCCTGACATCTTTCTCAGGAACAATCAGAGGCAATTGTTAAACATCATGGTTGCCTAAGGCTGTAGGTAAGAGTTGGAGAAAACAATAATCTAATCAAAAAGCTTTAAAAAGGCAGATAACACATTAAATGCTTATAATGAGTTTGTTTTGTTTTTGGGTTTTGTTTTGTTTTTTTAGTTTGTTCGGTTGGTTGGTTGTTTGTTTTGTGGGACATGGTTTCACTCTCATCATCCAGGCTAGAACGTAATGCTATGATCTTGGCTCAATAAAACCTCTGCCTCCTGGGCTCAGGCTAAGTCAGACATGTAAACATCCTTGCTGAGAACACATAAACAGAGACACTTTACGAAGACTGGAAGACTAATTGATTCTGGGAATTTAATGTATCTCTGCCCAATCATTAAATGACTGTTAAGCTAACTAAATAAGACTTCAGTGACCACACATGACAAAGAATACAGGCTTTACAAAATTAGCTTTAAAGAGTAACTAAATAAAAACTAATAACAAAAATGAACAAAAAACTGTAAAAACAAAACCTGGGGAAAGTGGCAATCTGATTTTCATAATTGCCATATTTTTGTTTAACTATGAAAATGCTTTGATAGAAGTGAACATGTAGCAAGAAGAACAGCAAGTGCATGCACAGAAAGACATGGCTATCAGAACAGATTGTGAGTGAACAAATAATTCATACTGCTTTTGCCCTTCACCCAGCAACAGAAGGCTCTAGTTACTAGGTGCAACTAGAAGTGAACCTCCTCCCTAGTTCACTTCTCAAATTGTTCATGTTGCTCTCAGCCCCAATGCTCAATTTCATCCATGCTCTCATTCACATGTGGGTTCAGGAAGGCCTTGCACCTAAACATGGCTGTGAACTGCTCTGAAATGCACCTGAACAACTCCTGGATAGTAATGTTATTGCCAGTGAAGGTGGTGGGCATTTTTAACCTTGGTGGTAAGATGTCACAGATGGCTATTTTCACACTGTGGGGGATCCAATCAGTAAAGTAGCTGCTGTGCTTGTTTTGGATGTTAAGCATTTGCTCATCTGCTTCCTTCATGGCCATGCAGCCCCTGAAAATGACAGCCACCACTAGGTAGCAGCCATGGTGAAGGTTGCAGGCAGCCATCATGTTCTTGGTGTCAAATAACTGCTGGGTGAACTCAGTCATTGTCAAGGCTCAATACTGCTGGCTGCCCCAGCTGGTCAGTGAGGCAAAGCCAGGCAAGAAGAAGTGCAGGTGGGAAAATGGGACTATACTCACGAACAGTTTCTGCAGTCAGCATTTAGCTGGCCAGGGAAGTGCAGGCAGGTGGTGACTCTAGTCATAGCAGCAGAAACCAGGTGGTTCAGATCACTGTAGGGGGCTGTGGGCAGCTTTGGGATTTTGAAGCAGATGTCATGGGGAGCTTCATCATAAAGGCATAAAGTCTCATATGTGTTTTCTATGAACTGGTGGACTGACAGGGTGGCACTATAGGGTTCCACAACCATGTCTAACACTTTGGACAAAGGCAGTACACTGAATGTGTTTATGATCTTATATGGGTACTCCTCCTGGATCTTGCTGATGAGAAGGGTACTCAACTCACACCTAGTTCCTCAACTTAGGGAGTGGGTCAGCTGAAAACCCTGCAGGCGGTCACAGCTCTTAGCCTCCTTCATCACAATGTCCATCATCAACTCCACCAGCTATTTAAAATGTCCAGATTTCAAACAAAAATCATGAGACATGCACAGAAATAATGTGGCATGGCACATACACAGAGAAATTTAAAGTCAATAGAAACTGTCTCCACACAAGCCCATAGGTCAGACTAACTAGAAAAGACTTAATTGAACTACTTTAAAAATATTCAAGAAGAAAAAAGGAAAGTCTAAAAGCTAAAGGAATGTTTGCAAACAATATCTTACCAAATAGAGAAAGTCAATAATGAGAAATTACATAAAAAAATATATTCAAATAGAAATTCTGGAGCTTATACCTATAATAACTTAAAAATTACTAGAGAGAATCAACAACATATTTAAGAAACTAGAAGAAATAATAATAACCAATAAATCTGAAGATAGATCAATTCATATTATGCACTCTGAGGAATAAAAAGAAAAAGCAATGAAGAAAAATGAACACATCACAGACCTATGGTGCATATTCAAAATGCTAGAGAAAAAATACAGTCAATAAACAATCATATATCCAGAAAACTATCTTTGAGGAAAAAAAAAAAAAAAAAGAACTGATGACATTTTCCAAATAAACAAAGACTGAGAGAAGCCTTCACTAGAAAACCTACCCTTCAAAAAATACTAAAGGGATTTCCTTAGATTTAAATGAAAGAACAGTAGGCAGTAATTAAAACCAACATAAAGAAATAAAAGGTTCCAGTAAGAGCAACTCTGCAGATAAATATTGAAGACAGTTTAAATGTATTTTTTATTTGTAATATTTTTCTACTCCTAATTTCAAAGACAACTGCATAAGGTACTAATTATGAATTTGTTCTGTGGTACAGACAATGTATAAGAAGGTAATTTTTATGTTAATAGCAGTACAAAGGAGGGAAAGATAATGATATTTTCTATGATCTGAATGTTTGTGTACCCCCAAAATTCATATCTTAAAATTGTCACCCCCAAGGTGATGGTATTAGGAGGGGTTAGAAGGAAAAGCCTTTAGAAGGTAGTTAGATAATGACAGCAGAGCATTCATGAATGGGAACAGTATCTGTATAAAGAAGGCCCAAGAGAGCTGTCTTACCTCTTCCACCATGTGAGGAGATTGTGAAAAGACACCACTTATGAATGTGAAAATCGGCCCTCAACAGACACTGTATTTGCTGGCACCTTGATATTGAATTTTTGAGCTTCTACAATTGTGATTAATAAATTTCTGTTGTTTATAACCCACCCAGTTTATGGTACTACGTTACAGCAGCCTGAATGGACTAAACAGACAATTGGTATTGAAAGTAGGGTGCTAGTATAACAAACACCTAAAAATGTGGAAATGGCTGTGGTATTGGATAATGGGTAGAAGCTAGAAGAGTATGTGGTACATGCTAAAACAAAAAATCCTACATTGCTGTGAATAGATCATTAAGGGATATTCTAGTAAGAGCCTAAAAAAAACTAGAAGAGCTAGAATGAAAATCTCAAATTTCTTAGAGAATATTTAAATAGTCACAAACAGTGTTCACAGAAATATGAACACTAAAGGCTATTCTGATGATGTTAATCAGAAATGATGAACATATTGCTGACAATCGGAGAAAAGTATATCTTTTTTACAAAGAAGCAAAGAACATGACTGAATTGTGTTTCTGTCCAGGTGTTTTGTGGAAGGTAGAAACTTTGAGACATGAAATTTGATATTTGACTGAGGACAGTCATAAGTAAAATGTTGAGGGTGTGGCTTTTCTCGATTGCCACTAGAAAATTTAAGAAGAGAAAAATAACTTAAAGATGAATTTATTAATCAAAAGGGAAGCAGAATGTATATAATTGAAAAATTATCAATCTGTTTATATGGTAAAAAAAATGAGAAAGCATGTTAAGGAAAAAACACTAAAGGTTTGGTCAAATGATCATTTGATAAGATCAGTCACCCATCTAAACAGAATCTAAGCTCTCTTTTCAAAGACAAAGGAAGAATAACCCAAAAGACAATTTGGAAATTGTCAGGGCTGCCACTCCCATCACAGGCTCACAGTGCATAAGTCCTAAAAAGTATGGGGCCACTATAAAGAATTTCCTTTAGGGCAATGCCCAGAGGAGCTGTGGGAGTGGGAATGTTCTCATAGCCCCAGACTAATAGAGCCATTATCATGTGATCTCAGCCTCAGAGAATAGCAAGCACGTGTGTCAGGTACAGACATGTGCCATGAAGATGGGGGTCACTGCAAAGAACTGCTAAGAGAATAGGACCTAGACACAAAGTTGCCTTGGAGACAAGATTGTCCAAAGCAGTAGGCCCAAGGCCACTGTCCCAGTGTGTCTGGAAGGCAGGACTCACACTAGTTGATTTGGAAGATGAAACCAGAGTCCCCGTAGTCCAAGAGGGTATAACATCAAGTCAAAGAAGTTGGTTCTCAAGACTTAAGATTTAATGTTGTCTGACTTTTGGTTTCAGGCTTACTTGAGACCTGTTATCTCCTTCTTTTTTCTCATTTCTCCCTTGTGGAATGGGAATGTATATCCTATGGCTGTCTCACCATTATATTTTTGAAGCACATAACTTTTTTTTTCCATTTCAGAAAAGTTAAAAAGTTCCTCCACAGCTGGAGGAAAATTTGCTGCAGGATCAATTGTATCTTTAGTGTCACACGTATCTGATTTAGATGATATGTAGATGACACTGTGAAGTTCATACTTTTGAGTTAATGCCAGAACTAGTTAAAACTTTTGGGGCTCCTTGGATGGAGTAGATGTGTTTTTTATGTAAGAAGGACATGTAATTTGTGAGGGGTAATGGTGGTGTGCTATGTTCTGAAAGTTTTTGTTCTCCCAAAACTTATATGTTGAACTTCTAACCCCCTAGGATATACTATTAGAAGTTATGGTTTGGGAAGGTGATTAGGTCACAAGGGTGGAGCCCTCATGGATGGGAATAGGGCCTTAATAATAGAGGCCTAAGAGAGACGCTACTGTGTCTTCTACTACGAGAGGACGTAGCACGAATGCATTCTCTATCAGACAGAAAGCAGGCCCTCGCCAGACACTGAATCTGCTGATACCTTGGCATTTGACTTCTCAGCCTCTGGAACTATGACAGATAAATTTTGACTGTTTTTAAGCTACTCAGTGTATAGTATTTTGTTATAAAAGCCCAAATGGACTAACACAAAGCTGTATAGAGGTAAAGTTTTTGTATATAATTGAAATTAAGTTGTCATTAACCTAGACCAGATTGTTACTAAATCAAATGCTAATTATAAGTGGCAGGATATCCATATACTAAAACTCAAAAATATTAATTCTTCACAATACTAATTTCTTCCCAAAAGGGATCCATAGATTCAATTCAATCCCTATCAAAATATCAATGAGATTCTTCAGAGATAGAAAAAACAGTTCTAAAATATACAGTGGAACCACAAAAGACCCTAAATAAACAAAACAATCCTGAGCAAGAGAATGAAGTTGGAAGTATTACATTACCTGACTTCAAAACATACTATTAAGCTATCATAACCAAAAGAGCAAGACACTGACATAAGAACAGATACATAGGCCAATGGAACAGCATAGAGAATCCAGAAATAAATCCACATATTTACAGTCCACTAACTTTCAACAAAATTCTGATGAGAACTAAGGGGTAACTTCAACTTCACCCTCTGAAGGTTCACTAAAAATCAACTGACTAAAGGCAGATTAATAGGAGAAGAGGCATACAAATGTATTTACGTTCATGAAAATCATACAAGAACTCAAAGAAGTGGCCAGATGGCCGAAGATTTTATACTATTTAGGTTACAGAATAAATGGAGGTTCATAGCATGACAAAACATTTTATGGTGGCAAAACAGGTTATGAGAGGTGAAGAAGAAAAGGCCTGGCTAGCAAAGATAAACTTATTATGTATATTAAACCTCACAGTTACCAACCCTAACAGAGAATAGATAGTAAATGTTTGTTTCAGACTTTTAATAGCATCAGAATCTCAGTAGATCTTTCCTAGATCTAGACAACAGAGAGCTTCAGAGAAAGCCTGGCTATATCAATGCAGATTTTTTTCTACTTATGCAAATTTCCCACACAAAAGACAGATTTTCAGGGCTACTTCTGTTGACAGGTCCTCTGAACATGCATCTCAAAATATATCAAAAAAGTATTTTGGGGGGTAAAATGTTTTGGTTTCCTTCAGGTACCAAGAACATTCCTTTGGGAAAGGGCACCCTCTTCAATAAACGGTGCTGAGAAAACTAGATATCCATTGCAGAAGAGTAAAACTACACCTATATCTCACCATCTACAAAAATCAACTCAAAATTGCTAAAAGCTTAAACATAAATGCGAAACTATATTACAAATTGATGAAAACATGGAAGAAATGCTTCACAACATTGGTCTTGGCAAAGATTTTTTAAATAAAACCTCAAAAGTACAAGCAATAAAAGGTAATACAGACACATGTAACAATATCAAACTAAAACACTTCTGCACAGTAAAGAATACAATCAATAGAGTGAAGAGAAAACCAACAGAATGGGAAAAATATTTGTAAACTTTGAGAAAAAAATAATATTTAGAATATGCAAGGATTCATATAACTCAACAACAAAACAACAAATAACCTAATTTTAAAATGGGCAAATGAGCTGAATAGACACTTTTTCAAAAAATGACATACAAATAACCAACAGGTATATGAAAAAATTTCAACGTCACTAATTCTCAGGAAAATGCAAATCAGAACCACAATGAAATATTATCCCACCTCAGTAAAAATGACTATCATCAAAAAGACAAAAAATAACAAATGCTGGTGAGGATGTGGAGAAAGGGGAACTCTTATATACTCTTGCTGGGAATATAAATTATGGAATACAGTATAAAGCTTTCTCAATAAACTAAAAATAGAACTACCACACAATCCAGCAGTCTCACTACTGGATATCTATCCAAAAGAAACAAAATCGATATATCAAAGAGATATCTACACTCCCATGTTCACGATGGCACTATTCACAATAGCCAAAATATGGAATCAACCTAACTCTCAATAAAAAGATGAACGAATCAAGAAAATTCTTATATATACACAATGGAATACTATTCCGCCACAAAAAGAATACAATTCTGCCATTTGTGACAGCATGAATGAACCTGAAACAAATTATGTTAAATGATGTAAGCCAGGCACACAAAGACAAATACTGCATGATCTCACTCACATGTGGAATCTAAAAAGTACTGGTATCTGAAATAGAGAGTAGAATAATGGTTACTAGAGGCTGGGAAGTGTGTTGGAAAAAGGATAACCAGAGGCTGTTAAACAGAGATAAAATTACAGTTAGTTAGAAGTAATAAGTTCTAGTGTTCCATAGAACTACAGGGTGACTGTAATTAACAATTTGTTGCATATTTTCAAATAGCTAGACAGCAAATTTTGAATGTTCCCAACCCAAATGAAAGATACGTATTTTAGATGAGAGATATGCTAATTGCCCTTATTTAATTATTACCTGTTTTACACAAGTATTTAAATATTACAATGTACCCCAGAAATATCAACAATTATTATGGTAAATTAAAAATATTACTCAGAGGAAAAAAAAGTTGAAAAATTACAGTAACAATAAAAGCTCTCAGGAGTCTAGTCCTGAAACGAAAAATCTGTTAAAGGCAGTTGGCTTCATTAAGTGCGTGTGAAAGATACAAAATGACTCAGGAAGTGTGGTTATCACAGTATAAGAGGATTTTTATTTTCTTCAAATAATATACATAGAAATAGATCATTCTATACATGATGATATTTTAATGCTATTGTTATCTTTTTGTATATATGTGGAAATGCAGTGCCAACTCAAAAGTAGGCTTATAAAAGAGAAACGAGGGCCGGGTACCGTGACTCACCCCTGAAATCCCAGCACTTTGGGAGGTCGAGGCGGGCTGATCACGAGGTCAGGAGATCCAGACCATCCTGGCCAACATGGTGAAACCCCGTCTCTGCTAAAAATACAAAAATTAACTGGGCGTGGTGGCGCGAGCCTGTAATCCCAGCTACTCCGGAGCCTGAGGCAGAAGAATTGCTTGAACCAGGGCGTCAGAGGTTGCGGTGAACCCAGATGGCTCCACTGCACTCCAGCCTGGCGACAGAGGGAGACTCCTTCTCAAAAAAAAAAAAAAAAAAAAAAAAAAAAAAAAAAGAAGAAAAAAAGAAGAGAGAGAGAGAGAGAAATTATTATGTGAACATGGAAATCTATTTCCTTAAGTTTGTGTGTGTGTGGGGGGGTGTGTATGAAGGTGAGTACCAACGTGTAAGAGATAAAATGAACATAAAAAATTTTCTGGGAAGAATAATGCAAGTAAGAGTTGCTTGAGACTTCTGAGAATATTGGATATTTAGCTGAAACAAAGAGATCAAATACATGATCCTCAGATTTTGTACCCCCTCATTCATATATTTGCTTTGGTATTAGCAAATTAGCCTCAACTGATTCCCAAGAGATACTAGAAGTCTGGAAAGGGATCATAGTTTGTGTAATCTCTAATATAATACTTGAGTTGTTTTGTTGTTATTTGTTTCTTTATTTGCAATTTAACTTACTTTGTGTTAGGTACTGTTCTAATCACTTGGAATACAAAATTGAGCTAAACAACCAAAGCTTCTGTCCTCATGCGGCTTAGATTCCAGGCCTAAAAGAATAAATACAATAAGAACCAGCAAAATCAATGAGTAAATTCCATAGTATATTTTAAGATGATAAATGCTGAAAACAAAAAAGTAAGAAAAAGTAATGCAGAAGGGTAAGGGAAATACTAAATGCCGGGGGTGGAAATGTGAGTTAGGTTACAATTTTTAAAAGATTGAGTATTCTTCATTGAGAAGGAAATCGTTCAGCAAGACTCCCAAGGGAGATGAGGGTGTTAGCCATTCAGAGATCTAGGGAAAGAGAGTCCTTGACAAAGTGAACAATAGGTGCAAAAGCCTTAAGGCTAGAAATTACCTGGCATGTCGAAGGACCAAGAAGAAGGGCAATGTGCCTGGATCAGATTTGTTGCTTCTCAGTAAGGAAAAAATGTATCTTCTTCTCATTGGTATAAAATACAAAGACATGTCTCTTTGTGAGAAGGCAAGACTGAAGAGAGCATCTATCATAAGGTAAAAATAATCTTATCACAGTCTTAACCCTATCAGAGGTAAACACGATGAAGTTTGTAGACAATTGGAAATAAAATGAGGTATTATATTTTTTGGTACATATTATAAATTTTAAAAATACAATCACCTTAATAGATGTAAAAAATTGCATTTAACAATATTGAACATATCTTCATGGTAAATATATCTTAGTAAATTCAAATTACAAAGGATTTTCTTAATCCCTTAATGGGTATCTACAAATAACCTATAACATATATTAATACCACATTTAGTAATAAAATGATGAGACCTTCTTCTGTTTAGATGAGGCATAAGAATATATATTATTGTGATTTTAATTCAGCCTTGCTCCGGAGGCTTTGGCCAATTACATATGAAAAGATGCTCACTACCAAATTCATGATCTGCCCACACCAAATATTTCCTTTTTCCTTTGTTAGGTCAATTATCTCAGTCAATTGTAGTAGCATTCTATTGCATAAGCTCAAATTTAGGTGTCATCCTTCACACCTTCCTTTTACTCACTCTCATATTCAGTCCATCACAAAGTCAGATTATTTATACCTAAATAAACATGTCTCATATCCATCTACTTTTCTACAACAACATGACCACTGTATTTCTCTTAGTTATTTCTTACCTGCACTAGCACAATAACATCTTAAATTGTCCAACAGCGAGCTGCATTGTTTGTTGACCCTTTTGTCAATGTGACTATTTAAAACACAAATCAAATTGTTAATGGATTTTCATTGCATTTAGGTTGGGGAAAAAAAAAAAAAATCCTGCAAGGTCTAGCCCTTAGATAGCTCTCCAGTCTCACCCTTCCCCTACCTTTTACAGTTATATCGATAGTGACTTTCTTTCATGCCATCTTACTTACCTCTCTCCTTCTTGACTTTACCTATGCTATTCATGTGCCTAGAAGATACTTCCTTCCCTTTCATTAGTAAACTTCTACTCAACGTTCAAAAACTCACTTGCTGTCATAAATCTCCCCTGACTTTCTCAACTAGGTTGAATACCTAAAAAAGGATCTCATAGCACCATGTACCTCCCCTGCATAGCACCTATCACATACGCAATTTTATATGTTTATATGAATCCTTGATTAATGTCCACGCTTTTTGTAGAATGCATATTCCATAAAGGCAAAAGCTGTGTTTTACTTAACATCGTATTTTTTGCACCTAGCAATTCCTGACACCTAATCAGTATTTGAAAATATTTGTTGAACATATAAATGAATGAAGATATATAGAAGTTTTACCTACTCAAGACCATGGCAGACTATATCTTCCTTAAGAGCAGGAATGATGTACTTATCTGTATATTCATGGTGGCTTGGATTTTTTTTTGGCATTTATTACTGCTTAATATATAACTGCTGCCTTTAGAAAAACAATCCCATGGCCCATTTCACAAGAATCGCAAATAATGCCTTTCTGTTAAGTCTTCATATATAAAATTTTAAAAATGAATAAGGAAGAAAGAAGAGCAAATTAGCAACAAAGAAAGTACCAGATAATTCACAGACTACCACAGTAATGTGGAAGGCAGAAATATTACTTACAGGCACAGATTTCTACATATTTTAGTGAATAAAATATGCTCAATAAACATGCCAATTTGAATATTTCAACAAAATGTATTAAGTATAGCCTCATAAGCATCACAGAGATTTTCTTAACGGGTGATTATTTTTGGTTCAAAAGAAGCAGCCTGAAAAATTTCTGTGCTGTGAACATCGTCAATACCTGATTCTTAGCACCTACCAACTCTGTGCACACCAGCCAGACTTCCAGGAATTGTGACCGTTTGCCAAGAAATGTCTCTGCTCTCTGGAGTTCACTTTGCCAATATGTAGGGCAAGACAGACGTTCTGGAGAATTCACAGCCCCCAGGAGTAGCCCTTAACCAATTACTGGTGAGAGTTGGTAAATAAAAACCCCACCTGACCAAGTTACTTGAGCGGAGAAACAAATTTTAAGCTGGTTCTCCGGGCTCCCCTGTGCTATTGAGCTTAAATGATCATCATTGTAACTTGCTTCAAAGTGCATGCTTCATTGACTCTTTTCCAACATCTGTCTCATTTCTTCACTTTCTTACTAGAGCTTCTGGATATCCTAACTAAAATAAATTGCTTGTGTTTGCATCCTGGTCTCAGGATCTTTCTTTGGAAGAACCCAAAGTAAGATATTTTACTCGAAGGTATGTTCAAAAAGCTTATAAATGACAAAGTTTTGCATCTCACTCCACCTCCAGAACAACCTAGAAAAGTGGATTTGAAAGACTAAAGGTGTCAGAGAGCTACCAAGTCAGCCAGAACCTGAATAGCTATTAATAGCTATTATTATTTTCTGGTATTACTTTGTAATTCACTTAATCCTTTATCAAAATATCACTGACTATGTACACTACACAATAGGTACTTTGCCAATTGTAGACTATAATATTGAATAAAAAGTGAATCTTTCTTTTAAGAAGCTTAGTGTCAGTTGAAAACATAAATATGTAAGTAAATAATTAAAATAAATTAAATAATATTGGGCAGAGTATCTCTAGGGGATTGTGGGTACCCTGACTAAAGTATTTCTGAGACAGTGCTCAGAGGAGGTTTGATAGCACTTATGTTTGAATAGAGTTTTGTGAACTGAATGGTAATTTCCCAGGTGAAACAACTTAATCTACAGTTTTCAATGAAAGATATTTCTGTGTTTTATTATTGTAATACATAACAAATTCCTGAAATTCTACTGAATTCATGTCTGCAAAATAATATAGAGTATTTAGCCCAGTAACTTATGCAAAACACATATAAGATTTACTAAAACAGAATTTATTATTTTTAAAATGACAGAAATGAGATGTGAATGCCAAACAAAGTAAGCCTATTTCATTGAGTGGAAAACATTAGGTAATCAATGTTAAAATAACTGATTAAATTAAACAATGAAACCTGCTACAACTGTCCAAGGATGCTATTCAGAGCATTGGATGGATCAGACACCAAATGTTAGCAATATTTTAGCAGGCTTTTTTCTTAGAGACATTGAAGGAGATTGACATCCCTAGCTCACAAGGAGGTTGTTTCAAGTCAATGTCCCCCAAATCTCTCTAGTTGGTGATATTTCTATCTACCTTGGGGACTATTAGTAAGAAGATTGTTGTTATTACAGATTTTTAGATGTTTTTAATTTTTAACTGTTGTGGGTATATAGTAGGTATATATATTTATGGGTACGTGAGACGTTTTAATACAGGTATGCAATGTAAAATAAGCACATTACGGAGAACGAGGAATCCATGCCCTCAAGCGCTTATCCTTTGAGTTATAAACAATCCAGTTAAACTCTTTAAGTTATTTTAAAATATATAATAAAATTATCATCGACTATGGTCACCCTCTTGTGCTACCAAAGTGTAGGTCTTATTCATTCTTTCTGTTTTTTTGTACTCATTAACTATCCCCACCTCCCCAACCCACCCACCCACCTATGCTCCCTTCCCAGACTCTGGTAACCATCCTTCTACTCTCTATGTCCAAGAGTTCAATTGTTTGATTTTTAGATCCCACAAAGAAGTGATGACATGTGATATCTGTCTTTCTGTGTCTGGTGTATTTTACTTAATGATCTTCAGTTCCATACATGTTGTTGCAAATGACAAAATCTCATTCTTTGTATGGCTGAATAGTACTCCATTGTGTATATGTATCACCTTTTCTTTATCTATTATCTTTTGAAGGACACTTAGGTTGCTTCCAAATCTTAGCTATTGTAAACAGTGCTGCAACAAACATAAGAGTGCAGATTTCTCTTCAATATACTGATGTTTTTTCTTTTGGGTATACTCCCAGCAGTGGGATTAATGGATCATATGGCAGCTCAATTTTTACTTTTCTGAGGAACCTCCAAACTGTTCTATTGCTATAAAGATACCTGAAAACATGGAAGCAACTTTGGAAGGTGGTAACAGGCAAAGGTTGGAAGAATTTGAAGGACTCAGAAGACAGGAAGATGAGGGAAAGTTTGGAATTCTTTAGAGATTAGATAAACCATCTTGAACAAAATTCTGATATGTCCATAGTAATATGGACAGTGAAGTACAGGCTGATGAGGTCTCAGATGAAAATGAGAAATATATTGGGAACTGAAGCAAAGGTCACCTTTGCTATGCCTTAGCCAAAAACTTGACTGTATTGTGTTTATACTCTAGCAATCTGTGGAAGTTTGAGCTTAAGAGTGATGACTTAGGGTGTCTGACAGAAAACAATTTCTAAGCAGCAAAGCTTTCAAGATGCGACCTCTCTGCTTCTGACAACCTATGCTCAGATGCTGGAGCAAAGAAATCACCTAAAGCTGGAACTTATATTTAAAACAAAAGCAGAACATACATGTTTGGAAAATTTGTAGCCTAGCCATGTGCTAGAAAAGAAAAGCCCATTTTCAGGGGAAGAATTCAAGCAGGATGTGGAGCAACCACTGGCTAGAAAAATTAGCATAATGCGGGGCCAAGTGCTAATATCCAAGATAATAGAGAAAAGGCCTAAAAGGCATTTCAGAGATTTTCAAGGCATTCTCTCCCATCACAGACCCAGAGGCCTAAGAGGAAAGAATGGTTTCAAGGGCCAGGCCTGGGGTCCCACTGCCTTATGCAGCCTCAAGACACTACTTCCCATATCCTGGTTGCTCTGACTCTAGCCTCAGCTCAGAGTGTTCTAGATACAGCTCAGGCTGCCATCCAAGAGGTTACAAGCCATAAGTTTTGGTGGCTTTTATGTGGTGTTAAGCCTACATGGACACAGAATGCAAGAGTAAAGGAGGCTTGAAAACCTCCACCTAGATTTCAGAGGATGTATGGAAGTTTGGGTGCCCAGGCAGAAGCTGGCTGCTGGAGTAAAAACCCTACAGGGGGCAGGACACGGTGGCTCACACCTGTAATCCCAGCATTTTGGGAGGCCAGGACGGGCGGATCACAAGCTCAGGAGATCGAGACCATCCTGGCGAACACAGTGAAACTCCATTTCTACTAAAAATACAAAAAATTAGCTGGGCGTGATGGCGGGCGCCTGTAGTTCCAGCTACTGGAGAGGCTGAGGCAGGAGCATGGTGTGAACCCGGGAGTTGGAGGTTGCAGTGAGCCCGAGATTGCACCACTGCACTCCAGCCTGGGCAACAGAGCGAGACTCTGTCTCAAAAAAAAAAAAAAAAAAAAAAAAAAAAACCCTACAGGGAGCCTGTCCTATGGCAGTGGCAAGGAAAATATGGGGTTGAATTCCCCACACAGAGTCCACAGTGGGCACTGCTTAATGGAGCTGTGGAAATGGGGCCACCACCTTCCAGTCCCAGGAATGGTAGGTTCACTGGCAGCTTGCATCTTGAGCCCAGAAAAGCCACAGGCACTGAACACCTACCTATTAGAGCAGTTACATGTGCTGCATCCTGCAAAGCCACAGAGGCAGAACTTCCCAGGGCCTTGGGAACCCACCATTTGCACCAGTGTGCCTTGGATGCACGACGTGGTGGAGTCAAAAGGAGATTATTTTGGAGCTTTAAGATTTAATGCCTCCCCTGCTGGGTTTCAGACTTTTGTGAGGCCAATTTCTCCCTTTCAGAATAGGAAGGCTTACCCAATGCCTGTACCACCATTGTTATTGTAAATACTTATTTTTGATCTTACAGGGTAATAGGTAGAAGGAACTTGAATCTCAGATAAGAGTTTTGACTTTGGGGGTTTTGAGTTTGGGCTGAAACAAGTTAGGACTTTGGAGGACTATTGAGAAGAAGTGTGCCCTCCAAATTTCATGTTGAAATGTAAACCCCAGTGTTGGAGGTGGGGCCTGGTGGGAGGTGTTTGGATCATGGGGGTGGATCACACATGAATAGTGAAGTGCTGCCCTCACAGTAGTGAGTTCTCACAAGACCTGGTTATTCAAAAGTGTATGGCACCACCCCCTTGCTCTCTGTTTCCCTCTCTCACATGTGAGATGCTTGCTCCCCCTTCACTTTCAGCCATAATTAGAAGCTTCCTGAGGTCTTCACCAGTAGCAGATGCCAGCACCATGCTTCTTATACTGTCTGCAGAACTATGAGTCAGTTAAACCTCTTTTTAAAAAATAAATTACCCAGCCCAGGTATTTTTATAGTGATGCAAAAATGGTCAACACACTTAACACACTGCTATAATCACTTTGAACATGTTTTTCTCATTTCCTTCCTTTTTTCCTTTTCTCTCTTTTTTTTTCAGATTCATGTGGTTAGAAATTTCTCTCTTCTTAAGAAATAAAACAAAATTTGGAAGTTTCTTAATGCATATAAAATTAATTTCAAATTCCTAAGAAGGATATTCAAGTCCCACTGCATCTTACCAACTCCCTTTTGAATCTTGTTCCCCAGTACACTTCTTCCCACTCATGACCTCTTTATTCCAATGCGCTTATACACATTACACTTGAGCTCTCTTGACTTTTTTGTCTTTCTACAAATATTCAGTTAGCTTTTGTTTAATTCAATTATTATATCATTCATTTAGAAAATATTTACAAAGTGATTGTTATGTGCTAGGCGCTTTGCTAGAATGTTGAAGATATAGTGAGGGAAAAAGATGACAATGTTTCTCCCTTCAAAAAGCTTGTATTTTAGTGTAATATGCAGATAAACAAACAATTATAGTATCATATAAAAAACTCTAACATGGAACAGTAGAGTGCATTATTGGGGAAAATGGCAGATAGGAGGCAGGAATACACTGCAGCTCCCACTCAGATGGACAGAGCAGCTTGTGGAGACTCACATCATGAACTTTTTCTCCAATAAATACCACAGGAACATACCAGGAAAGCCAGGAGAATCCATAGATCCTTTGACGGAAGCAGGTTGCTCCTGCAGGGCCTGAGAGAGAGTTCAAAAACTGTGAGGGCCCAAAGTATAAAAGTGTGAAAGGGGTATCACGTGCCCATGAACACACACCCTCACTGGGGAGCCTGAAGGTCCAGATGACAGGAAAAGATTAAACCTTACTTGGAGCTGAGACAATTTAGGAGAGCTCATTGAAATACAGGGGTAGAAGAATCAGTGAGAAGAGACATGTGGGCTCTCTCAGTCCCCAGGGATGGCATTTCTGACTTTGTTTTGCAGAAGTCCTACAGGAGGGCCACCTTAGGAACTGGAAAAAGACCACAGGGAGAGAAAACTTCCAGTTGAACTTTGTAACAATTTTGACCAAACATAGTAGCCTGGACAAAACTCAGTCTGCTATGCAGACACAGCACAGAAGCCAAGCTTTGCTTGCTTTCACAGCTCAGAGGCTGGCAGACTGGGGAAGTTCTCAGTCCTGCTCACTCACTGCCTAGAAACAAACTTAGTGCTTTTGGAGCGGGCAAAATAAGAGTGAGACCAATCTTTTTGTCTGCGTGACAGCTGGGTGAGGGCTGTAACTGCTAGCTTTCCCCTACTTTCTTGGTGACCTGCATGACACAACAAGGCAACTATAATCCCCCTGGGAACATAAATCCATTGGCCTGAGAACCACACCCTCATCCCCCAAAGCAGCTGCAGCAAGCACTGCCCAAGGAGAGTACGGGCTTACACATGCCTAACCCTGCCCCTACCTGATGGTCTTTCTCTACACACCCTGGTAGCCAAAGGCAAAGAACATATTCTCCTGAGAGCTCTAGGGTCCCACCCATAGCCTGATTATCCCTATGTTACCACAGCTGATACTCTCTTGAAAGCACAATATCCTGGAAGGAGGCCAACCAGCACGAAACTAGTGCAATAAACAAAACTACAACTGAAAACCCTCAGAGAGTCCATTCCGCTCCTCTGCCACCTCCACCAGAACAGGTGCTGCTATTCGTGGCTGAGAGATCTGAAGGCGGTTCACATCACAGGATACTGTGTAGACACCCCTAGTACAAGCCTGAAACTTGGTAGCTCCACTGGGTGGCTAGATCCAGAAAAGAAATAATAATCACTACAGTTAAGCTCTCAGGAAACCACATCCCAAGGAAAAGAGGGAAATCACTACATCAAGGAAGCACCGCATAGAAAAAAAAAATTCTGAACAGCAGCCCTTGAGTCCCAGTTCTTCCCTGTGACATAGTCTATACCCAAATGAAACAGAACCAGAAAAAGCATTCTGGTAATATGACCAAAAAAAAGTTTTTTTTAACACCCCCAAAAGATCACACTAACTCTCCAGCAATGGATTCCAATCAAGAAGAAATCCCTGAATTGCCAGGAAACGATTTCAGAAGATCAATTATTAAGCTAATCAAGGAAGTACAGGATACAAAGGGAAAAATCTTCAGTGAAATGTATAGTATAAATAAAAATCAATCACAACTACTGGAAATAAAGAACACAGAGAAATGCAAAATATGCTAGAAATTCTCAGCAATGGAATTGAACAAGCAGAAGAAGGAACTTCAGAGCTCAAAGACAAGGTTGTCAATATAGCCCAATCCAACAAAGACAAAGAAAAAAAAGTTTAAAAAAAATGAACAAAACCTTCAAGAAGTTTGGGATTATGTTAAACAACCAAACCTAAGAATAACCGGTGTTCTGAGGAAGAAGATAAATCTCAATGTTTGGAAAATATATTTGAGGGAATAATTGGGGAAATCTTCCCTGGCCTTGCTAGAGATCTAGACATCCAAATACAAGAAATTCAAAGAATACCTGGAAAATTTATCTCAAATACATCATCATCTAGGGACATAGTAATCAGGTTATATAAAGTCAAGATGAAGAAAAGAATCTTAAGAGCTGTGAGGCAAAAGCACCAGGTAACTCATAAAATAAACTATCAAATTAGCAGCAGATTTATCAGCAGTAACCCTACAAGCTAGAAGAGATTGGGGCCCTATCTTCAGCTTCCTTAAGCAAAACAATTATCAGCCAAGAATTTTGTATCCATTGAAACTAAGCTTCATAAATGAAGGAAAGATACAGTCTTTTTCAGACAAACAAATGCTGCAAGAATTCACCACTATTAAGCCAGCACTATGAGAACTGCTAAAAGGAGCTCTAAATCTTGAAGCAAATTATCAAAATACACAAAAATGGAATCTCATTAAAACATAAATATCACAGGAACAATAAAACAAAAAGACAATAAGGAAATAAAAAAGAAGCAAGATATTCAGGCAACAAATAGCATGACGAATAGAATGGTACTTCACATCTCAATATTAATGTTGCATTTAAATGGCCTAAATGCTCCATACTAAAAAATACAAAAAAACTAGCCAGGCGAGGTGGTGGGCGCCTGTAGTCCCAGCTACTCGAGAGGCTGAGGCAGGAGAATGGCATAAACTCGGGAGGCAGAACTTGCAGTGAGCCAAGATCTGGCCACTGTACTCCAGCCTGGGTGACAGAGCGAGACTCTGTCTCAAAAAAAAAAAAAAAAAAAAAAAAAAAAAATAGAGAATAACAGAATGGATAAGAATTCACCAACCAAGTATCTTCTGTCTTCAAGAGACTCACCTAATACATAACTCACATAAACTTAAGGTAAAGAGGTGGAAAATGATATTCCTTGCAAATGGACACCAAAGGCAAGCAGTAGTGATTCTTATATCACACAAAACAAACTTTAAAGCAGACAGTAGTTTAAAAAGACAAAGAGGGACATTATATAATGATAAAAGGACTAGTACAACAAGAAAATATCACAATTCTAAATAGTATGCACCTAACACTGGAAGTCCGAAATTTGTAAAACAATTACTATTAGACCTAAGAAATGAGATAGACAGATACACAGTAATAGTGGGAGACTTTAATACTTCACTGATAGCACTAGACAGGTCTTCAAGACAGAAAGTCAACAAAAGAACAGTGAACTGAAATTATACCATAGAACAAATGAACTTAACAGATATGTATGAAACATTCTACCCCAAACTGCAGAATATACACTTTATTCATCAGCATATGAAATATTCTCCAAGATAGACCATAAGATAGTCTGCAAAACAAGTTTCAGTAAATAAAAAAAAATAATAAAAATTATGTCATGTATTCTCTGAGATCGCAGTGGAAGAAAATTAGAAATCAACTCCAAAAAAATACATGGAAATTAAATATCCTGCACTTGAATGGTCTTTGGATCAACAATGAAATCAAGATGTACATTTAAAAATTATTTGAACTGAATGGTAAGTGTGACACAACCTATCAAAACCTCTAGGATGCAGCAAAAGCAGCACTAAGAGAAAAGTTTAGAGCATCAAATGCCTACATCAAAAAGTCTGAAAAAGCACAAATAGGTAATCTAAGGTCATACCTCATGAAACTGAAGAAACAAGAACAAACCAAACCCAAACCAGCAAAGAAAAGAAATAACAAAGATCAGAAAAGAAATAACAAAGATCAGAAAAGAAATAAATAAGTTGAAACAAAGAAAATACAAAAGATAAAGGGGACAAAAATTTGGTTCTTTGAAAAGATAAATAAAATTGATAGAGCATTAGCAAGATTAATCAAGGAAAGAGAGAAAATCCAAATAACTTCAATTAGAAATGAAACAGGAGATATTATTACTAATACCACAGAAATACATAAGATTATTGAAGGTTACTATGAACATCTTCATGTGCACACACTAGAAAACCTAGAGGAGATGGATAAATTCCTGGAAACATACAACCTTCATAGATTAAATAAGAAAGATACAGAATCTCTGAACAAACCAATAACAAGCAGGAAGATTAAAATGATAACTTAAAAATTTCCAACAAAAAAGTCCAGGACCAGATGGATTAACAGCTAAATTCTATCAGAAATACAAAGGAGAATTTGTACCAATCCTATTGACACTATTCCACAAGGTATAGAAAGATGGGATCCTCCCTAAATCATTCTATGAAGTCAGTATCACCTGGATACCAAAACCAGGAAAGGATACAACAACAACAACAAAAAAAAAAAAAAAAAAAAAAGAAAGAAAGAAAAGAAAGAAAAGAAAAGAAAAGAAAACTACACACCAATAGTCCAGGTGAATACAGATGCAAAAATTCTTAACAAAATACCAGCTAACTGAACCCATCAGCATATCAAAAAGATAATCCACCATGATCAAGTGGGTTTCATTACAGGGATGGTTTAACATATGCAAGTAAATTGATGTGATACACCACATAAAATTAGAAACAAAAAGCACATAATCATCTTAGTAGATTTAGAAAAAGCATTTGACAAAATCAAGCATCCCTTTAGGATTACAACCCTCAGCAAAGTCAACATATATGGAACAAATCTAAATATAATAAAAGCCATCTATGACAAACCCACAGCCACCATAATACTAAATGGGAAAAAGTTAAAAGTATTCCCCCTGAGAACTGGAATAAGACAAGAAAGCCCACTCTCACCACTTCTATTCAATGTAGTACTGGAAGTTCTAGCCAAAGCAATCAGACAAGAGGAAGAAATAAAGGGCATCCAAATCGGTAAAGAGGAAGTCAAATTGTCACTGTTTGCTGATGATATGATTGTATACCTAGAAAACCCTAAAGACTCATTCAGAAAGCTCCTAGAACTGGTGAATGAATTCAGCAAAGTTTCAGGATACAAAATTAATGTACATAAATCAGTAACTCTGCTTTACACCAACAATGACCAAGCTGAGAATCAAATCAAGGACTCAACCCCTTTCACAATAGCTGCAAAAAATAAAAATAAAAAAATTCCTAGGAATATAACTAACCAAGGAGGGGAAAGACCTTTGTAAAGAAAACTGCAAAACACTGCTGAAAGAAATCATGAATGACACGAAGAAATGGAAACAATTTTCATGCTCAGGGATGGGTAGAATCAACATTGTAAAAATGAACATACTGCCAAAAGCAATCTACAAATTCAATGCAATTTCCATCAAAATACTACCATCATTTTTAACACAACTGGAAAAAACAATCCTAAAATTCATGTGGAATTAATAAAGAGACTGCATAGCCAAAGCAGGACTAAGCAAAAAGCACAAATCTGCAGGCATGACATTACCGAACTTCAAACTATAGTATAAGTATAGCCTATAGTTATACTATAAGTATAACCTATACTTACACTACAAGTGTACTATAAGTATAGCCTATACTTACACTATAAGTGTACTATAAGTATACCTTATACTTATACTATAAGTATACTATAAGTACAGCTTACACTTATACTACAAGTATACTGTAAATGTAGCTTATACTTATACTATACTTATAACTTATACTATAAGTATAGCTCATCAAAGCAGCATGGTACTGGTGTAAAAATAGGCACATAGATCAATAAAATATAATAGAGAACCTACAAATAAAGCCAAATGCTTACAGTCAACAGATCTTTGACAAAGCAAACAAAAACATAAAGTGGAGAAAGGACACCTTATTCAACAAATGGTGCTGGGATAAATGGTAGACCATATGTAGGAGAATGAAATTGGATCCTCGTTATCACCTTACACAAAATTCAATTCAAGATGGATGAAGGACTTAAATATTAGCCCTGAAACTGGGTGGATCACGAGGTCAGGAGATCAAGACCATCCTGGCTAACACAGTGAAACCCTGTCTCTACTAAAAATACAAAAAAAAAAAAAAAAAAAAAAAAAATAGCCAGGCGTGGTGGAGGGTGCCTGTAGTCTCAGCTACTTGGGAGGCTGAGGCAGGAGAATGGCGTGAAACCGGGAGGCAGAGCTTGCAGTGAGTCAAGATCGTGCCACTGTACTCCAAGCCTGGGCGACAGCGAGACTCTGCTTAAAAAAAAAAATGAAAAAAGAAAGGAAAAAAAAAACCCTAGAAGATAACATCAGAAAAACCCTTCTAAACATTGGTTTAGGCAAAGACTTTATGAGCAAGAACCCCAAAGCAAATAAATAGATGGGACTTAATTAAACTAAAAATATTCTGCACAGCAAAATAAACAATCAGCAGAGTAAATAAGACAACCCACAGAGTGGGAGAAAATCTTCACATTCTATACATCCGACAAAGGACTAATGTCCAGAATCTACAAAGAACTCAAACAAATTAGAAAGAAAAAAAATCCCATCAAAAAGAGGGCTAAGGACATGAATAGACAATTTTCAAAAGAAGTATACAAATAGCCAACAAACATGAAAAAATGCTTAATATCACTAATGATCCGGAAAATGCAAATCAAAACCAGAATACAATACCACCTTACTCCTGCTAGAATGGCCTTAACCAAAAATTAAAAAAAAAAAAAAATAGATATTGGCAGGGATTTGGTGTAAAGGGAACGCTTCTACACTGCTGGTGGGAATGTAAACTATTACAACCGCTACAGAAAACATTGTGGAGATTCTTTAAAGAACTAAAAGTAGAACTACCATTTGATCTAGCAACCCTACTACTGCGTATCTTCCCAGAGGAAAAAAGTCATTATTCGAAAAAAAATACTTGCGCACACGTGTTTATAGCAGCACAATTCGCAATGGTAAAAATATGGAACCAACCCAAATGCCCGTCAATCAATGAGTAGATAAAGAAATAAAGAAACTGTGGTGTGTATACACCATGGAATCCCACTCCATTATAAAAAGGAACAAAATAATGGCATTTGCAGCGAACTGGATAGAATTGGAGGCCATTATTCTAAGTGAAGTAACTCAAGAATGGAAAACCAAACGCTGTTCTCAATCATAAATGGGAGCTAAGCTATGAGGATACAAAGGCATAAGAATGATACAATGGACTTTGGAGACCCAATGGAAAGGGTGGGAGCGGGGTGAGGGATAAAAAACTATAAATTGGGTACAGTGTATACTACTCGGGTGATGGATGCACTAAAATCTCACAAATCACCACTAAAGAACTTATTCATGTAACAAAACACCACTTGTTCCTCAAAAACCTATGGTAATAGAAAATTGAAAAACAAATTTTAAGTGTATTATTGGAACACAGAGGTGGAAATATAAAAGGTTTGATCCTACCATATTTCAATTTGATAGGTTTTTAGACCTTATTGTTTTAAAATATAAATATTTTGACTTCAAATGTATAAATTTATTTTTATTTTTGATACAGAGTATCATTTTGTCACTCACACTGGTGTGCAGTGTTGCACACACGACTCACTGCAGCTTTGACCTGCTGGGCTCAAGTGATCTTCCTGCCTCAACCTTCCATGTAGCTGGTACCATAAGTGTGGACCACCATACCCAGCTAACTGTTTGATTTTTTTGTAGAGATGGGTTCCCATTTTGTTGCACAGGCTGTTCTCCAACTCTTGGGCTCAAGCAATTCTCTTGCCTTAGTCTCTAAGAATGCTTGGATTATAGGTGTGAGCCACTACATCTGGTCATGAATTTTTAATAGGAAATTAATTTCAAGAATAGCCATTTAGCCATGTTAAGAACTTGATACATTGTTTATCTAGTCCAATTAAACCATGTGAAGTTTCAGCCTTCGTTGGTGGTTTCCCGTCTTTATTTATACCAAGTTTAATTTTTCATGAACAACATTTGAAGGTTTAACTTTAGTTTATATTAATAATAAATTCAGTATAATAATAAACTTAACATTCAAAAATAACAATTTTAGCCA
This sequence comes from Macaca nemestrina, assembly GCF_043159975.1. Taxonomy (NCBI): domain Eukaryota; kingdom Metazoa; phylum Chordata; class Mammalia; order Primates; family Cercopithecidae; genus Macaca; species Macaca nemestrina. The sequence continues at coordinate 60,545,534 of NC_092145.1, forward strand.
TTACAAATTTTATTTAATATGGATTAATAGTACCAGTAATATTCATTATGAATATTTATAGGTTATACTTATTAGGGCAAAGAGCATTAGCATGATAATGTCTTCATGAACAGTGTAAACTCCAAACCTCCATAAGACCAATGATAGGAACAATACTTCCCAATGAGTGACCTCCAAATTAAGAACTAAGGATGAGTAAAACTTTTCCAGTTTAATAAAAACTAGGGTGGCACAGATAGAAAAAGTGCTCCAATCAAAGGCTCAGAGATGAATGAGTGCATGTTACGTCCTAATTTTCTGCTATTGTACTTTTGCTTATATTTTTTTCTTCTACTTGTAATTTCTTTCCTCCTTCTTTCCATTTCTTGAGACCCTTGGCCTGTTATAAGGAAAACTCGAATCATTTCCAGTGGGATGCTTTTTATATTTGAAAGAAGACATGACTATTTTTTATTTGCTCGATGTAAGACTGCAAGGTGAAGTAGATATTAGAAACAAGACAAAGTAGATAAGATTATTAGGGGAATGGGTGGATCTGCTATTATTCTGGTAGAATTTTTGTTAAATAAACACAAATAGAATAAAGACAGATCATATGCAGTATTTAATTTGTGTCTCCTGCTCAAAATAGATATAAGTACATTTGTCTTTAATTTCGTGCAGAGGGTTTTGAGTTAAATGAGCTTCGTTACACTGTATCACCTTTTTGTTAAATTGGGAGTGAATAAATATGGTACTTTTATCTTCATTGTCAGTGGTTGATTAACTTGGTGATCCTAATTTAATATTTTCCTTAAACAGAGCTACAAAGACTGTATCAGTCCAATCTGAAGCAAATTTTATGTTTCACTGAATTTGGCCAGGCAAATAGAATTCTAGTGCAAAAGAAACACATGTTCAAATTCATGATCTGAAACTTATATGTATACTACTTATTAGAAAGAGAACTAAATAGGATATAATATACCTGCAAGTTTTATAACCCAGAGATTAGGTATTTTTCATAAAAGAATAAGTAATAGTCCTTTATTATTTTATTATGTACTTGGATAGAAGTAAAACAATCAATTATTCTGCAAATAAGGTTATTAGTGAACCTACAAGAAGATATTTGGTTAATAAAAACATGGTCACTTACATGCATTGTCTTTTTTAACTTTTGTTAATTCCTCAAAATAAATTAAGTTGAAATAAGTTATTTTGCTTTGATGTCTTCTAAACTTGATCACCATATCTGAAGCCACTATGCAGATGAGTAGAAAATTCAATGATTTAAATAGTGTAAAATTCGTGAGTGCTGCTCTCTCATAAATTGTAGCAGCTTTAATAAATAACTCTATAGCTGTTTTTCTATATTCCATATGACTTCTGTGCACATCCAGAGGACATCACTTACTATGCAACGACTTATATGAACATTCTAAGATTCTGATGTACACCTGAGTCTTAAAATAGTATTCTCTTCAGTTTATATCACAGGTCCCAGATGGCTTGACTTAATTTAATTTTACAGCTACCTTCTTGAGAGAGTATATTAAAGCCAAATAATCCTTCAATAGAATGAGAGAGCAATGAAGTTCACAAATAGAACTACACCACTTTAGCTGGGAATTATATTTCCACATGAATGAATTTCTGAGTTGCAGTCAAATTTGAATTTAAAAACATTGTGAACAACATGTCCTTTATGAGAAAAGAGTCCCTCGTTTCATTAAGAAAATGGTGCACAATATTGGTTATATATATATGTACTAAATCATGTCTCTAATTAAGATCCCAACCTAAAACAGATTTTTAGAGAAGTTTGTTGACTTGTATTTTTTTAAAATGGTACAGTACTTTCCCTCTTGAAAAAAGCCTTTGATTCCTGTAGCTGAACATCTTCTATGTATGATTGTTGCAGTATCATCTTTGCATGGTTATTGATATTCCTGCTGTTGATTAAAATTTAGTTAGTTTTTTTTTTTTTTTTTTTTTTTTTTTTAGTTAACATAAAATATATGTCTTCAGGCCTCTTTGGCCTTGGTCAGGAATGTATAACAACTGAAAAAGGTTCAGACAAGAGATCAGTAATTAGGCACAGCTTGTAAAGCCAAGTTCAGTCTACTATTGCTCCTAGGGATAGGCCGATGATTGACATTGCAGTGAAGGAATCTCAGAGGAGGTTCTGCAGATTATAATCAAACTGCAAATACAATTAGTAGGTAAAGCTCATGGATTAAATTTTAAAAATCTGTTGAGCAGGAAACATTCTCAGCTACAAGCTGAAGAGGGTACCTTATTGATAAAAGTTAACAACTTAGAATTTTTATGTGATCAATACTACATGTCAGTTAGATTTCTAGTTTTCCATAGTAGTGAATGGTGGCTTTTATTCCTTTTTTGTTGTTGTCATTCTCTTTACCTTTTTCTTCCAAAGCAACCCATTATAAAGTGAAGTGTGTTGCATACATCATTTCAAATTTTGGTTCAAATGTGCATATATTTTTTCATTGGGGGAAACGCCATAATTAAGACTTTGAAAACAGATATATTAGAATTTTACTAAGTTCTAAATAAGATGGCATTGATTGGTTTATCTAGATGTACAATAATTAAATTATCTACATACATCTGTGTATATACTTACAGCATTATAAGAGATACAGTCTACCATAATTATAGAATATAAACTTCAAAGATATATTAATTCTTTAAATGAATGCCAATGTTTGTATAACCACATTAAAAGTAAACTTCAAAGTGCTACTAAACCTTCCCTGCATAGCGTGTACAAATGGTTGCTTGTAGGAAGTTAGTGATCTTTGCCTAATGTTGAGACTGACTCAATTTAACAAATATTTCCTGAAAATACTGTAAAAAGGACATAAAGATAAAAATAAAAATGACTATGTCACTAAGTATAATGAGTGCAATAAACTGTTTACATAATGTATGCTACTAAGATTCAGAAAACAGAGAAATGATATTAAGTTATGGGAATAGAAAAATTTCAAGTCTGATGAATTTCAAATGAATTTTGAAGGATGTATTGGCAATTGGCATGTAGAAATACAGAGGGACATTTCCACAGAGGAAAAGGCATGGTGAATGATCAGCAATACAATGTAATACAAATTGGTAGAAATCGATTACTGAATGTACACCAAGACCGCTATTCTGTGAGATTTTGAATGCCAAAGTTAGAAGTATGTAATGATTGAGAAGACTATGAGAAGTCATGGAAAGTTTTGTTTTGTATATAATGGTGAAGAAATGTTTTAAAAGTACATTTTGGGATCATTAATCTACAAATAATGGTAAAGTCAATTGACAGAGAATCCAAATGAAAGGGCCAGCATGCAAGCTAAATCAATGATGCAGTCAGCCAGGAGATAAAGAACACATAAAATAGAGTAGTTGTAATGGGACTGGAAAGAAGAGGGTACATTTGAAAAAAAAAATTTTTTTTCAGTATAGACACAATTTTATTTAGAATATCTTCTATTCATGGTTGATTGAATCCACGAATGCCGAAGCCACAGATATGGAGGGGCAACTGTGTAAAACAGTGTGTCTCATTTCCACATAAGCTTATGAGTAGAAACATGTGTATTAGGATAGGAATTTAATTTGTAGAGAGAAATAATTTATCTTAGGTATTAGTTTGTAAAAAACATATATGTAAAAGTAAATAGAGAATTAAATACAGAACCTATTTCTGGGCATTTATGTAAATAAGAAATTTCCACCAAAACGGAATGTTCATGCCTCCTGCTTAGTTGACAATAACATGGTAATAAAACACATTTATTAAATGCCTAGTTACTTTTGAAGATTCCAGAGATGAGTCAACAAGCATGGTTATTGGCTTCTATGACCTTGTTCTTTTGAAGACAAGTTCTAATCTTACTTTTTTTGTGCCCCAGTGTTTTTTTTTTTTTTTTTCACAGAATCTAGAAGATAGACACCAAGTAAATTTATACTGAATGAATAAAGGAATGATTGAAGATTAAGATTACCAAAGAAAAATTAAATGCTTTCACAAATAACGTGATTAAAGAATTGATACTTTGTATTCCATATAGAAAAAAGAAGACAATGTGAATAATGTAGCATGTTTCCTAAAGAAAATTAAGTTCAACCCCAACTGCTTAAGCACCTCTAGAGAGCCCCATTGGTCTTGTCCTCACAGCACAGTTTGAAAACCACTAATCTAGACAATAATACACACTGAGAGTATAACTGGAGACAGAGAAGGAAAGCTTCTTGTGATTTTGTAGTGTGTAAGTATAGTCTTACCTGTAAGACTATAAGGTATCCATCACCATAGGATAACCAACCATTTTCCTGATGGGTGGAATATATTCTGCCTAGAATCATGGGGAAACTGTGCAAAATAATTTTTGAGGCTCTCTCTCACCAGTTGATTCTCAGCTCTTTTAGGAGAAGACAGGAATAACTACTCTCAGAAACATTTACATTCTAAATATCAGAGATTATTGTTGTCTGATACTAATATTGGAATTATGTGGGAAAACAGCTCAAGATTTGGCAGGTGAGTTGTTTTATTTTATATGGGACTCCAAAATCCTATGCCTTTTATAAGGGCTTGAATACAAGGATATGCAAAATACTCAAAGAAAACACCTTAAGACTACATATCACCAAGTCTTTCTTCTAACTACACTTTGAATTTCACACCCTTGAATTCCAAATGTTTGCAAACATTTTCTGACCCAACTGAATTCCATTTCAAAGTATCTGCTTGGCTCCAGCTTTTGTAAACATACGATGAAAAAATTTAAGGTAGTAGAAACTATAGTACATGACAAAAGCGATATAGGAGATGACAAAAAGAGAGAAGTAATGTGACTCTGAGATTTCAAGTTAGGGTTACTAAAAAGATGATGGAGCCGTGAATGACAACAAAAAGAGGAGAGCCTTTGGGGAGATTATTAGAGAGTAATTTCTCTTTTCAACAAGTATTATGCTTACATAAATTCTGTAGATATATTGGCAAAATTATTTCAGACAAAGATTAGCCACCTCTAAGGACAAGACACTTAAGGGTGGGAACAAAAAGTTAAATATTTTTGCGGTATAATAATTTGTTGAAAATTCAGTAGTTTCTACTGTCAGTCATGGCCAATGAAATAAATTGGATTAGAGTAAAAGTTCTTAACCAAAGCTCACTGCCAACTTCCAAGCAGTACACTTTATGCTTTGACGTTGTCTATTTTAATAAAATGCCTAGATAGATATATATTTTAACAGTATGTAGTGAAATTCCTTAAGCCTTCATTATCGGAATAGAACTGTCATTCATATTGTCAAGTCATTAAGAGAAGGCTGAGCAATAGCAACCAAGACAATGGCTATTTAAGATTTCAGCTTATAGTATGAGGACACACTGATAATATTAATGATAGCTATTATTAAAACCAAGTGGTTGAGAGGGTGACCTCTGGAGTTGAACTTCTGCGTTTAAACTCTGGCACTACCCTTTATTATGTGTGAGCTTGGGCAATTTTTAATTAATCTCTGTGAACCTCAGTTTCTTTATCTGTACAATGAGAAGAATAGTAGTAACTACCTCATATGTGATATTGTCACAATTAAATAGAATAATACATACAAAGCAAGCATCAGTAATGCTCCAGAAATGTTTGGCTTAGGGTGTAGTGCTACACATATGCTACCCTGTACAGATTTATGTCCTGTGAATGGATAAATTGAATGAATCAATTTTTTTTTTAGTTACATAGTATACAGGAAAACCAAATTAACATGATCTTCATGATGTAATACATGTGACACTGCATGCTCTGACACGGGATGAAGTCATTCTTTGTTCTGCTACATAAATAGATAATACCCAGTAACATTGATTGATCATTTACTATATGCCAGGAACTGTTTTAAGAACTATGAACTAATTCAATGTCACGGTGATATTCTGAGGTAAAGTTCCTATATCAAGTGAATAAAAAGAAACACAGAGAAGAAATATACCTATTATTAGTGAAAATAAGACCCAAAATTTGAGCGCTGGAAGCCTGACTTCACAGCCAATGTTCTTAATTACTACATGAAATTGCATCTCATTCAGAAAGGTTTTCTCAAACCTGCTTACACATTATGCAGTGTTACATACAGTTCATCACCAACCAATTAAAACTAACAGTTTAAAGTATTTATCCTATTACCAAAAAAAAAGAAAAAAAGGTCAAAAGCAGATGCATTTTTTAAGTCATGTATAAGTTCTATCTATTAATTACAACAAAGCCTCTATTTGTAAGCAATAAAAAGAATTAAATTGTTATATGAACTTGCAAGTAGAATGCAAATTCATGTATATGATGATTGCTTATCTGAAACTCTGGTTTAGTAAGCTACTTTGCTTTGTATGCCTCATAATTCAAACCCTCTTTAACATCTCATTTAAATGTAAGATGTATTTACTTTGAGGAAGACCTAATGAGATCTTGTTAAATCCCCTTACACAAAGAGATGCTTTTTATGTAAATTCAAAGGATGAAACTTCCTCTAAGTGTTCTACATTTTCTTGCATGCAGCTTCTGTCAATCTCAAGCCATTCCAGTTTCTGAGGATGCATTATAATAACTACATTCTTTAAAAACTCCAATGTCTCCAAACTCAGCAATTGGAATTCGAGAGGTGTTATTGTCATTCTAAATCTTTGCATCTACTCCTTCTCTACATCAACAATACTCAAAATTATAATGAACACAGTGAAGAAAGCGCTAACAATGGACTTTCAATTGCCAAAAATATATATTTTCCTTATTTTCTATTGTAAGTCTTGTAATATCTTGGTTGTGAGTTTGTTTGAGACTTTGGAGGTGTTATTAAACCTAACGTTCTCAAATACATACAAGCAAGAAAATGTAAGTAACTACATATATCTCTATTTGCATTGCCTTTTCCTTAGTCCTCGTTTCAGCCTGGTCTGGATTATTAAACAGCACTATCAGATTTTAGGGACTATCTTTTAGTCTTTGGTATTTCTCATTGTTATTTATATGATATATTCCCTCTCTTAATAAGGCAGGCTGATTAAATGTACTGTACTCTTAAATTACATTTTTAAAAAGTGGAGTATTTGGAAGATGTAGTTGTTATTAATCAAATCGAACACTGGATGGCAGTCCTAACTAATAGTAGAAGCAAAAGCTATTGATAGCCTAGGAAGAACTGATTCAAAGTAATACTCTCGGCAGTTTAAGTTTCTTGCCAGTTTTAACAGCTGGAAAGTCAGCAAAGAACTTTGAACAAAGATGGTGACAGGATCAGAGTGTTAAAAATAGCGAGCTAGCCTGGCATCATCATGAATATGTGAAACTTGCTTTTCAGTTCACTTGACAATGTTGTGCACCAGAATCAATTTCGGAAGTTTTACTCCAATTATGATGCTCAGTCTTAGACCACAAATTAGATTCACCTACTTTATTGTCATCTAGAATCCAGTTTGGGCTGGCAATATAGCTAGCGTGACTATAGTCTGATGTGAATTACCCTCAATAACTTTTAAATATGCTTGATCCCCAAAATGTAATCCTGGTGGTTTCTTTTCTGGTTTCCTATTCATCTTCCAACTTTATAACCAAGATCCCTCAAATGGAAAAGAATATATTCATATATCTGATTTTTATGTCTGTGAGGAATGCTTTCTTTTGGAATTGAGGTAAAAGACATTGGAATGCTTCAGATATTTCTATGCATGTTCATAGTACAGAGCTGGTGCATGGATATTGGAGTAAAATTGACCTGACCTTGAATCCTAAGTTTGCCACTAACAAGCTAGGTAAATGGAGGTAAGTTATTTCATCTCTCTGGTCCTCAGTTTCCTCAACTGTAAACAGATGAATCTGTAAAATAATAGCTTTTCATAGATTTGGTGTGTATTTTAGATAAAATTATGCATGCAAAGTATTTCAGATGATCTTGGATACACAGCATATGCTCAAGGAGTGTTAGCTATTATTGTTATCATTATCGCCATGATCAGCTTCACTCATATCATATATTCATTTTTTATGAATATTTTGTTAAATGATCTCTTAGACAGTTAACTAAAGGTATTTGTTACTCATTTAAATTCTTAAATAACTAAGATTGAATGGCAGTAAATATGAAATTGAGAGACAATAACTTGGAAATCAAGGAATTGATAATAAAGAATAAATTATATATTTTTATTTTTTCCTCCATATATTGTTAAATGAACGCACTGACTCTGCCTCTAAATTTCGGGAGGATGAACCATTGTTATATTGGTGAAGAGCACGTTCTTCTCCTTTAAAATAGGTCTGTTTCAGATACTTTTGTTAAGATTCTTGTTTTGAGGAGGAGCAGTGAGATAAAATACATTTTGTGTTGCTTACCATTAAAGCCTTCTGGATTGCAAAAATTCTCACTTATGAATTTACTTAATATCTAACTCAACATGTACAGAAACACAAAGAAATATCGTAAGGCTTTCACGAGCCATGCAACACAATGTTATTAATATCTTCTAAAATACTATTTCTGTCTAGAGTTGATATTAAGTTTAGCAGATTAACGCATCAAAAATACACCTTCCTTTCTGACTCAACATTATCATTGTCTTCTTAATGAAGAAAATATTTTCTTTGTGCTATGAAAACTTTTGTGGCAATAAGTAATTTTAGGTGATTGTTTTGTAGTTCTGGAATAAGAAACCAAGCATTTAGTGATATTTTTAAAAATTCAATCTAAGTAAGGACTCTAGAAATCACATGGACTTTTCTTGTTCTAACATTCAAAACAAGAAGCTAATACCCCCGCTTCCAGGTTCATGAGGAATTCATACATATACACACACATAATGAATGTATTTCCGGAGAGCAAACATGTTAGCTCAAGTGTATAGATGCATGAGATAATCATATGAATAAAACAGACAAAAATTTAAAAGTCCTGGCTTGAATTTTGTTAAAATCTGGAAAGATTATTTATTATCCAGCTTACAGATGTAGTGAGGGGTTAACCTAGATTCTAGTGCCACCAACAAAAGGGAAAAAAAACAAAAAACAAACAAACAAACAAAAACCCAGACATTTGAAATCTATAATTACAAAAAGCCAGTTTTCAATCCCTGCCTTGAGAAAGTTTCAGCTAACTTAGTACTTATCTAGGAGTAATTCACTTTTGAACAAGAGTAACTCTAAAAAATTAGTCAATGCTATATTGAAATATAACAAACACCATGAAAAATTTCATGTAAGACTTGCTAAGGAAATTATTACTAAATATTTTCATTTCCTTAGTGGGCCTCACTCACAAATGCAAGAAAGCAAATAAGGAACTAAAATATTTTGCCTCTGTAATATATGTTAAGTATATAAGTAGTTGTTCCCATGACAAATGCTTATCTTTTACAAACTTGTAGGAGTGGGTAAAGGACATGAGAAGATATTTCTCAAAAGAAGATATACAAATGGCCAACAAACATGAGAAAAAAATGCTCAACATCATGAATTATCAGAGAAATGAAAATTAAAACCACAGTAAAATACCAATTTAACCCAGCCAGAAGGGCCATTGTTAAAAAGTAAATATATATATATAGGCATGGATGTGCTGAAAAAGGAATGCTTATAACACTGTTGGTAAGAATGTAAATTAGTACAGCCTCTATGAAAAGCAGTATAGGGATTTCCCAAAACACTAAATTTAGATCTGCCATTCAATTCAGCAATCCTACTACTGAGTATCTACTCAAAGAAAAAGTCACTTTATGTAAAAGACATCTGAACACATATGTTTATTGCAGCACAAGTCACAATTGCAAAGATATGGATTCAACTTAAGTGCCTATCAACTGATGAGCAGGAAAGAAAATGTGGGGATTGAGATGGCAGATAGGAGGCACGACCAACTTGCAGCTCCTGCTCAAATGGACAGAGCAGCATGTGGAGACTCACATCATGAACTTTGGCTCCAAGAACTACCATAGGAACATACCAGGAAAGCCAAGAGAATCCACAGACCCTTGGAATGAACTGAATCCCTTCTACAGGCTTCCTGAGATGTCAAAAAACTGTGAGTCTGCTTGCTTTCTTAGTTGGGAGGCTTGTGGTTTTGGGTAAGTTCTCAGTCCTGGCCACTGGCTGCCTGGAAATAGACTCGGTGCTGTTGGGAGGGCATGATGGGAGTGAGGCTGACTTTTAGGACTACAGGCTATATGGAAGCAGGATGAAGCCTGTGACTGCCAGCTTTCCCCAACTTCCCTGGTAACCTGTATAACATAGAAGAGGCAGCCATGATCCTCCTGGGAATGTAACTCCATTGGACTGGGAATCACACTCCATCCCCCACAGCAGCCACAGCAAACTCTGCCCAAAGAGAGGCTGAGCTTAGACACACCTATCCCTGCAACCACCTGATGATCTTTATCCATCCACACTGATAACCAAAGAAAAAGGTCATAATCTCTTGGGAGCTCTATGGCCCTGCCCACCACCTGAGAAACCTGAATACTTAATCACATGTCCCCAGGGCAAGTTTGCATCCTCCTTTTAGGACTGCAGCTGATTCAATCTTGAAAGTGCCACCTCCTTGCTGGAGGTTAACCAACACGAAACCAGCAAACTAGACAAAACCACAACCAAGGATCCTCAGAGAGTCCACTTCACTCCCCTCCTGCCTCCACCAGAGCAGGTGCTGCAAGACGTGAGGATAAACCATATCACGGGACTCTATGCAGACACTCCTCAGTATCAGCCTGGAGCCCAGTAGCTGTGCTGGGAGGCTAGAACCAGAAAAGCAAAAATAATCACTACAATTGAACTCTCAAGAAGCCCCATTCCTAGGAGAAAGGAGTGAAAACCACATCAGCAGCCCATGAGCCCCAGATCTTCCCTCTGACATAGTGTACCAAAATGAGAGGAACCAGAGAAACAATTCTGGTAATATGACAAAACAAGGTCCTTTAACATCCACAAAAGATCATGCCAGCCAGCAATGGATCTAAACCAAGATGAAATCTCTGAATTGCAAGAAAAAGAATTCAGAAGGTGGATTATTAAGCTAATCAAGGAGGCACCAGAGAAAGGTGAAGTCCAACTTTAAAGAATCATAAACATGATACAGAATATGAAAGAAAAATTATTTAATGAAACAGACAGCATAAATAAAAAACAATCACAACTTCTGGAAATCAAGAACACACTTAGAGAATTGCAAAATGCACTGGAAAGTCTTAGCAATGGAATCAACCAAGTAGAAGAAAGAACTTCAGAGCTCAAAGACAAGGGTTTTGAGTTAATCCAACCTGTCAAAGCAAAGAAAAAGGAATTTTTAAAAATGAACAAATCCTAAAAGAAGTTTGGGACAATGTTAAATATGTATGCCTAAGAATAATCGGTGTTCCTAAGGAAGAAGAAGAATCTAAAAGCTTGGAAAACATATTTGAGGGAATAATCAAGGAAAAGTTCCCTGGTCTTGTTGGAGATCTAGATATCCAAATATAAGAAGCTCAAAGAACACAAGGGAAATTAATCATAAAAAGATCATCACCAAGGCACATACTAATAAGGTTATCTAAAGTCAAGACTAAGTAAAGAATATTAAGAGCTGTGACGCAAAAGCATCAGGTAACCTATAAAGGGAAATCTATCAGACTAACATCAGATTTCTCAGCAGAAACCCTACAATCTAGAAGGGATTGGAGTCCTATTTTTAGCCTCTTTAAACAAAACAATCATCAGCCAAGAATTTTGTATCCGGAAAAATTAAGTTTCATAAATGAAGAAAAGATACAGTGTTTTTCAGGCACATATATGCTGAGAGAATTTGCCACTACCAAGCCAGCACTACAAGAATTGCTAAAAGGAGCTCTAAATCTTGAAACAAATCCTGAAAATACACCAAAATAGAACCTCCTTAAAGCATACATCTCAAGGGACCCATATAACAATAACACAGTGACAAAAATACAAGGTATTCAGGTAACTAATATCACCATGAATAGAATAGTACCTAACATCTCAGTACTAACATTGAACGTAAATGTTCTAAATGCTCCACTTGAAAGATAGACAATGGCGGAATGGATAAGAATTCACCAACCAAGTATCTTCTGTCTTCAAGAGACTCATGTAACACATAAGGACTGACATAAACTTAAGGTAGAGGGGTCCATGCAAATGGACACCAAAAGTAAGCAAGAGTAGTTACTCTTATATCAGACCAAACAAATTTTAAAGCAACAACAGTTAAAAAAGACAAATAGGGACATTATAAAATGATAAAATGACTAGTCCAACAGGAAAATATCACAATTCTAAATATGTATGCACCTAACACTGGAGCTCCCAAATTTATAAAACAATTACTACTAGACCTAAGAAATGAGATAGACAGCAACACAATAAGAGTGATAAACTTCAATACTCCACTGACAGCACTAGACAGGTCATCAAGACAGAAAGTCAGCAAAGAAACAATGGACTTAAACTATAACTTACAACAAATGGACTTAATGGATATATATGGAACATTCTACCCAACAACTGCAGAATATACAGTCTATTCATCAGCACATGGAACATTCTCTAAGATAGACCTTCATATGATAGGCCACAAAACAAATCTCAGTAAATTTAAGAAAATCAAAATTATATCAAGTACTCTCTTAGACCACAGTGAAATAAAATTGGAAATCAGCTCTAAAAGGAACCCACAAAAACATACAAATGCATGAAAATTAAATAACCTGCTCCTGAATGATCATCTGAAAAGCACAAATAGACAATCTAAGGTCAATCCTCATGGGACTGGAGAAACAAGAACAAACTAAAGCCAAACCCAGCAGAAGAAAAGAAATAACAAAGATAAGAGCAGAACTAAATAAAATAGAAACAACAACAACAAAAAACCCAAAAGATAAATAAAACAAGAAGTTGGTTCCTTGAAAAGATAAATAAAATTGATTGACCATTAGCTAGATTAACCACGAAGAGAGAAGATCAAAATAAGCTTAAATAGAAATGAAATGAGAGATACTACAACTGATACCACAGAAACACAAAAGATTATTCAAGGCTTCTATGAACACCTTTATGCATATGAACTAGAAAATCTAGAGGAGATGTGTAAATTCCTGGAAATATACAATTCTCCTAGATTAAACCAGGAAGATATAGAATCTCTGCACAGACCATAATAAACACTAAGATTGAAATGGTAACAAAAATTTGCCAACAAAAAGAGTCCAGGACTAGACAGATTCACAGCTGAATTCTATCAGACATACAAAGAAGAATTGGTGTCAGTCCTGCTGACACTATTCCAAAAGATGGAGAAACAAAAAAGAAGGAATTTTCCCTTAATAATTCCAAGAAACCAGTATCTCCCTAATACCAAAACCAGGAAAAGAAACAATAAAAAAAGAAAGCTAGAGACTAATATTCCAGATAAACATTGATGCAATAATTCTCAAAAAAATACTAGAAAAACAAATCCAACAGCATATCCAAAAGATAATTCACCATAATCAAGTGGGTTTTTTTTTTCTAACAGGGAGGCAGGGATGGTTTAACACACATAAGTCAATAAAGGTGATACACCACATAAACAGAATTAAGATTAAAAAAATCGGCCGGGCACGGTGGCTCAAGCCTGTAATCCCAGCACTTTGGGAGGCCGAGGTGGGCGGATCACAAGGTCAGGAGATCGAGACCACAGTGAAACCCCGTCTCTACTAAAAATACAAAAAATTAGCCGGGCGCGGTGGCGGGCGCCTGTAGTCCCAGCTACTCAGGAGGCTGAGGCAGGAGAATGGCGTGAACCCAGGAGGTGGAGCTTGCAGTGAGCCGAGATCGCGCCACTGCACTCCAGCCTGGGCAACAGCGTGAGACTCCATCTCAAAAAAAAAAAAAAAAAAAAGATTAAAAAAATCACATGATCATCTCAATACATACAGAAAAAGCATTTGAAAAAATCAAGCATCACTTTAGGATTAAAAACTTCAGCAAAATTGGCATAGAAGAGACATAACTTAAGGTAATAAGAGCCATCTATGACAAACCCACAGCAAACATTGTACTGATTTGGGAAAAGTTGAAAGCATTTCCCCTGAGAACTGGAACAAGACAAGAATGCCCACTCTCACCACTTCTATTCAATGTAGTACTGGAAGTCCTAGTCAGAGCAATCAGACAAGAGAAAGAAATAAAAAGCAATCAAACTGGTATAGAGGAAGTCAAATTGTCACTGTTTGCTGAGGATATGGTCGTATACCTAGAAAACCCAAAAAACTCATCCGAAAAGCTCCTAGAACTGGTAAATGAATTCAGCGAACTTTCAGGATACAAAATTTATTTACATAAATTAGTAGCTCTGCTATACACAACAGTGACCAATCTGAGAATCAAATCAAGAACTAAATTCCTTTCACAATAGCTGCAAAAGAGAAAAATGAAATAAAATACTTAAGAATATGCCTATGCAAGGACAGGAAAGACCTCTTCAAAGAAAACTACAAAACACTGCTGAAAGAAATCATAGATGACACAAACAAATGGAAACACATCCCATGCTCTTGGATGGGTAGAAACAATATTGTGAAAATGACCATACTGCCAAAAGCAATCTACAAATTCAATGCAGTTCCCATCAAAACACCACCATCATTCTTAAAAGAGCTATAAAAAACAATCCTACAATTCATATGGAACCAAAAAAGTAGCCTGCATAGCCAAAGCAAGACTAAGTGGAAAAAAAAAAAGAGAGAAAGAAAAAATCTGGAGGCATTATATTACCTGACTTTACTACAAGGCTATTGTCACCAAAACAGCATGGTACTGGTATAAAAATAGGCACATTGACCAGTGGAACAGAATAGAGATCCCAGAAGTAAACCCAAATACTCACAACTAACATATATTTGACAAAGCCAACAAAAACATAAAGTGGGAAAAGGACACCCTATTCAACAAATGGTGCAGGGATAATTGGCATGCTACATGTAGAAGAATAAAATCGAATCCTCATCTATCATCCTATACAAAATTCAACTCAAGATGGATAAAAGACCAAAATCTAAGACCTGAAATCATAAATATTCTACAAGATAACTTCAAGCAAACCCTTCTTGACATCAGTTTAGGCAAAGACATCATGACCAAGAACCCAAAAGCAAATGCAACAAAAACAAAGATAAATAGATGAGACTTCATTAACCTAAAACGTTTCTGCACAGCAAAAGAAGTAATCCACAGTATAAACAGACAACTCACAGAGTGGAAGAAAATCTTCACAATCCATACATCCAACAAAAAGCTAATATCCAGAATCTACAAGAAACTCAAATGAATCAGTAAGACAGAAACAAAGAATCCCATCAAAATGTGAGCTACAGATATGAATAGACAATTCTCAAAATAAGATAATACAAATGGCCAACAAGTATATGGAAAAATGCTCAACATCACTAATGATCAGGGAAATGCAAGTAAAAACCGCAATACAATACCACCTAATTCCTGCAAGAATGGCCACAATCAAAAAATTTTAAAAAAATAGATGTTGGCAGGGATGTGGTGAAAAGGGAACACTTTTACACTGTAGGTGGGAATGTAAACTAGTACAACCACAATAAAAAACAGTGTGGAGATTCCTTAAAGAACTGAAAGTAGAACTACCGTTTGATCCAGCAATCCCATCGCTAGGTATCTACTGAGGGGAAAAGAAGTCATTATACAAAAAAGATACTTGCACAAGTATGTTTATAGCAGCACAATTCACAATTGCAAAAATATGGAACCAACCCAAATGTCCATCAGTCAACGAGTGAATAAATGAATAAAGAAAATGTGGGGTGTGTGTATGTGTATATATATATGTATGTATATACATACACACACACACACCATATATATACAATGTGGTTTGTGTGTGTGTGTATATATATATAAATACATTTTGATAGTATTCATATATAAATATATACACATCATATGTACACAATGTGGTGTGTGTGTGTGTGTGTGTGTATATACCACATTTTGTTAGTATTCATACACACACACACACACTGGAATACTACTCAGTCATGAAAAGGAACAAAATAATGGCATTTTCAGCAACCTGGATGGAACTGGAGGCTACTATTCTAAGTGAAGTAACTCAGGAATGAAAAACCAAATATGGTATGTTCTGACTCATATGTGGAAGCTAAACTATGAGAACCCAAATTCATAAAGAATGATACATTGGAATTTGGAGACTCAGGGGAAAGGGTGGGGGTGGTGACAGATAAAAAACAACACATCGGGTACAGTGTGCACTGCTCAGGTGATGAGTGCACCAAAATCCCAGAAATCACCGCTAAAGAACTTATTCATGTAACAAAACACCACCTGTTCCTCCAAAACATATTGAAGTAAAAAATATAAAAATAATAAAATGTGGTGAATACTATAGGATGCTATTCAGCCCGAGGAATGTGTTTTGCAGCAACTTGAATGGAACTGGAGGCCATTATTCTAAGTGACGTAACTTAAGAATTGAAAACTAAATATCTTTTGTTCCCACTTATAAGTGGGAGCTAAGCTATGGGTATGCAAAGATATACAGAGTAGCATAATGATCATTGGAGACTCAGAATGCAGAAAGGTAAGAGATGGCTAAGGGTGAAAAATAACGTATTGTACAAAGTACACTACTTGAGTTATGGGTGTGCTAAAATCCTAGACTTCTCTACTATACAATTCACCCATGTAACCAAAATCCGCTTGTACCTCTAAAGCTATTGAAATAAAAAAATTAAAAAACAGTATTCTTATATGTGTTCGAATGAATACTTTTTATCTTGTTGTGCATGGTAAAGTAGTAAATGGAATCTGAATTTCTTTTACTCAGTGTGTGTGCACACCTGTGTGTGTGTGTGTGTGCTCGCGTGCGCGCACGTGCGTGTGTCTGTGTGTAGGGAACAGTAAATATACTATATTAGGGGATATGACAAATGTTCCATAGATGCTATATATGTTTAAATGACCATTTTGGTTACCTTTAAATATAGTTCTTAAAAGCTAGAAAATACCTATTACTATCATTTTTTGTTCTGAAGATTACATCAAAGGAACATTCTAATGAAATTAGTCTCAAGGGAAAATCAAAGACTTTTAAGAAGACAAATCAATATTTTAAGAAGATAGAGTAGTTTTACTACAATGTGTTTGTTGGTTTTAATCCTCTGAGTTTTCAAGTATACTTATTTTATCTCAAATATAAGCCTTCAGAGTTTCCAATATACAAATAAGCAGAACTGCTATTAAATATAGTGTCCAAAATGGAACATTTTTGAGAGTGAAAAGAGACTCAATTAATCATAGTGGTAGAATAGCATGCAAAGGCGAGACCTGCCCCAAGCAAACTAGGAAATATGTTTACTATAATTAAAAGCTGAGGATAATTAAATTAATGACTAACTTACTAGTTACTCGTTTTTCTCTCCCAGTAAGCCAATTTTAACCCAGGGATGTCTGTCTTTTTCAAGTCCATGACAAGCTAGACCACAAACTTCTTTTGGGTGGGAATCAGGTTTTAAACTTTCTTTGTACTCATAGCCTCTAAGTGAGTACAGCAGGATAAGAACTGAATAATACCAATAATGAAAAATACTTGCTATGGGGCAAGCACTGTTCTGTTTTTTTTTAATTTTATTTTATTTATTTATTTATTTTTTTATTATACTTTAAGTTCTAGGGTACATGTGCACAACGTGCAGGTTTGTTACATATGTATACTTGTGCCACATTGGTGTGCTGCACCCATCAACTTGTCAGCACCCATCAACTCGTCATTTACATCAGGTATAACT
Organism: Macaca nemestrina; assembly: GCF_043159975.1. Lineage (NCBI taxonomy): Eukaryota > Metazoa > Chordata > Mammalia > Primates > Cercopithecidae > Macaca > Macaca nemestrina. The sequence goes on from NC_092145.1 coordinate 60,563,385, forward strand.
CCCAATGCCATCCCTCCCCCTTCCCCCCTCCCCATAATAGGCCCCGGTGTGTGATGTTCCCCTTCCCAAGTCCGAGTGATCTCATTGTTCAGTTCCCACCTATGAGTGAGAACATGCGGTGCTTGATTTTCTGTTCTTGCAATAGTTTGCTGAGAATGATGGTTTCTAGCTGCATCCATGTCCCTACAAAGGACACGAACTCATCCTTTTTTATGGCTGCATAGTATTCCATGGTGTATAGGTGCCACATTTTCTTAATCCAGTCTGTCACTGATGGACATTTGGGTTAATTCCAAGTCTTTGCTATTGTGAATAGTGCCACAATAAACATACGTGTGCATGTGTCTTTATAGCAGCATGATTTATAATCCTTTGGGTATATACTCAGTAATGGGATGGCTGGGTCATATGGTATTTCTAGTTCTAGATCCTTGAGGAATCGCCATACTGTTTTCCACAATGGTTGAACCAGTTTACAATCCCACCAACAGTGTAAAAGTGTTCCTATTTCTCCACATCCTCTCCAGCACCTGTTGTTTCCTGACTTTTTAATGATTGCCATTCTAACTGGTGTGAGATGGTATCTCATTGTGGTTTTGATTTGCATTTCTCTGATGGCCAGTGATGACGAACATTTTTTCATGTGCCTTTTGGCTGTATGCACGTCTTCTTTTGAGAAATGTCTATTCATATCCTCTGCCCACTTTTTGATGGGGTTGTTTTTTTCTCGTAAATTTGTTTGAGTTCTTTGTAGGTTCTGGATATTAGCCCTTTGTCAGATGAGTAGATTGCAAAAATTTTCTCCCATTCTGTAGGTTGCCTGTTCACTCTGATGGTAGTTTCTTTTGCTGTGCAGAAGCTCTTTAGCTTCATTAGATCCCATTTGTCAATTATGGTTTTTGTTGTCGTTGCTTTTGGTGTTTTAGACATGAAGTTCTTGCCCATGCCTATGTCCTGAATGGTATTACCTAGGTTTTCTTCTAGGGTTTTTATGGTTTTAGGTCTAACATTTAAGTCTCTAATCCATCTTGAATTAATTTTTGTATAAGGAGTAAAGAAAGGATCCAGTTTCAGCTTTCTACTTATGGCTAGCCAATTTTCCCAGCACCATTTATTAAATAGGGAATCCTTTCCCCATTTCTTGTTTTTCTCAGGTTTGTCAAAGATCAGATGGCTATAGATGTGTAATATTATTTCTGAGGACTCTGTTCTGTTCCATTGGTCTATATCTCTGTTTTGGTACCAGTACCATGCTGTTTTGGTTACTGTAGCCTTGTAGTACAGTTTGAAGTCAGGTAGCTTGATGCCTCCAGCTTTGTTCTTTAGACTTAGGATTGTCTTGGAGATGCGGGCTCTTTTTTGGTTCTATATGAACTTTAAAGCAGTTTTTTCCAATTCTGTGAAGAAAGTCATTGGTAGCTTAATGGGAATGGCATTGAATCTATAGATTACCTTGGGCAGTATGGCCATTTTCACGATATTGATTCTTCCTATCCACGAGCATGGTATGTTCTTCCATTTGTTTGTGTCCTCTTTTATTTCACTGAGCAGTGGTTTGTAGTTCTCCTTGAAGAGGTCCTTTACATCCCTTGTAAGTTGGATTCCTAGGTATTTTATTCTCTTTGAAGCAATTGCAAATGGAAGTTCATTCATGATTTGGCTCTCTGTTTGTTTGTAACTGGTGTATAAGAATGCTTGTGATTTTTGCACATTGATTTTGTATCCTGAGACTTTGCTGAAGTTTCTTATCAGCTTAAGGAGATTTTGGGCTGAGATGATGGGGTTTTCTAAATATACAAACATGTCATCTGCGAACAGGGACAATCTGACTTCTTCTTTTCCTAACTGAATATGCTTTATTTCTTTCTCTTGCCTGATTGCCCTAGCCAGAACTTCCAACACTATGTTGAATAGGAGTGGTGAGAGAGGGCATCCGTGTCTTGTGCCAGTTTTCAAAGGGAATGCTGCCAGTTTGGGGGCAAGCACTGTTCTAAGCACTTTATAAGTACAAACAAATTTTAGACCTTCCATAGTTCTGTGAGGTGGTAATGTTATCATCTCCACCTTAAAGTAAATAAACTGAAAAAGAACTGTTAACTTTCCCAAGCTTACACAGCACTGGAATTCACATTCTCTCATCTCCTCTCTTGCTTTTATTCTCCTCTGCTTATGCCCCTGTCTCCTTCCTCTCTTTCTTCTTTCTTCTTCTCTTTTTTCTTCTTTTCTTGTATCTCTTCTGTCTCTTTTATTTATTCCTCCTTCTCTTCTCTAATCTCTTATGTTTATGTTTTATGGTATAGCCCATTTTGTGAAAAGGTTCTACTACTCAAGAAAAAAAAAGGTGTACAAACCACTGGATTTATTGTTCTCTGTATTTCTAGTCCTTAAATATTTCAACGAATATTATTTACTGAGTATTATGTAGAAGAATCTATTCTAAAATGTAGCACAGTATGAAAAATGAGAATGAGTAGGAGATTCCCTGAGTTAGAGGAATGTATAGTTTAATATAGGAATAAAGCAATATGTAAACAAGAAAATAAGATACATTATTATTCTGCAGAAGAGAGTTCAGTCTTACAGAGATATTCTCTGCAGTGGAACTCCTGGCATATGCTCATTTAAAATTGTGGATGGGGTATGTTTGGATTAGTTCCTATCAAAGCAAATTACTGCCTAAGTAACTCTTATTTCCTTACAGTATAGAAGTTACAAGTACACCCTGTTCTCTCTACCCTTCTCATTCTTGGCCAGTCTTCCTTGATTCACCCAGTAAATATTTAGTACCCTATGTCAAGAATAATACTGGGATTCATAACATTTACCAAGCTTTTTGAAATTATGTATTTACTCATTTTTCTCTCCCAGTAAGGCATTTTTAATCCAGGGATGTCTGGATGGGTGGGGCTATGTGATAAAACTTTGCGAGATTATCTGCAACACTTTATGTCTTTGAACATACAATATGTTCATTTTCTGGGCAGAGATTCAATATACTTCACCATAAGTCCAAAGGAGCCATGTAACACAAGAAGTACCTCCACCATAATTTAGATATTGAGCACCTCAGTGGTTAAGATCATTTACCCTAGATTTAGCCCAATCACCTATAGAATATGTAATACATGGTAAATGACACAGTCCTTTAGCTTGAGTTTCCTCTCCGGTTTATTATGAAGACTAAATGAAGTGATTTGTGTAAATCAGTTAGTATAGTGTCAGGCACTTAGTATATGCCTGATAAACATTAAGGAAAAATACAGTGTTTTCTATGTAGTGAGCATTCAAATAACAAATACATAATGTAAGCATCTCATTAAGGCAGAGTTGCTCAACCTTGGCACTATTGACACTTGGATCCAGATAATTCTTTGCTATGATGAGGTGTATCATGGGATGTTTAGTAGTATCCTTGACCTACTAGATGCCAGTAGCATACCTCTCTCAGTTACGGCAACCAAAATGTCTCCAGACATCGTCAAGTATCCTCTGGGGGGCAATCACCTCCTCCCCTCTAAGGACACATTGATAGAGTTGAGCAACAGGTTATAATACAATTATTTTGTATCAGTTTAATATATCACAGTCAGAGGTACCATATTGACCTAAGGTAGCAGATCGCTTTTTGTGGAGGGGACTGATTTGATTTCCATTAGTGGACATTCCCTAGAAAACTTCAACTACATCCTCCAGGAGTCCAGAAGCCATGGCTAGACAGGTAAGTTGAGGCATTCGCCAATGTGAAGACACCTTGAAATATCTTCTATTATTAGAGCATATCTAGGCACTTGCTAGGCAAAAATATGGCTCCCTCACCATCACAGAAAACCAGAATAAGACAACAGACATGAAAAACAACAACAAAAACAACAACAAAACTACTTCAATCTTAGAAACAATGTTTCTAAGGCAAAATTAGAAGAACTTTCATGTCAAAACCATTTACTTCAACAAAGGAGGTATGCTTAAAATTTACTAATCTTTCATTCTGTTAGAGAAATTACCAAAAGGCTGTGGTGGAACATAAAGATGCTATGGAAATCTCGGAAATTTTGAAACATGAAACAAACCCTGGAATTTTTTGGTTCTAAAATTTTACCCAATGTCTTCTCGGTAAGGTAGTATATGGGTCAATTAATATTTAACCTTAGGTATTGAAATGCATTTTTATGATTTGGTCAGGATAAAGTGAGAAAGTATGACATTTCATATTTTTGGTCTTCAGAAAACATGCAGGAAAAAGTAGCTTCTCTTTTCAAGCCAGTCAGTGCACAATGCTAACATGATACAAATTCTATTTTTATCTATTTTATCATAAGATCTTATAAATATAATGAAACACTTCTGTTTAAGACACTTGTCTCAAAGCCAATGGGTCTATTTTTAATTCTTATAGGATTTAAACTGTTCTGCAATTTATATAAGAAAGTATTTCACTAATGAGATAAAAATGTTAAACCAACAGTTAAACTGTTTGCCTACAAAATGTAGTGTCTCTGTGTGTAAGAGCCCTTGATGACTAGGATTTCAAGGTCATATTGTAAAAGAGCAATTTGTGGGAGAAAATTATTCTGATCTTTTTCAAAGCTTCACTTATTCCCTACCATAAAATGCATTTTCACAGTTTACCATTAATCTTTATTAGTTGCAGAAAACTGAAGGTTTGGTGTCACATGCTATGCTCTGTACCTGGGGATTTAAAATATAGGAATCTTGCTTCAATTTATGTGGATGATTAGACTTTTATGGAATTATGAACATAATGTACTTTCTTTTATATATTTTTATGAAAAATTCTACAAATTAAAAATTATTTTAAGTTTTAGTGTGTTTCTCCTTCATATGAGAAATATATGTATATACATACCCACATATGTGTCTATGCATTATACTCATGCATCTTTCTTTGAGTAATACATGTTTATCATGAAGACGTGCAAGTGTGGGTAGAATGCCTTTAGGTAATAAATGTATTCCGAGTGCAAAAATTATCGTGACTAGGGAATGTGCAAAATCAGTCTATATATTAAGTTATACTCTCATGACCTCTAGCATACTAGAATCACAGTTGGCATTTCAGGTTATTTACGCTTAGAAAATGTCCTACTTAAAAACACCATGGAGGAAAGTAGTTCATTTTGCTTTTGTGAAATATGGCAACTGCTCATATTTAATAGTATAAAGATTTTTTGAATTTGCTATCTCAGAGATGTGCAAACAATTTCAAATTGAAAAGTAGTATTCTATTTTTCAGTTCTTCCCTCCTCTTTGTGGTGTTTACATTCATTGTACAATAAGGCATATATACCTTAATGAAATCCAGCTAAACCTAAGCAATGCTAAAGATCTGGATGAAAGCCTGTAAAAGTGAATGTGAAATTGATTTTACACATTTTGTATGCATATATATATACACACACATATATACACACAGACATATATATAGACTGCCCCCCCATACACACACACACACACACACACACACAAACACACACACACATATTAAGGTTAAAATCATGGAAGGACAGACTATCAGACTTGAAAATTTCCCTAGAGAACATAGGCAAACCCTCTCATTTTCCAGATAGAGACTGAGGCCCAGATGAAGGAAACAACTTTGCCAGTAAAAACAATGATATACCCTAATCTCCAACTTGATACTTCACATAAGTAAGCCCCAGAAACTGACCATAAAACAATCAAAGGAGAGAGTAATGACATAGCAATACTATTGAGATATTTAAATAGTGGACATTTTGAAGTGAAGATACAGGAAGCACTGGAGAGAAAGTGCTTATTTTCTGTGATATTTTTACTTTTCTTCTCTTGTGAAAGCCAGGCTGATCCATTTAGTGTTTTTTTTTTTTTTTAATTGGAGATAGAGAGACAAGCATGAAATGAGAATAAGTTTAAACTTTATGAGAAAAAGATGCAGCAAAAGGAGCAGTAGATCATAAGACAGCACTTAATCTTAATGCACAAATATATAAAAAAATGTTCAAGGGAGGCAAGTGATAAAAAGCATTAGAAAAGAAGAAAGCAAGAGAAACACACCATGATGTAAGTATTAATAGTAAGTGGTACAAACATAAGTAATAATAAAACTAGTTTAACATACTTTAACATACTTGAGGAGGCATTTTACAAAATTTTGTGCAGAGACAATTCTAGGGACAATAACTAGCAACTTTAACAGACCCAGATAACTCTAAGATTTTAAAATAAGATTGTAAAACACAAAGAGAATAGAAAAAGAAACCTGACTTGGATGGGCTGTCAGAGTCATCTGGTAACTATGCTAGTACTCATACAGAAACTAACAATCCACATTTGCCTCATGTGTACGTTGGTCCACTTGATAAAATGTAGATGTACTAATCAGGGTTCTCCAGAAAAACAAAACCAACAGGATGTGTGTACACATGGTTTTAGTTTATATTCTGTTGCTTGTAACAGAATACCCGAAGCTCCAGTAATTTATTAAAAAACAGAATTTTTTTTTTTTATAATTATGGAAGCTAAGAAGTCTAAAGTCAAAGGACCATATTTGGTGAGGGTCTTCTTTCTGGTTGGGACTCTGAAGTCTCAAGTTGGTTCAGAGTACCACATGATAGGAGGGCTGAGCATGCTAATTCAGGTCTCTTCTTCTTATAAGGCCACCATTGCTACTCCTGTGATAACCCATTAATCCATTAACGCATCAATCCTTTAATTCATAAATGGATGAATACATTCATGAGGGTAGAGCGCTTATGACCCAATTACCTTTTAAAGGCCTTACTTCTCAATACTGCCACATTGGGGGTTAAATTTCAACATAAGTTTTGGAGGAGACAAACATTAAAACCATAGTATCCTTCCTCTGGACCCCAGAAAATGATGACCTTCTCACACCCAAATAGTTTATTCCATTCCCATAGTCCCAATATCGTCATATATATCAGCACCAAATCAAAAGTCCAAAGCCCCATATGTAAAGTGAAAAGAAGTTATCTATTTTCAAGATACAATGGTGGGACAGGGATAGGGTAAACATTCCCATTGTGAAAGGGAAAAATAAGCAAAAAGAAAGGGGTAACAAGCCCTAAGAAAGTCTGAAACCAAAGAGGGCTGACATTAAATCTTAAGGATGGAGAATAATTTCTCCATCCTTAAGATTTAATAATAATAATGGAAGATTTAATAATAAGTCTCTGTGGGCTCAAAAGCTCTTTGGTATATCCTTTGAAATCTAAGTGGATGTTTCCATGCCTACATAGGCTCTTGCATTTTGTAGGCCTGAATAATTACCACACACATGCCTCAAAGATTTACAGCTTCTATTATTCAGAGAAGCTAGTCAAGCTGCACCTGGGGCTACGTGAGCCATGGCTAGGGTGACCAAGGAATCTTGTGCTGAAATGCAGGGCAGAGACATCAAGGGGACCTGGGCAGCAAGCCCATGGAGGAAACCCTGGGTCTTTTCACAGAAACAATTATGCTCTCCTAGGTATCTGGGCCTGTGATGGGAAGGGAAGACTCAAAGATCTCTAAAAAGACTTCAGGGTTTTTATCCATTTTCTTGATAATCCCTTCTCTCTGTACTAATCTCCTTAGCAAAAGGTCACTTGATTTTACCCTTTGTTTCCTCTCACAAACATGTTTTTTCACTCTACATGACCAGGCTTAGAGTTTTCCAAATCTTTCCACTTTGCTTCCCTTTTGATTATAAATTATCTCTTTAAATCAATTTTTCCTTCTCACAGCTTAATATAAGCTGCTAAAAGTAGCTATGTGGCAGCCCAAACACTTGGTTCCTTAAAAATTTCTTATGTTATATTCGAATTCTTTGTTCTTAAGTTCTGCATTCATAAAGCCCTACATTTGACCTGATGCAGCCAAGTTATTTGCCAATGTATTAGTCTGTTCTCATACTGCTAATAAAGACATACCTGAGACTGGGTAATTTATAAAGAAAAAGAAGTTTGATGGACTCACAGTTCCATATGGCTGGGGAGGCCTGACAATCATGGTGGAAGGTGAAAGAGAAGCAAAGTCACGTCTTACGTGGTGGCAGACAAGAGAGCACGTGTAGGGAAACCGCCCTTTATAAAACCACCAGATCTCATGAGACTTATTCACTATCACAAGGACAATATGGGAAAAAATCCACCCCGATGATTCCATTACCTCCCACCAGGTCCCTCTCATGACACATGGGGATTGTGGGAGCCATAATTCAATATGATATTTGGATGGGGACACAGCCAAACCATATTATCCAGTCATAAATAAATAAAAAGAATGGTCTCTATTCTAGTTTCCGATACCTTGCTGCTTAGTTCTAAAACTTCATTAGAATGGTATTTACTGTCCAGATTTCTATCAGCATTTCTGTCATAAACCCTTAATCAATCGCTAAGGATTTCCAAACTTTCCTAAGAAAAAAAAGTCTTCTTGTTGTCTAAGCCCTTACAAGAATCTTGGCTTTTTCTAGCCTGCTCCTCCAAATTCTTTCAGCCTCTGCCTAATACGTGGTCCCAAAGCAGCTTTCATATTTTCAGGTATTCATTGTCATTGACTATTCAGTACCAGTTTTCCGTCTCATTTCATTTACTGCTCCTTTTAACCAAATACTTGAAACTGCATGATTTGTAAGGAAAATAAATTTATCTTTTTATTTTTACACATATGGAGGCTAATAAAAGTCTAAGGTCAAGTGGCCACATCTGGTGAGCGCCTTCTTACTGGTGAGGACTCTCTAAAGAGTACTGGAGCAGTTCAGGGTATCACATGGTAAGGTAGTTGAGTATGCTAGCTCAGGTATTTCTTCTCATGAAGCCAGCAGTTCCACTCACATGAGAATCTATTAATTCATTAAGGTATAAATATGTTCATCCATTTATGAAAGCAGAGCCCTCATGACCCAATCACTTCTTAAAGATCCCACCTTTCCAGACTGCAACCTTGGGAATTAAGTTTCAACATGAGTTTTTGAGAGGATAAACATTCAAACAATAGTAAATATAGAAGGACCTTTATTACAAGTGATTAGCTTAAACAAGTATGGAAGTGGGCAAGTTCAAAATACACATGGTGGGCTGACAGGCTGGAAACATGGGAGAGCCAATATTACAGTTCCAGTAAAAAGGTCATCTGCTGTAGATATAAGAAAAGTTGTTATTGCAGGTAAAATCCAAAGAAAGTCGGCTAGAGATTTTTCTCTTTTTCTGGGAAGGTCCATCTTTATTTATTTATTTTTATTCAGGATTTCAACTGATTGTATTAGACCCATTCACGTCATGGAAAACAATCTGCTTTACTCAAAAGTTTGCCTATTTAAATGATAATCTCATGCTAAACACCCTGAAAAAAATACCTAGAACAGTGTTGAATCAAATATATGGGCAACCTGAGCCCAAGTCAGTTTGACCATTATTGTAGGGATGTATAAGGACATAATTTATCTGTGTATATTTGTGACCCTGGATTGTGATTAAGCTCTGTTTACTCCACTCTAAATGGGTAATCATACTAGACTTTCTCTTGGTGCTCATATGAGCAATACCCATGTTCCTTCAGTAGTTAAATAATAAAGCTAAAAGAAGGAAAAATTGATTTTTTAAAATTTGAAATACAAAAATCAATCTTATTTATGGAAATTGAGAGGTAGAATAAGTCTGATGAGACACAAAGATTTAATGTAATAAATACAGAGCTCCAAATTTTTATTCCTTTGGAGCTTTCCATTCTGAACAGTAATTGCTAATCTGATTTTGCTAGTGTCATTATGACTTATTTGAGATTCTTAATATAGCTATAAAGCATTTATCTTGTACTCTGTTATACTTCACATATGGTTGTCTGTGTGTTTTCCTCAACTGCAAAAGTAAACCATTTGAGCTTGGCTTATGCAAAATGTTACTCATAAATAAACTCCTTTTATTGCTTTGTCCATTCCTTCCATGAAATTGAGGAAATTGTGTGCATTCTCATAGGCTTGTTAATTAATGATTACATAGATATATGTAATTTCTGAGAATAAATTTGTAAATTATTTTGTTTAAAGAGGGAGGAACTGAAAACATTATAAACATATGCAATTTAGTTCTTAGAAATAGAATTTTAACCTTATTTTTGAAAAACAAATATTTTATGAGAGTAAGTTCTCCCTTCTTTGTTTAAACTATTGCTTTTCAGTTTCTCTTGCTTAATAACCATTTTACACCCTCGTATTTTTGGTGAGTGATGAAAAACTCTTTTTCTTGCAAACTTCTGTTTAGTCATGAAATAAAATTAAATACAGTGAAATTTGAAATACCATTTAAATACAGTGACACTGTAGGTGATTTTATGCTATATTTTGGTATTTCAATTATAAAACCAACTTGGATAGTATCTGAATAGAGTCTACATTACATAGGCCCCAGTCTGTGACAAATTCTTGGTTAACAAAGTTTTGGCATAATTATAACTATTTTATTAATCAGCCTTCTGCTAATTGTATGTGAAAATTTCCCAATTCTCAGCTTACCTGTATCTTTATTCTATTGGGAGGGGAGTGGAAAATTAGGATTGGAGGCATCGTATAGACTACTTTGAATCTTCTCGGAAGGGAGTTTTTTCTCACTGCGTGTTTTTGTTGACTTTGTCAAAGATAAAATGGCTATATGTGTGTGATATTATTTCTTGGCTCTCTATTTGGTTTCATTGGTCTATTTTTCTGTTTTTGTACCAGTACCATGCTATTTTGATTACTGTAGTTTTGTAGTACAGTTTGAATTCTGGTAACGTGTTGCCTCCAGTTTTGTTCTTTTGGCTTAGAATTAGTTTAGTTATTAGGGCTTCTCTTGTTGTTGTTCCATATACATTTTAGAATTTTTTTAAATTCTATAAAAAATGTTATTGGTAGTTTGATAGGAATAGAATTGAATCTGTAAATTGCTTTGTGTAGCATGACCTTTTAACAATATTTATTCTTCCTATCCACCAGCACATGGAATATTTTTTCATTTGTTTTCATAATCTCTGATTTTTTCCAATATTTTGTAATTCTCATTTAGAGATCTTTCACCTCACTGGTTAGCTGTATTCCTAAGCATTCTAATTTTTGGTGGCTATTGTGAACTCAGCTTGGACATTGTTCATGTGTAGAAATACTACTGATTTTTTTACATTTATTTTTCATCCAGAAACTTTGTTGAAGTTGTTTATGAGATCTACTCTCTAATGGTTTTTCATATATCTGTGGATTTGATGGCGATGTCCCCTTTGAGATTTCTGGTTGTGTTTACTTCAATCTTCTCTTTTTCTTTATTAGTCTAGCTAGTGGTCTATCTTATTTATTCTTTCAAAGAACCAAATTTTGGTTTTGTTGGTCTTCTGTACAGTTTTTCACATCTCAATTTTATTCAGTTCAGTTCTGATTTTGGTTATTTCTTGTGTTCTGATAGCTTTGGTTTGCTCTTGTTTTTCTAGTTCCTCAAGGTGTGATATTAGGCTGTTAATTTGAGATCTTACCAACGTTTTTATGTGGGGATTTACAGCTATAAATTTTCCTCTTAATATTGCTTTAGCTGTGTTCCAGAGATTTTGGTATGTTTTAGTATGATTCTCACTAGTTTCAAATAATTTCTTGATTTCTCCCTTAATTTCATTTTCATTCAGGGGAAGGCTGCTTCATTCATATGTAATTGTATGGCTTTGAGAAATGTTCTTGGCATTGATTTCTATTTTTATTGCACTGTGGTCAGAGAATGTGGTTAATGTGATTTCATTTTTCTTTTTTTTCAAATTTGCTGAGTATGTTTTTATGGCCGATTCATTGATTTTAGAGTATGTTGCAAGTGCACATGAGACAAATGTATATTCTGTTTTTTTAGGAAGGAAATTTCTGTGGATGCTTGTGAGGTTTATTTGGTCAAGTGTCAAGTCTTGTCCTAAATATCTTTGTTTTATGCCTCAAAGATCTGTCTAATACTGCCAGTGGAATGTTAAAGTCTCCCACTAGTTTGCTATCGTTTTCTAGGTCACTTTGTATGCTACTTGGAACTTTGTGAATCTGGGTGCTCTTGTGTTGGGTGCACATATATTTGGGATAGTTAAGTCTGTTTGAGTTGAGCCCTTTATTAATATATAATGTTCTTCTTTGTCTCTTTTGATGGTTGCTGGTTTAGAGTTTCTTTTGTCTGAAATTAGAATAGCAACCCCTGTTTTTTTTTATTTATTTTGTTGTTGTTGCTTTGGTTTTCCATTTTTGCAGCAGATTTTTCTCTATTTCTTTACTTTGAACCTATGGGTGTCATTATATGTGAGATGGGTCTCTTGAAGACAACATACTGTTGGTTCTTGCTTCTTTATCCAACTTACCCCTCTGTACCTCTTAATTGGTGCAGTTAGCCCATTTAAATTCAAGGCTAATATTGATCCTGTCTTTGTGTTATAAGCTAGTTATTATGCAGACTTGATTCTGTGACTGCTTTATTATATCAGTGGTCTATGTGTTTAATTGTGTTTTTGTGGTAGTGAGTAACTGTTTTTCATTTTCATATTTAGGACTCTCTTAATGACCTCTTAGAAGGTTGGCCTGGTGGTAACAAATTCCTTTAGCATTTGCTTGTCTGAAAAGGATCTTATTTCTTCTTCTCTTAACAAGCTTAGTTTGGCTAGATATGAAATTCTTGGTTGAAGATTTTTTTTTTAACAATGCTGCATATAGTTCTGCAGTTCCTTCTGTCTTTTATGGTGTCTGCTGAAAGTTATACTCTTAGTCTGATGGGGTTCCCCTTGTAGTTTGGTCGCCCCTTCTCTCTAGCTGCCTTTTATATATTTCCTTTCAATTTAACCTTGGAAAATCTGATTACTATGTGTCTTGGAGACGTTCATCTTGTGTAATATCTCACAGGAGTTGTCTGCATTTCTTAAATTTGAATGTTTCCTCTCTAGTGAGGTTAATAAAATTTTCATTAACAATATCCTCAAATATGTATTCAAAGTGGTTTGTTTTATCTCCCTCTCATTCAGAGATGCCAAAGAATCACAGTTTTGGTCTTTTTACATAATCCCATATTTCTAAGAGATTTTGTTCATTTTTTTATCTTTTTTCTTTAGTTTGTATGACTGTTTGTTCTGGAACCAGTCTTTGATCTCTGTGATTTTTCTTGAGCTTGTTATATTCTGCTGTTAATACTTGTGATTGTATTATAAAATTATTCCAGTATGTTTTTCAGCTCTATGAGATCAGTTTGGTTCTTTCTTAAATGTATATATATTTTCTGTTTTTCAGCTCCTGTAATATTTTTCAATAGGTTTTTTGCAGAACAGGTGTTGTTTTGTTACATATTTAAATTATTTAGTGGTGATATTTGAGATTTTGGTGCACCCATCACCCAAGCAGTGTACACTGTACCCAGTGTGTAGTCTTTTGTCCCTCACTGCCTTCCCCTGAGTCCCCGAAGTCCACTGTATAATTCTTATTCCTTCGCATTATAAGCTAGCTTAGCTCCCAATTATAAGTGAGAACATGCAATGCTTGCTTTTCCATTCCTGAGTTACTTCATTTAGAATGATTGTCTTCAACTACATCTGGGTTGCTGCAAATGCCATTATTTTGTTCCTTTTTATGGTTGAGTGTGTGTGTATATATGTATATAAATATTACATTTCCTTTATCCACTCATTGATTGATGGGCATTTGGGCTTATTCCATATTTTTGCAATTGTGACTTACGCTGTTATACGCACGTATGTGCAAGTGTCTTTTGTTTTTATTTTTTTGAGATGGAGTCTCGCTGTGTCACCCAGACTGAAGTGCAGTGGCACAATCTTGTCTCACTGCAAGCTCTGCCTCCCAGGTTCACACCATTCTCCTGCCTCAGCCTCCTGAGTAGCTGGGACTACAGGTGCCCACTGCCACACTCAGCTAATTTTTTGTATTTTCAGCAGAGACAGGGTTTCACTGTGTTAGCCAGAATGATCTCAATCTCCTGACCTCATGATCCACCTGCCTCAACTTCCCAAAGTGCTGGGATTATAGGCATAAGCCACTGTGACTGGCCGTGTCTTTTTAATATAATTGTATAGTAACTTCTTTTGTTTGACTGGACATCTAGGAATGGAATTGCTGAATCAAATGGTAGGTCTACTTTTAATTCTTTAGGGAATCTCTTTACAGCTTTTTAATAGTGGTTGTACTAGTTTACACTCCCAACAGCAGTGTAAAATTATTCTCACTTCACCACATCCATGCAAACATCTATTATTTTTATTTTTTAATTATGGCCATTCTTGTAGGAGTAAAGTGGTATTGCATTGTAGTTTTAATTTGCATTTCCCTGATAATTAGTGATGTTGAGTGTTTTTTCATGTTTTTGGGCCATTTGTATATCTTCTGTTGAGAATTGCCTATTCACGTCCTTTGCCCACGTTTTGATGGGATTATCATTACTATTATTATTATTATTACTTTGCTCATTTGTTTGAGTTTCTTGTAGATTCTGGATATTAGTTCTTTGTAGGATGCATAGTTTGCAAAGACTTTCTTCCACTCTGTTGGTTATCTGTTTATTCTTCTGATTATTTCTTTTGCTGTGCAGAAGCTTTTTGGTTTAATTAAGTCTCATCTACTTATCTTTGTTTTTGTTGCATTTGCTTTTGGGTTCTTGGTCATCAAGTCTTTGGCTAAATCAATGTCTGGAAAAGTTTTTCTGATGTTATATTCTAGAATGTTTATTGTTTCAGGTCTTAGATTTAAGTCTTTGATACATCTTGAGTTGTATTTTGTATAAGGTGAGAGATGAGTATCCAGTTTCATTCTTCTACATATGGCTTGCCAATTATTCCAGCACCATTTGCTGAATAGGGTGTCTCTTCCCCACTTTATGTTTTTGTTTGCTTTGTCAAAAATCAGTGGGCTGTAAGAATCTGTCTTTATTCTTTATCTGTTCTGGTTCATTGGTCTATGTGCCTATTTTTTTGTTTGTTTGTTCATATGTGCTCTTATTTTAATTATTATTATTATACTTTAAGTTCTAGGGTACACATGAAAAATGTGCAGGTTTGTTACATATGTATACATGTGCCATGTTGGTGTGCTGCACCCATTAACTCATCATTTACTGAGTTCACGTCCTTTGTAGGGACATGGATGAAGCTGGAAATCATCATTCTGAGCAAACTATCACAAGGACAGAAAACCAAACACTACATGTTCTCACTCATAGGTGGGAACTGAACAATGAGAATACTTGGAAACAGCATGGTAAGGGTATTAAAAACAGGCACATAAAAATATGTACATAGGTATATCTCCTATGTGTGTATTTTTATACCAGTACCATGCTGTGTTGGTGACTATGACCTTACAGTATAGTTTGAAATTGAATAATGTGATGTCTCCAAAGTAGTTCTTTTTGCTTAGTCTTGCTTTGGCTATACAGGCTATTTTTTGGTTCCGTATGTATTTTAGAATTGTTTTTCTAGTTGTACAAAAAATGATTATCATATTTTGATGGGAATAGCATTAAATTTGTAGATTGCTTTTGGCAGTATGGTTATTTTCACCATATTGATTCTAGCCATCCATGAGCATGAGATGTGTTTCCATTTGTCTGTGGCATCTATGATTTCTTTCAGCAGTGTTTAGCAGTTTTCCTTGTAGAGGTCTGTCACGTCCTTGGTTAGGTATATTTCTAAGTATTTTAATTATTTATTTGTTTGTTTGTTTATTTCTTTATGTATTTATTTTGCAACTATTAGGGTTGAGAACTCAAAGAAACTTAGCTTTTGATTTGATTATCAACTTTGTCACTTTATGTATAACAGTGCTACTGATGTGCATACATTGATTTCATATTCTGAAACTTTATTGAATTCACTTTTCACATTACTGAATTCATTTATTAGATCTAGAAGTTTTTGGCATACATTATTAGGATTTTGTAGGTATACAATTATATCATCAGTGAACAGTGACAGTTTGATTTTTTTTACTGATTTGGATGCCCTTTATTTTTTTTCTCTTGTCTAATTGTTCTGGTGAAAAATTCCAGTACTATGTTGAATAGAAGTGGTGAGAGTGTGCATCCTTTACTTGTTTCAGTTCTCAGGGGTAATGCTTTTAACTTTTCCCCTTTGATATAATTCTTGCTGTTGTTTTGTCATAGATGTCTCTTATTACCTTAATGTATGTCCCTTCTATGATGATTTTGCTGAGAGTGTTAATCATAAATGGGTGTTGGATTTTGTTGAGTGCCTTTTCTGCATCTATTGAAATGATCATGTGATTTTTGTTTCTAATTCTGTTTATGTGGTGTATCACATTTATTGGCTTATGTATGTTAAACAATTTCTGGTATTAAACTCTGAATTTCTGGTATTAAACTCACTGGAGCATGATTAATTATCTTTTTGATATACTGTTGGATTTGGTTTCACTACTATTTTGTTGAGGATTTTTGCATTTATCTTCATCAGGAATATTGGTTTGTGATTTTCTTTTTTTGTTATGTCCTTTCTTGGTATTGGTATTAGGGTGATGCTGGCTCATAGAATGATATAAGGATGATTCTCTCTTTATCTTTTGGAATAGTGCTAATAGGATTGGGACAAATTCTGCTTTGAAAGTCTGATAAAATTCAGCTGTGAATCCATCTGGTCCTGGACTTATTTTTGTTGGAATTTTTTTTATTACCATTTCAATCTCACTGCTTGTTATTGGTCTGTTCAGAGTTTCTATATTTTTCTGATTTAATCTAGGAAGGTTGTATATTTATAGCAATTTATCTATTGTTTCTAGGTTTCTAGTTTGTGTGCATAAAGGTGTTCATAGTAGCCTTGAATGGTCTTTTGTATTTCTGTTGTATTGGTTATAATATCTTTCTAATTGAACTTATTTGGATCTGTTCTCTTCTTTTCTTGGTTAATCTCACTAACGGTCTTTCAAATTTGTTTATCTTTTTGAAAAAAAAACCAGATTTTTGTTTTATTTACCTTTTGTATTTTTTTGTTGTTATTGTTTCAATTTTATTTAGTTCTGCTCTGATCTTTGTTACTTTCTTTCCTCTGCTGGGTTTGGGTTTGGTTTGTTCTTGTTCTTTTATTTCCTTGAAGTGTGATCTTAGATTGTTTATTTCTGTTATCTTAGACTTTTTGATGTAGGTGTTTGAGGCTGTGAACTTTCCTCTTAGCATCACTTTAGTTGTATCCCAGAGGTTTTGATAGTTTGCATCACTATTATCATTCAGTTAAAATAATTTCTAAATTTCCATCTTGATTTCTTTGATTCCCAACAATCATTCAGGAACAGGTTATTTAATTGTTTTTTATTTGCATGATTTTGAGGGTTCCTTTTGGAGTTGATTTCCAATTTTATTCCACTGTGGTCTGAGAGAGTATTTGATATAATTTAAATTTTCATACATTTACTGAGACTTCTTTTGTGGCCTATTATATGCTCTTTCTTGGAGTATGTTCCATGTGCTGATGAATAGAATATATATTTTGCAGTTGTTGGGTAGAATGCTCTCTAAATATCTGTAAGTCAATTTGTTGTAGGGTATAATTTAAGCCCATTGTTTCTTTATTGACTTTCTGTCTTGATGACATGTCTAGTGCTGCCAGTGGAGTATGGAAATTCCACACTATTATTGTGTTTTCATCTCTCTAATTTCTTAGGCCTAGTAGTAATTGTTTTATAAATTTGGGAACTCCAGTGTTTGCTACATATATATTTAAGATTATAATATTTTCCTGTTGGACTAGTGCTTTTATCATTATATAATGCCCCTCTTTGTCTTTTATAACGGTTGCTGCTTTAAAGTCTGTTTGGTTTGATATAAGAATAGCTATTCCTGCTCACTTTGGTGTCCATTTGCATGGTGTATCTTTTTCCACCCCTTTACCTTAAGTTTATGTGAGTGCTTATGTGTTACTGCATCTCTTGAAGATAGCAGAAACTTGATGGCTGAATTCTCATCCATTTTTCCATTCTGTATTTTTTAAGTGGAGTGTTTAGGTCATTTACACTCAACATTAGTATTGAGATGTAAGGTACTATTATATTCATTGTGTTAGTTGGTGCCTGAGTGCCTTGGGGTTTTTGTTGTTGTTGTTGTTTTCATTGTGTTATTGTTTTATAGGCCTTGTGAGATATATGTTTTAATGAGATTCTATTCTGGTGTATTTTTAGGTATTAAGATTTAGAGCTTCTTTTATCAGTTCTTTTAGTTCTGGCTTGGTAGTGGTGATTTCTCTCAGAATTTGTCTGAAAAAGCGATATATTTTCTTCATTTATGAAACTTAGTTTTGCTGCATACAAAATTCTTGACTGATAATTGTTTTGTTGAAGGAGGCTAGAGATAGGACCTCAATTCCTTCTAGCTTGTGGGGTTTCTACTGAGAAATCTGCATTAATCTGATAGGATTTCCTTTATAGATTACCCGATGCTTTTGCCTCAAATCTCTTAAGATTTTTGCCTTTGTCTTGACTTTAAATAACCTGATGACTATGTGCTTAGATGATGATGTTTTTGTGATGAATTTTCCAGGTGTTCTTTGACCTTCTTATATTTGGACGCTTAGATGCCCAACAAGGCCAGGGAAGTTTTCCTTGATTATTTCCTCAAATAAGACTTCCAAACTTTTAGATTTCTCTTCTTCCTCAGGAACACAAATTATTCTTAGTTTTGGTCATTTAACATAATCCCAAAATTCTTGGAGACGTTGTTCATTATTTTTAACATTTTTTTTCTTTTTCTTTGTTGAATTGGGCTAATTCAAAAGCCTTCTCTTCAACTGCTGAAGTTCCTTCCTCTACTTGTTTATAACTTTCTTCTACTTGTTTGATTCTATTATTGTAACTTTCCAGTGTATTTTGCATTTCTCTAAGTGTGTCTTTTATTTCTAGAAGTTGTGATTGTATTTTATTTATGCTATCTATTTCTCTGGAGATTTTTCTGTTTATATTCTGTATTTTTTTAAATTTTATAAAGTTGGTTTTCACCTTTCTCTGGTGCCTCCTTGAGCAGCTTAATAATCATCCCTCTGAATTCTTTTTCTGGCAATTC
Organism: Macaca nemestrina; assembly: GCF_043159975.1. Taxonomy (NCBI): domain Eukaryota; kingdom Metazoa; phylum Chordata; class Mammalia; order Primates; family Cercopithecidae; genus Macaca; species Macaca nemestrina. The sequence continues at coordinate 60,582,428 of NC_092145.1, forward strand.
AGATTTATTCTTGCTTGGATCCATTGTTGTTGAGCTCATGTGGTCTTTTGGGGTTGTTAAAAAACTTTGATTTGTCATATTACCAGAATTGTTTCTCTGGCTTCTTCTAATTTGGATAGACTACATCAGAGAAAAGATCTGGAGCTCAAGGGCTGCTGTCATATTTATTTGTCCCACAGGTGATCCTTTGATGTGGTGCTCTTCCCCTTCCCCTAGGGATGGGGCTTCCTGAGAGCCTGACTGCAACAATTGCTATTGCTCTTCTGGGTCCAGCCACCCAGTCGAGCTATCAGACTTTGGGCTGCTACTGGGGAGTGTCTGCAGAGTCCTGTAATGTGATCTGTTTTCAGGTCTCTCAGACATGGATACTAGCACCTGCTCCCATGGAGGTAGCAAGGGACTGAGATGGACTCTGTGACAGTCTTTGGTTGTAGTTTTGTTTAGTGTGCTTGTTTTCTCTAATGATGCTTGTGCTAGCAGTGAAGTTGTCACACGGACAGACTCAGGACCTCTGATTAGTCAGAATGTTACAGGAGATGGAATCAGTGGTTATTTTCTCCTGTCTTAGAGTGGGCTTGTTCTTTTATGAGTTGCTGTAATGGCTTGAGTTGGTTGTTCTCCAGCCAAAAGGTGGTGCTTTTAAGAGCCATCAGCTGCAGTAGTATAGGGGGGATGCAAGCTTGCCCTAAGGTTGCCTGAATATATGTTTGTGTTTCTCAGGTGATGGGTGGGGAAATAGAGCTACCAAGAGATTATGTTTGTTGTCTTAGGCTACCTGGGTGGGCAGAGAAAGGCCATGAGGTAAGGGGAGGTTGGGTGTGTCTGAGCTGACTCTTTGTGCAGGGCTTGCTGTGGTCACTGTGGGTCACAGAGGTGTGGCTCTCAGGCTAATGGAGTTATGTTCCCAGGGGAGTTATGGCTGCCTCTGATGCATCATACAGGTCTCCAGAAAAGTAGGGAAAAGCTGGCAGTGACAGGCTTCCCCCAGCTCAGCTCCCACACAGCCAGCAAGGTCAGTCTCATTCTGACCATACCTAGACAAGAACACCGAGTTTATATCCAGGAAGCTGGTGAGCAGACCTGAGATCTTGCCCCAGGCTACAAGCCTCCCCACTGAGAAAGCAAGCAGGGATTTCAGGCACTGCAGCTTCCCACCTGCTATAGCTTCTGTGCTCATATCTACACTTCCCATTTGCTGTAGCTTCTGTGCTCATATCTGCACTTCCCATTCGCCACTACCAGATTCTACACAGGAAAATTTACACTTGGTCAAAATTATTATAATGTTCAACTGGAAGTTTCTTTCTCCCTGTGATCCTTTCCCAATTCCAATGGAAGCCCTCCCCAAGAAACCCTGTGAGATAAAGTCAGAAATGACTTCCCTGGGGACTGGAGTGCCTACAGAGCTCTTCCCACTGCTTCTTTTACTTTTATATTTTGCTTGGCTTTCTAAATTTGTTTCAGCTCTAGGAAAGGTTAAATCCTTTTCCTGTGATCCAGATTTTTAGGTTGCCCAGAGAGGATGTGTGTTTGGAGGCAGACCTTGCCCCTCTCACATTTTGGCCACTCACAAATTTTTGGCTGTCTCATGGAGTTTCCAGAACCAAGACATGTCTTTCAAAGGGTCTGTGAATTCTTTTGGTTCTCCTGGTATGTTTCTGTGGTACTTCTTGGAGCAAAAATTCATGATATGAATCTCCACATGCTATTCTGCTCATCTGAGTGGAAGCTACAAGTCAGTCCTGCCTGCTGTCCACCATTATTTTCCCTTCCCAACTCCTGTATTGTATTATTGTAATCCTTGGATTTCTTTGATTGGGTTTTGACTCTCCTCTTGAATGTCAATGATTTTCTATCCATATTCTGAATTCTAAGTCTGTCATTTCAGTGATTTCAGCTGGGTTAAGAAACATTGCTTAGGAACTAGTCTTGTCATTGGAGGAAAAAAGACACTGTCTTTTTGAGTTCCCAGAGTTCTTGCACTGGTTCTTTCTCATCCATGTGGAATGATATTCTTTTAACTGAGGTATAATTTGAGTACAGTCAGTTGACTTCTTCAGAGGGCTGATGTTTTGTGCAGGGTCTTTAGCTGAATTATGTAGTTGAATTCTTGTCCTTTGTTTCAAGGGGGTTATAATAGCAAAGCATTTTTGGTGTTGAAGTTTGGGCTGTGATCCAGTAGATGGTGCTTAAGTGTAATGGCCAATAGGTAGGCTCTTCCTCAGCCATGTGACTCATTTCACTCCATTTATTTCATTGTATTTGCAGTTGTTCTCCCTGGCAATGCTCTGTGATTGTGGGCTCCTCTCCCACTTGTGTGCTTGCTGCAAATCTTGGCTTGGCACTCCCAGGCTGCACTCTGCAGCCTTGGAGAAATTTAAGCCTTTGTGTTTTCTCCCCAGATTGAGGCCAGCAGGGGCAGGGACCTTGGTAGTGGCAATAGCAGAGTTCCTTTCATTTGTCTCTTGGGGCTCTACCCTATAGAAAGGCAATGCTGTTACCAATCAGAGCAATCAGATAAGGATGTTGTGGATGCAGCACTCAGCATCTTTGTTTCTTTCCCAGTCCAAGGGGAGCAAGGCTGTACCACTGCATTGGTAATGACAGAAAAGATTTCATTTGCCTTTGGGATCTCCACCCCAGAAAAACAGAGAGCTGCTGCCAATGGAAATGTTCAGCCAGGGGTAGGGCAAGCATTGGTGCAGGCCCTGCTTGGTGAAGAGCAAAGGGTTTGGAGCTTACAAGGAAGAGAGACTGGGTTCCCCTCCATATGGTGACTGTGGTGTGCTGGAGGTGTCAGTAATGCCCTCAGGCTCTTTGTTCCTATCCTAGTCCAAAGGCATCAAGGGCAAAACCACTGCAGTGGCAGTAGCAGAGAAACTTTCAGTTACCTTTGAGAGCTCCATCCCAGAGAAACACAGAGCCACTACTGGTGGGAATGTTCAGTGAGTGATGGGGCAGCTTCTCTGCCGTGGAGCCATGTCTGGGGCCAGGCCTGGTGGAAAATGGGGGTGGGAACTCACAGGGAAGAGAGACTGGGCTTCTCTCTGTATTGTGGCTGTGGTGTGCCATGATGTGATCAGGTCTTTTGTTTCTCCTCATTCTGAGGTCAGTAAGGGTGGTACCACTACAGAGTACCACTGAATAAAGGTGGCATCACAGAGCTGCCATTGAATGATGTGTTTATGCGGGGGCAGTATGGTTATGCTGAGGAGCATAACAAAAGGCCCAGTGAAGAGTAACGAGTCGGGGACTCATGTGGAAACATTTCTGGCCCCTTTCTGGTAGGGCAACTGCATTATGCTGGGGGTGCAAATTAGTCCTTAATCTCTCTGCTCCCTCCTGAGCCTGGAGGCAGATGGGGTGAGATCTACAGAGCAGAAAAATGGTGCCCACCTGCCAATGGTGCCCACCTGCCAATAGTGGGCACACCATTCCAGGGAATTGCAGAGTTGCTACTTGTCTGAAAACCTAGGCTGGGGAATGGGACGGCTGGAGTGCCAGGTAAGGAGGCCCTGCCCATTGAGGAGTAGCAAGGGCAGGGACCTACATGGAAAACAGTCTGGTCACTTTTCTATAAGGCCGTTTTGCTGTGCTGGAGGCCCATGTTAGTTGTTAATCACTTTGCTTCCTCTTGAACATGAGGGCAGGAGGAGAGGGAACTGTGGAGCAGCAAAAGTGGTGGGCCCGCTTGCTACCACTGGGAACTTCATCCCAGGGAAGAGCAGAGCTGCTAACCAACCCAAGAGCTCAGGTGGGGCTGGGCCGATTGCTCTAAGATCCCAGACCAGTAGCCCTGTCTGGCAAGGTGCAGTGGAGGTGAAACTTGCAGTCTGTCCACTGCTCAGCCTCATAGATTTAGCCTCTATTCTGTGGGTGTTTGAGGGAGCCCATCCTTTCCCATTTATTGAATTGCTGCAGCTGGCACCAGGGTGCCCAGGAGTTGAAGGCCCCCAGTCTCTGCCTGTGTCTGAGAAGTGGCTGACTCCATATATCTCTCTGTGTCAGTCTGGAAGCCCCAGTGAAAGACGGTCATGGAGAATATCGAACCCAGAGATGCAAAGATCCATGGCAAAAAAATGTGGTTCCCCAAGGATTCTCACTCACTCATCATTTCCCAGCAGTGGGAAGCCTCCCCTAGCTCTGCAGCAATCCTGGGTTGGCAGCTGTTCTGTCTTCCTCGTCTCTGTTCTCCGTGGGTTTCATTGTTCCCTTGATAAATACCAATGTACCCACATGGAAAATCCAGTTGAAGAGCTAGTGTTCACTTGCCACTCTTTCTTCTCTCCGTGACAGCAGAACGATTAGCTGCTTCTAGTCAGTCATCTTGGTACTCTGCAGCTATTCTTCGTCTTAAAATATTTTGACATATGTTATGTAGAAGAGGCATTAGACTTGTTCACCATGTCCCCAGTGAACCAAACTTAGACCAATAATGGATATTTCAGTCAGAAAAACCAGAGTTCTCATTCCAATACTGCTGCTTACTGTATGTGCAACATTGGGCTAGTAACTTAATTCTTCTGTCCTCAATTTCCTGAGCTATAAAATAGGAAAATTCATAATATCCACTACATAGGCTTGTTTTGAAGATGAAAAGAGATTGTGTATACAATTCTATTTGCATAGAGTTTTGAAAACAGTAAACGTTCAATAAATATTAGCTAAGATAAGGAGGAGTAAAGGGCTATTGAGAAGGTGGTTATATTCTGATGGTTATATTTATTTATTCAGTAAATAATCATTAGACATTATGTTAGACTGAATATTTCCCCTGCCTCAAATATGTCCATGACATTCACAGAATCTGTGACTATGTCACGTTAGATGGCAAAAGGGTCCTTGAAGATGTGATCAGGTTAATGATTTTGAGATGAGAAGATTATCTTGAATTATATGGGTGGTCCCAGTGCAATCACAGCATCTTTATAAGAAGGAGGCAGGATCAGGGTCAGGTAAAGGAGATATGGTAATGGAAGAGGAGGTTGGAATGATGTGCTTTGAAGAGTTCTTGAGCCAAGGAATGCAGATGTTGTCTTGAAGAGCCTCCAGAAGAAACCCAGCCCTTCCAATGCCTTGATTTTAGCTCAGTAAAACTCATTTTATATGCCTGACTTCTAGAACTGTGTAGTTTTAAGTCACTGAGTTTGTGGTGATCTGTTACAGCAGCAGTAAGTGACTAACATAGACACACAGTAGATCCGTCAGGGTATTGACAGGAAAGAATGGCACTCACGAATGGGTGACTCGAGAAGAGTTTAATTTAAAAAAAAAATTGTCTAGGAATAGAGTGTGGGAAAACGACATGAGAGTGAAATACACAGGGGCTAGTAGAATTCAAGAGTTTATTGGACTCTCCCTTCCATCAGATGTGACAGCCATGGGAGGAAGTCTTTAAAGCAAGACAGACAGAGAGAGAGAGAGAGAGAGAGAGAGAGAGAGAGATGTAAAAGGTCACTTGGTCACTGGTTGAAGGAAGCAACCATTTTGCAGTGACCCTGAAGGGAGGAGCCCAGGAGAGAAAATAACCTGACTCACTCATCTTCTTCCTTCTAATCTTCTGATGATAATCCAAATTTCCTGAATTTACCTGAAACATAAAAGGTAAAATTGCTCTGTGTTGTACCCTATACACATTAGGAGGGTGGAGAAGACCGAAGACAAAAGATAGAACCCAGAACATCTATCATTAGCCAGAAACTGCTTGGTTCTGGGTAAAAAAATCAGATACGACCTCTGCTTCAATAGAGCTAATAGTCTACTAGGGAAAGACAGAAAACAGACAAACAAATGAAAATATATTGGTATAAACTGAAGTGACACGAAATTAAATAATAGTTTGATATAAGAAAAAATAAAATAAATAACAGAGACACTTCATCTAGTTTATGCAATCAGGTAAACCTCTTTCAGGTGGGCATTTATGAGAAGACCAGAAAGATTAGACAAAAGATATGTACAAAAAAGTTTTGGGAGAGAAGGAAAAATACCCTACAGCCAAAAAGAAAGGTGTCTGCAAAGGCTGTAAGATTTCAAAGCTTTACATGTTGCTGAAACTGAAAGAAGGCTTCTGTGCCTCTAACCTGAAGAGCAAAGAAAACAGTAGCAAGAGATGATACGGTAGAAGTAAGCAAAGATGAGATCATATGGTGCCTTATAGGCTGTGATACAGAGTTTGGAATTTATTCTAGCTACAAGAGAAGTTTTTAGCAGAATTATCAGAATGAGAAAAAAAAATGGAATTGTAAAGGCTCCATGTGAAACTGTCAAAGAAATCTAATCATAAATGTTAGAGGGCCTGCAATTAGAGAAGTGGTAAGGATTCCTCTACCATTCAAGAACTGGAACTGTGTGCGTGCATGTGTGTGTGTGTGTGCATGTGTGTGTGTGTTTCTCTTCTCTTCTTACACTGTTAGGTAATATCATTAATCCCATTTTGCTAACGAGGACATAGACTCGTGTTTATAACTAGCCAAAGTTCACAAATGGTAAATGGCATATCTGGAATTCATACCCAGGTATATTTGGTTCTAAGGTCAACATACTTCCTGATGTGCCACACTGTTTCTTCAGGAAAAAAAGAGAACAAATGAGAGGTTACAAGAGTGCAGCAGATATTCTGGAGGGAAATTATTGATATGATGACTGATTGGGGTGGCGAAGTTTTGAGGAGATTATTGAGTCTCCGATAAGGAAAAGTTACTTTGTTAAGATTTAACTGTAAATACTATTTTCTTTAACCCTTACAACAACTGTTGAGGTAGATACGATCACTATGGACTGGTCAAATAAAGCCTATTGGGCTTAAGTAAATTGCCATGTAACAGCTTGTAAGTGGCAGAACTTAGAATTCCAATCAAGGAACATTTGATTACAAATTTATTTTCTTTCCTTTAACACATTGCTACACATGTGCTTATAGAATAGTCCCTTCTCTTGTATCCTTACTCTGTCACAGGTGAGAGTGAGACAATACATGAATTGATTGAAGAACTCTTAGAAAACTTAGTAAGATAAACAGAATATGTGAAAACTACATATGTCAGTCTACTTTTTGGAATATTTGTAGTACAACACATAATTGGTACCAAAATACTCTGTTTTATTGCACCCAAATAGGAATAAAGGTGCTTTCACAGATTAGCATGGTGGTAAGCATAGGTGATGTACACCTGCAGAGATCTAAGAACATTATTCTGTAGCCATTTCAGGAAAGTGGAGGGTTGGGGGAAGTATACGCAAAGATATACTTGAAGACTCCCTCCATTAAACTTGTTCAAAAATAATTCTGCTTCACATTCTACTAATTAGAGTCTCATCTGGGTCAAAAAGTTTTTTTTTAAATAAAATACAAATTTGCATTGTTCCTCATTCATGCCTTAATCAATTGTAATACCTTTCTGAGGGTTTTGTAGCTTTGATAAAAATGTGCTGTCTGGTTTGAGTGGAAAACATGGTGAGGGCGTTTACTTTTTAGGTGGTGGCAAGGGGTAAGGGCAGAAAGGGTGTGCAGGGAAGGCAGCTAGAAAGCAGCATGTAGGCACTGAAGTTTCAGACTGAGGGAACAGGAGAACCATACAAAAGGTAGGGTGACAATGACAAATTTTGTGTACTTTGTAGTGTTAACAATCTGCATGCCATTGAAACTCTGCTATAGTTCAGAGAAGATTAAACTAGGACTTCTAAGGAAATATTTGAACTTTTTATATTTCAGCTCTCTCCAGGCCAGGAAAATTCACTTCATTTAGGCTTTCCAATTTGGTTTCTCCATATTGTCTATTACTACTAGACTAAACTAACAGACAGGTGACAGTGTCACCTATCTATCTGCGCCGTAACCTACTTTGTGAGGAGAAGCAGGCAAGAGAGAAAAAGAGAGCAAAGAGAAAAAGCAGACACCTCTTTTTATCCCTCATCGCCTCCCTTTTTAGCTTAGTCAGTATGTCTCAATACACCATGACAGGAATTTTTCTCTTCCTGGGATTTGTGACATAATCTCCACAAATATGGAGAATGTAGTTTATTAAACTGAATATTTAATTGCTGGAGAAACATGAAGGACGAGAGTGTTTGGAGTGTGTCAAGGTTGATGAAAGTTTCACTGAAAAATGGCCTTGTATATTGCAGATAATTCATGATAAACATGAACTGGTTTCATTGAGAGGATGTAGATTAGCAGACAGGGTATCCTGATCCAGGAGAACCAGAAGAGCAAGTGCTAATTTGAGTGTTTTCATAAACTACCTGTGCAAATGTCAAATAATTCACATATTTGATTACAAATAAATTTCAAAAATGATGGAGAGGCAAATGAGGCAGGACAGGAAGACCTTTGATGTCAGTCTGTGGAATTTCTATTTGATAATGTAGGCAAGAGGGAGTCAGTATAGGTTTCTAAATCAGGATGAGGGAGAGTGATGTGATATTATCTGAGGAAGACAGAGGCTTGAGTTAATCCAGCCATGAAAGATAGTATTACCATAGTAAATATAGAAATGTAAAGTATAAAATTAATTAAAGAGGTATTGCAAAGAAAGAAAAATCCTTGTTGAATAAAAAAGTGGATTTGTTGTGCTTCAAGAGGAAGAGAAAAAGTTTATAAAAAAAAATTCTCACAAACTGTGAGTGTGAAAAAGATAAAAGAATGCAATGCCAGTAAGTGGAATGAAGAAATTGAGTAAAGTTCTCTCCTGTTTAAGGTTCTCTGCCTTGTTCTGGCATCAAAGAACAACAAAAGTAATGAGATTATTTGAGCAATGGGACATAAAGGAACAGAAAGAGGATGATAAATCAGGACTAGAAATGGAAATTTCAGAGTCCTTTGGGAAACAGGGTCTTGAGAGGATAAACTCAGTAATTACTCTACATTCCCTTAGTACTCAGATTAAGTTTGCGGTGGCTTCTTTGCTCCTGTGGATATACTGATTTATCTCATTTAATTTCATGATGTTTGTTTCCAAAATAGTCTGTAAACTTTTTAGAACAAGAAAATGTATTCTGCTTTAGATTTTGTGTAGGTGATGTTGCAGATAATGTATATATAAACCAATTGGGATGGAGAGCTGCTTAGTCAGGTGCTAACTTGAGGTTTTTAATTAGAAATTTATTACTGGAGTCTTAAAGATTAGAATGAGTTCAATGTACAAATTGATTTGTTTTTCGAATTTATTCTTAAAATAGTAAAAACTCTTGACTGTGCTTCTTTTTAAGAAAAATTGTACATGACTTCACTAATTCAACTGTGTAGAAAACGTCGAAATGTGAAGTTATCCACAATCACAAAACAAATTTGTCATTTGACCTGCAGAATTCACTCTTGTTTCTCAGCAGGGTATCCATTTTGCTAACATATGGACCCTTTAATCAGTATCTCCACCGTGCTGGAATACAACTTGTGAAAAAGATGTTGATGTCCCGAGGTAATGAATGGTGAAGCAATCACAGTGGGCGTTTTGTTTTGTTTTGTGTTTTTGTTCACAGCACTGGTCTTATCCTCTTCATTAATTAGCAACATTTACAATTCTACAAACATCTGTGGCAATGCTAGTCGCTCTCCTTGAAATTATTCGATTTAGAATATACAAGAACATCTTAGAAGTGGAGTGTACTAACTCTTTAGATAATACATAGAAAAAAAGAAAAGGAGTTATCTGTTTAAATAAGTATTAGTGAATATAGCCTACTTTATAAAGTTTAGGAGTGTTTGTGAAAGATTACTAGAATTACTCAAGCAGGGATTTGGATGGCATCTTTAAGGTTGGCATTTGAAACCTAATCTGAAAATTTAATAAAGATAGAGGTTTTTTAGGAAATTTGTGATTGCTATAGCACCATTTTCAGGGCTAACTGAAGACCTTCTATTTTTTATAATTAATTTACATGATCCTCATTTGAAGTAAAAAATAGAATGATGTTATTGATTCATATTCTCCACATAATGATATAATCTCCTTTTTCAAGCTGTGAATTCATCAGTTGAAATCATTTAATTTATTCAAGACTGGAGTTTTTAGTATAATTTTTTCTCAAAAGTCATTACTTGATTTTGTTTTTATATAAAATGTAGAAAACATAAGAAAATAAAGTAATTACTAGAATGGAGTGTAACACCCCTTTGTGGTACGACTGGTTGGTTGGCTGATCTGGTTTTGGAAACTAATATCATATTCAGGAGAGAGAAATGATTCTGCTGACTCTGAATTCTTGTATATAAAATCATTTTAATGCTAGTAAAATGTACAATAAGTAAATTTGTTATTGAAGACTTTGCCATTTTCCTACCTATTAACCAATAGCTGATCTTTTATCATATTTCATAAAACCACCACAAAACTGGCTATAACTAAAACATTTTTGATGCTTGACATTTTGCTCAGCATTACAAAAGTAAATATTTATAAGCCAGTGTTCATGTTTATTGTATATTTCTATTTCAATTTTATATGTTTATTTTTATTCATATAAATGAATTAGATTAAGTGGGAATATATCTTTTGATCACATAATTTTTTTAAAAATGTATTTTCTATCAAAGGGCTTTATGTACATGACTGTTACATAGGTATATTGTGCAATGAGGAAGATTGGGCTTCCAGCGTTCTCATCACCCAAATAGTGAACATTGAACCCAATAGGTAATTTTTTAACCCTCAACCCCCTGTCATGTTCTCCCTTTTTGGAATCCCCAGTGTCTGTTATTTCCATCTTTACATCATATCAATTTTGAGTGTGATCTTCTCTTAACATATAATTTTTGACTCACTGGGCCTCCTTAGAAGAAACAAATAGAACTTACCATAATCAGATTATTTTTTATTTGGTGGAAAATGTTGTGTTTCCAGAGAACAGATATGTTTTGACTTTTCTTATTTTCTGAAGTTTATGGCAAATATAGCAAATAGACCTGGAATTTAGTAGTTCACAACTATTGTTTTTCTATCATAGGCATGTACATAAGTAAGATTGTGTACACCATTGTGACATTACAAATTAATTTTCACTGTACTAAATAATTCATTGCTCAATTCATTGCATAAATTAAGAGTTGATATTCTGTTTCATTCTATTTCTGTTCACAGATTGAACAAAAAAAAATGTTGTGGGAAAAACAGCATTCACATGAAACCAAAGAATGAACAAGAATGGAATTGAAAGAAATCTACTTTTTAAAAAGTAGTTTAGATAAGTGGTGCCATTTCTTTCATTTCATCAAAATAACAAATTGCAACCATCATTTCTAAATTCAAATGGTAAAGAATAAGTATAATTTTAGCCACAGTCATCAAAGGTTAAACCTTATTTTTAAGAGCAAATTGGATTATATCTTTTCAGGGTGCTACATGAGCTTTGCTACAAAGTATGGCTACTTAGAAAATAAACATTTGTAGTCCAAGAATTAAAGTATTAAGTTTGTCAATGGTCTTTACTGCATTTATATATTATGTATCATTTCAGAACAATACTTCATATTATAAGGAATGAATTCTCCTCATTTAAAGAAGAAATATTCTCCTCTGAGTGGCATAAAGATCGTGACATTGGGCCAATAAAAAAGGAAATAGAATCCTATCACATTACTTACCTGTATTAGTCTGCTTTCATGCAACTGATAAAGGTATACCAGAGACTGGGAAATATACAAAGGAAAGAAATTTAATTGGACTTACAGTTCCATGTGGCTGGAGAAACCTCACAATCATGGCAGAAGGCAGAGAGGAGCAAGTCACATCTTACATGTATGGCAGCAGGTAGAAAGAGGGAGAGCTTGTGGGTACAAGCATTTGGTAAGTACAGCCATTCAAAGTGAGAGAAATTGGCCAGAGCAAGGGGCCACAGTCCCTGTGCTAGTCCAAAATCCAGCAGGGCAGTCAAATCTTAAAAGTTCCAAGATGATCTCCTTTGACTCTATGTCACATGCAGGTCATGCTGATGCAAGAGGTAGGTTCTCATAGTCTTGGGCAGCTCCACCCCTGTGGCTTTGCAGGGTACAGCCTCCATCCCAGCTGACTTAATGGGCTGCTGTTGAGTGTCTGTGGCTTTTCCAGGCATGAGGTGCAAGCTGTCAGTGGATCTACCATTCTGGGGTCTGGAGGATGGTGGCCCTCTTCTCACAGCTTCACTAGGCTGTGCCCCAGTAGAGACTCTGTGTGAGGGCTCCAACCCCTAATTTCCCTTCTGCACTCCCCTAGCAGAGGCTCTAGAGCAAACTTCTACCTGGGCATCCAGGTGTTCCATACATCTTCAGAAGTCTAAGCAGAGGTTCCCAAATCCCAATTCTTAACTTCTGTACACTGGCAGGCTCAACACCATGTGGAAGCTGCCAAGGCTTGAGGTTTTTACCCTCTGAAGCCATGGTTCAAGCTCTATCTACATTGGCCCCCTTCAGCCACAGCTGGAGCAGCAGGAACACAGGACACCAAGTTCCTAGGCTGCATACAGCACAAAGACCCTGGACCTGGCCCATAAAACCACTTTTTCCTCCTAGGCCTCAGGGCCTGTGATGGAAAGGCTGCTGTGAAGAATTCTGATATGCCCTGGAGATATTTTCTCCATTGCCTTGGGGATTAACATTCGGCTCCTTGTTACTTATGAAAATTTTTGCAGCCCACTTGAATTTCTCCTCAGACAATGGGATTTTCTTTTCTATCTCATTGTCAGGCTGCAAATTTTCCAAACTTTTATGCTTTTTTTCCTTATAAAACTAAATGCCTTTAACAGCACCCAAGTCATATTTGCAATGCTTTGCTGCCTAGAAATTTATTCAACCATTTACCCTAAATCATCTCTCTCAAGTTCAATGTTCCACAATCTCTAGGGCAGAGGCAAAATGCTGCCAGTCTCTTTGCTAAAACATAACAAGAGTCACCTTTGCTCCAGTTCCCAACAAGTTCCTCATCTCCATCTGAGAAGACCACCTCAGCCTGGATTTCATTGTGCATATCATTATCAGCATTTTGATCAAAGCCATTTGACAAGTCTCTAGAGAGTTCAAAACTTTCCCACTTTTTCCTGTCTTCTGAGCCTTCCAAACTGTTCCAACCTCTGCCTGTTACCCAGTTCCAAAGTTGCTTTCACATTTTCGGATATCTTTTCAGCAGTGCCCCACTCCCAATACAAATTTAATGTTGATAAAGACATACCAGAGACTGGGCAATTTACAAAGGAAAGAAGTTTAATTGGACTTCCAGTTCCATGTGGCTGGGGAAGCCTCACAATTATGGTGGAAGGCAAGAAGCAGCAAATCTTGTCTTACGTGAATGGCAACAGGCAGAGAGAGAGATCTTGTGCAGGTGAACACCTCTTTTTAAAACCGTCAGATCTCATGAGACTTATTCACTATCATGAGACCAGCACAGGAAAGACCTGTCCCCATGATTCAATTACCTCCCACCAGGTCCCTCCAACAACACGTGGGAATTCAAGATGAGATTTGGGTGGGGACACAGCCAAACTATATCATTACTTCTCTAGTGAACAGTAATTATAAATCTGCAGTATCATAAAGGTTGTTATAAATATCTAAGACTACAGTTCAAAATGATGTCAATATGAACATCAATATTAACAATGCAAAGTAAATGACAGCTGACAGAAAATAAGAGAAGCAAAGGAGAGAAGATGAGAGCTCTAATATCCTTTCTTATATTGTGGGGCATTAAGGGAACTATCTAAAGTTTAAAGAAGAAGCAAATATTTATTAAGAATTACATAAGTAACCAATAGAAGAAATACAAATAATATAAAGTTGTCAAGAATTGGAAAGGAAAGGAAAAGAGATGGGAATAGTGCTATTGATTCTATTGATCTAAGTCTATTTTTCATAGCATGGATTCAACAGATTGTGTCAAGAAATAATTATGAAAATGCATTTAGAGCACAGAGGTAATTCTCAAAAGAACTATAACCAGAATTGATTAAAACAGTTTCCTTTGACAAGTGAGGATAGAAGTGTAAACTGATTTTCCTTTTCAATCTGATCTTTATTATATATCATTTTGCAACCTGCATGTATTACTTTGATGAAAATAAAAATAAAATATATAGAAAATAAAAGTAATAACTAACATATATGGGAATAAACTGTATGACAGATGGTTACATTTATGATTTAGTTCTCTCAGTAATAAATACTATGAGTTAGTTACCATTATTATCCTTGTTTTTTGTGTAAGGAAAATAAGCTTAGAGAGAACGGTTAAGAAATGGCATAGTCAGGACTTAAAACTCCAAGGCTCAGGACTATTAAGCATTATATCATACTACCTCCCTTCCATTCCTATCATGATGTGTTTGCCAGACCCCTGATTTATCCAGTGTGGTAGATAGAATTTTGAGCCCCTTGACCATAGTCCCTTGTGTTACTCCCATAGATATGCTATGAGTACATGGCGCAGGGGACTTCAAAGGTGTTAAATTACTTTCAGTTGATCTTAAAACAGAGAGTTTTTTTTTGTTTTGTTTTGTTTTGTTTTGTTTTTTTATCCAAGGGGGCCCAATTCAGTCACATGAGCCATTAAAAGCAGAATATGAAGTCAAAAGAGATGCAACAGAAAGGGAAATCAGAGAGATTTGAGGCATAAGAAAGACTCAACATGTCATTACTGTCTTGCAGATGAAGAAGCTACATGGAGAGCATGAAAAGGAAATACGTTATGTCGACAACTACTAAGCTTAGAAGACCCTGAGCCCCATATGTAAACCGCAGCTCTGGCCTACGCCATGATTTCAGCCTTGTGAGACCTAAGTAGAGAATCTAGCCAGGCTGGATCATACTTCTGACTTACAGTGCAACGAGCTAATAAATGAGTGACGGTTTAAACCACTAATGACTAGGTAATTTGTTATGGCACTGATAGAATGTTAATATAGCTAGTTATCTTTTATTATAACTTCAAATTACAAGAAATATGTAATTAGATATTATACATTTGTTTCAGCCTTTTCGCTCTTCAGTTGTTTACTTTTAGGCTCACCAAACTTTTTTTTTTTTTTTTTTTTTTTTGAGACGGAGTCTCGCTATGTCGCCCAGGGTGGAGTGCAGTGGCGGGATCTCAGCTCACTGCAAGCTCCGCCTCCCGGGTTTTTACGCCATTCTCCTGCCTCAGCCTCCCGAGTAGCCGGGACTACAGGCGCCCACCACCTCGCCCGGCTAGTTTTTTGTATTTTTTTTTTTGTATTTTTTAGTAGAGACGGGGTTTCACCGTGTTAGCCAGGATGGTCTCGAACTCCTGACCTCATGATCCGCCCGTCTCGGCCTCCCAAAGTGCTGGGATTACAGGCTTGAGCCACCGCGCCCGGCCGCTCACCAAACTTTTAAGCAGCAGGCCAAACTGATAAGTTTACAGCACTTGGTTTTTTTTTTTTTTTTTACTTTATATTGTTCTTAGATTCTTGTCCACTGAACCATGTACGAATTCTCAATCCCTTTAAGGGTTCTATAAAACAAAATATTCCCTAGTCTTTAGTATTTATTTCATGCTTAACATGTTAGAAACTGTTGGAGGAAGCAGCAGTCATCTCAGGATCTCCTGCCCTCTCTGGAATTGCCCAGTAAGTGTCCTGGGCCTGGAATATTCCCCCATGTGGAACCCGAGTGCAGACTTATTCATTGGCCCCAGATTATTCTTCTTTATTAGGAGAAACCCTTTCCCTTTTCTGGATATACAGTGAGTTTCCTTGTACTGCTTAAACATGGACTGGCCATATGGCCCCTGGCCAGCCCCAACAGTGTATCTGCCTCTTTGAGGGAAGGGAATGGGACTTTTGCCTGCAGCATGAAGACAGGAGTAAAGGAGTGCATGCAGTTCACTGCTGGGGAGGGACCCACTGGCCACAAGAGACCAGTGCATGCTACAGATGCTGAGCCCACTGCATCTCCATTCTGTGAGTAAAGCATTATTCCAACCAGTGCCTTCAGTGTTGGTGTTGAGTCCTCCTTGGCAACTCTGAACCCATAGAAGACACAGTGAGTTGAGGTCTGCGGTTGGTACTGTTGTGATCTTTGAGGTCGTCCAGATGGTGGGAGTCCTCACCTGGGATTGGTAGCTGGATCTTCCTGATTGGCAGAAATTGTTTAATTTTTTTTTTCATTTGATGAAAGATTAATGATCCTACCTGAAAACCACTTTCCTTGGATAATAGTAATGCCATAAAAGAAAATTTACAAAAGAAATGGAAATGAATTGAACTGAGTTGACAATACAGTAAATTAAGTGCCATTTAAGACACCTAGGTATTTTCAAAATAAAAGTGTAAAAAAATTGAATTATCAAACTATGAAAGAATGGATTTTACACAGGATTATTTTCTTGTTTATTAAATTGACAAATATAAACTGAATATACTTATGAGATATAACATGATTTTTTAATATATTGTGGAACGGTTCGGTCAAGCTATTTAACAGATGCATTACCTCATATACTTATAATGTTTGTGGTGAGAACACTTAAGTCTATTCTCGGCAATTTTTGACTATACAACATATTATTATCATCTATGTTCAACATGATGTACAACAGAACCCTTGAATTTATTCCTCTTGTCTAACTGAAATTTTGTATTTTCGACTAACAGCCTTCAAATCTCCTCAATTCCTGGCCGACGGTAACCACCGTTTTAGGTTCTATTTCTATGAATTACTTTCTACTTTAAACTCTATCTAAGTATGGTTCAGAATGGCACAGTTTCTCTCCACCAAACCTTGGATTGCCACCCTCACCCCAGTAGACCCACCCAGAATTGATTCAGCCCACAGGAGAACAGCTTTGACCCCCTACGACTTTATCTCCACTGCAACCAATCAGCAGCAAGCACCTGATACCCACCCCTTCCTCCAAACTATTTTTGAAAAACTTCTAATCTATGAGCTTTGGATGCCATGATTTAAGTAAGAGCTCCATCTCCCCCATGGCATGGCTGGCCTTGTGTCTATTAAACTCTTTCTCCACTACAATGCCATGGTAATTTGCGTGTGTGTGTGTGTGTGTGAGCTTCTTAGATTTGAAAGTAAAGGCTGTTTTCACCACATTTAGGAGCATTTTTAGCAATTATATTTTCAAATACTTTTTCTCCTCAGTTTTCTTTTCTTTCTTTCTTTTTTTTTTTTTTTAATCTCTGGGACTTGAATTACGTCTATCATAGACCACTTGGTATTATGTCATATGCCATAATATTGTGTTTTGTTTGTGTCTACAGTATGATTTTCCTATTAATAATTTCTACGGATCTGTCTACAAGTTCATTAAACCTCTCCTGTGTAGTCTCTAATCTGCTGTGAATTCTATACAGATTTTTTTAAACTGTGGCATTATCAAAACATATTTCACATGTCATACAATTCACCCATTTAAAGTGTACTATTTAATGTTTTTTTAGAATATTCAGAGTTGTGCAAAAAATACCACAGCAATTTTAGAACAGTTTCATTACCATAAGAAGCATACTAAAGAAAATATTCACAACAGATATATCAGAGACCTAAACTGGAAGAGTTGAGGCAAGATGGCTGAATCCCTCCAATAATTATCCCCTTGCAGGAACACCAAATTGAACAATTTCACATGTAAGAAAGAAATCACCTTCATAACAACCAAAAATCAGGGGAGTAATTACAGTAGCTGTTTTTACCATTATATATCAAGGAAACAAGCATGGCAAAGAGTAGGAAAGAAGTCTTGCATTGCCTATACTACCCATTCTGTATCCCCAGCATTGTGGAGTGAAATCTGTGTGCTTGGTGGAGAGAGAGCAAAGTAATTACGGGACTTTGAGTTGGAACTCAATGCTGTCCTGTCACAGTGGAACACAACAAAGGACATAATTTTGTCATTGCCCATGGAGAGAACATTTAAACTAGTCCCAGTCAGAAAGGAATCTTCCACCCTAGTGGTTAAAACCTGAATTGAATTCTGGCTAGCTCCACCACTGGCTAACTAAAGTGCCCTGGTGTCCTGAATACGTTTGAAAGGCATTCAGACCACAAGGACTGCAGTTCTTGGATAGATCTGGGGACTGTACTGGGCTTAAAGCAAGTGGAAGTGGAATGCATGCAATTCAGTGATACATCAGTTGTGGTGGCCAAGAGAGTATTTTGTCACTCATCCCACAACTCTAGGCAGTGCAGCACAGTGAGAGATCCCTTCCTTTTGTGGAAAAAAGGAGGGAAGAGTAAAAAAGACTTCATTTTGCAACTTGAATACCAGCTGGACCAAAGTAAAATAAAGCACAAAGTCGATTCAGATGACAGGCTCTTCCTTCTGGATGGCATTTCTAGACCCACCCTGGGCCAGGAGGGAGCCCAGTACACTGCAAGAAATTATCTAGTCTTGGAAGGATTTACCACCTAACTAAAGAGCCCTTGGACCTTGAATAAAGGTCAGTGATAGATAGACAGTAGTCACTATAGGCCTTGGGTGGGACCCAGTCTTATGCTGGCTTCAAGCATGACCCAGCACATTCCCAGCTATGCTGACCGTGAGAGTGTTTGCATCGTCCCTCCCCCAACTCTAGGCAACCCAGCATGGAGAGAGAAACTCCAGATTGGAAGAAAGCAAGGAAAAAGAATGAGACTCTGCCTGATAATTCAGGGAAATCTCCCTGATCTTACCCAAGCCCATCAAGATGGTAACTCTATGAGAATGCAAGAGTTGCAACATTACTGGGCTTGGGCTGCCCCATAGTGCAGACATAGTTGCACTGACCAAAGATTTAGGTAAAAACACCCAAGTGTTGCGGGAAGTCAGGGACCCCGAATGGAGGGACTGGCTAAAGCGCGGCAGAAGAACATAAATTGTGAAGATTTCATGGACATTTATTAGTTCCCCAAATTAATACCTTTATAATTTCTTATGCCTGTATTTACTGCAATCTCTGAACATAAATTGTGAAGATTTCATGGACACTTATCACTTCCCCAGTCAATATCCTTGTGATTTCCTATGCCTGTCTTTACTTTAATCTCTTAATCCCATCATCTTCTTCTTAAGCTGAGGAGGATGAATGTTGCCTTAGGACCCTGTGATTGTGTCAACTGCACAAATTGTTTGTAGAGCATGTGTGTTTGAACAATATGAAATCTGGGCATCTTAAAAAAAAGGAACAAGATAACAGCGATTTTCAGGGAACAAGAGAGGTAACTTTGAACTGGCCGCTGGTGAGCCAGACGGAGCAGAGCTATATTTCTCCTCTTTCATAAGCAAATAGGAGAAATATCTCTGAATTCTTTTTCTGAGCAAGGAATACCCCTGAGAAAGAGAATGTGCCCTGAGAGTAGGCCTATAAACGGCCCCTTTAGAAGCCTGCGGCCTTTTACGGTCAAAGCGGAAGGGATGAAATAAGCCCCGGTTTCCTGTAGTGCTCCCAGGCTTATTAGGATGAGGAAAATCCCCGCCTAATAAATTTTGGTCAGACAGGTTGTCTGCTCTCAAACCTTGTTTCCTGATAAGATGTTATCAATGACAACGGGTGCCCGAAACTTCATGAGCAATTTTAATTTCACCTCATCTGGTGGTCCTGTGATCTCGCCCTGCCTCCATTTGCTTTGCGATATTTTATTACCTTGTGAAGTATGTGATCTCTGTGTCCCACACCCTATTCGTGCACTCCCTTCCCTTTTGAAAATCACTAATAAAAACTTGCTGGTTTTACGGCTCGGAGAACATCACGGATCCTGCCGACATGTGATGTCTCTCCCGGACACCCCGCTTTAAATTTCTCTCTCCTGCTCTTTCCCTTTATTTCTCAAACCAACCAAGACACTTAGGAAATAGAAAAGAACCCACGTAACCATCGTAACCATCGGGAGCGGGTTCTCCCGATATCCGAGTCCCTTTGAATACCTAATAAGCCTTCCCAAAAAAGACAGGTACAAATGAGCCTGCTCTCTTGCTTTCTTTCTTGCCATGTGATCTCTGCACACACAGTCTCCCCTTCACCTTCTGCCATGAGTGGAAGCAGCCTGTGACACTCACTAGATGCATATGACCAATCTTGACCTTTTTTCAGACATCAGAATTGTAAGACAAATAAACCTTTTTATTGTTATAAATTACCTGCCCTCTGGTACTCTTTTATAGTAACACAAACAGACCAAGACACATATTAAACCCTTTCCAGTGAGCAGTAACACATGATGATCCAGAATTCATCCCAAGCCTTTTACCTGACAGATGACTACCGTCATTCATGATAGGATCTTTTAATATCAGCAAAAACATACATCCTTTGTTGTATTTAACAGGTATGTAGTATTTCTCTCTAGATTCATTTACTAGTACTCATAAAAATACAATATTTTATAATGTTAAGGATAAGTTAGTACCCCATATTGTAAAAAAAAAAAAAAAAAAGTACCAAACTAAAGTCAGTGGTTGTAGGTTTTAATACAAATTTTGCACAAGCAAATAATTTTTTGGAAACATGGTTACCCTTATCCTTTTCTTGGAAATTAGCAATGGAAATTAATATCTTATGGGCTTTGAAAATTCCTATGATTCATCAAAATATGATCAACTTTGTTATAATAAATGCGGATTAGAAAATAAGGTAATTTACTTTCTAATCTTTGATATGCTAGTATCATATTTGCTCTTGACTTGCTCTCCACCTACCACACAATATGGTTTTTGCCATTCTTGCAATTTCATGACTCCTCTCAATACTATTGATAACTAAACTGATGATATGGACAATTAGATCATAACACATTTACTAATCCCTTACTGAGTGTATAACTAGATTTAATTTGGGATTCCTTTGATCTCTGGCACTCTTATCCAACCATTTAGAAATTTTTAAGTCTTAAATCCTAATGAATCCTTGATTTTTACTGAAAATATTATCACATTTATGTTTAGGTCTTTGACTTAAGTGGAAGACACAAATATATCTTTTCCATGTTAAACTTTATATATATATATATATATATATATATATATATATATATATATATATATAAAAATTGAAAATAGAAAACATTCATCTTCACTTCATATGGGAAACTAATTCCACATCAATCATACTTGGCTGGCTGCCGAAAGAGTACTCTGCTCCTCTTGCTGAGGTGATGAACACATGGATCATGTCAGGAATGTCATACTACTTTATAATGATGGATGGATGGCACAAAGCTTAAGAATATGATCAGAATCAAGTTAAACAGAGTTCTTCCTGGAAATTCTTAAATTCTTAAATTGAACTGGAGGTGAAGTCTTCTTGCCTCCTAATCATTGGGCGATCTAATTGATTAAGAGAATCAGCACTCTTGTAGCGATTCTTCAAAGTCGTGTGCAATAAGAGATGATAAAATTAATACTGGGTGCTACACACTTAGCAATAAGATACAACGAGAGAAATATGTGGAGGTAATGTGAGATGGATTCTGGAGAGAGTGATAAAGGAAAAACTAAAAACTAAAAAAACGATAAGAAACAAATGAGAAGAGAAAAGGGAAGGAGAGAACGAGAAGGAGAGAGGGGGGAAAGAGCAAGAAAGACTGAGATCTAGAGCTCAGCTTTATTCCTGGATATCCCAGTTATGTAAAATGAGATATTCCTTTTTTAAAATTAAATTAGTTTCTGTTATTTGTAACAGAAATTATACTAACTACTAGTAAAAGGATTAGTGTTAGATGAATTAGGTGAACAGCTATCTCATTAAAAGATAAGCCCATCATGGCCTACATGGGTTACCCTAAATAAGAACTAGACAAATCTTTATTTGATATTTGATCTGAAAAGAAATATAAAGTGTTTCTAGAACACATTTTCTTCTCACTATCACAAAAATCTATTGCCTTTATTTAGTATAGAATGCCTAAATACGTCCTCATCACTGAATACCTTTGAAAACTCAGATAATCTCTATCTTAAAGTTGTTTTTCTTTTAATCGGGGAAAAAGTAAGACAATAATAAAATGTCACGACTACACGTAATTTAAAAATCATCTGTTATATTTTGCCCAAAATACTTGGTATATTAACATATTTTCTTGAATAAAAGATTTTAGGGTAAAATGGCAATAGATTTTCATCAGGAGTTTAAATATGTTTGTCTATTCTGATTTTATTAAGATTTATGTTAATTAAAGGAAAACATACAATGTCTTAGATATGTGATATTTGAGAAAATAACTTAAAATATTATTTCAATATAAGCAATATATATTCATTGTTCAAAAATTTCAAACAGCATAGAAAGTTATAATTTTTTTTTTTTAAATCCTTCCTATATTCCCAATTTAACTCTATCACTTTTTAAAGTTAAGATTGTTGATAGATTGATAGATAGAGTCAAAGTGCCTTTAGGGAAAAAAATGTAAACTAGTCAAATGTTTTCATACACTATACGCTGTCCCACACCTTGCTTTTTTTTTTTTTTTTTTTACCTAAAGTATATTTTATAAATCTGTGATGTGACCTGAAATTTCATAAAATGAACCAGAAAGCTTTATCTGGGTTAACAGCACAACAAACAAGCTGGGATTGCCTGTGGAGTGGAGGACCTTCTCACAAACGGAGGAGCTAAACCCAATCCACATACCATGAAACCAGTGCTGTTGTTGTTGTTGTTTTCTTGTTTTCTGTTTGGAGGTAAGGGCCATTTTTGAAGTCAGTCTCCTACAGGCTCCCAAAGTGATTGGCAGATGACTCCCCAGATGACTCTAGTAAAAACTTAGCATATAAACAAGCAGCCTACTTATTCCCTCATTAATGGAGATCGCTTTCATGGTTATACTATAAGGAGAAAACAACAGCGCGGCAGTATGCCTGTCCCGGAACACTGACTATATTATTTTTACTGAAAATATTCTACCAAGAAAATGAAAATAGTAATAAATTATGAATTTAAGTAGTAGATCTGATAGTATTATTATATTATGTTTAATTTTTCCCACATGTTTTGTGATTATTTTGCCATCAGAGTTTTAAAAACACTCTATTTAGTTAGATAAAAGATTGGCTCATCAAGTATTTACTGAATCCAAATCATTACTGTATTATGGAAAATGTAACAGAAATATGAAATAAGCCCTTTCAGGGAAACTGTTATATTTTCTTTGACAATGAACGAACTGAACAAAAGTTGTAATATCAGAAAAACTTTTTTGCAATGGATTTTATTTATAGACTTAAATGTGTAAAACAAATTTTGTCAATATCTTCTTTATTTTTGGTTGTTATAACAGAGTACCACAAACTGGGTAGTTTACAAGGAACAGAAATTCATTTGGCTCATGGTTCTGGAGATTGGGAAATTCAAGAGCATGACACCAGCATCTGGGAGGGCCTTCATGTTGAACATCCCATGGCTAAAGGTGGAAGGCGAAGAGAGGGTGAGAGCAAGAGTGTTAAGAGGTGGTAGAATTTGCTTTTATAATAAACTCAATCACACAATAATGACATTAATCCATTCATGAAGGCAGAGCCTTCATGAACTAATAATCACATATTATTAGGCCCTACCACCCAACACTGTTCCATGGGGGATAAAGTGTTCAACACATAAACTTTGGGGGACATATTCGAACCACAGCAAATATTAACACACTGATGATAATTTTCCATTCAAAATACTAATTATTTTATTTATTTATTTTTATTTTATTTATTTTATTTCAATAGTTTTGAGGATACCAGTGGTTTCTGGTCACATGGATGAATTTCACAGTGGTGAAGTCTGAGATTTTAGTGCACCTGTCACCAGTGTAGCATACATTGTTCCTAATATGTATTCTTTAATTCCACACTCTCTTCCATCCTCACCATTTCTGAGTCTCCAAAGTCCATTTATCACTCTGGGTGGTTTTGGATACCCATAGATTAGCTCCCACTTATAAGTGAAAACATGCATTTTTTGTTTTTCAATTCCTGAGTTACTTCACTCAGAATAATGGCCACCAGCTCTATCCAAGTTGCTGCAAGAGACGTTATTTCATTCTTTTTTACACTCTTGATAATTTTAACCCACATATTAAAAACATCACTGAGGTCACAATAAGTACCCACACACCACAGTTTAGTAAGTTATAAATAATGCCAAAATAAACATTGATTTCAAAAGGCACCTGTAAAACACATACATATATTTCTTAAAAAGGTTTAAAAATCTGTGTCCAGGAAATCAGAGCTATGTAAGATTTTGTTGCAAGTTAGTATAGCTACTCAGGAACCGGGAACTGCCAACAACTCTGATTAAAATGTCAAGTGTTAAATGGATGTAATCAATCTTGATTTTTTTTTTCTTCTGCTTGATTTGTGTTTGGCTGAGGGCAATCACTGTGTATATGTCTCTGTGTGTCTTTGTGTGTGCACGTGTGTGTGTGTGTGTCTTGACTGCTCTTTATTTTATGCCAGAAAAGAATGAACATTTAATCCTCAAATTCTACACAAATCTCACAAATGTTCACAAAATGAACAAAGAAACTTGCAAATAGGAAAGTTAAGCATTTTTTCCTGTTGCCTGTATTTTTTGAATAAATTTTCTAATCAGTAATGATTTACAGCTCTCATGCAGAGTTACATAAAACCACCTAGAAGACTTTTTTAAAATGCAAAGTCTTTGAAAACACCTCTCCCCAATCCTGATTCCGTAGATAGGAGGTAAGACCTAGATTAATGCATTTTTTAGAAGATATTTAGGTGATTCTAATGCAAGTTACATTGGACTATACTTTAACATAAAGTTTCCTAGAGTGATTAGGTAATTATGACAAGGTAAGTGAAAATGGAGAAAACTGAAGTCAGTGATTTATTTCTTCATTCAACAGATATGTATAGCATTTTGTTGGTCATTAAGGACAAATAAAACAAGGCCCTCAAGGAGTCTACACTCTAATGAATGAACTGCCCGAAACTCTGTCAGTTATTACGGCTTATTAGTTAATCTCTCTGAACATGATATTCAATAATAATGCCTATTTCACTCATTAAAAACTTGAAGGTTATGGAAGATGAATGTTTCCAGAACACTAAAGCAATCTGGCCCCCATATTAACTTTATAAGATCCTTACATATAAACCTTATTTATGCGATTATGACTAACTCAGTTATCCCTAAATAACTCTCTATGTACAGACTGAAAAGAATATGGTTGCTTTCATAAAGAGGTTGCATATTAAAATGATATTGAGATAAATACACATACACCATTTCACATATATCTAAATACACAGATGACTAGGCTCTTCTCTTTGATTTTGTTTATTTTTCATGTTTTAGTCCTCTGTTAAAGTATTATTATCAAAGTAAAGTTGATATGTGCAGTATCTGTGAAAAATTTAAGTTTATTAGGCAGTTCAGGTATATATTTATGTATATGATATATATTATATACATAAATATGTAATATATACATATGTATATGATCTATAATATGTTATATATGATACATTATATATACTATAATATGTAATATTAGTATATGTTATTATATATGTCCTATAATATATGTACATATATAATGTATACTATATATTTATGAATATAATACATTATATATTAAATTACATAACACATTATGTTAGATATAATATATATTCACATATAGATAATTAAAATACTACAAAAAGAAACAGTTAACATCCTATGCAACTGGGTTACCAACTATTGGAGTAATCAAAATAAAAAATTGAGTCAATAATCACACAAAGATAGATTTGGAGAGTTCGCACTAAAAAATATAGTTGTTGCTATATGCGATTCAAAACACTTTTACCTGTACAAGTATATGCCTATTCAGAGACTATGACTTTTCAGCCAAGTGATACAAAATCAACTCAGCAAATATTTATTGAGTCCCAATATTTATTGTACTGTGAAAGTCATAATAGACATATAAAACAAGGCTTTTCTCTCAGGAAAATGATAATAATTCTTTATGACACAGTTAACATGCATATGCAAAGAGTTGATAAATGAAACCATGAAACCAGGTGAAATCAACCAGGAAGAAAATGTGGATCCCATATTTTAGGAATAGGCAAAAGAAGAAGAATTAATGACAAAAAGCAATAAGTGCCCACTACATAGCTCAGTTGTAACGTGTGTATTATACTGATTTCCTTTTGTCTGACTTCTCAGTTACATTCTCAGCAATGCTGGCAGGACATTTTGTTATTAGTAACATCATTTATTGAGTGCTTTCCATATGCCAGGTTCTGTTCTAAATGCTTCACATACACTAATTAATTAATTTGTTTTTCATTAAAAATACATGAATTAGGCACTATTATTACTCTTATTTTATCTGTGGGAAAACTGGTTCAAAGAGATATTAAGTAGTTTACCCAATGTCAAAGTTAGTGAATTCTAGAGTTGGCTTGTTGATCCAGGCAGTCTGACACAGGTGTCTGTGCCGTGAACTACTTCACTGTACAGCCTCCCATCATATTCGGATTTGTATGCTCCAGTACCCAACATTATGCCTTCCATATAGTAGTTATGCAATAGATAGTTACTTAATGGTAAAGAGCAAATGAATAAATTGAGTTTTGAGAAATTAAGGAAAGACTACTGTCATAGAAGCCAATGAAGGAGTAGAAACATTCAAAAAATACATATATGTTGATGATACATTGAACTATTGTAAATCTGAAATAAGAATGGCAATTGTATATTTGGAAAATGATGCTTACCTTAATTAAAACAGACTAAAGAAAATGTAAAATGACAATATAATTACCATTACCCAACTCTAGTAAATTTATATTTAAAACATTTTCTACTTCAATCATTCTAGGCAGCTTGGAGTGGTTTGGGGCAGTCATAGTCACTGGTATAAGCTGAGTGTCCCCGTGAAATTAGAATTTAAGCAAAAATATCTTTAGGGAAAACTTTTTGGGACAGACGAAATAAGTATTATGATGCAGTGCACTGGTTACTTTTTAACTTCTATCTACTTGCATATTGTTATTATGAACATTTCCTATTAATACTAATAATGACATTTCCTCATCCATTTATTATAAAGACATTTACTTAGCATCTAATATTTATAAGGCACTGTGCAGATCATGTGTGTGTGAATGGTCAAATGCTGTAAGCACTATCTTTACAATTTACAAAAGTATTTCACATATGTACTCTGCTTTTATTAATGTGACAACTATTTGAGAAGAACTTTGTTCTTCCAGTTTTCTTTGTTCCTTCAAGAAACTATTAGTTATTGTTTTCTTTACAAACCAGATTATCCTTTTGTATTGTGAGAAAACATGATTTCCTTCTCTTTGCAATCCTTCCAACACACACACACAAACACACACACAATCATTCCTAGCAAAGTTTCTACAAGTAGTAAGTAGCTAATATTATACTTTTAAAAAAAAAGTCCACAGTGCTTATAATGGCCTAAAAATGACTATGTAAATCTGGCCCCTTCCTATCCCTCCATCTTGTTCTCTATGCTCTTTTGCTCACTATATTCCAGATATAGTCATCTTTCTTGTTATTTATCTACCCATTTAGTCATTTATTATAGACATTTACTATCTACCATTTGCCAAGTATTAGTAAAACAGTAGTGAATAAAGCTTGTAAAACTGTGCCCTCATGGAGCTAACGCTTTATTATAGGAAGGCAGACAATAAACAAATACATAATATGTCAGGTGGTGATAAATGCTAAAAGGAAAGCAATGGTATTTTACATAGGAAGGCCAGGAAATACATCTCCGAGCAGGTGAGAGGTGTGTAGAGACATGAATGCAGTTAGAAGGAAAGTCATCTGGTGGGAAATGGCAGTAAAATGTAAAAGCTCTAAGGTAGCAACATGCTCGATGTACTTCAGGAATAGAAATGAGGTCAGAGAAGTAGTGAAGATGAGGGCGAGGTCACAGAGGGATTCGAAAAAGAGAGGAATTATGCACAGCTGCAACGTATTAGTCTGTGCAATGGTAGCGGGGGGTTACCATTTACTGAGAAGAGTAATTAAAAAGTAGTTTTAGAGGGGAGAACTCACGAGTTCATTTGCGTACATGTCAAGTTTGAGATGCCTACTAGACATGTTAGGTAGAAATATTAAATCAAGGGTTGAATAAAAGTCTGGATTTCAGGGGATAGATAGGGCTAAAGATAAAAATGTGTCCTAATGTCTTATTTTATTTTATCTAGTGTTTGACTTTAAATACCATCTATATCAATATATTTATTTAAATAAATATATGTGTTTAAAGTCACATACTAGATGAAATGAAATAAGAAGTGAATGTGGACAGAAAAGGAAGAAGTTCTAATAGTTCAGGACTAAAGCACTCCAATATTTAGGAATCAGAAAAATAAGAAAGAATGACCAGTCAGTTAGGTAGAAAGATAACTGAGAATGTTCATGAGCCCAAAGGAGACAAATATTTCTGGAAGAGAGGGATCAGCCTGGTTAAATGTGGCTGAATGGTTAAATAAGATGAAGACCAAAAGGTGACTCTTAGATTAGGCAACATGGAAGTCCTTTATGACTGTGACAAGCAGTATTTTCAGAAAAATGGAGAGCGCAAAAGCCTGATTGGAATGCAGTCAATGAGAATATTCAAGGAAAACAAAGACAGCATATATGGAAAATTATTTCTAGGTGTTTTACTGTAAGGAAAGCAGAGAAATGTTGTGGCAGCTAGCTGGAAAGTGATGTGAAGTCAAGGAAGTGTTTTTAATGATGACAGAAATTATAGCTTGTTGGTATCCTGATGCAAATGATTCAGTAGAAAAGAAAAACAACCATGATGAATCTGCAGAGAAAAGAGACAACTATAGGAGCCATGTTATATGTGCAAGTAAAGTGAGTTGCAATCTGGAGAATAAGAGAAGTAGTTAGTCTACAGTAGAAGCATCAATGGTTGATCCAACAAGAAGAAAGGCAGGGTGTATAGGTAGAGATGTTAGAAGGTATAACTGATGGTAGAGGAATGTGCAATCCTATTATTTTCTAATTGCTTCTATTTTCTTAGAAAAATAGAAAGGGAGGGTGGATCACACGGTCAGGAGATCGAGACCATCCTGGCTAACATGGTGAAACCCCGTCTCTACTAAAAATACAAAAAATTAGCCGGGCGTGGTGGCAGGCGCCTGTAGTCCCAGCTACTTGGGAGGCTGAGGCAGGAGATTGGCGTGAACCCGGGAGCTGGAGCTTGCAGTGAGCCGAGATCGTGCCACTGCACTCCAGCCTGGGTGACAGAGCGAAACTCTGTCTCAAAATAAAAAAAAAAAAAAAAAAAAAAAGAAAATGAAAAAAAAGAAAAATAGAAAATAGAAAGGGAGATGTATGGTAGATGCACCTGACAACAATAACTTTAGCATACTCTCGCTGGCAGACACAGCTGACAGCAATAATTTAACATAAGAAATGAAGGTTGCCACATGGAAGCTGCTAGAGGGAGGGGTGTTTAGTGAAAATGCTATATAAATGACATATTTTCTGCAGGTGCTGGTGGTTCTACTGTCCAGCCCACAGCCACTGGACCATCACTGTATATAAGTTCCCAATAAACTCCATGTCTTGTTCACTGGCTCTGGGTCTCTTCTCTGGCCTTTCAAACCTGGTGCCATCCCTACTGAAATTAATAGGGGCTTGGCACAACAGGAGGTCATCAGTGAAAAATGAAAAGGGCAAAAGAGATGTAAAATTCTCGCCTTGTAGGGGAGTGGAAGAATGGATTAACTAGCAAATGCAGTAGAATTGCTGGGCATCTTTAATTTCCTACTTTATCGGAATGGACATCGATATAAAAGCACGTTCAGACAAAATGTGCGTGTGCGTGTGTGTGTGTGTGTGTGTGTTCCCATCACTTTCAGGTGCTCTCTTGCAGGTTGGCATAGAGTTGGTGAAGCTGAATATAGCAAGGATTAAAGTTTGTGAATACAATGAAAGGTGAGGGGGATGGGTACTGAGGGTGTTTGCAAATTGGTGACTGTTCTGTGAGACACTAGCTGTCTTAATAGATAATCACTGAAAAATCGTTGGTTTAATACAATAGAAATTTCTTTCTCATTCATGTGAAGTCCACAACAGGTGTCCTTTGTCAGTGGAAACCGTCCTTTGCGGGACTATAAATCTATGAGAGCAGAGACCTTTTCAGGTTTTAACACTATTCTAACCCCAAATCCTCTAAAAGGACCCTGAAAATACAAGGTTCTCAATAAGCATGTGAAACTCTAACTACAGATAATTTTCGATTTAAGTAAACCACAAGAGGACAGTCTTGATTTACAAAAAATAGTAAATTACAGCATCAACTTTTGCTTTATACCAGAATTTGACCACATGATTTTTTATTCTAAACTTTCCACTGGGTACCTAAGCATTTAGATGTGAAGGTTTATGTATATATTACAACAATATATGGTACTAAGCAATATATATGAAAACATCTCAAAACCACAGTTCCTATAGCTGGATCACAAGGCTCATTTTCTGAATGTTGAGAGGAGTCAGAAGAGTCAGAAGTGGAAAATAAAAAGTTTTGTATATTATCTGGCACGTAACTGAACATGAGAAATTCATTGTAATTTTAAGTTTGCAAAAATAAAATTACAAATTAAAGAAAAACTATTTGTAAATAAGAAGTGGTATTCGCTCTTGAAGCAATTATCAATTACTAAATATAAAACCATTGTGAATATTAAAGCCTGCCAGATATGAGACAGTAAGGGTTAAACATCCTTTTTCTAAAAATTCTTGGCATCAGAAGTGTTTCAGATTTCAGATTTTTTTTTTTTTTTTTTTTTTTGCGATTTTGGAATATTTTCATATACGTGGTTAGATATCTTGGTGATATGACACAAGTCTAAATATAAAATTTATTGATGTTTCATATATACCTTACACACATAGCCTGAAAGTAATTTTATATAATACTGTAAATAATTTTGTGCATGAAACAAAGTTTTGCCTGCATTTTGACTGTGACCCGTCATATGAGGAAAGGTGTGAAATTGTCCACTTGTGGCATCACATTGGCACTCAAAAAGTTTTGGATTTTCGAACATTTTGGATTTTGAATTTTTGGATTAGGAATGTTCGACCTTTACTTAGGGGAGAGTGAATATAGGGTTGTTGGAAAGATAACACATACTCCTTGTGCCAGACCCTAATTTTTAATCAAGATTTTATCACTTTGCTTACAAGAAGGAACATGCCTAGAGCTCTTTGGCAATCCAATTACTTATGTTTTATAACAGGATGGCAAAGCTTTTGATTATCTTTTCTCAGAAGAAGGGCAAAGATATTCAAAGAATCGGATTAATTGACCGTTTTAGTTTTCCTGTTTAAAGTCCAGGTGATCTCACACAGATTAATATGGTATTTATTTCATTGAGGTTTGAAAAATTATATATATCAGATAGGTTTATTTAAGTGCGAGTAACAGAAGCAGAAACATCAAAAGTATGGGGGAGATAAATAATTATTTTAAAGCATATGCAGATAGTACAGACTTGAATGGAAACCAGACCTTCTAAGAAACAAAAACCGTAGTAGCTTTTAGGACCTAGGACCTAGGTAGCAGTAACACAATAACTCCTTTTTAATTTTTTTATTTCTATTTTTCTAAACTTCTTTGAGTTAAAACTATTAGTGCACTTACATTTTATGGAATTAATGTGGTCACATGTTACTCTGCTTTAACAACTACCCTTCATTACTGAAATATTTGAGTGTATTACTTATTCTAAAAAGCTTATTGCTCATTTCATATGCATCTAACTTATTCTGAAGAGTTTATTGCTCATTTCATATGCATCTTTATCACTAGATTGTTGTCATGTAAAAATATGGATGTTTGATCAGCAGGATGCCTACCATGAATACTATGTAATGAAGCAGAGTGACAGCAGGTGAGCTACCAGCAAAAGACCTAAAGCAGAAAGCTATAGAACAATGCTAATTTAAGGCAGTGAAAAAGACAACATTTGGAATGCCTTGTGGGGAATGTGTCAGGGGATTTGAGTAGTTCCTTAATTTTGTAACATCAGAGTCTAAGTTGGAAAAAGCCTATCTGTCCAAAATATGCATAAGTAGTTGCTTTTCTTTGAGTATCATCTAATCACTCTAGGAATTTTGAAATGGTACAAAAATCATTGCCAGGAATACTTTTTTCCCATGCAGAAGAACAAGTAGCCACATGACACTGCATTCTGTTTTCATAATCAAGCAACACACTTTCCATGCTACCCAATGCCATCACAAAGCAGATTGGCTTATACTCTAATTATAGTTTTGCGTACTTTCAGCACATATGCTAGGTCTCGGGCAAAATATTGCATGTGCTGTTACAGGGAAGGTTTGCTGAACTGGATCATTAACTGTATTCTCAGTTACAGCATTATCAGCCTCAAGTTTCATCTCTTACATTGAAAGTGTTTATATTCATTTGTATGCTGTTTCATTTGCTTGATTGTTTTAAAATAAAAGATTGATGTGGATGACTAATTTAATATTTTCCTTAAGACATTCTGTTGGATTCCAGCTGAAGATTGAATTTGATAAATGTACATTAAGAATCCTGCTAAAGAATGGCAACATTTTGCAAAAACTTATCTGATAGAGTCTGAACCCTAAGCAACAGATACAGGAGACAGTTACCTCCTATTCACTGTACGTTCTTAGAGATTTCATCTGCATGGTATTTACCAGGCTCACCGTGTAATAGAAACTTGTAGCAAACCAGTAAGTATTCAAAAAGATACATCCATTGTAATACAATAAATGATTTTTGAGTAGGACAAGCTGAATAGCTGAAATCACATCTTTGCTATTAATAAATTATTTAGTTTCTCCAGAAGTTTCATTTTCAAAATTATAACCGTATAATATATTTCACTTATGTGTTAAATTACATTTGGATATTTAAAGAACGACATGGATATTTGTTGAAAAATAGATATTATTTTGAAAACAGTGGTAGGCATAAGACACACCGAAAAGTGTCTTGTCTTATTTTATTTTGTCTATGAATTTATCCTGCTGAGGAACTATTTTGAAGTAACTCCTAAATTTAAGTTTGGATTCTGTGCTCACATCTCAGATCTAAACAGTTCAGTCTCTATCCCTAGACAGGTTCAGAAATTATAGACTCTTTCCTATATACTGCCTCTCAACCTGAATTCCATTATAAAAATATATTAATAAACAGGTACTAGAAATAGAAACTAAAGTAACAACACTTCTGTACTTTTACTACAGTATTATTTAATAACTTCCACTCTCCTATCATGTAAATGCCCTAGGGAAACTATGGGTATAAAGCACATAAAGAAATTGATCTATGTGAACCTGAAGGACAGTGCCATCTTGCTTTCCTCACAGCTGGGCTATTAAAAGCATGGATAACAAAACATAGTTTTTTTTTGTACAAATTAAGGTGGGGCAAGTGTAGGTTTGTTACATATATATACTGTGTACGGTAAAGCCTGCGCTTTTAGTGTAATCCATTTGATGTGATTTTATGCAGTTTTTGAAAAACAGCATCAATGACATGCTCCATTATATGATTTGATGCTCCTATAATGTACTCATGCAATAAATATGTTTCTAAGGTCACTACTATGGGGAAATTATTCTTTATCTTGCTCAAGTGCTTCATTTAACTGACTAATGAGAGGCACGTATCCTGATACATTTCCAATTTTTGAGTGAGCAGACAATCAATAATAGTAACAAAAACCATACACATTGAAGATACTAGACATCATGTATTAAATATTTGTATATAGGTCAAATTTATATGCGACACAGTCAATTGATTCGGATTTGGATTTGAAGTAACACAGAGAGTAACAATTGGGGTGAAAGCTGAAATAACAAATTATCAAATAATTGAATCAATAATCAAAATAGATAAATAAAACCAATCATAATCAGATTATTTTAACCTTCTTAGTGAGTTGTAAATATGCCAGCTGATCATTTATTTAATTCTATAGTAATTGACCTCTATAGATACAGTACCCATTCTTTTTCCACAACTCTGTAATCTCCCCTTTATTCCCTAACATAATGTTCCACAAACAGATTGTCTGCATAGATTTTGTGATCATAGACTTAAGACACACTCAGAGAATCATGAAACAAGGAATTCCAAAATTTGTTCAACTCAAAGTAGTGGTGTGCCGATAAATGTTTAACCAAATAGCTTTCCATAAATATAAAGACTTGACTTGTAGTGTTTTCTAATTTCTGTGATATCAATACTCCCTTCATTGTTGATTGCGTGCTACCAATATTACAGTGATCACTGGGCACAGAGTTGGCAGAGGTGCGTGCAGTTGGATCTCATGAGTCAGTGTCCTGACTCTAACACACCATTGGACCAAAGTGATCACCATTTAATCTAGGTGGTACTTAAATGATGGCAGCAAACAGCGGTGGCTTGGCAGCTGGTTAAACTGTTGAGCCATCTTTGAAATTGTGTTCTTTCTATGTAACTGAGCTCATTTCGCAACCTAAAATAATTTCATTTTACATTTTTGAAGATGAAATTTAACTGATTTTTTTTTAGATTCAGATTTCCAGCCTTTGAAAAACATTAAGTGATTTTTTAGTATTCCTTTTCAATATTACCAACTGAAACTGCTTTTGTTTTTCTTTAAAGACTGTATAGTACTTTCTATCTCACATGACAAATCATGTTAGTTTGACTTGATTTAGTAACTTTGTTCAAGTTTACTAGTTCTCACATCATTCACTAGCACTTTTATCAACTGCAAGAGCAGAAAACAAGTAATTTCAGTTTATTTCAATATTTGGTTAATCATTGGCTACATAGTGATACATTGATACAAATATATTGGCTATATATTGGTTTCTGTTCTTTGAAATCTAGATTTTTTTCCCCTTTCCTTTTCTTCTTTTAATTTTTCTTTACTCCTTTTGCTTTACATGCCTGTCTCTATAACTGAATGTCTCTCAAAAAATGTTGATAACAATTTTTCTAGTAACAAATGATACCTCAGCTTCATGTACTAAGATGACACTACTGGCCAGGCGGAGTGGCTCACGCCTGTAATCCCAGAGCTTTGGGAGGCTGAGGCAGGCAGATCACCTAATGTCGGGAGTTTGAGACCAGCCTGACCAACACAGAGAAACCCCGTCTCTACTAAAAATACAAAATTAGCCGCGTGTGGTGGGGTCTGTCTGTAATCCCAGCTACTCAGGAGGCTGAGGCAGTAGAATCGTGCCATTGCACTCCAGCCATTGCACTCCAGCCTGGGCAACAAGAGCAAAACTTCACCTAACAACAACAACAAAAAAAGACACTACTGACCCATAACAGTATCAGTGGTGATAAGCACAGAACTCAAAATCAGAGAGGCCAACATTCAAATATCCTGGTAACTGAGGGTATTTGGGCACATTTCTTCAACTCTTTGAACCCTGTAAAATATAAAAAATGCATACTTTTTGAGGTTGTTGTAAGAATGAAAGAGTGTGTGTATTATTCCACCTACATTGTAAGAATTTACAAAATGATAACTACTAGAAGTAGTGATAGTATTAGTAGTAAGGCTAACAATGTATTATACTTAAGTGTTAGAAATAAATGTATGTTATAAGGTTGGTACAAAAGTAATTGTGGTTTTTGCCACTTTTAATGGCAAAATCCGCAATTACTTTTGCACCAACCCAAATACCTTAGCTTTCAAAATATATCACATTTTTCTTTCTCACTTATATGATCTATAGAGACCTGTTTGCTAGAATACTTGTAAGGGTTAAGGGTATACATTCTCTATGCAACCTCATCAACACAAATATTTTATATTGAGGAATTATTAAGGATCTTGAGAATGCTATGCAAGACACTCCTCAATCCTTAAATGTAGTCCAGATTTCGCTTCAGCAGTTAAAATTTTTCAATTCATTACATCATAATTATAGTTCCAATTACACCAAAGCATTACATTACTGACTTTCACTGTGTGCTCCCTTAAAATGAGAAAATATCCTTCTACCAGTGTGTGTTCAGTGTGGCTTTCTAATATACATATTTTTAGTGTGTTCTTGGTATCCATATGTACGATTTTGCATGTGCCGCTATGGTGCTATACTAAATTAAGCAGGTCATTTTTGATACCATTTTTGCCTTGCAAATTGTTTTCGGAGACTACCCAAATTAGGCTTGCTTGTGAACTTTTATTATAATTCCAGAGAATTAATAACACATAAAATTTTAAAAATTTAATTAATGTTTTAACTGATAAAATCGTATAAATTTAGAGTATGAAACATGATGTTTTGATACGTGTGTGTTGTGAAATGACTAAATCAAGTTAATTATATATCAGTTTCCTCACATACTTACCTTTTTTGTGGTGAGAACATTTAAACTCTACTCTTCTTGCAAATCAAAACCAGAGTGAGATACCAACCAGTAAGAATGGCTATTACTAAAAGTCAAAAAATAAAATGTGCTGCTGAGGTTGGGGAAAAAAGAGAACGGTTATACACTGCTGGTGGAAATATACATTAGTTCAGTCACTGTGGAGAGAAGTTTGGAGATTTCTCAAACAATTTAAAACAGAACTACCATTAGATCCAGCAATCCCATTACTGAGTACATATCCAAAGGAAAAGAAATCATTCTACCAAAAAGACACTTGCATTTGCATATTTATTGCAGCACTATTCTCAATAGCAAAGATATGGAATCAACCAGGGTGCGTGTCAATGGTGGATTGGTAAAGAATATGTGATACACATATGCCATAAAGTACTATGCAGCCATAAAATAAAATCATGTCTCTTGCTGCAACATGGATGCAGCTGGAGGCCATTATTTCAAGGAAATTAACATAGAAACAGAAAACCAAATGGGGCCTGTTCTCACTTATAAGTGGGAGCTGGAGCTAAATATTGGGTAAACAAGGACTCAAAGATTGTAACAATAAACACTGGGGATTCTAAAAGTGGGGACAGGGGAGCAGGGCAAGGGTTAAAAAACGACCTATTGGGTAGTTCACTACATGGGCAATAGGATCATTAGAAGCCTGAACCTCAACATCACACAATATAACAATGTAACAAACTTACACCTGCACCCTCTGAATCTAAAATTTAAAAATAAAAAAGAAATAAATTTTAAAGTCTACGCTCTTAAAAATTTTCAAGTATACAATACATAATAACATCTAAAAACCTATCATTTGAATTTTTTAAAAATAATGTTTCAAAAATCCATGCCATTAATAAAATAAGAGAGCCACCTGAAAGGCCTGATTTCCAGTTCACAAACTGCTACAGACCTGTTCCATTCTCACAACACTTTTTTTTTCCTATCCCAAACACATCTTAATGCTCCATTTTTCTGCCCATAAATATATAAATTTGTACCAAGGTTCTATTTTGTGCAAATGCTTACTACATAGTAACATTAAATTTTGCCACTCAGATTTTGAACCTCCTCTTTGAGTTGTTCTTGGCTGAATTTCCTAGTTAAATTGGAGCACTTGGTGACTGAAATTTTGGAATGCTTCCTAGATCAGCTCCAAGTACCCTTAGAATTATGTTCTTGGCATTTGTTCTGATGATCAGTACACACAAATTTGAAATAGACATACAGAATTTTAGCAAAAAGGATACAGCACCAAACATTTAACAATAAAAACATACCTTGCTAAATTTACAAGTAAAATTTATGAAGAATGAAACAAGCATAATTTTACTAAAATCTTTAAGGAATTTGTATTTTACATAACGGTGAATATTTCAGATCTAAATATTTATCATATTATTGAAATTAGTTGATGGTTGATAAACTCTAGCTCAAGTTATAAAGTTTTTTCAGGACTTACATTAGATTAAAATGCCAAGTTATTAGGAAAAACAAATGCTACATACATAACATATATTAAAATAAACATTGATTAAAAACAAACTTAAAACATACTTTAGATTTAGAAGTGCTTATCAGGAGTAATTTTATCACATTTGACACAATACTTGTTAAGGAATAGTCAAATGCAAAGTTATTTGTAACAGAACGAACTCACAAACTAGAAATATTTATAAGCAAAAATATTTAAGCATTTCTATACATTTGTGATTTGTTTAGTTTTCATACTGCTATTAATTTATAATTTTATTCCACTGTGGTCAGAAAACATATTTGGTGATATTTTACTGATTTTGTTAAGATTTACTTTATGACTCTTCTTGTGATCTGTCCTAAAGAAAGATTGCTGCATACTTGAGAAGAATTTTATTCTGCTGCAGTTGGGTGAGATGTTTTAAATGTCTGTTAGGTCCATGTGGTTTATTGTGTTGCTCAAGTCTTCAATTTTCTTACTGATCTTCAGTCTGGATATTCTGCCCACTATTGAAAGTGGGCTGTATTTCCCAACAGAGAAAAGTCTAGAAACAGATGCCTTCACTGGTGAATTTTACCAAACTTGTAATAAGAATTAATGACAATCCTTCTCAAATTCTTTGAAAACACTGAAGAGAAAGGAACAGTTCCAAACTCATTTTATAAGACCAGCATTACCCTCATACTGAAGCCAAAGACAATGGAACTGCAAGAAAAGAAAACCATAGACAAATATTCCTGACAAATACAGATGCAAAAATCCTGAACAGTATACTAACAAGCCAATTCTAACAGCATGTTAAAAGATTCTCCACCATGAGCAAGTAGGATTTATCCCTGTAATGCAGGGAAGATTTGACATATTAAAATTAATCAACATTGGCCGGTCACGGTGGCTCACGCCTGTAATCCCAGCATTTGGGAGATCAAGGCAGGTGGATCACCTGAGATCAGGAGTTTGAGACTAGCCTGGCCAACATAGTGAAACTCCATCTCTACTAAAAATACAAAAATTAGCCAGGCATGGTGGTGGGTGCCTGCAATCCCAGCTACATGGGAGACTGAGGCAGAAGAATTGCTTTAACCTGGGAGGTGGAGGTTGCAGTGAGCTGAGATAGTGCCATTGTACTCCAGCCTGGGCAACCGAGTGAGACTCTGTCTCAAAAAATAATAATGTAATATACCATGTTAGCAGAATAAATAATAAAAATAATATGTTCATCTTACTAGGTGTAGAAAAAGTATTTGCAAAATTCAACATCCTCTCATGTTAAAAATTCTCAACAAACAAGAAATGAGAGAAAATTACCTCAAGAAAATAAAGGTCATACATGAAAAATCCAGAGCTAATGTCATACTCACTTGTGAAATACTGAAAGTTTTACCTTGATGATCCAGAACAAGTCAAGGTTGCCACTTCTCCCCACTTCTATTCAACAGAGTACTGGAAGTCTGAGCCAGAGCCATTAAGCAAGGAAAAGAAAGAGAAGGTATCCATATAAGAAAGAAAGAAGTAAAATTGTACCTTTTTGCAAATGACCAAATTTTATATATAGAAAACCCTAAAGACTTAGTTTAAAAAGAACCTTTAAAAGTCATAAGTAAATAGAAAAATCAGTTGTGTTTCTATAGAGCAACAATGAACTATTGTAAAAGGAGTTTAGAAAAGCAATCACATTTACAATAGCTACAAAAAGAATGTAATTCTTAGGAATAAACCTAACTAAGGAAGTGAAAGACAAAACTACAAGAAAAACATGGAACAAATTTTTAAAAGATACAAACAAATGGAAAAACATCCTGTGCTAATGGATTGGAAAATGTAATGTGGTTAAAATGTCTATACTTCCCAAAGTGTTCTGAACATTCAATGCAATCCTTATCAACATTCTAATGGCATTTTTACAGAAATAGAAAAAAAAACAGTTTTAAAATTCATATGGGATCACAAAAGGCCAGGAATAACCAAATCAATTTTGAGAAAGAAGAACAAAGCTAGAGGCCTCAAACTTTCTGATTTCAAAATCTATTACAAAGCTACAGTAATAAAAGAAAACAAAAGGATATAATACCGGCATAAAAACAGATATATAGACCAATGGAGCAGAATGGAGAGCCTAGAAAAGAGATACCTACTCAGATGATCGGGTAATCTTTGACAAGGTTTCCAACACTACATGATGGGGGAAGAAAAGTCTCTTCAACAAATGATATTGGAAAAACTAGATATCAACGTGCAATAGAATAAAATTGGTTCCTTGTCTTACATCATACAAAAATTAACTCAAAATAGATTACAGAACTAAACATAAGCTCTGAAGAAAATAGAAGGGGAAAGGTTCATGACTTTGGTCTTGCCAATGATTTCATGGACATGACACCTTAACACAGGCAACAAAGCCAAAGTATACAAGTGGGATTTCTTCAAACCAAAAAGTTTCTGCACAGCAAGGAAACAATCAGCAAAATAAAAAGGACAACTTATGAAATGTGAGAAAATATTTCCAAATCATATATCTGATGAGTTGTGAATAACCAAAATCTGTGAGGAACTCCTACACCACGATAGAAAAAAAAAAAAAAAGAATAAATCAATTTTAAAAAGGGGCAATTAACTTGAATAAATATTTTTTACTCCAAAGAGGACATAAAAATGGCCATCAGGTCTTTTTTAAATAAATGTTCAATGTCACCAATCATTAGGAAAATGCAAATCAAAATCACAATGAGTTATCACCTAACTCTTGTTAGAAAGATATTATCAAAAAACAAAAGACAACAAATGTTATTGATCATGTGGAGAAATCAGAACCCTTGCACATTGATGCTGGGAATGCAATCGGTACAGTCATTATAGAAGAGTATGGAGGTTCCTTGAAAAATTAAAAATAGAATTGCCACAGGTTTTAGCAATCCGACTTCTGGGTATTTACCTGAATAATTGAAATCAGAACCTGGAAATGATATTCGCACTCCTAAGTTCATTGTAGCACTATTCAAAGTAGCCAAGATATGGAAACAACTTAATTGTTCCTTAATAAATGAATGGATAAAGAAAATGTGGTATATACATATAATGGAATGCTATTCAGCCTTTTAAAAGAAATTCTCTAATATGCAACAACATGGATGAACTTTGAGGTCATTATGCTAAGTAAAATAAGTCAGTCAGAGAATTACAAATACTGAATGACTGCGCTTATACAAGGTATCTATATCAATCAGATTCTAATAGAATAGACTCTAATAGTGGAATTGTAGTTCCTGGCAGGGGGTAAGGGGAAATGGAAAGTTACTAGTCAATGGATGTAACCAAATAAAAAAGATTGATTACTTGTAAACCATCTAAGTGGGAAGAGTAGATAGTGATAGTCTTTCTTCCCTTTTTGCCAACTCTTTCAAGTGTACCTTGTGATTTATATCAGTAGATAATAATATGTTCTGTAAAGAGATTTTATTTATCAAGTTGAGCTTTGAAAGATGTTTAATAAAGAAGTGTGCCAATTAAATATAGCATATGTTAATAGGACTTGAAATTTTATTGAACATAATGTTTGAAGGTTTTGCCATGAAAAGATTGAATTTTTATTTTATTTTATTTTATTGTAGCAAGAAAACTTAGCATGAAATTTATCCTCTCAAAAGTTTTTAAGTGTAAAATACATCAATATGCACAATGTCGTACAGCAGATTTCCAGAGCTTAGCCATCTTGCTTCATTGAAACTTTATTTCATAGGTAAACTCAGATATGTTATTGTTATGTTTTGAATGAGTATCAGTAGTTGGCTAGTTTGTGTCTTTCTAGGAATTTGTCCATTTCACCTAAATTATTTAATTTGTTGCATTCAATCTTTTCATGTTGTTTCCCTATAATTATTTTATTTCTGCAACATTTTTAATATTGTCCCCTTTTATTCCTGATATTAATGCTTGAGTTTTCTCCTTTTTTTTTTTCTTGGTAAGTGAAGATAAAGCTTTGTCAATTTTGTTGGTTTTTCCTGAAAATAAAAAGATTTAGTTTATTCTCTGTATTATTTTTGATTATTTTATTGTGCTTATCTGCACTGTAATATTTGTTACTTACTTTTTTCTGCTAGCATTCAATGTCATTTGCTCTTCTTTTTCTTCCTTAAAGTGGAACATTAACTTACTAATTTTAGATCATTCTTACTTATTAATTAGACATTTACAACTGTAAGTTCCCTTTAAACTCTTCTGTAGCTGCCTCCTATAGGTTTTGATCCATTGTATTTTTATTTTCATTCATTGTTAAGTATTTTCTAATTTCCCTTGTAATTTATTATTCAATCCATTAAGTATTTGGGACTCTGTTGTGTAATTCCATCATATTTGTGATTTTCCAAAATTTACTGGTTTCTAATTACGTTTCATTGTAATCAGGTACATACTCTGTATGATTTCAATGTATTTTTAATTTATTTAGAATTATTTTATAGTCTACAGTATTGTCTATCCTGGAGAATGTTTCAAGTACACATGAGAAGAATCTGTGTTCTGTTGTTGGGTGGAGCATTATATATTTTAGGCCTACCTGGCACATACTATTGTTCAAGTTTATTTCCTGACTGACCCTCCGTCTAGTTGTTCTGTTCATTTTTAAAGTATATCATTAAAGTCTCCAATTATTTCTGTTGATATGTCTATCTCTTCCTTCAGTTATGTCAGTTTATAACTTATGTATTTTGGAGCTGTGTTGTTAAAAGCTCATATGTTTATAATTATTATATCTCACTGATTGACCTCTTTATAATTATTGATTTTGTCTATAGTAACAAATTGTGACTCAATGTCTATTTTGTGTGATATTAGTTTATATATTCTAGTTCCCTGTGGATTACCCTTTGTATGGTATGTTTTTCCATCCTTACTTGCAAACAATTTGTGTCTTTGAAAGTAGAGTATTTTTCTTGTACATGATGAAATGGAAAAGATTCCCTTGTCCCCCTCACAGGGCATACTATAGGGTTGTGGCTTGCTTCTTCAGTGCTCTGCTGCTCAAACCTCTAGTGGAGCATACAAACAGGCAGGCTGTGGGACTCTGACCCCATAGCAGTGTCTAGGGGTGAGTGTTTACAGCTGAAGCCCCAGCGAGCGTCTGTTACAGGGTGCTCTCTTAGTTTGCTGTCTATAGGTGGCTTGTGTTAACCAGCTCAGTTAGACCCTCTTCCTTATCACGAGGACAAAGGGATTTCTGTATCCCAGGTTCTCGCCTTGGTGTAACAGAAGAATCAGATCACACCTGGGCTTGGAGAATGAATGCAAGGTTTTATGGAGTGGAAGTAGCTCTCAGCAGATAGGGGAGCCAGAAGTGAGATGGTTTTTCCCTGGAGTTGGGCCAGTCTGTGGCCTGGGCTCTCCTCCCACTGACCCAGCCAAACTCCACATTGTTCTGCCAGTCGGTGGCCTGCTGGCATGTCAGTGTGTGGCCTGCTGCCATGCCAGTGCCTGTTGGTGCATTCCTCTGGACGTCCAGCCGCGGTGTCTTCTTCTGCTGATCTGCTCCTCTCAATGTCCAGCCGTTTGTGTGTCTGCTTGCTAGGGTCTTGGGGCTTTTTATAGGCACAGGATGGGGGTGTAGTGGGCCAGGATGGTCTTGGGAAATGTGACATTTGGGCATGAAAGCAGAAGTGCCTGTCTTCACCTAGGTCCGTGGGGGTGGAGCCCTAGCCATGGACCCGCCCTCCTCTATGTAGCACTTGCCTTCCCGGCTTCCCTATCATTTAAAGGGACTAGGCTCTTCCCTTCCCAGCACTCCCATATTAATAGTATATAGTCAGAACATTGTACTTAAAAAACAAACAAACAAACAAACAAAAAACTCTACTCTGCCAATCCTTCTACCTGGATAACTCCCTTTAGTCTATCTTATAGGGCAAGTTTCTTATCAATGAATTTATCTGTGTTTATGTGTCTAGGAATATAAGAGATCATACCATATGAAAGACTGAAACAGATTGACTGTTCACATAGATTGAGTGCACAAGCTTTAAGATCTCATACATGAGCTTTAAGACATTATTTTGTCTTGTCAATCGGGGATAGGGTTTTAGGTTAGGTTTTAAAACAGAAAGCATACTATGGCATTTAAAAAATTCTAGTTTGTTGAAAACATGATGTTAACTCTGACTTTGAAATAATTGCACTCAGAATTGTTTATAAAAGGGAAGTAAGAAAATATAACCTTTATGGTATGCAGTTTTATATACATGGCTTATACATATTAGTGATCATAGAAAAACTAAATATTAGAAATGATGTCCTGAAACAGAAGATTGGTTAAGTGCATATTGATGGATCCTTACTGTGAAGTGCCATGCACCCATTAAGAATGTTTGTAAATAGTTTGATGTAAGCAGGTGCTAATGGTATGATGTTAAAAGATATGAACAAAATACAAGTATATATATGTATATATATTCTACATAGAATCACATAGAAAAATAATGGGAAAGAACATATATATATAATAATAATATTTCTTTGTGATGCAATTAACACATTCATTGTCCATAGTTTCAAA
The DNA here is from genome assembly GCF_043159975.1 of Macaca nemestrina. Lineage (NCBI taxonomy): Eukaryota > Metazoa > Chordata > Mammalia > Primates > Cercopithecidae > Macaca > Macaca nemestrina. The sequence continues at coordinate 60,626,756 of NC_092145.1, forward strand.
CTGGTCTGTAATGAACATATATAATCAGGAAAAAGGTAAATAAATAAGTTTCAAAACAAGTATAAACATATATAACTTAATATTTCATGATAGGCTTATCCTATTTTTCTAACACCTGTATAGATAACGAAACTTTATATTATTCTCCCACTTTTGTTCTCTCTCTCTCTCTCTCTTTCCCTGTATTAGTCTGTTCTCACAGTGCTAATAAATATATACCTGAGACTGGATAATTTATAAAGGAAAGAAGTTTAATGGACTCACAGTTCCACATGACTGGGGAGGCCTCAAAATTATGGTGGAAGGCAAAGGAGAAGCAAAGACACGTCTAACATGGCAGAGGGCAAAAGGGCATGTGCAGAGGAACTCCCCTTTATAAAACCATCATATCTCATGAGACTTATTTACTATCACAAGAACAGCATGGAAAAAGTCCACCCCCATGATTCATTTGCCTCCCACTGAGTCCCTCCCATGACATGTGGGGATTATTACAATTCAAGTTGAGATTTGGGTGGGGACACAGAACCAAACCATATCTATCACTCTCTCTCTCTCTCTCCACCATTGCTTTGGTGAATTTAAAATTGAGTTATTGCTCTATAGGATGAAAGCAATTTTATGAAGTCATGGATTTCCAATTCGGTACCTGGCAGTTTTCGGAGATATCACTTTCAATTTTCAGTTAACTAAATATTGTTCTATTTGTAGAAGGAAATTATCATAGTCAAGGGTACCTCAGTATAAAATATAGAAACCTAGGTATGGAAGTTTTTCTCAAGTATGTACAAAGAATTCATATTTTTCATGACACAGCAAAATGCTTACTATAAATCTCTTTTTTAATGACCTGATCACTAGGCACAGATGAGGTCATCAATACACTGTGAAAGAGGCCCCACTTAAATACATCATAAGGGAGGGTACTAGAGGAAAAGGAAAGAGTGGAGACTTTGGAGTCAGGATGGCTGTGTATCAACAGTTAGCCATGCCTTTTTGTAGCTACATAAACCCAGGTAAGTTACTTGGCTTTTATAATCTAAATATTTATCATGAAATAGATATTTTAACACCTAAGTAGAATACACAATGTTTAAAAATACGTAGTTATTGGGTTCATATTGTGATAATTGGATGTATTAACTGAGACAATCCTTCTTAAACACTTAGCACAATGCCTGAGACACAAAAGGTGTGTTTAATAAATGTTAGTTACCTGCCCCACAAACTAATTCAGCAAACACTTTATGAGATCCTGTTATATAATCAAATATAGTACCAGGCTTAAAAAAATTTAAACATGGGAAGACACAAATCATTACTAACTAGTATGGCAAAGAAAATGGAAACAAAAAATTAAAATACATTTTGAGAATACACACTGGCTTTCTGTTTCTCAAAAACTCGAAGCTCCTCCGGCCCTTAATCTTTGTTTTCTCTGCCTAAAAGTCTCTTTTTTCTTGATCTTCCAAAGGTTATCTCACTTGTTTCACACAGGACTCTATTCATATTTCACCTCCTTAGAGATTTCTCCTGATCACCCTATCTAAAATCATCCTCTATCCCCCTCTACTCTGTCACATCATCTATTTTTATTATCTTTACATAAATTATTACTCTGAAATTATCTTATCTATTTATTGACTTATGCGTATATTTTACATCCTCCCAGCTAAAATGTAAGTTCTATAATATCATGATCCTTGTTTGTCTTGTCCATTAGTTTATCCCCAGCTCCTACTTCAAGACCTGGTATTTAGTAAGCATTCAAAAACTGTTTGCTAAGTGAAGGAATGAATAAAATATTCAACTGCTAAGTGGGCAGGAGCAAGGGAAATCGGTGAAGCTTCCAGGAAAAGGTAGTATTTGAGTTGGTATTTGAGTTGGGCCTTGAAAAATGGGTAATTTACCAAGCAGAGAAAACTGAGTTTGGATCGAGAAATATAATTTCAGGTATGGAAAACAGTTCATTTAAAGGAATGGACATCTAAAACCTTAAAAAAGGTTCTGTTAGGGAATACAAATAATCTTCAGATAGAATTGTTCCTCATTTTAATTTCTATTTCCATAAGCTAAAATACAATTTTCTACTCTTTTCCTTAGTTACATATTTTATGCTACTCAGTGCAAATAGATGTGAAAATGACCACATCATCAATCACTTAATTGATTCAGCACTACTTTCTTTAGTTTTAACCTTAGAAAGAGTTTATCATTTTACTTTATCTTAATTCTAATATTAATGCTTTATACAATCTACTATATTCCTCTGAAAATGACTTCATTTTTAAAAAGTTAGTTTGTATGCTATTAAATTCCTTATTCTTATTTATTTTCTTCACGTTTCAGCAGTGACCAATCTGCTTTGATATGCATACTAAAAGATCCTTGTGAAGCTACTAAACAGATATATAAAATTAACAGGATGCATGCTTAACACTGTATGTATTTGAATATTATTTTATAATCTCATTTATCATGCTGTTAGTGCAGCCAGATAGTTAGGCATGAGCAGGAAAGGGAGACCCTGGGAGAGAACGCTCTGGAGAATCTCACTGCCCAGAGACCATCTGAAACAGGCATGCTAAACATGAGCAGAGAGGAGAGGAAATACCTATGCAGAAAAGAACACCCCGAAATGCCCCTTAAGACACTCAGTAATGGCTCATTCTGTGGTTAACCTGTCAGAATGTAGCCAGCCACATGCTGATAAGAGGAGGAAAAGGACAAAAAGGAAATTCCTAAGAGATATGGAGGCACAAAAAGAACAGATTTAATCGCTCTATGACCTTCCTGGGTGGGTGGAGGTAACAAGCAACTCTGCTGTTACCTAGGATTCCTATTGGTCACTGGGCCCTGCTCATGTGCATCAACCGACAGTAAGAGAGAATCCCATAAATATGGGCAGGAACTAGGCAGGGACAAGGTGTAGACTTAAGACAGAAGCTAGAAACTAGACAAAAACAAACACAGAGACTTAGGACAGAGGCTGGAACTTAAAGAAAATGTCCAACATAATAAAAAAGGCAATGCAGCACGCTAAAGGCTGCTTCCAGATGTCAGACCACTCCTCTCTTGGAATGTTCTTTTATTTCCTTAATATAATTTTTGGTTACTTTACTAATTAGTCTCTTGTTCAAATTATTTCTTCCAAGAAAACAAAGCCCTGAGGACCCCCACACTTCCAGTAACAACATGACTGTGAATTTCACAAAATTACAACAAAATATAAAACGTTTATAATGTCTTGATTCCTACTTAGGTAAAATCCACACATGATGAATGAGACCCCATGCTTGGTGAAGTTACCAAACACAGAACCAAACTTTCTCTAGACAGAAAGAAATAAAGAAATAATTTTTAAATTTTATGCTATTTAATAAGAAAGACATCCTTTTCATGTAAGTGTCATATAGTTTAATCACCAACTATTTCTAAACATAAATTTAAGTGACAAAAGCAAAGGAAGTTGATTTAAAACGGTGACAAAAGCAATCAGAAAAGTTACAGCCCAATCATAACTCTAACCTCAGTAAAGAAGAATGCAAACAGACTGCTGTCAAATCTAAATGATAGCCTTTAGAGGTTTCCAATGAATTTTAAATAGAACTATAACATAGTAGCTAGAATGATTTGTTTTGTGACTTTTAAAAACAAATGAAAATGCTGTTAGCTGTTCTACAGGGACATAACTTATTCATCCTGACCTAAAATATCTTTTAATATATTTGTTGACCAAAATAAAGATTTCTTAGATAAAATAATGTTGATTGTATCCTATGTTTGATTAAACATTTTTGTTTGGCCTTATTGAAAATGGTTTTTGAGAGCATTATGCCCCTGATCAAAATATGACAGATATGATGTGAAAAGAAAGGTGATACACATTTCATGTTAGTCATGGTCTGATAAAACATTAACTATATTCTGCTCGATTTCCACTACACTAATGATGAATATGGGTCAGTTGTCACTAGCATTGACTAAATCACTGTGAAAATGTAACTGTATTGTGCAGAATTTTATAAATATGTAATACAGAATATAAGAATCACAGACTTTAATTTTCGAAACTCATGTCTATATTATTCTACATTTTTGTAAAAAAGTTAAATATAACTTACTGATAGACCTTTTAACTATAAAGTGAATTAGCTAATGTCAAATACAAGTAAGTGTCATATAGCTGGGAAAAATTAGTAAAATAAGAAAAATCTCTCATTTAAAAGTATACTTTCTGCTATAGTTTGAACATCTACCCCCTCCAAACTTATGTTAAAATTTAATTGGCATTGAAACAGTTTTAAAAGATGATTACTCATAGGTGGGAACTGAACAATGAGATCACTTGGACTCAGGAAGGGGAACACCACACACCGGGGCCTATCATGGGGAGGGGGGAGGGGGGAGGGATTGCACTGGGAGTTATACCTGATGTAAATGACGAGTTGATGGGTGCAGCACACCAACATGGCACAAGTATACATATGTAACAATCCTGCACGTTATGCACATGTACCCTACAACTTAAAGTATAATAATAATAAATAAATTAAAAAAAAAAAAAAAAAGATGATTAGGCCATGAGGGCCCTGCTCTCATGTGTAAGGTTAATGCTACCATACGAGGGCAATTTGACCTTTTGCTATCTTTCTTAGCTCTTCTGCCTTACACTATGTGATGACACAGCAAGAAGGCTCTCTCCAGATGCTAGTACCTTGATATTGGACTTCCCAGTCTCCAGAACTGTTAGCCAATAAATTTCTGTTTGCTATAAAGTACCCAGTCTGTGATATTTTGTAATAGCAGCACAAGTGGACTAAGATATCTCAGAGGCAGATCATCACTAACCTGGTAATGTATTTATATATCTACATGTATTCTATGTTGTATTTTTATTAGATTGATTATTCAATTAGCAAACTAGAAGATAAGTTGTCTGTAAGATTTTGGAACTTATTTATAAATCTCCTTCAATGATTGATGTAGCCGTAAAAAATATGTTGCCTTTGGTGAATTTTAATCAGTTTATGATTTGTGATGAAATATAGATATATCCTATAGTGTCAGAAGAACAATTATTAGACTGAAAATTGGGCAACACTATTAAATATGTTGTGTTTGCAGTGAATTTTTTCTGTTGTATATTAGTTTATCTTTGTTAATTACCAAAATCTTAATAATTTTTTGATGTATTATAATGAGGATCTTAAGAAAAAATCAAATGATGCCAATGTAAAGTGACTATGAAGCCTATCACTTGACCATCAACCAATCCAGTATGTTTAAAAGCAAAAGCCACTGAAACCCTAGCTCTGAACATTTAAAAGTCCTTGTAACAAAAATTGCAAGTCAGTAGTTTACTGATAAGTAAAATCCAATTTACAAATATTTATTATGCAACTATTATGCATTAGGCATTTTTCTAGATACTGGTTGTACAATGGTGAACAAAATGGTATGTTTCCCCTTAAGGAACTCACAGTCTGCTGGGTGAAAGAGAATCTTACATCGTGCACCATTAGCTCTAGCTGATGGTCGCTTTGAGCTTGGAGATGGAAGACTGGTAGAGGGATTTATTATCAACTGCTCTGGTAGTGGGATATAAACAATGGCTAGCTACTTAGAAACTGTGGCAACAGGTAGAGAACATTCATGTCATTGAATTACTTATAAATTAAAATGTGCTACAAATATGTCCTGTATAAAATAAAACTATATTAATTTCTATTACTTTTTTCTGGAATTCTGTACTTAAATTATACAAACTACTTTGTAAAAAAGTATCCCTAATTCATTTGAATCATGTTTCTCTTCTCTATTCCTTATAAAAAAAGGAAGTGGAGGGTAAGCAATTGAGCTGTAAGAATTAAGGGAAAGAAATTGAACTGATTAAAACTTTGTTAATTTTGAATATGCGTATGTCTACTGATACAAATCAAGAATCAGTGTTTGAAACAGAGACAGAAACTGTAAATTATAACTGCAACCACAAGCTATTTTAAACATTCATGGCCACACTATAATTACAAGTAATGACTTACTTATATCAATATAAAGGGCATAGATTATATCAAGTTTCTCCACTTATGCACTGTTGACCATTTGGGCCAGATAATTACGTTTCAGTGTCCCTGGCCTTGACTCACTTGATGCCAGTAGTTCTCCCTGAGTTTTACCAACCAGCGATGTCCCAGATATTGCCAAATATCCCCCAGGACGGGGAAAGAAATCACATGAGTTTGACAGCCAGTGATTTAGATATAACACACATGTGTCAGAGCGTGACCTATATTTATTTAGGACTTAATGCTTTCCTCCTAAGGTCAGTAACAAGACAAGGATACTTGCTCTCAACAATTCTATTCAACATTGCACTGAAAGATATAGTCAAGTGTAATTGGGTAAGAAAAATAAATAAAAGGCATCCAGATTGAAGATGAGAAATTTAAAACTGTCTTCATTTGCAGATAACATTATCATCTATGTAGAAAATCTGGTGATACCTGCAAAAATGCAAGTAGGACATTTTATATATAGTAGGCCTTCCATATACACAGGTTCAGCCTCCTCAGATTCAGTCAACTGCAGAAAATATTGCAAAAAATTAACAGTGAAACAGTAAAACAATACAAATTTTAATATATAGCATAACAGCTATTTACATAGCATTTACATTGTATTAAGTTTTTAAGTAATCTGGAGATGAATTAATGCATACGGGAAAATGTGTGTAGGTTATATGCAAATACTATACAATTTTATGTAAGGAACTTGATCATCTACAGATTTTGGCGTTCATGGGCTGTCCTGGAATGGATTTCTCAGGGTATCTAAGGGACAACTGTATATTTTTGTTTTCTTTCATCTCTTATCATGTGATATAAAATGTATTGGATTTTTATAATAGTATTTAAGTATTATTAATTTTACATCATAGTATTTAAGTTTTAAAAAGGGGTTAGTGCATTTTTGGTTGTATGCAAGATAATTGTATCACATTAGGGAAACTATGACCTTGTTATTATCTTTATTTGGAGATTAAATATGGCTTAAGGATGTATGTGGGAGCCAAGTGGACAAGGGGTGGATTTATGATAATTAATTTTATGTCAACTTGACTGGGCCACAGTACGCTCAGATGAAACGTTATTTCTATGTATGTCTGTGAACGTATTTCTGGATGAGACAGCATTTGCATTGATGGACTCAGTATAGCAGATTGCCTTCCTCAATGTGAGTGAACATCATCCAGTCTATTGAGGTCTTGAATAGAACAAAAGTTAGAGGAAAGGGAAATTCACTCCTTTTTTCCCTGCCTCATTGCATGAGTTGAGATAGCTCAACTGGTCTTCTTCTGCCCTTGAACTGAAATTTACACCATTGGCTCCTCTTGTTTTCTCAGGTGCTTTGACTCAGATTGAATTGCAGCACTGACTTTCCTGATTCTCCAGTTTGCAGATAACTGATCATGGGACTTCTCAGCCTCCATCATCACATGAGCCAGCTCTTCACAATACATCAAGTATCTGGATTGATATTCTATTCTATCAATCGAAACGACTACCTTTACATCATTGTTATGCTATCTTGACTGTTGCAGTTTTTTAATAAGCTTTAAAATTGGCAAGTGAGAGCTCTTTAATTGTGATCTTTTCTAGGATTGTTTAGGCTACTTTTGGACCTGTTCATTTTCATACAAATTTTAAAATCTACTTGTCAATTTCTATATTTTTGATAATAATTACATTAAATCTGTAGATCAATTTGAGGAGAATTGCCATCTATGCTAGTCAGGGTTTTCCAGAGAAACAGAACCAATAACACAGCCACACACACACAATAATAAATGCCTGGCTTTAGCTCCCAATTCTTATTATAAAGATTTGATCCTGAGCCTCTGGAAGAGAATATTCACTTTTCCAGTTACTTAGGAAAGTTCAAATCTGACTGATATTTTTACTGTATAGTTCAGAGAGCACAAAATACATAAACCTGGCCAGACCAAGATGACACTATGATGTTGAGCTGAAGGAAAGTATATTAAACATTAAATAACAATTGTCTTCTATGTACAAGACATGAAAGTTGACCATATGGAGTATGTAATCCAAATGTCCACTTGTGGTCATCTTTTGATATATAATTCCTTTGGTTATAATTATTATAATAATAAAATGTGTCCCTATTTCTTATACTGTTGATTGCTATTGATAGCACAGTGGTAATTGATAAGAAATTATAAAGCCGATCTCAGGAAAGAGAATGCAACAGGTAGGCTCTTTTGCTTCTTATCAAATTACAAAAACTTTATGTTCCTTACAATAGTTTTTTATTGGAGAACTGATTTAAAAGGTTTAGAATTGCAGATATAAATATGACTCTCTCTTTTGTTCTTTCTTTCTTCTGACTGCCTAGATGAAGATTGACAAAAGTATTTCATATGACTACTTTAATGTGGGACTAAACTATTACAGAGAACACATATGAATGAATAGTTTTGAATTATTATCAGTGCATGGAATAGGCTGTAATCACAGAGAACAAGTTATACCATATGTAATTGTAAGATTGAACCAACTACAAAGAACAAAGAAAAAAGTCATATTCTTTGGAATACAATGCAAGAGAACTCAATAAGGTACAGTTACCATTAACCAGAAATTGGAATGATTCATTCCTATATTGCTGATTTAACCACCTTTTGTTCCTGTTGGTTTTAAGGTTTAAAAACATTTTTCTAACCCTTCATGATCTAAACTTGTAAGTTAATTTTATACATAGTAATGAAAGAAAAAAGATACAATTCAAAGGCAGAGAGGAGGGACTGAAATGAGAATTGATAATTACATAAAATAGCTTAGCCATTGCTATGTGTAAGGTAGAGTGCTAAGAGCTTTATGTGAATTATCTCATTTAATCCTAACAAAATCCCTGTGAGATAGTTGCTACTGCTAATTCCCTCTAAAAGATAAAACTAGAGATTAGAGAGGTTAAATATCCTACCAAAAGCCACCCAGCCACCAAACAGAATAACTCTAACCTTGTGATAACTTTTTGTCTTGTGTTGGTTGTGCATGTGTATGCACACATGTATGTAAGTGCATCTGTGGAAGTATGTGTGTTCTTTATAATATTACATATAGCTATCAACTGTCATTTGTGGCTGCCCAACATCTTCTGAACATCATTTTACATATTGATAGTGTTGCATACATTGGTTCCCACCTTGCCAGAGTCAAACCCAGAAAACTTATTTTGCTGCTCTCCCTTTTAGCTAGGCTGAAGATAAGTGATTTTGTAGATGCATCAATCTGATACTTCAATTCAGAACTCGGTAGCATAAGGAATCAGGCTCTGAGTGGGACATGCATTGTTCTGGCCTAAGTCATGACAGAGGCATCCAGGTTTGAAAATCAACTCTAACAGCTACAATAGATTTGAGTTCTTCGCAACTTGTATATGGGCTTAACAATGGCAGCCTTGGCAGCAGCTTCCTTATCAGTTCGATTCTATGGTGTGTGTCTCAGTATCATTAGTGGAAACTTATCTTCAAGTCTATTTATCTTGCACTTCTGCATAAGTCTGTCCTCACACTGCTAATAATGATATATCCAAGACTGGGTAATTTATAAAGGAAAGAGATTTAATGGACTCACAGTTTCACATGGCTGGGAAGTCTGCACAGTCATGGCAGAGGTGAATGAGAAGCAAAGTGACATCTTACGTGGTGGCAAGCAAGAGAGTGTGTGCAGAGGAAGTACCATTTATGAAAGCATCAGATCTAGTGAGACTTATTCACTATCATGAGAACAGCCTGGGAAAGACCTACCCCCATGATTCAATTACCTCCTACCAAGTCCCTCCCCCAGCACATGGGAATTATGGGAGCTACAATTTAAGATCAGGTTTGGGTGGGGACACATACAAACCACATCATTCTGCCCCAGCCCCTCCCAAATCTCATGTCCTCCAATTTCAAAACTAACCATGCTGTCCCAACAGTCCCCCAAAGTCTTAACTCATTTCAGCATTAACTCAAAAGTCCACAGTCCAATGTTTCATGTGAGACAGAGCAAGTCTCTTCTGCATATGAGCTTGTAAAATCAAAAGCCAGTTAGTTACTTCCTAGGTACATGTTGGTACAGGCATTGGGTAGATGCACCCATTCCAAATGGGAGAAATTGGCCAAAATAAAGGAGCTATAGGCTCCATGCAAGTCTGAAATCCAGCAGGGCAGTCAAATCTTAAAGCTCCAAAATTATTTCCTTTGACTCCACATCTCACATCCAGGTCACGCTGATGCAAGAGGTGGTTTCCCATGGTATTGGGCAGTTTTGTCCCTGTGGTTTTGCAGGGTACAGCCACCCCTACTGGCTGCTTTCATGGGCTGGCATTGAGTGTCTTGGCTTTTCCAGGTACATGGTACAAACTGTTGGTGGATCTATCATTCTGGGGTCTGGAGGATGATGGCGCTCTTCTCACAGCTCCATTAGGCACTGGCCCAGTGGGGACTCTGTGTGGGGGCTCAAATCCCATATTTTCCTTCTGTACTGCCCTAGCAGAGGTTCTTCATGAGGGTCCCACCCCTGCAACAAAATTCTGCCTGGACAGCCAGGTGTTTCCGTACATCCTCTGAAATCTAGGCAGAGTTTCCCCAACCTCAGTTATTCACTTCTGTGCACCCACAGGCTTAGCACCACATGGAAGCTGGCAATGCTTGGAGATTGCACACTCTGAAGCCACAGCCTGAGCTGTACCTTAGCCCTTTTTATCCACAGCTGGAATGTCTGGAATGTAGGGCACAAAGTCCCTAAGCTACACACAGAGGGAGGCCGTGGGCCTGGCCCATGCAATCATTCTTTCCTCCTAGGTCTCCAGTCCTGTGATGAGAGGGGCTGCTGGGTAGGTCTCTGACACGCCCTGGAGACATTTTCCTTATTGTCTTGGCAATTAACATTTGGCTCCTTGTTACTTAAGCAATTTCTGCAGCCAGATCAAATTTCTTCTCAGAAAATGGGTTTTACTTTTCTATTGCATTGCCAGACTGCAAATTTTCTGAAGTTTTAGACTCTGCTTACCTTTTAAACATATGTTCTAATTCCAAGCCATATTTTTGTGAATACATAAAACGGAATGCTTTTAACAGCACTCAAGTAACCTCTTGAATGCTTGCTGCTTAGAAATTTCTTCTACCAGATGCCCTAAATCATCTCTCTCAAGTTCAAAGTTTCACAAATCTCTAGGGCAGGGGCAAAATGCCACCAGTCTCTTTGTTAAAACATAGCAAGGGTCATCTTTATTCCAGTTCCCAACAAGTTTTTCATCTCCATGTGAGATGAGTAGCATTTGGTCAAAGTCATTCAACAAGTCTCCTGGGAGTTCCAAACTTTCCCACATCTTCCTGTCTTCTTCTGAGCCCTCCAAACTGTTCCAACCTCTGCCTGTTACCCAGTTCCAAAGTCACTTCCACATTTTCCAGTATCTTTGTTGCAGCACTCCACTTCTTGGTACCAACTTACCCTATTAGTGTGTTCTCACACTGCTAATAAAGACGTACTTGAGACTGGGTAATTTATAAAGGAAAGAGGTTTAATTGACTCACAGTTTCACATGGCTGAGGAGGCCTCACAATCATGGTAGAAGGCAAATGAGAAGCAAAATGATGTCTTACATGGCAGCAGGCAAGATAGTGTGTGCAGGGGAACTCCTCTTTATGAAACCGCCAGATCTTGTGAAACTTATTCACTATCACGAGAACAGCATGGGAAAGACCCACCCCCATGATTCAATTACCTCCCACTGGATCCCTCCCATGACACATGGGAATTATGGGAGCTAATATCAAGATGAGATTTGGGTGAGGACACAGCCAAACCATATCAACTTCTAATAATTCTATGAACTACCTAATATCACTTAATAGATTTGTTTTCTGCTTCAACTTGTCATGGTGTTGGTTGCTTGCAACTAAAAACTGACTGATATAACCATATTGTATGGCATGCACAGATGTTTTTCAATACCTGTTTAATCCAATCTTTTTGAAATGTAGGAGTAAAACATTATGATAAAATATTACTCATGGTTAAGGGATGTCTCCTTTTATCTTCAATTAACTAAAGTTGGCACTGATTAGTTTTTTCTAAGGGTAAAAATTGAATATAAAGTCTAGATGAGAGAATCAAGACATTTCATTTAATTTAAGCTGTTGTTTATAAATGAAGTGCCACAGTCAGTTAATATTTGTTATTTATCATTGCCATTACAAATTTCTGAAAAATGACAAAATGCAATCCAATGTCACAGAAAGACTGCAGGGTTTAATAATCATCATAACAAATAATTCTATGTGTTTTTTATCACAGCAAACATTTAAAGGTCAGGGTCTAATTACATAGGAAATAATTCATCATATTGTTTAAGAATACAATTGCTGCCAGGCATGGCGGCTCACGCCTGTAATCACAGCACTTTGGGAGGCCAAGGCGGGTGGATCGGGAGGTTAGGAGATCGAGACCATCCTAGCTAACATGGTGAAACCCCGTCTCTACTAAAAATACAAAAAGTTAGCCAGGCGTGGTGGTGGGTGTCTGTAGTCCCAGCTACTCGGGAGGCTGAGGCAGGAGAATGGCATGAACCCAGGAGGCAGAGCTTGCAGTGAGCCAAGATCACACCACTGCACTTCAGCCTGGGTGACAGAGCAGCACTACATCTCAAAAAAAAAAAAAAAAAAAAAAAAAAAAAAAAAAAAACAATTGCTGTAAAACAAGGAAGCAATAGCCTCTGTCATACCTTCCAAAAAGTTCCAAAATTAAACCATTTAATCTCCATGTAATTAACACACTACTGCAAAATTTATTTATTTTAAATCATCTAGGGATTACCTCTAACAATGGTATTGTTCTTAAGTTTAATAATGGGGACATGTGGTGAAATGCAACTTTATTTCAAGGCACTCACACTACTTCACAGATACTGTACTATGATTGACAAAAGTACGGCAATGATAGTGATGGTGAGAATACTTTAATGGTGAAATATGGTAGAAAAGACACATAGAATGAGTAGAAATTCCAAGTTTATAATTCTGATTAAAACACCAACATACTAGGTAACCTTGACTTGGGGTATACTGATTATCCTTTTTCCTCATAAGTCAATCAAAATAATTGATCCATTGACTAACACATGGCTGTCCAGTTAGCATTTGACATTTTTTAAATAAAATATATAGGAAATAAAACAAAATAATTATAACTTGAATATTGATTATATGTAATTTGTAATATGTGAATGACAAAAGTGGGGCCAATTACAATTTTTTTCCAATTGTCAATGGCAATAAAGACCTGTTAAATATAAAGCCAACAAAATGTCAACAAATATGTGGAAAAGGACTGATAGATTTAGAATATTATTTTTACAACCATCATAGTAGTAACTTATTCAGGAAAACTCTATCAATGAGTTTGAATTGTTTTATTGAGAATGTACTGAGGAGAAGGATATACATTCAAAATATTTACCAATAGATTACCAATTAATTAGAAAGAAGAAAAATTTTCTCTATAGTGCAGAAATCTGGCACACAAACCATTATGTCAAAAGAGTTCATTTAAAGAACACAAGAAGAACATTTGGTCCTTTATGGTAATAAATAAATGTCAATGTCTACTCAACTGAACCTGAAGATTCTTTCTAGCAAATGGCTGAAGTGAAATTGACATGGATGGAAGAGTTAGCTACTCTGCTGTGACCCTTGTATTTTTCAAAATGCTACAGTTGTATTTTTTTTAGCTGATTTAGTATCTTTCATTAAGAACACCACACAAAGCCTCAGTTGATGTTCATCAGCTAAAGAGTATGTAGCGTCAAAAATATTTTAGTTATAACATATCTAAAACCTTAATTCTCTTTTTATAGTTATGCTGACATTTGAGGAAAACACCATAAAATAAACGCCCCTGTTGAGATAAACACATGCTGTCTTCTGGAGTGTTAAACTGTTGGCAAGGATAACTTAAACTAAATAACCACAGCTGCTGGGCCTCTCATCTAGCATATGTGCATGCCCCTCTACCATATCCTCCATTGATGATTGCTGTTCAATTACTAGAGTAGTTTTTTTTTTCTTTCTTTCATAGTAAAACTTGGTGGCAAGCTTATGGAGTTGCTATGAATATTGATGCAAAAAAGTTTTTGGGGAAATTTTCTTTATTTAGCTTCATTATTATTCCTTAGCATGTTCCTCCTTAAAAAGTCATGTAAAACATTCTGTCACCTTTTTGCTATGCAAAAAGTCTTCATTATTTTCCAAAACTTGATTGTTCTACATTTGTATTTAGCAGGACATTTGATTAGACAGATGGTCTGAGAATCTTTTGCCCACTATGTGAAAACTGGTCTCTCTAACATTCAAACTAATTCTATGGACTGAAAGTGAAGACATGCAACAATGTAAAAGAGAATTTTTTTTTTTTTTTTTGCAAGGTGAAAATTGGATGACATCAAATTATCTACCCTTGATTTCATTAATAATAGCCATTAATTTTTTAAAAGTTTTCAGAATATATACTTCTAATAACAAGTTTTAATACTGAGCAATTACTGCTATGTATCAGTCAGATTATAAATATGTATATATATCTATATATATATATCACAGGGGAAGAAAAAATAAGTTTTTCTCTACCCTTAGTTATTAGCTATGATGGATCTCTGTAACAAAAGACAGATTAACAAAACAAAACAAAAAAAGAAATTTATTAACATGTATGTTCCACATATCCTTGGGAGATACTCATGGCATGAGTAATTCTTAAAAAGAGGGCCTTGAAGTATGACTTATATAGCATTTCAACAAACAACAGTAAACTTTTAGAGAAGTGACAAGACAAAGGCTAAGAATTTTGAGTTTCTACAGATCAAAAATTGTGAGAAGGCAAATAAATGATAAAGGCTAGTTAATAAACTTGGTTAATGAACTCTTCTGGTGGTATCTCCACACTAGTTTTTGAGTCTAAGGGTGCCTTTGGTGATCAACCTTTGTCATTCCTGGTAGAGAGGGGAGTAGAACACCTTTGTTTTGGTAAATGTATGTCCTGTTTTTAGGCAAATAGGAGGGCAGAGAGATTTTCTTCTATCTGCTTCTTCTCAATCGCCTTCAGCTCAATATAGTCCTTATGTCAAAGTGAGCTGCAGATTCTTGTCTCCTACAGTATTTTTATTCATCCTAGACACAGCCCTATGACATGTGGTCTTATTATTCCTGCTTTACAGATGGGGGTAAGAGAGTTTTCATAATTATTTAATATTCAATGAAGCCATGCCTAAAATCTAGTAGTCTAAATTCAGACCCTGTGCTCTTCACCAGTATATACTTTAGATTTTGCCAAGAATATTCATAGTCTAGTAGTTTACTTTCTACTTAATGTATATTCAAGTTTAGAAAACAGATATTCATAACAGGTCTATGAAAACCTAATATAGACATAAGCCTTAAACAACAATATCAGTAACAATAGCTAACAAAAATATAAGCTAAAAAATGCAAACTGAAACATTCAGCATTTTATCAACTAACTATAGCCAACTTTCTTAAGAAAAGATAGTCTTAGAATGACTATAAACTAAGTTTGCCACCCAAGAATGTATTTTTTGTGTGAACACAAAGTGAAAAGCACGCTAAAAATTAATAAAATTAATATGAGAAGACTTTAACATATTTATTTTGATATTTGATGGATAAAGAATATAGATACCAAAGAATATAACAGAGGATCTGAATAATGAAATAAGGGTGACCTAATACAGCATTTCTCTGAATGGTGTGGGATAAGTAGCTGCTATGAAAAAAAATTTCATGGTCAAATACATTTGAGAAACATTTCAAAGGTAAATGAGTTTTTAGTTGCAGATATTCACAGGCCTTTAATATGCTAATACATATTTAACAGCACCCAGAAATTGACTGCATAGGCAATGTTTCCTGCAAATATTCAGAAATCTTTATTTATTTATTTATTTATTTATTTATTTATTTATTTATTTTTCCCTCAGCTTTACTGAGGTATAACTGACAAACAAAAATTGTATATAGACCACGTGCATTAAATCCATTGATATTTCATATATACCTTATACACTTAGCCCAAACGTGATTTTACACAACATTTTAAATAATTTTGTGCATGAAACAAAGTTTGTGTACGTGAACCGTCAGTAAGCAAAGGGGTTCCTTCTTCAGCTACCCATGTGGACAATCTTGCTGTTTGGCATCACCATAATTACTTATACTGAATTTGTATGCTACTGATAAGCAATCATTTTCTTCCACTCATTCACACATCAGTACTTAAAAGAAAAAACAGATGACATATCACTAATACAGTGAAAAAGGAATGTGTCCACGGTAACTAAGCAGCACAATAGCATCACAAGAATACCTGTATCTGCTATTAAACAACAGCAACAACAAACAGTAGGCTTTCAGTCTCCACTTACAATGCTGTTTTTTGATTAAAAGGTTACTGCACACTGCATATTAATTTTTAAGTGAGAATCTGGGCGTGTGTGGAGAAGATATATTACACCTGAAAAAGGTTTAGAGGGTCTTTTTTTTTTTTTTCTTGATGATGCTAAATAAATTATGTGTTGAGCAATTTTGTTTTGGCCATGACCTGTTACATGAGGTCAGTGTGGAATTTTCTTCTTGTGGTATCATGTTGGTGTTCAAAAAGTTTCTGATTTTGTTAGCATTTCTGATTTTGGATTTTCAGATTGAGGTGCTCAAACTATAGTGACATCAGTAATTCACAGATAGTTAGTCAAACCAACTCACAGTCATGCTCAGAACTTCAAAACAGTTTTTTTTTAGTCTCCACTCTCAATTATGGGCAAGTAATTGAGGATTATCAGATATTTCAAGAAAGCCTAAAAGAAGAAGACAAAATAGGGACAAAATGCATCTTGGAGGAAATGATGACTTTTTGAAATAAGGAATCTGAAATAAAACTATGAGAAACAAGTATTCTGATACTTTCAAAGTACTCTTAGAATTTTAGTATCAGAAGATAATGTTTAAGAAATAACCTGGAAAAAGCAAAAAGATAATGAGATGGAAATTAGATGAGAAAATATTAGAAAATTAGAGGACAAGTCCAGGCAGTCCTGAGAGAAGAGAGAAAATAGAAGGTAAATAATTATCAATAAGATATTTCAAAAATATTTTTCAAAAATAAAGAATATGATCAAAAGGAGCTGCTGAGTACAGCACACAAAATTTAAAATACACAGACAGCGAGGCAAATTATTATTAAATTACAAAACACTAAATAAAAAGGAAAGATTTATCAAGTTTTCAGAAAGAAAGAAGTAACATACAGAATATGAAAAACCAGAATGGCTTTTAGTTTTTTAAAAAGTAACATCCGAAACTAAAGAAAATAGGCTGAGTGCAGTGGCTCATACTTGCAATCTAAGCAGTCCAGCATTTTGGGAGGCTGAGGGTGGAGGATCATTTGAGGCCAGGTGTTTGAGACCAGCCTCGTCAACAGAGAGAGACCTGGTCCTTACAAAAATAAAAAGTAAAAAGAAATTAGCCAGGCATGGTAGTGTGCACCTGTAATCCAAGCTACTGGAGGGGCTGAGGTGGGAGGATCCCTTAACCCCAGGGATTCCAGCTTTCAGTGAGCTATGATTGCACCACTGCAGTTGCGCCTGGGTGAGGGAATGTGATCCTGTCTCAAGAGGGGGGAAAAATAGAAAACTAGTTATCTACCACCCAAACAAATCATCAGTCAAGATGAGGTTAAGTAAAAGTCATTTTCAGACGTTCATGTCACAGTTAGGTCCCATAAGCATTTTCCTAATAATCTACTAGAAATATACTTTATCAACAAGAGGGAGGGTTTTGTTTTGTTTTGTTTTGTTTAAGCAAAAGATGTGGAATACAAGATATAAGAGATCCAAAACAGAAGAAAGAGAGAGATGAACAAAACCCCAAGGAAGATGGTGAAGGAAGCTCCCAGGAAGACATCTGGGCAAAAGTGGAGAGTCTAGATTGGGATCTATGAGAAAGCTCTAGGTGAGAATTCTCAGAGGAAGTGAAAGAAATAGAACACTAGATAGATGTTTCAACAGCTTTAAAAGAGATTCTTTTAAAGTTGGCACAAAATTTGGATTTTTGCGGAAAAGAAAAATTAACAACAGCTTTCTACATGGATGAGCTCTAGTGCTGCCACTATCTTGGGAAAGAAAGAACTGAATATTAATTGAACCCAAATTATGATATAATTATAATTAGAATGGTTGGTAAGGGTGCATGTGGATTTTGAGTGTGTGAGGAGGGAAGATAATTTTCATCTTCCATACTGAAAAGTCCATAGAAAATAATTAAAACTGGAAAATTAAGAAGCAAAAATAAAAGTGTGCTATTTAGAGATATGGAGGTATATACCAAAAGAATCAGCTGAAAAGTTAAAGGTTAAAAAAAAAGTTTAAAAAGTTAAAAGTAGTTTTATCTATGTAAAGGTAATCGGAGGAGGGGTAGAAATCTGTTGTTAATGTGCTTGTTTTAAACAATTCTTATACAGATGCTCCTCAGCTCACAATAGGTTACTTTCTGATAAACCTATCATACAATTAAAATATAGAAAGTCAAAAACATATTTAATATATCCAACCTACCAAATATTGTAGCTTAGTCTAGCCTGCTTTAAATGTGCTCAGAACATTTACATTAGCCTACACTTGGCCAAAAAATTCTAATAAAAAAGGCTCTTTTATAGTAAGGTATAGAATATCTCATGTGATTTATTGAATACTGTATTGAAAGTGAAAACCAGAATGATTTTATGGGTACACAAAGTATAGTTTTTACTGAATACACATTGTTTTTTCACCATTGTAAATTAGAAAAATCGTAAGTAAAACCATTGTAAGTCAAGGGCTATCTGTACAATCACTGGACTCTTTATGTGCATGAATAACTGTTTGAAGTAAACATTAGTTTAAATATCACATTTGTCTTTTACTATACACCTGGAAAGAATAATAGTAGAAATAAAAACAATGGTAATCAAAAACTCTCTAATTTGGAAATTTATTCTCCCAAACAATTCAAGTGGATGAGGGAATCAAAACCATTATTACAGATATCTAGAAAAGGATCTCTTCAAGGAGAACTACAAACCACTACTCAAGGAAATCAGAGAGGACACAAACAAATGGAAAACCATTTCATGCTCATAGATAGGAAGAATCAATATTGTAAAAATGGCCATATTGCCCAAAGTAATTTATAGATTCAGTGCTATTCCCATTAAACTACCATGACATTCTTCACAGAATTTAAAAAAAAAAAAACTATTTTAAAATGCATATGGAACTGAAAAAAGAGCTGATCTAGTCAAGACAATCCTAAGCAAAAAGAACAAGGCTGGAGGCATCATGCTACTACACTTCAAACTATACTACAAAGCTACAATAACCAAAACACCATGGTACTGGTACAAAAACAGACACATAGACCAATGGAACAGAATAGAGAACTCAGAAATAAGACCACACATCTACAGCCATCTGATCTTTGAGAAAACTGACAAAACAAGCAATGGTGAAAGGATTCCCTATTTAATAAATGGTGCTGGAAGAACTGGCTAGCCATATGCAGAAAAATGAAACTGGACCCTTTTTTTACATTTTATACAAAAATTAACTCAAGGTGGATTAAAGACTTAAATGTAAAACCCAAAACTTTAAAAACCCTAGAAGAAAACCTAGGCAATATCATTTAGGACATAGGCAGGGACAATGAAATCGCCAAAAGCAATTGCAACAAAAGCAAAAATTGACAAAGGGGATCTAACTAAACTAAAAATCTTCTGCACAGCAAAAGAAACTAAGAAACTAGCATCAGAGTTAACAGGCAACCTGCAGAATGGGGGGAAATTTTTGCAATCTATCCATCTGACAAAGGTCAAATATCCAGAGTCTACAAGGAACTTAAACAAATTTACAAGAATAAAACAAACAACCCCATTAAAAAGTAGGCAGAAGACATGAACAGACATTTCTCAAAAGAAGACATTCGTGTGGCCAACAAACATATGAGAAAAGCTCAACATCACTGATCATTAGAGAAATGCAAATGAAAACCACAATAAGATCCCATCTCATGCCAGTCAGATTGGTGATTATTTAAAAGTCAAGAAATAACAGATGCAAGGTTGTGGAGAAATATGAACACTTTTACACTGTTGGTGGGAATGTGAATCAGTTCAACTGAGAGGTGACAACGTGCTAGCAGTCCTGACTCGCTCTGGGTGCCTCCTTGGCCTCGGAGTCAGTTCTGGCCATGCTCCAGGAGCCCTTCAGCCCGCTGCTGCGCTGTGGGGGCCCCTCTCTGTGGCTGGCAGAGGCCAGAGCCGGCTCCCTCTGCTGGGGGCGGGGGGGGCGGGGAGGTGGGGAGGGAGAGGTGTGGGCAGGAGCCAGGGCAGCAGGAGTTCCAGGTAAGCGGGGACTCAGCGGCCCCGCACTAGGCCTGGCCCTGGCACTTGCTGGGCTTGAATGGGGGACAAGCTCCCTCTGGGCTGCCGGAGTGCCTGGGCTAGGGGCCACAAAGTCCCCTGCAAGTGCCATTGAGAGGTGAAGCCAGCTGGGCTTCTGGGTCTGGTGGGGACCAGGAGAACTTTTCTGTCTAGCTAAAGGTTTGTAAAAACAACAATCAGCACTCTGTGTCTAACTAAAGGTTTGCACATGCACCAATCAGCACTCTGTGTCTAGCTAAAGGTTTGTACATGCACCAATCAGCACTCTGTGTCTGCCTAATCTGGTGGGAACTTGGAGAACTTTTGTGTCTAGCTAAAGGATTGTAAATGCACCAATCAGCACTATGTCAAAACGGACCAATCAACTCTCTGTAAAATGGACAAATCAGCGCTCTGTAAAATGGACCAATCAGCTCTCTGTAAAATTGACCAATCAGCAGGATGTGGGTGGGGCCAGATAAGAGAATAAAAGCAGGCCACCTGCCCTAGCACCCCCTACAGCTCTGGTCCCCTTCAAGGCTGTGGAAGCTTTGTTCTTTCACTCTTTGCAATAAATCTTGCTGTTGCTCACTCTTTGGGTCCTCACTGCCTTTATGAGCTGTAATACCCTGAAGGTCTGCAGCATCACTTCTGAAGTCAGCTAGACCACCAACCCAGTGGGAGGAATGAACAGCTCCAGATGCGCCACCTTTATGAACTGTAACACTCACCCTGAAGGTCTGCAGATTCACTCCTGAAGTCAGCAAGACCACGAACCCACCAGAAGGAAGAAACTCCGGACATGTCTGAACATCAGAAGGAACAAACTCCGGACACACCACCTTTAAGAATTGTAACAATCACCTTGAGGGTCCGCGGCTGCATTTTTGAAGTCAGCAAGACCAAGAACCCACCAATTCCACATACACAACCATTGTGGAAGACAGTGTGGTGAGTCCTCAAAGATCTAGAATCAGAAATGCCATTTGACCCAGCAATCCCACTACTGGGTATATACCCAAAGAAATGTACGTCATTTTATTACAAAGATACATGCCCATTGCAGCACTATTCACAATAGCAAACACATGAAATCAGCCCAAATGCCCATCAATGATAGACTGGATAAAGAAAATGTGGTACATAATACCATGGAATACTGTGCAGCCATAAAAAGGAATGAGAAGGCTAAGCGAGGTGGTTCACGTCTGTAATCCCAGCACTTTGGGAGGCCGAGGGAGGCAGATCATGAGGTCAGGAGATCAAGACCATCCTGGTTAACATGGTGAAACCCCGTCTCTACTAAAAATACAAAAATTAGCCAGGGGTGGTGGCGGGTGCCTGTAGTCCCAGCTATTCGGGAGGCTGAGGAAGGAGAATGGCATGAACCCGGGAGGCGGACCTTGCAGTGAGCTGAGGCCCTGTCACTGCACTCCAGCCTGGGTGACAGAGCAAGACTCTGTCTCATTAAAAAAAAAAAAAAAAAGAATGAGAATATGTCCTTTGCGAGGACATGGATGGAGTTGGAAACCATTATCTTCAGCAAACTAAAGCAGGAACAGAAAACACACCACCATATGTTCTCACTTATAAGTGGGAGCTGAACAATGAGAAATCATGGACACAGGGAGTAGAACATAACACACTAGGGCCCGTTGGGGGGTGGGATGAGGGGAGGGAGAGCATTGGAAAAAATAGTTAATGTATGCTGGGCTTAATACTTAGGTGATGGGTTGATAGATGCAGCAAACCACCATGGCACACTTTTAGCTGTGTAACAAATCTGCAAATCCTGCACATGTACCCTGGAACTTAAAATTAAAATTTAAAATTAGAAAATAATGAGACAATTTTAATTTAAAACTTATTTTATGAGCCAAAGCTATATTCATAGGCAACTATATAGTTGTAAACACTTACAGTTTTAAAAAAAATAAATTAACCATACATTTCCAGAAGTTATAGTAAGAAAAATAAAATAAACCTAAGGTAAGTGAAAACAAGAATTCCATAGAGGTAAAAATCAGAAAATAATACATCAGAAAACAAACATGGTAGAGCTAAAATATATATAAAGTCTGCATACTTGGGAAAAATGAATCAGTAAACAATCAAATTAGGAAGATAATACAAATTTAGAATATTAGACATGAGAAAAAGGAAACAACCATAAATACAAAAGAAATAAATATATGAAATACATTATAAAACTCTAATACATTTAAAAATGTGGATGAAATGAAATTTTGTCTAGGTAACTATGAATAACAAAAGTAACTCATAGTAATTCAAGTACATAAACTAGTAACAATAAAAATAATTAGAAAATTAGTCAAAATTTTACCCTACAAAAACATGTAAAGACCAGATGGCTAATAACTAATTGTTAAAAACTTCAGGAAAAAGTTACTTCTGATGCTTAGAAACTGTTCCTTGCTATTACAAAGAAGAAAATCTTTCTATTTTTTAAAATAAAGCCAGTACACTGATGCCAGAATCTGACAAGGATGATACAGAAATATAATTTAAAGACAATTTTATATACTAATATTATTACACAATTCCTTTGACTTTACAGTTTATACCTGTTTATATAAATAAGAGCCACATAATATTTTAGAGTAAAATAATAAAAGCATTTGAATTAAAGTAAGGAAACATAAAAAGCTGCTTGATATATTCCCTATTATTTAAAATTGTCCATGTCTATTTATTACAACCTCTGGGACTAGAAGCAAGCATGTTCATTTTAATAAGTCTTGAAGTAATTTTGATGCACCTGAAGTTTGAAATCCATTACACTCAAAAGTGCTTTAAATTTACAATACATTGCAATGATAACGTATTTTACAGAATGATGAAAAATAGTATATAAACACTGTGAAAGAAGGTTCTTCATTAAGCAGATGGAAAGTTGCTCTTGACTTGTATTTAGAAAATCATTCTAGGTTTCAAAAGTAAAATATCCCTTTTAAAATTTAGTTCTACAAGCATTAGACAAATTAATCAGATAAAAAATTAAAATACGATATGAAAATATTGGGAAAAAGGGACAAGCCCAATTATCATTTTATTCAGATACTATAATTGTATGGAGAAATAAAAAAAAATCAACTTCAAGTACTATTAGAAACAAGAGGAGGGTTCAGATAACTATCCATTACGGTCAGTTAAATTTATAATGAAAGAAATCAAAATAAAAACAAAAAAATATTAGTAAGACACTTAGCAGAAAATGTGCAGGACCAATTCAAAGAAAACGTTAAAGCCTTTTATGGATATATATTTAAAAGAATTAAATAGGAAAATACGCATCCCTCCTTAGACAAAAAAGACACATTATTTTAAATATGTCACTTATTTTTAATGAATCAACAATCCAGTAAAACCCCCAATGAAATCTCAATGAAATGTTTGTAAATATCCTGAGGAAATAAATCTAAAGTACAGCTGAAAGGAAAAACACATATGAACAGCAAATCAAATTCTGGAAAAGAAAAAAAAAAGACTAATGGAAAAGACTGATCTATTATATATGAGAGTATAAAAAAAATCAGTAGGGTGTTGTCAAAGGAACAGACCAATAAATAAATGGAACAGGATAGAAAGTGCCCTTTCTCATCAGTGGGGAAAAGATGGTATAATGGACAATTGCCTTTTCCCCCCTTTGAGATTTCTAATAGTACCCAGATTTTTTGCTGCGGCATTCACTCCTTCTCCACATAGCCGATGTGTTTGTGAAGTATCTGATCCCACTATCAACTCTAAATGTGGACACTGATTTACATAAGTCCAAAAATTCATCCAGTTCGTTCCTGCCCCTGGTCACTCATTTTCCTGAAAGAGGAGAGTGTGTAATCGAGGGTAATCTTACAGGTGTGACTCTCAGAAGCATTCTCTATCCTTCTTAATGTCATTATTGATGATGTGGCATATGGATGTGAAGCTTGGAACTGCTGCAGCTAATTTGTCTCAAAGACAGAGTCTGACATTAGGACAAATCTAAAACTGTATGTGGCATAGCAAAGTTTCCCTTAATAGAAACGGGGTCTGCTGGAAGAACCAATGCTGAATTCCACCTGAACCCTGGCCTTCCAATTACATGGGTCAATAATCTCCTTTAATATTTGACTCATTTAATCAGAATCTCTGTTACTTGAAAATTAAATCATTCTGACTGATGGCATATTTATTATTCAGCAAGTTGTGCAGGACGACTATTTCCTACCTTGTTCCTTAGATGAAAATAAATTCCAGCTGAATCTAGATAAACATTTAAAAATCATAATTTGCTATTAGAAAATATGGACATCAGATCCCTTTGCAAAGTTAATGCAAGCAAATGTAAGAAATTGTGTGACTCCAAAAGTAGAATTTCAGAATTAAGTAGGCTTCGTGTGACTAAAATTATTTGATACTCTGTATTTTGAAGAGGCGCAAAATGTAGGTCTCTGTTCTTCAATAGACAGTTTCCACAGTTTTATTAGAAGTTTTATCACTGTCCAATTTTCCTGAGATGATATGCTACAAATGATGTGTGATATCCACAGTTTCCCCATACGCTGCTAAGGGGCACTCTTGGGAGTTTTGAATTATGGCAATAAACAATTAAAAATAATTATTTAATCATCTCTTCTAAATATTCTTCCAATTAAAAATGAATATTCCTTACCACAGATGCTATCATGATCCTAGTTCTTTCATTTCTTATTAAAATAAACTATAGGTGATAAATAGAGACGATTAATCAGAAATAGGAAAATTAACTAATGTGCGTGCTTAATGACCTAGAATACAGTCATGTTGGCCACGTAATGATGTTTCAGTCAGTGATGGACTGCATGTATTAATTAATACAATGGTAGTTCCATAAGATTATAATGGAGTTGGAAAATTTACAGCACGTAGTGAAGTCATAACCATCTTAATGTCATAGTGCAATACATTATTCAGGTGTTTATGGTAATACTTATGTAAATAAACCTACTTTGATGCTACTTGTACAAAAGTATAGCACATACAATTATGTACCATATGTAATACTTGATAATGATAACAAATGACTGTGTTACTGGTTTATGTGTTTACTATATTACACTTTTAATCATTATTTTAAAGTATATTCCTTCTACTTATTTGTTTTTGGTTGACCATAAAACAGCCTCAGGCGGGTCCTTCAGAAGGTATGAAGGCATTGAGCTGTCATAGGAGATGATAGCTTCATGTGTCATTGCCCCTGAAGATTTTCCAGTGGACAAGATGTGGAGGAGGAAGATGGTGACATTAATGATTCTGACCTTGTGCAGGCCTAAGCTAATGTGTTTGTGTCTTGGTTTTTAATTAAAAAATTTTAAAAATAAGTGTACAAGATTAAAACGTTTAAAAATAGAAAAAAGCTTATTGAATAAAGATATAAAGGGAAAAAACTTTTGTATAGCTGTATAATTGTTTTAAGCTGTGTTATTACAAAAGAATCAAAAAGTTTAAAAAATTAAAAAGTTTATCAAGTAAAAATGTCACGGTATCTTGTTAATTTATTGTAAAAAAATTTTTTTAATGAATTTACTGTAGACCAAGTATACAATGTTTATAAAGTTTACTGTAATGTACAGTAATGTCCTAGGCCTTCACATTCATTCATCACTCGCTCACTGACTCACAAAGAGCAAGTTCCAGTCCTGCAAGCTCCATTCATGGGATGTTCCATATACAGGTGAAACTTCTCTTTATCTTTTATACTACATTTTTACTGCACCCTTTCTATGTTTAAATATCTGTATATACACAAATACTGATTATTGTGTTGCAGTTGCCTATAGTATTCAGTACAGTAACATGCAGTGAAGGTTTGTAGCCTAGATACAATAATCTATACCATCTTTCCTAAGTGTGTAGTGGCTATACCATCTATGTTTGTGTAAGTATACTCTATGATGTTCTCACAATGAAGAAATCACCTAACAAATAATGAATTTCTCAGGATGTATCTCCATTGTTTGGAGATGCAAGAGTGTCCTTTGTTAATGATTTCTGCAACTAATAGTATTTGACTCTGCTCTCTTGTGAGCTTAGCTTTATGTTTTAATTTTACGGCATTTAACATATATTTCCTTTTATTCAGAATATTATTTTTCTTGGAATTGCCTACTCATAAAGCCATTGAAGCTTGCAAGTATCGGGACTCAACTTGCATTGTAAATGAATAAGAACTGAAATAAATCTTCGTGTGAAATTAAGATAATATGGTACATTAAGTATCCAGGTGGAAAAGGCAACTGTCTTAATCCAATATCTGGCAACACTGGAGAAAGAAAAATGAAGACACAGTCAAATGACACGCGTTAATCTGTTCAGGCTGCTATAGCAAAATCCCTTAGACTAGGTAGTTTATAAACAACATAAATTTATTGCTCACAGCTTTGGAGACTGAGAAGTCTAAGATCAAGGAGCCAATAGATTTGGCATCTGGTTAGGGTCTGTTCCTCATAGATGGCACATTCTGTGTGTCCTCGCATGGTGAAAGAGCAAAGGGAGCTCACTGGAGCTCCTTTATAAGGGGACTAATTTTATTCATGAAGGTAGTGCCCTCAGCGTAATCGGTTCCCAGAGGTCCCACCTCTTAATATTATCACATTCGGTATTAGGTTTCAATATATGCATTTTGGGGGGACATCAACATTCAGACCACAGCAAAAAGCATACCTTATTGTGCAAATACAACATTTGAATTCCATTAATTCATTTTAATATATATAGTATATATGTACTCTGTTTTTAGTATTTAAGTATATATTTGTCATGTGTTTATTTCACTATATTACTAGTATTTGATATTATATTGGTAAAATAGCATCTAATTATGCTGGTTAGACAATAACCTTATAGAGCTGAAAAGCTAATGGGAAAGTCAGATATTGACCAAGTAATTACAGTTCAATAAAAATGATTACAAGAAGCAATATCCTATTTACAAAAAAAAAAAAAAAATGCTAGAAATAAGTGTGAGATACATACAAACGTGTTCCTCCATGGGTGACTAAAAAATAATTAGAGGACGTGAGTCAGTAGGGAATTACTAAATCAAGTAGTCTGATTGCCTTCTTTTACTAATATGAAAATTGGCATAGAATATTAAATAACTTGCTCTAAGGTCGCTTACCACTGGCAGAAGTAGGACTAGATGTAGGTTGTCTGAATGCTAGTTCAGTGTTCTTTCTATCACTTTATGCTGTTATCCTATGATACTGAACATTTGGATGAATCTTGGCAATGCCCTTTTTCATATGCAGGAAATATATCTTCTTGGGAAGACAAAGTCTAATATTTCATAAATGTTTCCATGTTGCTATATGTGGCTTATATAAAGGGGCAAGACAGTACTTAGTAAAGCAAGGAGCTGAAAATGTTTAGATACTTCAACTTTAAGGGCCCTTTATAAGAATCAATATGCATTCATTTACATGGGAAGATTTCTCTGTCAGCTAATTAATTTCTGCAGTAGAATTGTTTTTCCATAACAGGTCCCTAATGAAGAAAATACGTTTATCGAAAGGGTAATGTTTTTGCATGCATCAACTTAAGTTTCAGATTGACAGGTTAAAAAAACATTTCCCAAGCCACCTCAGGGTGATCAATCACTTCAAAAACCTTTTCAATGTCTGTGCTGATGAAGAAGAGCTTAATATATAATACCTAAATCACTTGTGTTCAGTTGTGGAAAGTGTTACAAGGAATCAGAAATTCAGTTAGTTTGTTTCATTAGTAAAGAAGCACAGCCATCTTATAAATTGCTTAGACAGTAGATTTTATGTGTTCTCAACACAAAAAATGATATGTGAGGTAACATAGAAGTTAATTAGTTTGATTTAGTCATTCCACAATGCATACATGTTTCAAACCAGCATGTTGTACACAATAAATATATACAATTTTTATTTGTCAACTAAAAAATAATGTGATTATTAAATATAAATAAATATTGAGGATAAAAAAGAAAAGCGTAGGCTTAATGACACATTACTAACATAAATTCTGATCCAGATACATAGAAGAACCAGAATAACTCTAACAAAAATATTGCATTATAAAATGTTAGATTTCACATATTCGTTATTAGAAAACAACTGAAACACTCTGAAAACCTTTAAGGTTCTTGAAAATAGTTTGCTTTCCTAAGTGATTTACATTTTCAACAAGTAGTTGTTGTTATGTTAAGGATAACTGCAAAGTTAAAGAAAATCTGCACATTGAACACCCTCAAATATAGGGGTTTTGCAAAGTTTTTCTGAATGGAGACCTAAGGACAGGAAGTATCTCAGGACCATTAAACTCTGTGGCTTTCACATCATACAAGACGCTCCCATGACTAATGTCTGGTGAGTGATTAGCACAGTAAGTGGGGAAATATCCTAATCCTTTCAGACTCAGTCACGGCATCTGTCTGTGCTAAGGAGGCTTTACTTTATTCCTTCCTCCTGTTGACTAACATGACATTATTCAATTTAAAATTGTCCGAACAGTCCAGCTTTGTGTCTTGGACACTGCTGCCAATATATACCTGACTGAGACTGTGAGTAATACGTAGTGGGATGTGTCGTATCTTGCACTGAAGGAACATTCCCTGTCCAGGACCCGGCCTTGGTGCTGGTGTATGTCATTGGTGCTTACATAACAACTTCCAGTAACCAAAATTCCTCATACTTCTAAAAGGCGACTATTTCATCCTGCTGCCTTCAGTAGGACAATATCTGTACTACACAAAATAGTATGAATTATTGTCTTTAACCATTTTTAGAAAGAAGGGAATCTCAAAATTTTTTAAAAAAATTTTATGTGTTTCTAAAATATTTGTTTATTCAATTTTTTAGGCTAGTCAATTTAAGCAATGGGAGTAGTGAAGGAAAAACAGAAATCCCTAACTGGTTGTGACCAATAGGTTTTAAACACTACTGCAATTGGACTAGTCTAAAATATGTTATTTAATATGTTTGTCAATAGCTAACATTCGTTGACTCTTACCCTGTGTCAAATGCTATGCTAAATGTTTTATGTGTGTGATCTAATGTCACTAGGCCTAGAGGTATGTTATTTGCCCATTTCTGGATAATCTACCCTTCTTCCCTCCCTGCTTCAACCAACACTGAATCTTTAAATGCTTGGATTCTAAGTTTCTAAACCTCTTCTCTTCTAACTACCTTGTCCCCTAATGACCTCAGCCATTCTCTCCATGGTTCATTTCCTAGATCCTTCCATAATGGTAGTTTCATGCATCTCAAATGACCACTGCCACTATTTCCAATTCTTTATCTGCAAGATGTATTTTACTTCCAAGTATCATTCAACATTAGCATCAACCATTCACTGATTTCATCACCTTTGCGTTGTCTGTCACCCATTTCATGTCCTTGCATACTTTATTATCCAGCTTAGATTTTATGGCCCACAATGATGGTAACTCTCTTGTATGCACACTTTCGCTTCATCTTATTTACTTGACAAAACTGTAACTGATCACAGGTTTAGCTGCTTGCTGCTTATAGCCAATAAGAAGGATGAAGTACAGCAAAAGGAAAATGGTTTTATTTCCAAAGCTAGCAGTGGGGAAGCAGCCGGTTTACAATTCCAGAAATGACTTCAAACTTTAGACTTGGAGGAGGGGCTTTGAAAAGGGAAGATACAACGGGAGGCATGCAGGAGGAGTGCTGAGCACAAGGTCTGTGTGTCTTGTTCCAGTTGCTATCTTGAGCCATGGTCCATTTGGAGCATGGGCTGGCAACCTCTCAACAACGGCTGAGTTGTTGACCAACCGCCTTGAGGTAATCTCTGGAATTTGGAAGCTCAGTCTCCATCCTTAGTTTATCTCAAGATTAACCCCTGGAACTTCTAAGTAAGTACATGATTAGATACAAGCATACAATTAGACAAATGTGCGTAGAAAAAAGAAGTACATGATGGGTAATGGAAGGGAGTGGCATTTCAAAATTTGTTCTAAGGCTATATTATAAGACTAAGAAAAAAGTTTTGTATATGTTGTTTCAAGGTTATGTCTTGAGTCCTGGAAGAAAAGAAATAAGAAAAAAAAATTAAAAATGCATTTTGGGGTGAAACTACTCAGTTTGAAAACCTTAACCCTAATTAAATTCAATGCTCTAAGGCCAGACTCACATTGCTGAACACAGTTAAGTAAAACACATCTATGCTGACTGGCCTCACTTTAAACTTATGACCACTAATCTCTAGCAGGACTTCAGTGTTGTTCTTTCATCTTTCTCTAGTCTCTTTCACTATTCCATTCACTATCTTTCTCTCCTGGAAGGCAATAGCACATGGTTTTCTTTTCACAGCTCCAAAATCTTTATATTCCTCCCTTCCCACTGATGAACTTTCTTCCTTGATCACTGAGAAAATATAAGCAATAAAAAATAAATTTCTCATGTTCCTGTCACCACATCTCCCCACCTACCTGTGTGCATCTATGCTCCTGTAGTCTACCTAGAAAGATTATTGCTGTGGATGAACTAATCATAATCCTATGTGCAAGGCCTCTACTTAGAAGTATCCTCCCTTTTTATTAAATCAATGGCATTGTTTCCTTTCTCTCTCACGTGCTTTTCCTTCTCAGTCTCCTTTGTTGTTTCCCCCTCATTTACCTCTGTGATCCAAGACTCAGACTTCAGACTTCATTGCCATCTACAGTTGCTTTCTATGTGATCACCTCCAGTCCCATGGCTTTATTAAAGATCCGTCTCAAAAAAAAAAAAAAAAAAAAAAAAAAAGATAACCTTTAAAGTCATATCTATAGGTTATAATTCTTTACTGGTTTTTATATATGAATATCCAATGCATGTATTCAAATTTCTTCCTGGCAATTCTTTTTAAATATCTATTGGGCATCTAAAACCTTACTTATCTAAAATCAAACTTCTGAATTCCACCACCAAACCTTTTCACCTTATCATTTACTCCATTTCAGTAAATAACTCCTTCCTTTTTCCTGAAACCAAAAATCTTATAGTCATCTTTCATATCTCTTTTTCTCTCTTATTTTACATTAAATCCATAAACAAGTTCTCTTGAATTTACCTTCAATATATATTCAGAATCTGACTGCTTCTTACCATCTTCACTGCTAGCACCCTTCCAAGCTGCAACATATAAGCTCACTGTAACCACCTGGATGATTGCAGTAGCCTTCTTATAGGTATGCCCTTGAACACTTTGGCTATTCTCAAGATACTATCCTGGGTAATCCAGTTAAAATACAAGTCAAATCCTGTTACTGGATTGTTCATCGCACTACACGGCCTGGTTCCCTTATATCCTCCATAAACTTATCTCCATACTGGTCTCCTCGCAGTTCATCAAAAATGCCAAGTGGACCTCAGGGACATTATATTTGCTGTTCCCTCTGCCTGAAATATTCTTTTCCAGATATGTACATAGTTTGCCATCTCATTTATCTATTCAAGTGTCACCACACTAGTTGATTTCTCTAATAACCTTACATAAAACAGCATCCTAATTCACTCCCAACTTATCTCTCATCCCTCTTACTCAACTTCACTTTTCTCTATAGTACTTATTGCTATCTAGCATATTCCTATTTACGTGTGTATTTGTTCACTCTCCCCCATCATCACTAGAATGTCATGAGAATAGGACTTTGGTTTTAACTGCTCTATTCTCATTGTCTAGAATAGTATATGTCTCTTCAAAGGAGCACAATAAATATGTGTTGAATAAAAGAATGTATCTGATTTGAAGTGGAGCAAGATAGCAAAATAGAAAGTCCCATCAATGGTCCCTCCATCAAGGATATCAATTCACCAACTATCTACACAGGAAAAATATCAGGGGAACCAGCCCCCAATATTTCAACATAGGTTCTTTTCTATTTTCCCTAAGGGTTGGCCGGTCTGAGAAATAAAGAGAAAGAGTATGAAAGAAAGAAATTTTACAGCTGGGTCTCCGGGGGTGACATCACATGTCAGCAGGTTCCATGATGCCCCCTAAGCTGCAAAACCAGAAAGTTTTTATTGTGGATTTCAAAAGGAGAGGGGCGTACGAATAGGGAGTGGGTCACAGGGATCACATGCTTCAAAGGCAATAAAATATCACAAGGGCAGACAGGCAGAGTGAGATCACAAGGCCAGGGTGAAACTAGAATTACTGATGAAAGTCCATGTCCCACTGGGCACACATTGTCATTGATAAACATCTTAACAGGAAACAGGGTTTGAGAGCAGACAACTGGTCTGACTAGAATTTCACCAGGCTGGAATTTCCCAATCCTAACAAGCCTGGGGGTGCTGCAGGAGACCAGGGCGTATTTCATACCTTATCTACAACTGCATAAGACAGACACTCCCAGAGCAGCCATTTTAGAGACCTCCCCCTGGGAATGCATTCCTTTTCCCAGGGTTATTCCTAGCTGAGAAAAGAATTCAGCAATATTTCTCCTATTTGCTTTCTGAAAGAAGAGAAATATGACTTTGTTCTGCCCTGCTCCTCAGGCAGTCAGACTTTATGGTTATCTCCCTTGTTTCCTGAAAATTGCTGTTATCCTGTTCTTTTCAAGGTGCTCAGATTTCATATTGTTCAAACACACATGCTTTACAAATAATTTGTGCTCATAATGCAATCATCACAGGGTCCTGAGGCTACATACATCCTTAGCTTATGAAGTTGACAGGATTAAGAGATTAAAGTAAAGACAGGCATGGGAAATTATAAGAGTATTGATTGGGGAAGTGATAAATATCCATGAAACCCTCACAATTTATGTTCAGAGACTGCAGTAAAGACAGGCTTAAGAAATTATAAAAGTATTAATTTGGGGAACTAATAAATGTCCATGAAATCTTCACAATTTATGTTCTTCTGCCATGGCTTCAGCCAGCCCCTCCATTCAGGTTCCCTGACTTCCTACAACAGAAAAATGCCTTCATAAGCACAAAAAATTAGGTGGACCTCATAGTACCTGATTTTAACTTCATTTTGCTGAAAGAGGCATGGAAGAGATAGAAAAAAAAACAGTCCTGAATCATTAACACAGTCCCTCCCCAACCCACTGGCAGTGATAGTGTGATGCAGAGTGTCTCTGGGTGCTGGGGAGGAAGAACAAAGCAATTACGAGGCATTGAACTCAATGCTTTCCTGTCAATGCACACACACACAAAAAAAATTCACACCAAACTCAGCTGATGCAAGCCCACAGAGGGAGCATTTAAATCAGTCCTAGCCAGAGAAGAATTGACAACCCTAGTAGTCCTGAAATTGAGTTCCCACAAACCTTGCCACTGAGGGCCAAAGTGCTCTGGGTCTCTAAGTAATCTTGAAAGGCAGCCTAGGCCATATAAGGATTGCAACCCTTAGGTGACTCCTAGGGCTGAACTGGGCACAGAGACAGTGGACCATGGAGGCATGTGACATACTGAGACACTAGTTGGGACAGCTAAGAAAGTGGTGTTGTCACCCTTCCCCTAACCGCAGGCTGCACAGCTCAGGGCTCCAAAGGAGACCCCTTCCTTCCACTTGAGGAGACAAAAGGGAAGAGTGGGGAGGACTTTGTCTTGCATCTTGGATATCAGCAACTGCAGGATAGGGCACTGGTCAGAGTCATGAGCCCCCCTGTTTCAGGTCCTGGCATGCAGACAATAGACACAACCTGGGTCAGAAGGGAACCCACTGCTTTGAAGGAAAGGACCCAGTCCTGCCAGCATCCATCACCTGCTAACTAAAATGACTTAGGGATCCAAAAAGCCAGCAATTATACCTACATTACATCAAGAGCCTTGGTTTAGCCTCTGAGACTTACCGGCTTCAGGTGAGATTCAAAGCATTACCAGCTGTGTTGGCTATGGGGCAAAACTCTTTCTGCTTGAGAAAAGCAGAGGGAAAAGTAAAGGAGGCTGTCTTGCAGCTTAGGTACCAGCTCAGCAACATGGAAGGCAGAACACCAAGCAGGCTCTTGAGATTTCTGATTTTAGAAGCTGACTCTTGCATCACACGTCTGGATCTGGGAAAATGCTATCAAACCACATTGCATGCTACAGAGAAATCTTTCATGAAAGGAAGAGACAATTGATGCAGAAATCTTTATTGTTGTCTTATTTCAAAAAATTGCCACAGCTATCTCAACCTTCTGCAAAGACAACCTTGATAAGTCAGCAGCCATCAACATCAAGGAAAGGCCCTCTACCAGCAAAAAGAGTATGGCTTGCTGAAAGCTCAGATGATTATTAGCATTTTTTTAACAATAAGGTGTTTTGTAATTATAGTATTAACATATTAAGGAATAATGCAACTGGGCGCCCTGGCTCATGCCTGTAATCCCAGCACTTTGGAAGGCCTAGGTGGACGGATCATGAGGTTGTGTCCAGAATTGGTGGGTTCTTGGTCTCGCTGACTTCAAGAATGAAGCCGTGGACCCTCATAGTGAGTGTTACAATTCTTAAAGGTGGTGCGTCCAGAGTTTGTTCCTTCTGACCGTTTGGAGGTGTCCGGAGTTTCTTCCTATTGGTGGGTTTGTGGTCTGGCTGACTTCAGGAGTGAAGCTGCAGATCTTCGTGGTGAGTGTTGCAGCTCATAAAGGCAGCGTGGACCCAAAGAGTGAACAGCAGCAAGATTTATTCCGAAGAGTGAAAGAACAAAGCTTCCACAGCATGGAAGTGGACCCGAGCAAGTTGCCGGAACTAGCTCAGGTGGCCTGCTTTTACTCCCTTATCTGCCCCACCCACATCCTGCTGATTGGTCCACTTTACA
This sequence comes from Macaca nemestrina, assembly GCF_043159975.1. Taxonomy (NCBI): domain Eukaryota; kingdom Metazoa; phylum Chordata; class Mammalia; order Primates; family Cercopithecidae; genus Macaca; species Macaca nemestrina. The sequence goes on from NC_092145.1 coordinate 60,662,050, forward strand.
GAGAGCTGATTGGTCCATTTTGACAGAGTGCTGATTGGTGTGTTTACAAACCTTTAGCTAGACACAGCTAGACACTGGCCAGTGCCCCGCAGCCCCAGTTCCCGCCCCTGCCTCTCCCTCCACACCTCCCTGCCAGGACAGGGAGCCAGCTCCGGCCTTGGCCAACCCCAGAGGGGTCCCCACAGCACAGCGGCGAGCTGAAGGGCTCCTGTAGGCTGCAAGAGCGGACTCCGAGGCTGAGGAGGCGCCCAGAGCGAGCCAGGGCTGCTAGCAGATTGTCACCTCTCAAGGTCAGGAGATCGAAACCATCCTGGCTAACACAGTGAAACCCCATCTCTACTAAAAATACAAAAAATTAGCCAGGCATGGTTGTGAGCATCTGTAGTCCCAGCTACTGGGGAGGCTGAGGCAGGAGAATCACTTGAACCCAGGAGGCAGAGATTGCAGTGAGCTGAGGTTGCACCACTGCACTCTAGCCTGAGTGAAAGAGAAAGACTCTGTCTCAAAAAACAAACAAACAAACAAACAAACAAAGACAGAAAGAATGCTATTGCACACTTTAATAGACCATAGTATAGTGTAAATATAACTTTGATATACACTGGGAAACTTAAAACTTCGAATGTCTCACTTTATTGCTATATTAACTTTATTGCAGTGATCTGGAACCAAGCCCACAATAACTGTGAGGTATGACTGGTACATGAAAAATGTGTATCCACTTTTCCCAAAATGAAATTACATAGAGTACAGAGCATCCTTTCAGATGTTCATTTTTCTGTGGTCAAAATGTATGGGAGTATGCTGACTTCTATCTCTCTCTCTAAGAAAGGCACAATGTATACTAGTATGTTGAAGTCTTTTAGAAGTCCTGCCTTAAGGAATCTTGTGTAAAGGTGCTTAGCCTAATACTTTCTAAATTTAGGGGAACATGAAACAACTTGTTTCTCACAGTAGAGTCCTTGATAGAACACCAGTTTGGAAAAATGTTGTCAGCAGAGTCTCTTTTCTGTCCCACCTACCTAATACAGGCTAATTGTGCAATTCTCTCTCTCTCTTCCTGCTTCTCTCTTTTCTCTCTTGTGTGTGTGTGTGCGCGCACGCGTGTGTGTGTATCCTAAAACCAGTGAGGTATAGTACATTCAACATCAGGAGCTGCTTGCTAATCACTAAAATAGCTTGACCCAAATTTAAGACATCTTAGTCTTCTGCCATTCTGTTTGAGAAAACTCTGAACGTAATTGATTTGCTGCTTGAAAGATTGTGATTATTCCACAACAAAGAAATCCTCCACATTCTGGACAAATGTTTAAACCAATTACTTAATTTATTTACATGTTTTAAATTTTTATATATTTAGAGGGTACAAGCACAGGTTTCTTACATGCATATATTGCATAGTGGTGAAGCCTGGGTTTTTAGTGTACCATGTGTCACCCAAATAGTGAACATCGTACCCAATACTTTTTTCAACTCTCGGCCCCCTCCTACCCTCCCACCTTTTGTAGTCTCCAATGTCTATTATTCCACTCTGCATGTCCATGTGCACCTTTTGTAAACTAATTATTTAAACAAATTATTCCTCTTTATTCTTCCAACTAACTGTCCATATGGGCTAAAATGTGCCAGTCAGTCTGCCCTGGGTTAATGCCAAGAAACAATAAATGTTGAATTACATAATGGATCCATTCAAGTCTTTGTTGGTTCAGTGTCCTGGGTGCATTCTTTTAGAAAACTTATTACTATCATCTTTCCTACACTATATAAGCATGTTCATTATTTTTTAAAGAATGTGATTGTTGGTGGGTTAATTTTTATGTCAATTTATTGACTTTTGTCTAAGAATAAATATAATTTAACTGCTCATATGCCTTTTTTAAGAAAAAGAAAATCTTGTCAGTTTTCAGATGTGTCATATCCCTGTTTCCAGCTTTGCTTCTCTCCAATCTAGTCTCTGTCCCGCAGCTTAAGGGAACTTTCTAAAATGTTATTCTTGCTATGTAATTCTTCTGCTTATAACATTTGAATGATACTCTTATTATCCACAGAATGAAGTCTCAGCTCCTTAAGATGATCTGTAAGATCCCATATGGTCTGGATCTGTCTACTTCTTTTGCTTCATCCTTTACCTCTCCTCACTTGTTTGCCTTGCTTTGGCCACACAAAGTGCATGCAGTCCCTCCTATGTTCTATAAGTTCTCACTTTTGCTTAAGCTATTCCTTCTACCTTGTACACACTTATACCTATCTTTTCTTCATCTTATTAGTTCCATAAATATTCAGTGTTCTCTGCTAAGATGTAATTTCTTCAGAGTAACTCTCCACAATTTCCAATACTAGAATAAGGGCCCCTAAAAAGTACTCCCATAGCATTCTTTACTCACAACCCCCCCATTATTGTATCTAACACAGTGTGTTGAAATGATCTGTGCATTATAACATTTTCATAATTATCTCAGAGAGGGAAATAAGAACCATATGTATGTTCCAACTAAAGTAATGATAACAACGATAACACTATATTTCTTAAACTAAAATCATCTCTTTTAAGTGTCTATTTTACATTTCACATTGTTACTAAACTGAACTTAGCTTTCTGATAATGTGTCCAAATACCATTAAGACAAAATGCTTATTTATATATAGACTCCTTCCAAGGGAAAAAAGTATGCTAATGATTTTATTTGGCAAAGAGACTGAGTCTCAAAGGAGGAAATAAAGAGTAGAATTTTGAAGATTTAGTTAACAACACATAATTTTGCTTAGAACTCTTAATCCAGTTTCTAAGGATTTCAGCAATATTTGAAGTTAGCAGAGAATGAACTAGGATCAGATTGTATACAATCCTAATGTTTCCCCAGAGAAAATTTCTACTTATGTAACTAGAGATGACACAGTTAAGTAAAAGCTCAACATGCGTGTTTCACAAGAGCAACTCTGGAGTATATTCAATTGTCATAGATAACTTTATCATTTTCATCTCCACCAAAACCTGTTTATCCTCATGTTTTCCTTATTCTGGTAAATGGCACCATCATCTTAACTGGCCAAGTTATCCTTGACTTGTTTTTCCCTTACCCTTCACATTCAGTTGCTTTGTAATATCCTGTCAATTATACCTCCAAAATGATTCTTTCCCTTCCACTACAACTACTAATAGCCTATCACAGACCTTCATATCATAACTTCAATAATTGTCTAACTGGTTATTCTACCTCCACGTCCACCCCACCAAAACCAGCTCATTCTTAATAGCATAATGGTAAAGGGTATGTACTCTGAAAACAGAGTGACTTAGTTTGTGACCCTAGTTCTGCCACTTAAAAGCTGTGTGTTCCTAGGCAAGTTATTTAACCTCTTTGTACCTCATTTTCCTTATCTTAAAAAATGGAATCATAATAGCATGTACATATCTCGATTATTCTAAGTTCAAAAATATACGTATATAGTACTGAGCACATTACTATTTGCCTGACACATAGTAAATGTTGCATATATATGGTAGTAGGAATAGCAGTAAAACATAACTGAGTTTTTTATGCCCTATTTAAACATCTTTGATGTTTCCCTATTGCCTAGGTACACATTCATTAGCATGGTATACAAGACATTTCACAAGTCATTCCCAGCTGATAAATTCCAGTTTCATTTCTAGCTACCAAATGGTTTATATTTTAGCCACAATAAACTACCTGATATTCTCTGAATGCAGCATCTACTTTTCTAGAATGATACCTGGAAAGCCCTTATCTACCTTAGAATTTCACTTCTAGCGTTACTAGAATCTTGTTTTTACCTACTATAATATAAAATCCTCTGATATACTCTAAACATAGCAAGCTTAAGAAATGCACATTGGATTCTGACCTTATTGCAGTGATCTATTTTTCTGTTGTGTATTGAACCAGAGATTGGAAGCACTGGCCAGACAACACATTTTTATTCTACATTAACAAGTTCTTCTAGGTCTTTCAAGCTTGGATGTGGGGAATCAACTTAATTAATCTTCCTTACTTAAATTTCTGGACATTCATGTATAACTTTCATAAGCCAGACTATATCATCTTGAGGGAGATGGATGTTAGGAAGATGGCAGAATAGGACTCTTCGGTGCTTGCCCCCTGCAAAATACCAATTCAAAAATTATCCACACGTGAAAAAATACTTTCACAGGAGCTAAGGAAGCCAGGTGAGAGATTATAGTCCCCGGATGTAGCACAGAACTAAGAAAAGATGCATTGAAGAGAGTAGGAAGGACAGATTTGCATTACCCTTATCATCCCTCACCCAATACTAGACAGAAAAGCTTGGAAACACATATCCTTTCCATGGAGGAAAGAGAGAGACATGAGCACTGGACTTTGCCTTGGACCCTGAAACCAGGCCTGCCCCAGTAAGTGTGGAGGCCTCCCTTAGCACCAGGCAGGCATCTACAGTCTCATACTCCAGGCCAGTGCCCACAGACTGAGGTCCCAGGCCCACCCAGTGTGAGGCTGGATCCACAGCCCCAGGCTCTAGGCTTGCATTGCAGTCTCAGTCTCTGGACCACCCCACCACCAGGTCAACCCCAGTGGCTCCAGACTTCAGACTGCCTCCATAACTGGGATGGCCGCCATAGCTGCAGACTTCAGGCTCATGCCAGCACCAGTCAGGCCCTCACAGACCTATTCATCAGGCCAGAATCCACAGACTTGATTTTCAGGTCAGCCCCCACAGATACAAGTCCCTGGCTCACTGAGTACCAGGCTAGTCTCTATAACCTCAGGATCTAGGTCACTATCTACAGATGAAACCTCCAACTCTGCCATGAAACCAGGAGGGATCCCAAAGCTGCAGGCTCCAGACAAGCTCAGTGAATTCAGTCCCCAGACCCACTCCAGTGTCAGAATGAGTCTAATGGCCCCAGGCTCTGGATAAACCCCAGCACTGAAAGACCCCAGAGACCCCAAGATTCAGGCCCACACTAGCACCAGGCCAGCTCCTATAGAATCAGGTTATAGGCTAGACTCAAAGCCAGGTTAGCTCCAGCAACCCCAGGCTTCAGATCACCCCTAGCACTGGGCTGGCCATCATGGTCTCAAGCTTCAGGCCTGTCCCAACACCTGGCCATCCCCTACAGCCCTGGTCATCAGGCTGATAACTGCAGACTCAGCATCCAGGCTGACCACTGTAGATACAGGCCTATTCCATGCCAAGTCACCACTGCATTTTCAGGTTTAAGGCCCAACCAAACACCAGATTAGCACTACTGGCCTTAAAACCAGGTAGGAAGGCACAGGAATAGGCTCCAGGCCTTCCTAGTGCCAGGCCAGTCACTATGGCCCTACTTCCCAGGATGGTTTCCGCAGCTCCATGTTCCAACAGACTCAGGGTCCAGGCTTGTCCTAGTAGACTCCTGCACTGGACCAGCCCCTGTGAACTCAGGTTCATAATAGAAGAAAACTTTCCAAATTTGGGCAAACGTATAAATATACAGGTATAGGAAGGCAAAAGTTATCCAATCAGATTCAATTCAAACAAGAATAAATTAAGATATATTGTAATGGAACTATCTAAAACTAAAGACAAAGAAAGGCTCCTGAAAGCATGAAGATAAAAAGGCAGGTAACATCTTAAATAGTTCTAATAAGGCTAGCAATGGATTTCTCAGCAGAGACTATACAGGCCAAGAGGGAGTGGAATGATATATTCAAACTGTTGAAGGAAATAAAAAGGCAACCAAGAATACTTGCTATAGTTTGGATGAGTGTCCCCTCGAAATCTCATACTGAAATATAATCAATGGTGTGGCAGGGTTGGGAGATGGGGCCTAGTGGGAGGTGTTTGGGTCATGGCAGCATATCCCCCTCATAAATAGATTAATGCTCTCCCTTGGGGGTGAGTGCGTTCTCACTCTTAATAGTTCTCATGAGAGCTAATTGTTTAAAAGAGCATGGCATATCCCCCTCCCTCTATTGCTTCCTTTCTTGTTAAGTGATCTGTGAACATGCTGGCTCCCCTTCACTTCCACCATGAGTGGAAGTAGCCTGGGGCCCTCACCGGAAGCCATGTAGATGCCAGTGTCATGCTTCCTGTACAGCCTTTAGAACTGTGAGTCAAATAAACTTTTTTCATTCTAAATCTCAGCTTCAGGTATTACTTTAAAGTAACTCAGTGGACTAAGACAGAACATTTGTTATCAGGAGTGGGGTGTTCTATAAAAGTACTTAACAATTGAAAGTGACTTTGGTAGTCAGTAATGTGCAGAGACTGGAAGAGTTCAAAGGGCTCAAAAGAAGACAAAAAGGTGAGAGAAAGTATAAAATTTTAGTTAGATAGAAAGAATAAATTAAATATATCTATTGTACAACTTGGCAAGTATAGTTAATAACAATGTTTCATATACTTGAAAATTGCTAAAGGTAAATTTTAAGTGTTCTGACCACAAAAATAATAAGTATTTGGGGCAATGCATTTGTTAAATAGCTTCATGTAGCCATTCTACACTATTTACATATTTCTAAACATCATATTGTACATCATAAATATCTATTTATAGTTTTTATTTCTGCACTAAAATACATAAATAAATAAAAATATAATTGAGAAGGAGGAAGCATTTTTACGAATAAAACCAAGCACTTTTCCAATTGCAAGTCAAAGAGCAAAGAGCAAAAGCTCCTATTATAGGTGACTCTAAGCAGGGTTTAATTCTAGAGAGAGAAAATGAACTCCACAGGCACTGTAGAGTGTATAACAGATTGCAAAATGCTTGCCCTAGTCAGAAGATTGAACTGGTCTAAAAAGCAATTTCTTCTATGTATTTCCCTGGTAGCATCAGAAAAACACATTAGCACAGACTTCTTGAACTTCCAAGTTATTCAAAATACAAAAAAAAGTTTTGGTTGGCAAAATGTTTAACAAAGAGTACAAATATATCAATTTAGTGTGTTCAGGGTTTTTGTTTTTTGTTTTTTAACAGTATTTATGTCAGAAGAATAAGTTGTTGTTTACCAGTTAGGGAGTCTTGGTTATTTCTAAACAGATTAATTTTCTTCTAAATTTTTAAATTGTCTCTTCTTGTCAAAAAAAGACCACATCATTAACCTCAAAGAAATGCTAATAAACCGAACTAATTTAAAAGCTTTAGTAAGTTCAATTAATTGTTTTGTTAACAGTCTAATTTTCTCATGCTTTGTTAATGAGTATATTGTAAGTAATTTTGATAATCTCCAGTTCAGCAAACAAGTTTTGCATTGTAAAGCAAAAATTGTGTTGTCTTAATAATTACCAAAATCATTGGCCTGTTTGGTATTTGTGATAAATTGGATAATTACCTTTGTAAATTGCATCCAAGTTTCAGTGCTATAAGAGAAAGGTAATTTATTTTTCCATGTTATGTATATACACACACACACGCACACACACACACACACATATACACACACACATATATATATATACCTAACTTTAAATGTATACAACAAATCTCAAATCACCTTTTCATATAACAAAACTGCTATAGTGCACTTAATAATAGCTTCAGACATTTGTCTTACATTTTAGATGTCATTGAAATGGGCATAATAACAAGTTTATGTCAAATGAAAGATTATTATTCAAAAGACTTAGGCTTATAATATAAAATCTTATTTATTTCTTGCTCATTCTAGCATGGTATTAAACTCTGTGGGTCAAAACCCACATCATAAAAGTCAGGAAATTGCTATTTATGCAACATGCATTTGTGACAATGACCACATTTACAAGAATGCTCATCAGTCTTATAACACTACTCGAAATTCATGTTTTTTATTTGTCTTGAAAGACAAGTCCTCATTTCAGTGTAAAAGTTACCACCACATATTGATATATAAACACTACTTTATAGAACATAAGCTGCACTTTTGAAATGTAGACACACACAAAACCTCATGAGTTTTATGGAATTTGAATAAGTATATTTTAATAAATTAGAATCTTCTATAGCTGAAGTGTTCAACTTTATCCTCCTCACACATGAATTACAAATACAACTTTGCGAAGGTTAGTTACCTTATTTTGGCCACTACATGGAGAAATCCAGGTAATTGCTGTATAAAATACGTGACTGGAAGACAATGTATTCTAGTCACTGTTGACAATTTCACAAGGAAGACAAGATTCCTGCTATCTAGGATGTACTTACTACCTATTATTGAATATTTATGATGTGTGAGACACAGCACTAAGATTTTTCACATCTTGTCTCTAAAATTCTAAGAAAAGTCTTATGAAGTGAGCAATATTATTCCTATTTAAAATTGCCAATTAATAGACAAAGGATATGAATCCATGTCTGGTGACAAAGCCTTTGTTTTTTGCCACTATGCCATGCTGTAGTATCCTTAAACATGATCTAAATCAAAGAAATCTCCAAACAATAATAGCACATGGTGTTTAATTTGAAAAATATGGTCAATCACAAAGTAGATGCAATATGATGTGGCCAGTGTTTTATTCATTTCACAGGTGTTTGTGGCACTTTTTTAAAAGTATAAGTCCAGTGGAGCAAGGTTCTTGGATGGATCCAGAGAATTCTTGTTTTTATTTTTATATCGATTAGAATACACCTACATACTAGAACTAAGCAAAAAGCAAGGTCTTGTTTCATATATGCATCAGAAAACCATTGGTATAAGGTGAACCTATGGGTTCTGGAGCCTATATTGATGGATAGATGTTTTGTTAAGTGGGCATTGGTGTCCGTCCTCGGTTGCTTTGCAGATGATTTTGTTCTTACAAAGCTATAGTTCCAAATCTTTCCTATCTTATAGAGTATTTTGAGAAGCTGACACCTATCAATTCTTTCTCCAGGCAGGGTGATTTATAGATATGAAAAAACAGAGTTTTGCATAACATTTCATTTCAGGTAGTTCATAATCCTTCCAAATTCCATTTATGCCTTGACTATATAAAAATTAAGAACCCTTACTATAAAACCTCTTTTGTGCAAAGTATTATGTTTTCTTGGCAACGAGGAGGCTTGGGTCTGTTGGAAATAACAATATTTAACAATACACAAAATCTTTCCCTGTCAATTTCATTGGCATAAAATAACTTTATTTTCTGATATACTTTTATTTCAAGTTCTTATTATCATTACTATTTCTAAAAAGAATAGTTAATACAACATGAAGTTAAAACTGTTGTATAGACCCAAGAAATCTTTGGTTCAGGGACAGCTCCCAAGTCCCCTCCTTGTCCTGACACAGAATTCTCTCTCATTTTACCTGACACTACACTTACAGTGTCGACTCCTAATCTCAGCTAATTTTCTATGCATGGAAAAGAACAAAATATTCTTCCTTCATAAACATTTTGTAATCAACAACACATTATCTTTAATCAACAAAACCAGTTTTACTGTGTATTCATTTTGAATATAGGTAAATTTGACTAAAATGTTAGAAAGAAATACAAAATATTCAAAAACAAGATCAATTAACTATAATGAGTATTATGTTCAACCAACTGTCTTCTTAATGAGTTGTGGATGTGAGTCGTATCTAAAATTAAAGGGTTGAGGAATTCACAGGATGGAATGAAGAAGTGTGTAAGCACTTGATCACTATGTGTGAGACAAAGGATGCCCACAGCTGCTTTTCTTTTGTTCAAAAGCACAAACATGCCAATGAAATGCCACCATAGGGAGACTACAGGTAGCTGCAATCTATCTAGATATTAAAGGCCAAAAGCTAAGAAGAGCAGTTTTCCTCTAGAGATGACATAGGTTGATTGAGAAATGAAACTTTGGTGTGATAATGGTATACGTATTTTTTTGTTTTAGTTTTTGTTTTTTGTTTTCATGACCCCACTTGGATATATGGAGTCAGAAAGAGATAATCAAGGTGAAGAATGTAGCTATTTGGCAAATTTCAGTCTTGAGATGCTCATTTCAGCATTATGATTCAGACTATTTTTAAAAAGTTATGATTCCCTAATGTTCATAGAAATGTAAACTCACAACTTGCAGACATGTTTTCTTTAGAGTGTGCATATATATATATATATATATATATATATATATATATATATGAGTTGAATGCCCTTAAGTGGGCACGCACTCTCCAATGTATCACAGGTCCAAACCCTTCTTACCACTTTGTATTTTCTGCTTTACTCCTTTACCTTAATTGCCTGGGGCCTTGAAGATATTTCAGTCTAACATTCTGTGGCTAGAGAGGAATGATTATTTTGAATACCTGCAGCATATGAGGACTCATGCTTATTTTGTACCTAAAATAGTTCACCTAAATGTAAAATTATTAATGGCATATATAAAAATCAATTTGCTTGTAAAACTACTAAGTAATAATCTCTTTAGCCATCCCAAAGCCAAAACAAAGTAGTATAAGGTACACTGGTTTGAGAGTCAAATATAGTATATTTGTGTAGTGTGGGCAAAATAAAAATAAATAAATAAATAGAATCAAATATGTTTATTAATTTAGCAAAGTTTTTTTTCTAATGACAATATTCAAGCCTGATAAGGATATAGTAAAAATAGATACTCCCTGTTGCTAGGAATATAAACTGAAACAACCTTCCTCTAAAGCAATTTGTCAATATGAATTAAGAACAGAAAAAGGCTTATATGTTTGACATTTTAAATCCTATCAGAGGCCTATATTAAGAAAACATATTAGGCCATTCTTACATTGCTATAAAGAAATACCTGAAACTGGGTAATTTATTAAAAAATTTCTTCCACCAGATACTGTAAATCATCACTCTCAAGTTCAAAGTTCCACAGATGTCTAAAGTAGGGGCACAATACAGCCCGGTTCTTTGCTAAGGCATAACAAAACTCGCCATTGCTTCAGTTCCCAATAAGTTTCTCATTTCCACCTAAGACCTCATCAACCTGTACTTCACTGTCCATATCACTATGAGCATTTTGGTCACAACCATGCATCCAGTATCTAAGAAGTTCTAAATTTTACCTCATCTCTTTGTCTTCTTCTGAGTTCCCCAAACTCTTCCAACCTCTGCCTGTTACCCAGTTCCAAAGCTGATTCCACATTTTCAGGTATCTTCATAGCAATGCCCCATCCCTCAGCACCAATCTTCTGTATTAGGCTGTTCTTTCATTGCTATAAAGAAATGCCTGAGACTGGATAATTTATAAGGAAAAACATTTAACTGGCTCATGGTTCCTCAGACTGTTCAGGAAGAACAGCTCTGGCATCTGCTCAGCTTCTTGGGAGACCTCAGGAAACTTAGAATCATGGTGAAAAGCAAAGGTGGAGCAAGCATGTTACATGGCAAAAGTAGGAGCCATAGGGCAAAGTGGCAGGTGCTACACACTTTTGAACAACTAGGTCTCATGAGAACGAACTCACTATCGTGAGGACAGTACCAAGTGGGATGGTGCTAAACTTTTCAAGAGAAAGCTGCCCGCATGATCCAATCACCTCCCACCAGGCCCCAATTCTAACATTGGGGATTACAGTACAATCTGGGATTTGGGCACGGACACACATCCAAACTATATCAGGAAGTATATACACTTGATTTTGGTCAACATAATTAACAAATCTAAGATAATTATCAGAGATACCAAGATTGCTTTGGCAATACCATTAGAACACACTGTAAACAGCAAGCATATCCAATAAAAAGGAAGTGTTAAGGTAAATTATGGAAGATTTCAAAACTATTCAAATGTTTACAAAGAATTCACAGTGATTTGGAAGAAGAACTAGAAAATATCTTACAGTACGTATTGCGTGATTACAATAAACTAGGCATGTTACTATTGGCTTTAAATGCAATATTTTATTGGAGAATTTTTTACAATGGGGGATTTGGGGAAGACCACTATATACGGTCAATATGGTATAATTGCAGCAATATTAAACATTCATAGAAGAAAATGACAAAAAATAATATATGTGCAAATAAATGTACAAATATGACAGTGTGATTTTTTTTCTAGATTTCACTGTTGTTCGATATTTTTCTTAAAAATGTGTATAAAAATTTTTAATCAGAAAAATAATAAAAGGAAAAGTATAATCATAAAAATTTAGTGTCACACCAGAGAGAAGAAACCTGTTTGACTCTATTTCTCACCCTCTCATGCTTTTCTCCTTCATCCTTAATTTATGTCCAACTATATCTATGTAGCAGAACTGAAAAGGCCAACTGATCTGTCTTCACACAGAGACAATAAAATGGTTATTTTACGTATGTGATTTTTAAAATGCAATATAAAATGAATTAGTTAACAGGTTATGCATACAGATAACTATAAAAGACAAGTGAATGAATTCCTTTCTGAATGTTCCACCCACAAATTAATATAAATAAGCTAATATTAGAAATATGTAATTCAGTTATATTCATATTAGTAATAAACTATATATCTATGTATATTTAATATTAGGTATATGTGATTCCGTTATATTCATGTGAAAACGAGTTCCCAGACTAACTTCTGCTGGTTCCAAATTTACATGAAATAGCTCCTCCGATGCTCACTTAAATTTCAGTTAGCCCAGTTTACATTGTAATTTCTTTAGGCATAGTAAATTATATGTACATTTTGTTGTTTTTCTTGGGATCTAAGTTAAATATATACATATATATTTTACTGTGTATCTGATTATTGAATCTACTTAGACACATCTGTCATTAGGATCTAACAAGATTAAAAGCTGTGTTTTCTACAGGTTCATCTAAAGTGCCTCTTCTAATGTTCTAAAGAAGCATTAGACGCAAAACATTCTTCTCCAAAATTGTTATATCTAAGATTATTCATGGATTTTATTATGTAATAGATGTAAAATGTGTTCTATTTGTGTTCCCATTGAATGGTTGGTTACTTGCTATAAGTATATGTGAATTATTTCTATATCTATCAAGAAGATAGAGAAATTGTGGGTATTAAGGAAACCAAAGCAGATCCCCTACCTTTACTTGACAAAAAAGAATGTCTAGCGACTAACATCAGAACGATGATGGAATAGAAAGCTGTGGCCACTCCTTACCCCACAGACACATTAATTCAAGATAAATACACGGATTTGTTTCTTTTGTAAGAAATTCAGAAACTGGTTGACAAGTTCCTACACCATGGGTGAGTGCAAAACCAGCTACGTTGCAACCTATAGAAAATTTTGAAAGACCTTCTCACCACAATCCCCACCCCTGGCACAGTGCCACATGATCAGGAGGAAACATTCAGCTTCCAGCTTCTTCCTGAGTTGGACAACATATCAAACATCCCATCTATTCCAGGGGCTACCCAAGGGGCTATCATCCATCCCACTTGTCTTGGACTAGGCAGACCATAGATTCCTAGGACTACAGAGAACAAAGGCAATGGTTTGAAATAGTGTGAGAGTAGCCAGGCGCGGTGGCTCACACATGTAATCCCAGCATTTTGGGAGGCCGAGGCGGGCAGATGACCTGAGGTCAGGATTTCGAGACCAGCCTGGTCAACATGGTGAAACCCCATCTGTACTAAAAATATAAAAATTAGCCAGGCATGGTGGCAGGTGCCTGTAATCCCAGCTACTCAGGAAGCTGAAGCAGGAGAATCACTTGAACCCAGGAGGCGTAGGTTGCAGTGAGCCAAGATCATGCCATTGCACTCCAGCCTGGGTGATAAGAGTGAGACTTTGTCTCAAAATGAATGAATGAATGAATGAATGAATGAATGAATGAATGAATGAATGGAGTGTGAGGGCAACCACCACAGTTCCTCTCCTCAGTTCAGCACAGATTAAGCTCCCAGGTTATACCTGGGCAAGTAAAAAGTTAGACTACACATCCAATGTTCCAACTTCTTCAGGTGCTACCCAAGAAGACTAGTTTGTGTTGCCTGTCTTGGAGCACTCATGGGGCATCACGTATTCTAAATACCTTGGGATCACTAAGAACAAAGAAGGTGGTTTGAAGGAGCATGCAAGCAGTTGCCACAACCCCTGCCCACGGCCGAGAAAAAAAACAAGCAGGAAAAAAACTCCAGGTCCCAGTTTATCCCTGAGAAGGAAATGAGTAGTTCTGCACATCCAATATTCTAATTTCTCTGAATGTTAAACAAGGGATTGGTTCCTGTTTCACTTGTCTTAAAATACCAACAGGGTATGACATGCTGTATACACTAGCAGGCCCTTAAGAACGAAGTTGATTTGGACTAGTATAAGGTTTGGCAAGCCCACAGAAGCATTGGTTGCATTCACTGGTGAAGGTTTCTTCCTGTACGAAGCCAATTGTCAGACTGGGATAGGTAGTGTTTTTTTCTAATGCTTAAACACAGACACAAAGAGTTAGGAAAACTGAAGAAAAGGAAAGCAAGATTCGAACAAAGGAACAAGATAAAACTCCAGAACCTGACCCTGAAGAAACAGAGATATATGAATTACCTGACATCTATATACTAACAACAAACTATCTGAAAAATACATTAAGAAAATGATCCCATTTACAATGGCATAAATATGATAAAATACTTAGGGATAAATTTGACTAAGAAGGTGAGAGATTTGTACTCTGGAAACTATAAGACATTGATGAAATAAAATGAAAGAAGCCACAAATAGATGAAAAGATATTCCATGAACATGGATTGGAAGAATTATTATCATTAAAATGTTTGCACTACTCAAAATGATCTACAGATAAAATACAATATCAAAAATTTAATGACTTTTTCACAGATATTTTTAAAAACCCTACAATTCTTATGGCACCACAAAAGATGCCAGAAAGCCAAAGCAATATTAACAAGAAAAAACAATGCTGCAGGCACCACACTCCTTGATTTCAAACTATATTACAAAGTTATAGTAATCAAAATACTATGACAGTGCATTAAAACAGACATATAAACTAGTGGAATGGAATAGGGAGCCCAGAAATAAACCCACACCTGTGTCTTTGACTAATCTTTGCCAAGGGTACCACGAATACACAATGGTGAAAAGGTAGTCCCTTTAATGAATGGTGATGGGATAAATAGATATCCACATTCAGAAGAATAGAAGTAGATTACAACATATAAAAACCAACTCAAAATGAATTAAAGACTTAAATGTGAGATATGAAACCACAAAAAAATCCTAAAAGAGAAAATAGAGAAAAAACTTCTTGATATTGCTCTTGACAATTATTTTTTGCATCTATCAGGATGACTATTAAAAAAAGACAAGAGATAAATGTTGATGAGGGTGCAGGGAAAAGGGAACCCGTGGACACTGTTGATGAGAATCCAAAATAGCACAGCAACTGTGAAAAACAAAGTGGACATTACATAAAATCTGACAAATATGATTATTATATGATTCATCGATCCCACTTCAGGATATATATCCAGAATAATTGAAATCCGGATCTAAACTCCCATGTTTATTGCAGCACTATTTGCAATAGCCAAGATATGGAAACAACCTCAATGCCCCTTAATGGATGAACAGAAAAAGAAAATGTAGCTTCTACATATAATGGAACATTATTATTATTCCGTTTAAGAAAATAAGGAAATCGTGCAATATATGGCAACACAGATGAAACTCGAGAACATTTTGCTAAGTTAAATTCACTAGTCACAGAAAGACAAACACTGATTCCTCTTACATGAGGTTTCGAAAATGGTCAAACTCCTGGAAGCTGAGAGGAGGATGTTGGTTGCTAGGGGCTTGGAGAAGGGGACAACAGGAAGTTGCTTATCAATGGGTATAAAATTTCAATTATGCAAGATGAATAAGTTCTAGAGATCTGAACCTAACTATAGGTACAACATTGTACCTATGGTTAACAATACTGTATTGTACACTTGAAAGTCCACCAAAGGGTTAGATCTCATGTTGTATTCTTACCACAGTAAAATCAAGAATTTTAATAAAGTGAAGTCTATCATTTTCAAATATTTCCCCAATATCCTTGAAACTCTGCTTGAATATCTTTTTGTTTTCAATTTGCACAGCATACCTGTTTGCCTCTTGAAAATCATTGGATACGTGTAGGATTCTAGAGATTTAGCACTTTGGTACGCATTACTATCATACTGAGTATTACTAACACACAGTTAATGTATCTTCTTACTTAAGAGCACACTGCCCTCTCTGATATGTTCTTAAAAAAGAAGATACTATTAACTTTGTGTTTTTTACCAGGCTTAGTCTTAAAACACTGGACAAACATTAAGCAATATATATTCAAATCCATTAGTCTATGTTTTCTATATCCTCTCAATTCATATTTCTCCTGTCTTCATTTGTTTTGAAGTAAAACAAAAACAGTAAACAAGTTCATGTCAATGTAGTTTTCCCCACTGTCATACCCCTCTAGCAATGTTGTCTAGGGGAAAGCTGGCTAGAGTTTTGCAATATCTGACTTTGAAATACCATATTCTAGAATCTGGAGATCCCTTTACAATTCAAACATACATTCTTGTCCAGATATAATCAGGACCTGAAAGTCTGACTAAAACTAGTCACAGACACCCAAGACCTGGGGAACAAGATTCCAGATCATTGACTTACTTACTATCATGCAAAATAACATATTTGTGTTGGTATTATCAATGCATTCTCTCCTTGTAATTAAGCCAAACACAAAACAAATCTAAATTTTAAAAATACTATATTAATTCAACTCCAAAAACATCTGGTATTAATTTTAATTATTTTTGGCGCGTTGTTTCCAGTAGTAACCAAACACTGGAAATTAAATCATACTTAGGTTGTTTTCTGTGCTTTGAGTCAAAACAATATGAGCTAGATGAGCAAAATACTAAGTGATATCAGTTTAAAATAACCTGATATGTTCTTACAAATGGAACTAGAAATGTTGAAAGTCTGATAGCTAAGATTTTATATTTCTTGGCTATGAATAGACTTGACCAGTGTTGATATCTGAGACTCACCATTTTATATACAGTAGTTCTAATTTGTATATGTTTATTTGTATGCATGTGGTGAGATTAAAGTAGAAAATCAGTGTTTAAATGGTGGTAGGAGGCATTTCACTGTAACTAACTGTATTAGTCTGTTATTGCACTGCTATACAAAAATACCTGAAACTAGGTAATTTATAGACAAAAGAGGTTTAACTGGTTCACAGTTCTGCAGGCTGTATGGAGAGCATGGCCGAGGAGGCCTAGGGAAACTTACAATCCTGGCAGAAAGGAAAGGGAAAGCAGACATGACTTACGTGGAACAAGCAGGAGGAAGAGATAGAGAAGGGGGAGATAGTATACACTTTTAAACAATCAGATCTTGTGAGAACTCACTCTCTATTACAAGAACAAGGGGAAAATCCACTCCCATGATTCAGTCGCCTCCCACCAGGCCCGTCTTCCAACATTGGGCATTATTATTCCATATAAAATTTGTGTGGGGACACAGACCCAAACCATATCACTAACACTTCCTTGCCGCTATACCTACTTACTGTTGTCATCGGAATTATTAGTCAGTACCTGATCAGGAAAATAGAAACTACCTTAGATATTTCAAGACATGGAAATTCAATTCAGAGACTTGGTAACAAGTGTTGGAAAAACAGAACCACAAAGGGTTCTAGGTAATATTATTCCTTTTGTTTCTCTGGCATATACATATGATTGACTCCCCTAATTTAAGAATATTAGTGTGAGGTAGGCGAATATGTTTTTATAGTTGAAAAGACTCTACTGATTTTTAATTTTAATATGTAGGTATTAAGTATGACAGCCATCTATTATTAAGGAATAAACTGTAACAATTTTCTAATTAAAATAAACTTGAACAGTATTATTGATTTCCCAAGGCACTGGTCATTGCCTAGCAGCAAAACTGACAGAAGAAGATTGCTGGATATAATATTAGACACCATTTATCAAATAAAAGAAAAGCTCACGTAACCTTTGGTCTCTCTGCTCTCACTCGATGAGGGTCATTTATTGGAAAGTGGTCACTTTACAGTAGATAGTAAGATGGGCAATAGGCCTGAACATTTTGATACGTTATTTCTGAGCTTTAATTTTGGTGAAGTGCTTTCCTGACTGACCCTATAAAAGTTATTTTAAATCTAGACATGAAGGTAGATCAGGATGTTGAAGAGATTATTTTTAATCAAAGTCTAAAGTTATTTACTGGTGTATGTGTACCACATTTTCTTTATCCAGTCCACCATTAATGGCCATCTAGGTTGATTCCACATTTTTGTGATAGTGAAAAGTGCTGCAATGAACAAACGCATGCATGTATCTACTATGCAGCCATAAAAAGGAATAAAATCCCGTCCTTTGCGGCAACATGGATGCAACTGGAGGCCATTATCCTAACCCAATTAAAGCAGGAACAGGAAACCAAATACTGCGTGTTCTCCTTTATAAGTGGGAGTTAAATATTGAGTACACACGGACACAAAGAGGGAAACAGTAGACACTAGCTATTACTTGAGGATAGAGACTGTGAGAAGGGTGAGGATCAAAAAACTACCTATTGGATACTATGCTCAGTACCTGGATGATAAAATCATTTGTACAAGAAAACCCCACGACACACAATTTACCCATGTAACAAACCTGCACATGTAGCACCTGAACTTAAAATTGTAGTTAGGAGAAAAAAAATTAAATGATATTCATAGCTAGCTTTAAAATATAAAAATAAGGTTATTTCTCTCTTGTCAGTCCTCCTACTTGCAAATACTCCAGATAAAAATACGTGTCTAAGGAGAGAATTTGATTTCTGATATTTTTTTATTTGTAAATTATATATATTAGACCAAAATACAGTTTAAAATAGAGGTTTGTTCTCAATTATTTTACAAATAGCTGAATGAATGTCTACGAAAACTTTGCTAAAGGCATGAATTTGATCTCTTGCTGAGCAACAGCCTCAAGGTTTAGGGATGTCTTATTATAGGGGCTGTAAACTCTAGTGCCTTCAGCAGTAAAGCAGGTAAACAGAACTAATGAAGCTATTAGCATGATCTTGTGTTTTCATACATAAGTGCAAATCTACCAATGTTCATGAGAAGTTAAAAATCCAAATATATATGTAAAATCTCCTGACTTTTAAATGCTGGCAAAAATGTAAAGTATTTTTTAGATTCTGTGGAATAAATAAAATATATTTGGTGATTTCAGTTTGGCCCACAAGGTTGCAAACTGTTTAAAATGTGGATGTAATAGGGATGCAGTTAATATATTTACAATTCAGGTTCACAACTGGCTTTGCCAAGATGCCATTATTGTGAGCTGGCAGCAAGTCTATTGCATTGCATGGAACAAAAACTTACTATATATCAGATATTGTGCTAAGTGTTTCACATGCATTATCTTATTTAATACATTATTCCTGGTAGTTAGTTATTTTTGTTCATGTTTTAAATATGAAGAAACTTTAAGATTTTTCAACTTGCCCAAGTTTAAGCAATAATAAAGGAGTAGAAAAAATGAGTCAAAGTGGGCCTGACTGGTTCCAAAGCCCATCTTCTAAAGACTCTATCATTCTAACTTTGTAGGAGTCACAAGAGCATAGTACACACAAACTTTACACACCAGAATAACAGAATTCTTAGTTGGTCATAAGAAAGAGGAATGGTGAGAAAATTATTGCGAGAATCATGGGAGAAAACTAAATAGAAGCATGATTACAACATCTATACTCTTGATCCTTTGTCCCTCGATCCTTCTCTCTCATTTATCAGAGATCCAGAGGTCTTATCAGTTTTTACCCCATCCCTGTATTTTCAGCTTCTTCTTCTGTGCTGCCCATTTGCCTACTCTTTCTTTTTAAATAATGGTAACTCCTTGGATTCAATGTCCTCTCCCACCTACTGCTCCATCTCCTGCCCTTCATAGCCTAACTTGTAGAAGGAGTTTTCTGCACTCTTTGTTGCCATTTTTACCTCTTGAACAATATTTCACCAACTCATTTGACGTCTGTTCCCAATATTCTACTAAAACTTATCATACTACCTTCACCAATGATAGTCATATCATTATACTCAGTTCAGTTGGCCTGGTCTTGGCCTCTAAACATTTGACAGTATTTACAATGTTGTTCTTAAAGCATTCTTTGCTCTTGGATTCTAGTAAATCGCACTCTCCTGAATTTCCTCTTATCTTTTTATCTGTTTATTTTAATGTCCTTTGCCAGTTCATCCTCTTCTGTTATATCTGACACATTATTGTTAAAATTACTCAAGACTGTATGTTAAGCCCTATTTTCCTCTCGTGCTCACAACTATTCCTTAGCTACCTTATCTACTCCTATAGCTTTGTATACCATCTATTTGCTGATGTATCTCAATTTTACATCTTAGACTTAGAAATCTACCCTAATTAGTACATACAACTGCATATCTTACATTCCTACTTGGAAAACTCACGTGAATCTCAAATAGAATAATTAAAATTCAACTGTTCATCTCTGTCTTATTTTCCCCAGTAAACTTCCCCATCTATGGAAATGTCACCATTATACAGCTAGATTTCTTGAATCAGAAAACTAAAAGTCATTTCTGATAACCTGATAAGACCTTCTATTCTCATACTCTTGCCATCAAGTTAATCAACTAAGTCTTGCTGATTTATTTCCAAATTACTTCTTAACATTTTTTAATTATCTTATTCTACACTAACAGCAGTCTAGGCTAAGCTAATACCACTCCTCACATACTGTAACAGGCCTGAACTGGTATCCCTGTATCCATACCCTTTTTTTGGCATATGCTGCTGCCAACATGTTTTGAAGGTTGATACGTTCAGCCTCATAAAGATCACAGATGCCTTCATGACTCCTGTCATTCACCAGTGAGATATCAAAATATAGTTGACAAAGATCACATTAGAAAAGCCAATTGAAATTACACTTCTTTCCTAATCTGTCACCTTGTTAATAAGAAGGCACAGAACACCAACTCACCAAGCAGGGGAGGCCAAGCAGTGTACATTTGCGGATCTCTGCATTGGAGTCAAGGACCTGAAGTATCGCTCTGCCAGGACTCTATTTTCTTGATCTTGGAAACCTGAAGGGGTCCAGGGGAGACACAAGCAATAAAATTAAGATGTTAGGATAATGAAATTTTAATTCCTCGGGATTTGGGAGACTGCATTTCAGCAGGTAAGAGACTCCATAGTTGAGAGTGATAGTTGAGCATGACATAACCTGCAGCAATAGAAAAGACAATGATGGCAGTGGTGAAACTGCATCACATAGCATAGAAGTCTTCTTGCAGTTTCCTTAGTATAACTTCCTAAGTTAAATAAATTTCCGGGTCAATGGTATGGGTATTTTTAAGGCTTCTGTTAGTATTCTTAAAATTTCATTCAAAACATTCTACTATTAATTTATACTCTCACTAGTAGCATAAAAATAGTTCACTTCACTAAGGATATTTTAAATTGAGCAATTGAATAAGAATAAATTCCTACCTTTCATTTATACTTATGGATGCATTGACTATACCTTTTAATGTCCTGATGCTTTAAAAGATATTGTTCTTATTTTTTGTTTAGCTACATTCCAACAGCCATTTTCATATAAATAAAGTAATAGACAAATAAATGTTATCATTTTCTGAATGCTCACAATATGCCATGTACTGTTCTAAAGTCCTTTATGATTATTAACTTTTTTAATCCTCAGAAAGAGCCTGCGAAAACAGAAATTAAGCTATTTGCCCACCATCCCCTAGATAATAACTGGGAAATCAAAGATATCAACCTGGACTCTAAATTCAATGTTATGGAGCTATAACAGTTTATCTCTTTGAATGATAAAACATTTAATTGTATCAATTGGGAACTGAATCAATATTCTAATATGTACTAATATACTAGTTTTGAAAATGTGGACGTTTTATACAAATTAAATCAGCTTAATATTAAATGACCACATTGACTAATATCAATAAAATACTGAACATTCACAATATTTCTCAATAAATAAATTAATCCACAATTCTATCATATAATTTCTAAGACATTTTTTAAGACTTAACTTTTTTCCTGTGGCCACTATGTATACCATTTATTAATTCTAAATTATTTCTAGTATGATATTCATATGGACAACTATTTGGGTGTAATTATAATGGAAAAAAGCAAACAATCTCATCAATATTACTACACACTGCAAAGATTTCTTTTTGACAATAATTTAAAATTATATCCAATTAATAGGATAAGGGTGCCCATTTTTACCACTTCTATTCAAAATAACACTGGAAGTTCTAACCAGAGCCATTAGACAAGAGAAAGAAATAAAAACATCTAAATTAGAAAGAAAAAAGTCAAATCATTCTTGTTTGCTGATGACATGATCTTATACTAAGAAAAACCTAACAACTCCACCAAAATACTCTTAGAACAAATGAACAAATTCAGTAAAGCTTCAGGATACAAAATCAACATAGAAACATTGGTAACATTTATATATGCTAAAAGTGATCAATCTGAAACAAAAATAAAAAGCAATCCCACTTAAAATAGCCTCAAACAAAATTAAATGCTGGTAATAGACTTAACTGAATAAGTGCAAGGTCTCTATAACAAAAACTAAAAAAACCCTGATGGACAAAATTTAAGAGAACAGAAAAAATGGTAAGATATCCTATGCTTGTGTGTTTAATATTGTAAAATTGGCTATCCTACGCAAGGTAATCTACAGGTTCAATGCAGTCTCTTTCAAAATACCAATGACATTCTTCACAGAAATAGAAAATGCAATTGTAAAATTAATATGGAACCAAAGAAGACCCCAAATAGCCAAAGAAGTATTGAGTAAAAAACCAAAGCTGAAGACATCACTCTACCTGATTTCCAATTATATGACAAAGCCACAGTAACCAAAAGAGTTGGCATTATGTCTGGCAAAAAACAAACTTGTAGAGCAACAGAAAAGAATAAATAACCCAGAAATAAATCCATACACTTAAACAGCCAACTCATTTTCAGCATAGGTGCTAAGAACATACATTGGAGAAAGACAGTCTCTTTAATAAATGGTGACGGGAAAACTGGATATCCACACACAGAAGAATGAAACCAGGTCCCCATCCTTTACCATAGACAAATATCAACTCAAAATGGATTAAAGACTTAAATGTAAGACCTGAAACTATGAAAATATTAAAATAAAACATTGGGGAAATGTAACAGAACATTACTCTCATCAAAGATTTGTTGAGTAATACCTCAAAGGCCCAGGCAACAGATGCAAAAATGAGCACATGAGACAGGTTACATCAAGCTAAAAAGCTTCTGCACAGCAAAGGAGACATCAACAAAGTGAAGTGACAAACAACAACATGGGAGAAAGTATTTGAAAACTATCCATCTGAAAAGGGACAAAAATCAGAATATATAAGGAACTCAAACAACTCAATAACAAAAACACAATAATCCAATTTTATAATCCACAAATGATTACAATAGACACTTATCCAAAGATGGCATACAAATAAACAACAGATCTATTTTAAAAACACTGAGCATCACTAATCATCAGGAAAATTCAAACCAAAACCACAATGAGATGTCATTTCACCCCAACTAAAATGGCTATTATCAAAAAGACAAAGGATAACAAATGCTAATGAGGGTGCAAAAAAAGGGGAACATTTGTCCACTGTTGGTGGAAATGTAGAATAACACAGCCATTGTGATAAACAATATTAAGTGTCCTCAGAAAACCAAAAATAGAACTACCACATGATCGAGTGATCTCACTCGTAGGTATATATCCAAAAAGAAAAGAAATCAGCATATTGAAGAGATATCTGCACTTTCATGTTTATTGAAGCACTACTCACCATAACCAAGATACTGAACCAACCTAAGTGTTCGTTAACAAATAAATAGATAAAAATATCGTATATATTCATCATAAAATATTATTCGACCATAAAAAAGAATGAAATACTTTCATTTGCAACAACACGGATGAAACTGGAAATCATTATGTTAAGTGCAATATGGTCAGACATAGAAAGACAAATATTGCATATTTTCTTATATATGTGGGATGGTCAGACATAGAAAGACAAATATTGCATATTTTCTTATATATGTGGGAGCTAAAAGAGTGGATGTCATGGAGGTAAAGAGCAGAACAGTGGTTACTAGAGGAGGGAAGGGAATGGGGGAGTGGTGGATAAAGAGAAATTGGTTAACAGGTACAAAAATACATTTAGATAGAAGGAATAAGTTCTAATATTGAATAGTACAATAAGGAAATTATAGTTAACAATAATGTATATTTCAAACTAGCTAGAAGAGAATTGTAGTGTTCCATATGTAAAGTAAAAAGTTCAGGATGATAGACATTCCAAATATTATGATTTTTTATTGTTCAAAGTTGAACCAGGATTTTATTTACTTTTTTATGTATTGCTTTATGTGGAACTGTGCTTTTATTTTTCTTTTTTATATTTTATTTTTTATTTCAATGGCTTTAGGGGTACAAATGGTTTTTGGTTACACGGATGAGTTGTGTAGTGGTGAAATCTAAGATTTTCATATACCCATCACCGGGGTAGTGTACACTGCACCCAATAGGTAGTCGTTAATCCCTCACCTCCCTCTTGTCCTCACCACTTGTGAATCTTCAATGTCCATTATACCACTCTGTATGCCTTTGTGTTCCCACAGCTTAGTAGCTTAGCTCCCACTTATAAGTGAGAACATGTGTGATTTAATTTTCAATGGCTGAGTTATTTCACTTAGAATAATGGCCTCCAAGTTGCTGCAAAATACATTATTTCATTCTTTTCTACGGCTGAGTAGTATTCCGTGGTATACACACACACACACACACACACACACACACACACACATGCACACAGACACACACACATATTTCACATTTTCTTTATCTACTCATTGGTCGATGAGCACTTAGGTTGATTCCATATCTTTGCAATTGTGAATTTTGCTGCAATAAACATATGCATGCAGGTGTCTTTTTGATATAATGACTTCTTTACTTTTGAATAGATACCCGGTGGTTGGATTGCTGAATTGAATGGTAGATTTACTTTTAGTTCTTTGAGAAATGTCCTTACTATTTTCTATAGAGGTAATACTAATTTACATTCCCCATGGCAGTGTATAAGCATTCCTTTTTCACCACATCCATGCCAATATCTATTGGGTTTTTGGCTTTTTAATAATGGCCATACTGACTGGGGTAAAATGGTATTTCATTGTGGCTTTAATTTGCATTTCCATGATGATAGTGATGTTAATCTTTTTTAATATGTTCATTGATCATTTGCATATCTTCTTTTGAGAAATGTCTATTCATGTCCTTTGCCCTCTTTATAATGAAGGTATTTGTCTTGTTCTTGCTTATTTGTTTGAGCTCCTTACAGATTCTGTATATTAGCCTTTGGTCAGATGCATAATTTGCAAATATTTTCTGTAGTTTATCTGTTTACTCTGATGATTATTTGTTTTGCTGTGCAGAAGCTTTAATTAGTTTAATTAGGTCTCATTTATTTATTTTTGTTTTACTTGCATCTGCTTTTGGGGTCTTGCTCTTAAATTATTTGCCTAGGCTAATGTCCAGAAAAGTTTTCCTAGGTTTTCTTCTAGAATATTTATGGTTTCAGGTCTTAGATTTAGGTCTTTAATCCATCTTGAATTAATTTTTGTATATGGTGAGAGACAGAGATCCGGTTTCATTCTTCTACATGTGGCTATCCAATTTTTCCAGCACCACTTATTGAATGGAGTGTTCTTTCCCCAGTTTGTGTTTTTGTATACTTTGTCAAAATATCAGTTGGTTGTGGGTGTGCAGCTTTATTTCTAGGTTCTCTATTCTGCTCCATTTGCCTATGTATCTATGTTTATACCAGTACCACGGTGTTTTGGTCACTATAGCCTTATGGTACAATTTGAAGTTGGTCAATTACCTTGATTTGATCATTACACATTGTATATCAAAATGTCACATGAACCCCTAAAATATGAGTATTACATATCAATTTTTAAAATTCTATATAATTTCAAGTATTGTTGTCCTCATATTGCTAATATATAATAGAGTTTCTTGGTTTTAAACTGAAAATTGTGACAACTAGCACATCTATAATGCTTTTTCCATATAGTATTTTACTATTCTCCGTAACAGCACCATGACGTAAAAATGTTATTACCCTAATAATCACAGAAAAGAATAAGACTTTCCTTAGGTTACTCCATTAATGAAATGTTAGATCTTGGATTTAAACCCAGTCTTTTAAATTCTAAGCCCCTTCCTCCACAAATAATTCTTTTCCTCTAGGTTTAAGGAGGCTAAAAAAAAAAAAAAAAAAAAGATCAAATGTGAAACAAAACTGCTAATCGATCAATCAGTCAATTAAGTTTCAGACACCAGTTAATTCTCAGATGGCCTCATACATAGTGACACAGTAGATTATAAAATTTTTACATGAAGACCCACGGTGTAGAGAAACTTTTTTCTCCTCAGTCTGTTTTTATTTTAAAACAGGCATTTCATCTTAGCCATTTCTTTGTTTTGTCTTCAGTTTTATACCTTTGACTTTTGGGCACCACATATTGAAGAACCTTTATTGCACTGGGCCAAAGCTCCTAGTGTAGCATTTTCAAACCAACAGACCATTGCAACTTGATATTTGTTTCTGATTCTGTGGTCAAAGAATGACATTGAACGTTTAAAACACTTTCTTTGCGTGATTGTTATTGATAATCTGTAGTTCCATAAGTGACTGCCTGAAGATTGCCTAGATATAAATAATTTTAGAACTGAACAAGTCCTTAGAGGTCATCTACTGCTTTATATTTGCAGCATTATTCCTCATATCTAATATTGTATTTGAAACTAGTATTTGATTTTGTCGTTTTTATTTTATCTGAACTGGTATTTCAGGAAAATTCTGGGAATGTTCTATTTTATCAAACATACGAGAACTATATGACAAACTTCAGGATAATGGTTATAGAGAAACGCATTCCTGTAAATTGAATTTTAGCTATATTTTAAGAATATACATTAAATTACATTTTGTTAACTGACATAAAAATACATAAACCCTTTTATGAAACGCATTATGTTTTAGAATATACACACAAAGTAGGACAGTACTTATAGGAGACCTAGAAATTATCTATTCCAAGAATTCTCATTCTTTTTGCCTCAGTATACTTGAAGAGCGTGACTGTTAAAATAGTTACTCTCAAAAACAATTCTTTATTTTGGTAGAAGGATCTCAGAATTCATGATTCTGAGAAGGAATGCTATTTGGGTATGCATTTTGAAAAATTCTCCAAGGTACTTTGGATATTTCCCTCTGAGATATCATGCCAGTTACCATATAATATCACTGATTTAGTCAAACTTGCTTATTTACTGAAGAGAAAACTGAGGAAAATACTTAATGTCAAACAGCTATTTGCTGAAAAGCAGAGACTTGCGGCTTTTTTCCCAAAATACCATATTTAAACTCCCTATTGCGGATGTTTTTATCTCACAATAGCCATTTTCTATCCTACCCAACCCTGTACACTCCTTAGTAACAAAGCCCTAATTTTGGTCAGGCTCTGGACAGCCAGGTGCTTTAATAAGGAGGCGGTGCCTTCTCCACATCCCAGGAGACGAATATTGATAAGTTTAAGTGAATCACGGTAATTTCATCTTCTTTCGATATTCATTGGCAAAGTCATAGCCAATGAGCCACAAAGAAAATTCCACCCAGGTACCTTTGAGAAAGCTGTTCTCATTCTAAATAATGGTAATAAGGATGTACCCTAGAACTTAAAGCATAAATAAATAAATAAATAAATAAATAGATAGATAGATAGATAAAGGTAATAAGGAAATGTGAGGACAATGTGATATTTGCAACTGCAGTAGCTATTCTGTAATGCTAAAGAGTCAAGCCTAAAGGCAAAAGTCAATATGCTAAATAATTGAATGCCATGGAAAGACAGAGAGAGAGAAAGAGAGAGAGAGAGAGAGATAGAGAGAGAGAGTCTGCGATTCTGCATTGTAACAGGGTGCAGGAAGAAAATATTCAGGGTTTAAAATTAATTAATAGGCTGGGCGCAGTGGCTCACGGCTGTAATCCCAGCACTTTGGGAGGCTGAGGCGGGTGATCACGAGGTCAGGAGATCGAGACCATCCTGGCTAACACGGTGAAACCCCGTCTCTACTAAAAAATACAAATAAATAAATAAATAAATAAATAAATAAATAAAATTAGCCAGGCGTTGTGACAGGCGCCTATAGTCCCAGCTACTTGGGAGGTTGAGGCAGGAGAATGGCGTGAACCCGGGAGGTGGAGCTTTCAGTGAGCTGAGATCGCGCCACTGCCCTCCAGCCTGGGCGACAGATGGAGCCTCTGCCTCAAAAAAAATTAATAATAATAATTAATTAATTAAGATATTATAACAGCATGAATTCTTTCTGAAGGATTATCGACACTCTAAGTAATAGCCCCATTAAAATGATTTTAATGGTAACAGCAAAAATAACATTTGCAAAGAGAACTGAAAGGTTATATTTTAGGTTTAGGAGTGCTGATTAACATTACTAAATGAAGTAAAATAGATCTCTACTGAATTGATAATTTTATGTTTATTGGCATTTTAATACTCTTAGATTCATCTGAATTGCCTTGTACTGCTATACATCTGTACCATAGTATCTGGCTGAAACAGCTTTCAAAATAGTCTGTATGATGCCTCTGCCTTTTGTCTTGTTAGTCCAATGTTTCTGCAAGTATGCATTTCTGTAATTTGAGATATGTGAAACCCTTTTGCCTTTTCTGTTCTTCTCAGTTGTACTTGAATTTTCTGAGCCCACAGGGGAAACATCTGAGAAAAAAATTATAGAATATTTTGAAATCATTGAGTTTCAGGGAAAACTCATGAATCATTCAGTCCAGCATATTTAGAGCTCCCAAATCTTCTTTTTTAAAAAATGGATGTGACCTCTTCTAATTTATAAGGCATATTGTGCAGAAGAGGCTGCAAAAAATGAGCAAGGCTACATTTGGGTATAGGCTGAATATATATCTAAACAGTGTGAAGTCTAAACAGAGATGTGCCGGAAAGAGCTCCTAACACTCTTAATATTTCTCTTATTGCCTATCATAAAACCTATAATTTCTCGTTTATAAAATTATTCTTTTTGGATGTAAAGCCTTGTAGTCCATAAAAATTATCTCTTTTTTAAATTGAAAAGTAGACCGAGAGCAGTGATTCACATCTATAATTCCAATGTTTTGGAAGGCTGAAGTGGGAGTATCAATTGATCCCAGAAGTGCAAGACTAGCAGGGAAAGAGAGCAAGCCCCTGTCTCTACCTAAAATGTATTAAATTATCCAAGGACCGTGGAACACTTCTGTAGCCCCAGCTACTCTGGAAGCTGAGATAGGAGAATACCTTGAGCCCAGAAGTTCAAGGCAGCAACAATCTATGTTCATGCCACTGCTCTCCAGCCTGGGTGACAAAGGAATATTCTGTCTGTAAAAATAAATAAATACAATTGAAAAGTGTCAATTAACAACATAGATATTAGTTGATCACTAGATCAGTTTGAGAAAAAATTGGGATCTGGAAGCAAGGGGATTTGGGCAGAAATGCCAGGGACATAATAAGAGGGGAAAGAATAGGATTTCAAGACAAACTTCACCTACTCTTTGCTCAAAACTGAAAAAAAAAGTGACCACTGGCCACAGAAGCTAAAGAAGTCACTGCAAAAAATGTATTATTTCTCTTGATCAGCAAGCATTTCCCAGCCAGTTCCCCCAGATAAGGGCTTCTCAAATTTTAGTGTGCCTAAAAATTAACTATACATCTTGTTATGAAAGCTAATGTTCTGTTTTGTTCTTGTCCCCACGTAATCATATGTCAAGGTTACGTTAGCATAAAAAATTCTAACTATACACATGGGAGATCTGGAATAGGCCCAGGAATCTATTAATAAGGAGTTCCTCACTCAGTTATGATGCAACTCGGCTCCAGCAACTTTCAGTCTAGAGTCAATCACCTGATAGGTCCTGAAATAGCTTACAATCTAGAATGGGGAGAGAAGATAGAGTATATAATTTAACATAAGTCAGAGTGTAACCAGGGTTATGGAGATGAAGGGGGAAATATACAGTTTTGAAGATCAGGAAAGTTAGGTGGAAAAATAACTTTTGAGTAATGCATTACTTAAAAAATAGATAAGATATAAAAAATGCAGCCAATGTCAGAAAAGTATAAAGTTGGGAACTGTTTTCCTTTTCTTTTTTTTTTTAAATTATACTTTAAATTCTAGGGTACATGTGCACAATGTGCAGTTTTGTTACATAGGTATACATGTGCCATGTTGGTTTGCTGTGCCTGTTAACTCGTCATTTACATGAGGTATTCCTCTTAATGCTATCCTTCCCCCGTCCCCCACACCATGACAGGTCCTGGTGTGTGATGTTCCCCACCCTGTGTCCAAGTGTCCTTGTTGTTCAATTCTCACCTATGAGTGAGAGCATGTGGTGTTTGGTTTTCTGTCCTTGTGACAGTTTGCTCAGAATGATGGTTTCCAGCTTCATCCATCTCCCTGCAAAGGACATGAACTCATCCTTTTTTATGGATGCATAGTATTCCATGGTGTATATGTGCTACATTTTCTTAATCCAGTCTATCACTGATGGACATTTGGGTTGGTTCCAAGTCTTTGCTCTTGTGAATAGTGCCACAATAAGCATAGGTGTATGTGTGTCTTTATAGTAGCATGATTTATAATATTTTGGGTGTATACCCAGTAATGGGATTGCTGGTTCAAACGGTATTTCTAGCTCTAGATCCTTGAGGAATCGCCACACTATTTTTCACAATGGTTGAACTGGTTTACACTCCCACCAATAGTGTAAAAGTGTGCCTATTTCTCCACATCCTCTCCAGCACCTGTTGTTCCTGACGTTTTAATGATTGCCATTCTAACTGGTGTGAGATAGTATCTCATTGTGGTTTTGATTTGCATTTCTCTGATGGCTAGTGATAATGAGCATTTTTTCGTGTGTCTGTGGCTGCATAAATTTCTTTTGAGAAGGGTCTGTTCATATCTTTTGCCCTCTTTTTGATGGGATTGTTTTGTTTGTTTTTTTTTCTTGTAAATTTGTTTAAGTTCTTTGTAGATTCTGGATATTAGCCCTTTGTCAGATAGGTAGATTGTAAAAATTTTTTCCCATTCTGTAGGTTGTCTGTTCACTCTGATGGTAGTTTCTTTTGCTGTGCAGAAGCTCTTTAGTTTAATTAGATACCATTTGTCTATTTTGGCTTTTGTTACCATTGCTTTGCTGTTTTAGTCATGAAGTCCTTGCCCATGCCTATGTCCTGAATGGTATTGCCTAGGTTTTCTTCTAGGGTTTTTATGGTTTTAGGTCTAACATTTAAGTATTTAATCCATCTTGAATTAATTTTTATATAAGGTGTAAGTAAGGGATCCAGTTTGAGCTTTCTACATATGACTAGCCAGTTTTCCCAGCACCATTTATTAAATAGGGAATCCTTTCCCCATTTTTTGCTTTTGTCAGGTTTGTCAAAGATCTGACGGTTATAGACATGTGGTATTATTTCTGAGGGCTCTGTTCTGTTCCTTTGGTCTATATGTCTGTTTTGGTACCAGTACCATGCTGTTTTGGTTACTGTAGCCTTGTAGTAGAGCTGGAAGTCAGGTAGTGTGATGCCTCCAGCTTTGTTGTTTTGGCTTAGGATTGTCTTTGCAATGTGGACTCTTTTTTGGTTCCACATGAACTATAAAGTAGTTTTTTTCCAAATCTGTGAAGAAAGTCATTGGTAGCTTGATGGGGATGGCATTGAATGCATAAATTACCTTGGGCAGTATGGCCATTTTCATGATATTGATTCTTCCTATCCATAAACATGGAATATTCTTCCATTTGTTTGTGTCCTCTTTTATTTCATTGAGCAGTGGTTTGTAGTTCTCCTTGAAGAGATCCTTCACATCCCTTGTAAGTTGGATTCCTAGGGATTTTATTCTCTTTGTAGCAATTGTGAATGGGAGTTCACTCATGATTTGGCTCTCTGTTTGTCTGTTATTGGTATATAGGAATGCTTGTGATTTTTTGCACATTCATTTTGTATCCTGAGACTTTGCTGAAGTTGCTTATCAGCTTCAGGAGATTTTGGACTGAGACAGTGGGGTTTTCTAAATATACAATCATGTCATCTGCAAACAGGGACAATTTGACTTCCTCTTTTCTTAATCGAATACCCTTTATTTCTTTTTCTTGCCTGATTGCCCTGCCCAGAACTTCCAACATTATGTTGAATAGGAGTGGTGAGAGAGGGCATCCCTGTCTTGTGCCAGTTTTCAAAGGCAATACTTCCAGTTTTTGCCCATTCAGTATGATATTGGCTGTGGGTTTGTCATCAATAGCTCTTACTATTTTGAGATATGGTCCATCAATACTTAGTTTATTGAAAGTTTTTAGCATGAAGGCCTTTTCTGCATCTATTGAGATAATCATATTGTTTTTGTCGATGATTCTGTTTATGTGATGGATTATGTTAATTGATTTGCATATGTTGAACCAGCCTTGCATCCCAGGGATGAAGCCGACTTGATCATGGTGGGTAAGCTTTTTGATGCGCTGCTGAATTCAATTTGTCAGTATTTTATTGAGGATTTTTGCATCGATGTTCATCAGGGATATTGGTGTAAAATTCTATTTTTTTGTTGTGTCTCTGCCAGGCTTTGGTATCAGGATTATGCTGGCCTCATAAAATGAGTTAGGGAGGAGTCTCTCTTTTTCTATTGATTGGAATAGTTTTAGAAGGAATGGTACCAGCTCCTCTTTGTATCTCTGGTAGAATTTTGCTGTGAATCTGTCTGGTCCTGGACTTTTTTTTGGTTGGTAGGCTATTAATTATTGCCTCAATTTCAGAGTCTGTTATTGGTCTATTCAGAGATTCCGTTTCTTCCTGGTTTAGTCTTGGGAGGGTGTATGTGTCCAGGAATTTATCAATTTCTTCTAGATTTTCTAGTTTATTTGCATAGAGGTGTGTATAGTATTCTCTGATGGTAGTTTGTATTTCTGTGGGATCGGTGGTGATATCCCTTTATCATTTTTTATTGTGTCTGTTTGATTCTCTCTCTTTTCTACTTTACTAGTCTTGCTAGCAGTCTATCAATTTTGTTGATGTTTCCAAAAATCCAGCTCCTGGATTCATTGATTTTTTGAAGGATTTTTTGTGTCTCTATTTCCTTCAGTTCTGCTCTGATCTTAGTTATTTCTTGCCTTCTGCTAGCTTTTGAACTTGT
This sequence comes from Macaca nemestrina, assembly GCF_043159975.1. Classification (NCBI taxonomy): domain Eukaryota; kingdom Metazoa; phylum Chordata; class Mammalia; order Primates; family Cercopithecidae; genus Macaca; species Macaca nemestrina. Next base: position 60,695,310 of record NC_092145.1, read on the forward strand.
TTGCTCTTGCTTTTCTAGTTCTTTTAATTGTGATGTTAGGGTGCTGATTTTAGATCTTTCCTGCTTTCTCTTGTGGGCATTTAGTGCTATAAATTTCCCTCTACACACTGCTTTAAATGTGTCCAGCAACTGTTTTTCCAGGTTTTATTATATATCCTTGTGTCTGGCTATCCAGGGTCCTGATGCTCTCTCCTGATGTCAGAACCACATAAGCCTGTCCTTACTTTGAATTTTTCCATTTTCTGTCCCTTCTCTCACTCATAAAATCTTACCTCATCTCACCCCCCTTCAGGAATGGGTCAGTTGAATATCTAATTTGATAAAGTAACTGATGATAATAGAATGTTGTCTTTAAAAATATTTTCAGTGCATTTGCTTATATAAATGACTAACATGGACATCATAGCAAGCTGGAGATAGGATGGGAAATGCTTTTGGTCAAAGTAATCATCAGTGTCTCTTAATTCATGTTGAAGTTAATGGTCTTACAAAAATATTCACTGTGAACTGAAGTGATCAATATTGTTCAGCAAGAAGCAAACAAATTTACAAGAAAAAACAAATGACCCCATTAAAAAGTGGGCAAAGGACATGAACAGACACTCCTCAAAAGAAGACATTCATGAGATCAACAAACATGAAAAATGCTCAACATCACTGATCATTAGAGACATGCAAATCAAAACCACAATGAGTTATCATCTCACACCAGTTAGAATGGCGATTATTAAAAAGTCAAGAAACAACAGATGCTGGTGAGACTGTGGAGAAATAGAAACGCTTTTACACTGTTGGTGGGAATGTAAATTAGATCAACCATTGTGGAAGACAGTGTGGCAATTCCTCAAAGGCCTAGAACCAGAAATACCATTTGACCCAGCAATCCCACTACTGGGTATATCCCCAAAGGATTATAAATCATTCTATTATAAAGATACATGCATGTATATGGTCACTGCAGCACTATTCACACTAGCAAAGATGTGGAATCAACCCAAACACCCATCATTTATTGACTGGATAAGGAAAATGTCCTACATATACACCATGGAATACTATGCATCCATAAAAAGGAATGTGATCATGTCTTTTGCAGGTCATGGATGGAGCTGGAAGGCATTATCCCCAGCAAGCTAACACAGGAATAGAAAACCAGACACCTCATGTTCTCACTTATAAGTGGGAGCTGAACAATGCAAACACATGGATATAGGGAGGGGAACAACACATACTGGGGTCTGTTGGGATTGGCGGTGGGAGGGAGAGCATCAGGATAAATAGCTAATGCGTGCTGGCCTCATCAACATGAAGAAAAACGTTAAATACGCCGAAAGTCAGTAGCTCTTCTTGGATGTATTAGAGAATTTAGGTCACTGGGCAAGTCAGTGCTCCAAATTTGGAAATACAGATGAATACAGAGAATAACAGATTACCAGAGCAAAAACTCAGAAGTAGAAGCCTACCACTGGAACCAGAGTATGAACACTTAAAATGTAATTGACAAATTGCTGGAGGCTCAGTCTTGACACATTTGAGATTTAAAAATTGCAGTGAGTCCCAGTTTTAGTGGTAGCCCTTACACGTTCCTGAATTTTACCTCTAGGATCCCCACCAGGTCACTGGGGAGAGTGTACAATGAAGAAAAATTCCCTTCTGCCAATACAGAGAAAGAAAAAATGCCATTTAAAAATATGCCTAGAGCATTCTGCTCTCCAAAAAAAAAAAAAAAAGAAAGAAAGAAAAAAAAGAAAAAAAAATGCCCTCGAGGAAAACTATTTAACCAGAATCTGACCACATTGAGTTTATCAAGAGCATGACGAAACTGGAGGCAAAAATTACCTGACTTCAGTCATCTTTTAAGCTCAATCACACATGGCAATCAGTACGAAGTCTCTGTCCATCCATCAACAACTCCAGTCACTTCTAGCCTTCATATTTCAACTTGCGGGGAGGGCAGAAAGTAAGAAACAGCAGCCTGAGTGTAGCCGTGAAAAAACATGGCCCCGTCTGTATTACCTGCTCATAGGTTTATGGCAGCCATCTACTCTGACAGGTCCTGAAGCACCAGTACTGCCTCACTCTCATAAGCCCAAAGAGGACTGTCTCTCTCCATCCTATTGGAAGGAACAATTCCCGGTATACAACATGGAAGTGAGGGTCATAAAAGCAGAGCACACTGGAAATTATAGTTTTTCTATATACTGGATATAGTCAAAGAAAAATGACATAGTGCCTATGATAGAAACTGTTCTCCTCACAAGAAAAAAAAAGCAAACAAGCAAAAAAAAATCTGCACAGTGATGATAAAATAGTCCTTTCTTATGTTCAATGAAGCCATGCTTTCTGATAGCCTACTACTCTGTCACTTACTAGTTATGTGACCTTGAGCAAGTTATTTAGGCTTCTGAGCCTCCGTAGGGTTATATTAATAGTGAGAAAAATATATTAAAATGCCTTGTGTAGAATTTGGTACTTATTAGTTGTCCAATGCATCCCAATCCATATTATTTCCCTTCTTGTGACATATTGACCATATTTGCAGCATCTTTATGTACACAGTATATGCTAGAACTACATTCCTGGAACTGTCATCTAATATTCCTACCGTGAGGAATCTAGTTAAGGAAAAATCAAATTTTAGAAACTATTAATTCATATAGGTGCTTCCTGAAACATTATTCAGAGTAGTGAAAATATAAGCAATTTAAGTGTATAAAAATAGACAAATATGATGAAATATTATAAGACCATTAAAATTACAATTATGGAATGTTTTTGGTAGCATGTGAAAATGCTAAATTTAAAATATGTGTTTGTGCATATAGTTAACGATAAGGTATTGCACACATAAAAATTTAAGAGATTAGATCTCATGTTAAGTATTCTTATCAGAAATAACAACAACAAAGGGAAACAAGGAAGCTTTTTGAATCGATGTATATGTTTATTACCTTGATTGAGGTGATGATAACTTGAGTGTACACATAAGTCCAAAGTGTATACATTAATTATGAAGCATTTGCTATATACTAATTATACCTAAACAAAACTTGAAAAATACATTAAACACTTGAATGAAAAGTAAATTAACTTTAAAAATGTTATGGGTAAAGTAAGATAAACAGCTTATATAAGTAAAAAACTAGGCCGGGCGCGGTGGCTCAAGCCTGTAATCCCAGCACTTTGGGAGGCCGAGGCGGGCGGATCACAAGGTCAGGAGATCGAGACCACAGTGAAACCCCGTCTCTACTAAAAATACAAAAAATTAGCCGGGCGCGGTGGCGGGCGCCTGTAGTCCCAGCTACTCAGGAGGCTGAGGCAGGAGAATGGCGGGAACCCGGGAGGCGGAGCTTGCAGTGAGCCGAGATTGCGCCACTGCACTCCAGCCTGGGCGACAGAGCGAGACTCCGTCTCAAAAAAAAAAAAAAAAAAAAAAAAAAAAAAAAATAAGTAAAAAACTATATTGCAACCAACTGGAAAAAAATAGTAAAATGTTAATATTTGTTTTGAGTGGTAGGAGGCAGTCACTGTATTTAGGTGAAATTCTCTTCTGTGATGTTCACATTTTTGAAAAAGTAAATATATATATATATACACACACACATATACACAATTTTTGTAATGCAATTTTTATTAAAATAAATATATGAGTGCAACCACTATATTTCTCATGTAGTATGACTTTTCCTGAGTGTTACTCTAGACAGCTGTATTAGTGGGGTAGGGCTGCCATAGGCAAGTACCATTAACTGTGTAACTTAAACAACAGTAATTTACTTTTTCACAGTCTTGCAGCCTAGTGGTCTGAATGCTGATGTTGGCAAGGTTGGTTTCTTCTGATACCTTTCTCCTTGGCTTGTAAGCATCCATCTTCTCCCTGTGTCTTTGCACGGTCTTCTCTCTGTACACAAACATGTCTGTGTCCTAATGTCCTCTTTTTCTAAGGACACCAGTCATACTGGAGCAGGGTCCACCATAGTGACTGTATTTTAAATTAATTTTCTCTTTAAAGATCCTCTCTTCAAATGCAGTCACATGCTGAGTTACTGGAATTCAGGACTTCAACTTATAAATCTTGGAGGACACAATTCAGCCCATAACTCTCCACCTTCTGAACCCCCAAATGAATGTCCATCTCACATGCAAAATATATATACCCCTTCTAAACAGCCCAAAACAAAAGTATTAACCCATTTCAGAATCAATGTAAGGCCAAAATCTCATCTAAATATCTAAATCAGGAATGGGTGAGACTTAAAGTATGATTCATTCTGAGGGAAAATTTCTCTCCAGCTGTAAACCTGGGAAACGAGACAAATTATCTGTGTTCAAAATGCAATTGTGAGACAGTTATACAATAATTATTCTCATTCCAATAAGGTGGAATTGTAAATAACAATGGAGTCGTGGGCCCCAAGTAAGTCCAAAACCTATCAGGGCAAATTCCATTCGATTTTAAGGTTCAAGAATAATCCTCTTTGACTTGATGATCTGTTCTCTAGGCCCATCTGTGTGGCCCTGCCTTCCAGGTTCACCATGGCAGCAGCCCCATGCCCTGAATCTGTGCTCTCTATACCAGTCATGCTAACCTCTGAACTACCTTCAAGATTATCTTTCCCCTTTCTTGAAGGATAATTTATGTTCACAGTTAGATATCTCTACTGACGATCTTGTAGAATCACAGAAGTCCAACAACCTTCCTTCATTTAATCTCATCTCTGTTCTGTTCAATACAAGTTAGCAGAATTTCTGCTGGTATAAAATTTTCAAAAATATTATTGATCTCACATGCAATTCACTAGAGTCCATGCTTTCAGACAAAAAGATCCTCCACAGATCTTTCTAGATAATCAGATCTTGGCTTCTACTGAGATAGCTGATTAACCCCGCAAGACACACTCATAATCTTTTTAGCAAATGACTGTTTAGCCACAACCTTGTTCTCTCCAGAATATGCGTTCTCATTTTTTAAAATATAGGATAGGCTGACAACTTTGGAAATCTTCACATTCTATTTTGTGTTTGTGTTTAACAGTTCATATATATATAAATGAAATATGTAATATTTCATATTTCATTTATATTTATATATTATATATTTCATTATACATATTCATTCATATATATATATATATATAATGAAATATTATTCAGCCCTAAAAAAGAATGACATCTTGCCATTTGCCATAACATGGATGAGACTGGAGGACATTATCCTAAGTGAAATAAACCAGACACACACAAAAAATACTGCATTATCTCACTTATATGTGAAATCTAAAATAAAATCAAATATACACAGATAGAGAACAGTGGTTACTAGGGGCAAGGGAAGAGGAACTGGGGAATGTAAGTGAGAAGATACAAAGTAGCAGATATGTAGGATGTAAAAAATCTAGAGATCTAATGTACAACATGAGAACTGTAGATAATAAAATTGTAATATATTTGGAGTTCTTTCTAAATGAGTAGATTTTTAGCTGCTGTAGCCACAGAAACACACACAATAAATAAGTACCTTGGTGAGTTGGTTGGTGTGTTCATTTGATTCACCATAGTAACCTTTTAACTCTCCCTATATATCCCATAACATTGTGTCGTATGCCTTAAATATGCACAACAAAATAATTTTGAAAAATATAAACGCTTACTAATTTTTAAAAAATTCTTCAGTTGATGGCTCTTCTCTCACATTTTACCATAAGCAGAAAGGAGAAACCAGAGTGCATCTTAAACACTTTGCTTAGAAATCTCCTCAGCTAAATATCCAAATTTATTGCTTATAAGTTCTACTTTCCACAAAATGCTAGAGCACAATTTGGCAAAGATCTTTGCCACTGTATGACAAGGATCACCTTTCCTCTAGTTTCCAGTCATATGTTACAAATTTTCATCTGAGATGTCACCAGAAGCAGCTTTAATGTTCATATAACCATTATTTTCATGATGATATATGTATTCTCTAACATAATAAAATCTTTCTCTATACCTCTTCTGTTTTCTTTTTGATTCTTCACCAGAATCACCTTTAACATCCATATTTTTTAACATCTTCAAAACAATCTAGGCTTTTTCTAACATGCACTTACAAACTCTTCCAACCTTTACTCATTATGTGCCTCCAAAGCCAAATCCATATTTTTATTTATTAGTTGCAGTAGCACCCTGTTTTCCAATATCAAAATTTGTATTAGTTTGATAGAGCAGCCATAAAAATTCCACAGATAGGGTGACTTATATAACAGATTTTTTTTTTTTTCTTTTCGTAGTCCTGGAGCCTAGAAATCCAGAACTATGTGTTTGCAGAGCTAGCTTCCTCTGAGGCCTCTCTTCTTGGGCTTGTACGTGGCTGTCCTCTCCCTGGGTCTTTACATGGTCTTCCCTCTGTACAAATACACTTCTGTGTCCTAATTGCTTCCTCTTATAAGGACTCCAGCCGTATTGAATTAGGGCCTATCTTTGTTATCTCATTTTAAATTAATTACCACTTGAAAGAGTCTCTCTCCAAATGCGGTCACATTCTGAAGTACTGAGGGTTAGGACTTTAACACATAAATTTGGGGAAACACAAGTTAGCTCATAACTGCGGTCCTTGCTCGATTATTATCACTTACCTGACCCGAATACCTACTTCATAAAAAATTAATGGTCATCAACAAAATAGAGATAACATCATTTAGTCAACTAATTTGCTTTTTTATTCCCTCTGCTGTGTAGTACCTTTGTGACCTTAGTCAAGAAAAACACATTTTTTTTTTTTTTTGAGACAGACTCCCGCACTTTGGCCCAGGCTGGAGTGTAGTGGTGCCATCTTGGCTCACTGCAAGCTCTGCCTCCTGGGTTCATGCTATTCTCCTGCCTCAGCCTCCCGAGTAGCTGGGACTACAGGGACCCGCCACCTCGCCCGGCTAGGTTTTTGTATTTTTTAGTAGAGACGGGGTTTCACCGTGTTAGCCAGGATGGTCTCGATCTCCTGACCTTGTGATCCACCCTCCTTGGACTCCCAAAGTGCTGGGATTACAGGCGTGAGCCACCATGCCTGGCCAAGAAAAACACTCTTATCCTCAGTTTCCTGACTTGCAAAATAAGGATGATAATATCTGTCTTATAGAAATTTTGAGCACATTAAATGATATACTACATGTAAAGAACCTATTGTAGTGTCCGATCGAAGTAAATATTAAACAAACATGAATTCCTTTTTCTTTTCCTCCTATTAGTGAGAATTGCTTCAATATCGTCATCTCCACTATGGAATGTATCCACATTCATCCTTTTTCCATGCCTCTGGTTTTTAAGAAAATCCTCTACTCATGTTCTCAGTTCCACTAACTCCAGCCTTTTTTGGTAGTTGATATCATGAAGATAAATCTGAATATTTGATATTACAGGTCTGTATCTCACTTAGCTGTGTGACCTTGGGACTTTCAGCTAATTGTTCTGAACTCAGTTTCTAATTTGTAGAATAAGGATAATAATACATGCCTCATAGGATTGTTGTGCTTGGTACAGGTGCCAAGCATCAGTAAATATTTCTTGAGTGAATACTGATGATAACAAATACCATTTATCGAACATTTACTATATGCCAGGCAGTGAACTAAGTATTTTTCATATCTTATTTGATTGAATTTTCACAAAAACCATATCAAGGGTATCAATAAATTCCCCCTATTTTGCTTAAGCTAACGCAACATGGTCTTCTTTATTTTTTTTATTTATTTATTTATTTTTGAGACGGAGTCTCGCTCTGTCGCCCACTAATATAGTAGTTGAGTCTATTTTTTAACATTCTGACAGGAATATAATTTGCAACACAATGTCCACCAAGGACAGTATACTATTTCTTGATATATATTTCATTTCTATTTTTAATCCAATGCCATAAAATATTTTTTGTAAAAATGAAGAGCACTATTATTTATGTACAACCCAAAACCCACAGTGTGTAGCGCTGATATAATGCCATCATTTGTGACAAGAGAAGAAGAAACAGCCTGAAATGACAGAAGATCTACATCAAAAGATTGAAAGTTAGAAAAAATACCAAAGGACTAAACCACACCTTATTCTTTCTGAAATGAGTTATATTCATCTATGCACACACACACATTTGTTGATGACCATTAATTTTTATGAAGTAGGAATTCGGGTCAGGTAAGTGATAATAATCTAGCAAGGGCTGAAGTTATGAGCTAACTTGTGTTTCCCCAAATTTATATGTTAAAGTCCTAACTCTCAGTACTTCAGAATGTGAATGCATTTGGAGAGAGAATCTTTTAAGCGCACACACACACGTAAAAGGTCTTTTTTCATTCTTGTTAGAAGTTTTAATTTTTCCTGCATTTTTTACAGCTTCTAATTTTTTCTTTTAAAATATTCTAATTTATCATCCTGCTGTGGCCCATTCCTAATAATGAATACATAGTGTCAAAACAGTAGGCCATATTGAAAGAAGCAATCTCTCATCCTAAATAAGAAGAAGTATAACTCACATTACTGTGTGATTGTTCTGAAGACATTTGCATTGTCTGTGGTGCCCTGTTAGCTTAAACACAAAACTGCTACTGTGGATATTGTATACCACTCAAATGATATTTTGTTCATAGATCTTACTCCTTCTCATTGCTCTGCATAGCGTAAATATTTAAGGACTAAAGCTGATCACAGAAACGTTTTAGGGAAAGCCAGTTTGTCATCTTTATTCTTCCTCTATCCTCTCTTTGAGCTCATCTTAATTCCCTCAATAGCACATTTCCTCTATAGTCACTAATTTCTTTTTACCTCTTAAATACGTTTCATATATTCTCCCTTCACTGACAGTGTCATCCATACTCCAACCACAATGATATTTCTAAAACTTAAAGCAGGTCGGGTGCGGTGGCTCACACCTGTAATCCCAGCACTTTGGGAGGCCGAGGCAGGTGGATCACAAGGTCAAGCGATGGAGACCATCCTGACTAACACGGTGAAACCCCATCTTTACTAAAAATACAAAAAACCAGCCAGTCATGGTGGTGGGGGCCTGTAGTCCCAGCTACTTGGGAGGCTGAGGCAAGAGAATGGCATGAACCCAGGAGGCGGAGCTTGCAGTGAGCCAAGATGGCACGACTGCACTCCAGCCTGGGTGACAGTGCAAGATTCTGTCTCAAAAAAAAAGAAAGATGTAAAGCATACCCCATTTAAAACCCACTAAACACCTCTCACTATTGTCTTCAGGATAAAGATCAAATTTTTCAGTTGGCAAGCAACATTCTCCATGTTCTGACTCTCTCTTCCCTTTCCTTTGTCTTATCAAATGCTCACAAGAACTCTGCCTCAGAGCTGTGAACCTGCCGGAATGCTCTATTTCTGATGTCAAAATGTCTTGCCCCTTCATTTACTTCTAGCCTTTGCTCAAATATCTCTTGCCAGGCCCCAGGATCTGGATTACAGTGAGGGAAATGAGGTGCCAAGGGCACAAAATTTAAGGAGGAATTTGCTCCCAGACTTGTGAAAGTGCAATGTTGGCTACTGAGAATTAGTGCCCTCTTACATTTTGTGTTCTGATGACTTTCCTTGCCCCACCCTAGCCCCAGCCTCCCTGGTATCTACCATATAATATTGTAACCACACCCTGACACATCCTCTCCCCCTCCTCTGGTTTACTTCTCTATAGCATTTGTCACCATTCGACGTATTTACTTACATATTTGTTACTTTTGTCTCTGTCCCTAAAACAGTGCAAGCTCTATGAGGACAGGAATTATCTTAAGTTTTGTTCACTGCTGTATATCTAGAGCCTAGAATAGTACCTAGAATATAGTAGGTACTCGATAAAGATTTGTTGAATGAAGAATGTACAAATCTACTTGAAATTTCTAGAACCCCCACACTCTCTGCATGACTTTGCATATGCTATTCTCTCTGCTAGGAATACCCTCCCTACCTAAGTATGCCATATTAACTCCTACCTACTCTTATGAATTAAGATTTGCTTTCTTCAGAAGCCTTCCTTAACATCTTTTACACTTTATTAATTGTCCCTCTTTTGCAAAAATTCTCATATTATCACACTATATTATGGTTGTGTTTCTTATCTATAGTCTCAACTAAACTGTGAATTTCTTGAATGCCATGAATCCCTGACTGTGTAGGCTTGGTATAATATAAAGTGCTTTGAAGACACTGAGGCATGAGCTAGAATCCTGATTTAGCCACTTGCTCACAGGACAAATCACTTAATCTCAGTGAGCATGTCTCCTCATCTAAAACGTGAGGATGGTAATGTATATTTTATATGGGGAACGTGAAGATAAAATAAGGATCTGTACATAAAGGGCTTAGCATTTTGCCCAACACATTGCATGCACTCAAAAAATGATAGATGTTATTATCTCTATCGCCCCTCCACAAGCAATTAACAGAACTCTAGTTAAACAGTAGGTGCTGAGCACATGTTTGAATAAATGAATACATGCTTCACCCTGCCTGTCCATGTCCTCACAATTTTTTGATACTCTGAGCTTCCCTCTCCAGGTTGTTCTAGAGTCAGTTCATACCAGCTTACAAGAACTGATTTGTATACGTTTCTTTTCAATTCCATGTTCAATAGTATCTCACTGGTAGAACGAAATCAGCCATGATAGACATATTTACACAATAGAATTCATCAAATAATGCAAATCAAGTCTTCCTTCTCCCTCTCCAAAATCAGTTTATCAGCACACCATTATCCCACTCCTGACTTATATATAGAAATAAAATAATGAATGAGGAAGAGAACAGAGGTGATTACGACAGGTGTTTATATAACCTGTGGAAGATAGGTGGACTTTTGATGTCCTTTAAATCATAAGAGCCCCTTGTGTGAAAAATGTAATCTTTCTATTATTAGAATACATTTTCAAGAAAAATATATTTTAATTTAAAAAGATAGTGATTTGTGCTGGTCATATTAACTATATGGAGTCAGGAAAAAAGTAAGTTTGTTAAAGATAAATCAACAGGTTGTGTTGAGTATAACCTCTCTCTAGGAGGTTACCTATGTGATCTAGAGCTGGAGGTAGAGAAGTAATATGTTATTTGGGTCTCGAGTACTCCATCTATTAAATAGGAATATGCAGTAGTCCAGACATGCTTTTTTTTAAAGCCTCTCTGGCAGCATAGTATAATGAAAAGTACCTTGGACCTATAGGTAAGAAGACATCACTCCTTATTCTTACTTGCTAGTAAAGTGTTATATAACTTGCTAGTCAGGTGTTGAGACAGATCACAAATAAAATGGAATATTTATGTTTTGTGTTCTTGATGAGACTACTTTGAGCATCAAATGCAATGATATAGTGGAATGTTTTTGGTAAACCTTAGCATGCTGTTGAAGGTTTTAGCATGCTATTTAAATTATTAACATGGTTATGATGTTTTGACTGCTTGCATGATCTTTGATTGATTATACAACAAGATTGTTTGCCAAATGGATTTCCCACCTCACTAAGGATAAGGATGGTAAAAATTGGTATTGACTACTGAAGATTTTCAACAATTATTGACATCATAAAAATTAACTATACTCAACTCTTGCCAATTTGCTTTTGTAATCATAGTGACTAACTGAAATCTCAGGATCTCTCCTTTTTGCTGCTGGTTGAGAGTAACCATTCTTCTATCATGATGTCTCCAATACCCCCTCAAAATGGTAATTCTGAAAAAAGAAGGGTAAAGGCGTTACTTTTTGCAAGAAAGCCACAGTCCTCCCTCATATTGTCATATTGTAATTTTTCTTCTTCTTTTTCTTTTTTTTTTTTTGAGACGGAGTCTCACTCTGTCCCCAAACTGGAGTACAGTGGTGCGATCTTGACTCACTGCAACCTCCATCTCTCAAGTTCAGGCAATTCTCCTGCCTTAGCCTCCTAAGTAGCTGGGACTACAGGCACACACCACCACCCCCAGCTAAGTTTTGTATTTTCAGTAGAGACATGGTTTCACCATGTTGGCCAGGATGGTCTCGATCTCTTAACCTGGTGATCCACCCACCTCGGCCTCCCAAAGTCCTGGGATTACAGGCGTGAGCCACCACACCCGACCTCATATTGTAATTTTTCTAGCAGCACTTATTGCAAGTTTCTTCAGATTTTGAAAAACACATTGACTTTTTGGAGAACTAATCATGAGTCCCATTTGTCTTTATTGTATAAATGTAGACCCTCCCTTCTCAGTTTGCCAACATCTAAAACAAGCACCAGTGATTTAGTACAGCCATACAAACATTGAATCAGAGTTAAGGGAAGGAGTATAGTTGATGCTTTAGTCTAAAGAGAAAAAGGATGAGCCACAGACCCAGCAGCAACAAAAGGACATTCTGATCTAGGTTTTATATTACCTGGGAGCCTGACTTCTGGTTCAATTCCCAGTTCTGTTAGTGGCACAACACACTGCCTTGGGCAAATCACTTAACCTCCTTGTGTGCCTGACTGTCTGTGAAAAGAATGAAGCACAGACGTAGCTTAATGTTTATGTATCACTTTGGGCTCCTGGAAGCATAATGCCATTGTGTATTGGTAGTAGATATAAGAAAACATACTTTTAAAATTTTAGCTGCGATTGCGTAGATTCGCATTGTTCACGAGAGCATCAGACTTGAAGATTTGTACACAGTTACATGTCTTACCCTTCTAATGGCAAACGGTCAAATTGATAGCATGCTGCCCAGGCTAAATAAGTCGCCTGCTTTGCTTCAAGGATACTGACATTTGCCTTCTGTCAGTATTTCTTTCAATAGCATGAAAGAGTCTCATCTAATTATGCACAGAAAATGTCTAAAAGTCCTTCCAGGGTCCTGATACAGCATAAATAGACTTACCCATCGTCAGGCTGAACTAATCTGTCTGATGCTAGCCACTATAGAACATAATAAATATTAGGTATTTAGGAACATACATCAATAGTCAATAAAAATATCTGTCATTTATTGAATGACTACAGTATACCAGCTCTTTATATAGTTTATTTTATAATCCTCACAACTACTCCGCAAAGTTAGTATTAGCTTCATTTACAGGTGAAATCCCTAAAGCTCGGAGAGGTAAAGAAACCTGATTGAGGCCAAATTACTACTAAATAACAGACTGGAATCCATATTCAAATGCAACCCTATTAGACTGCAAAACCCACATTCCTAGCCAGTATACTCTACTACTTCCTTTTCTAAGTTCTTCCCAGTTGAGGATGGATTCCATCTCTTGATATCTCAAAGCACTCTTAAATTACTTATGCAAAGTGGATGTGGTACTTGAGATATCCTGTCTAACCTTTTAATAGGCATGTTTCTGATGTTGTTCTAGTAGGAGTAACACCAGAATTTTGGTCTAAGCTACTTTGATATGTGAGGACATCATAGTAGGACCCATAGCCAAGTCTTGATCGAATAGTGAATTTGGAGAGAATTCTTTCCTCTTTACTTTGAACAAGTTTTATTCAACTGAAATACTGTAATGATATACAGAAAAATATATTCCCCAGAACTCCCTTCATGAAAAGGGCTAGTGTTTGTTCAGAAACAATTCATTGACACATCTAGTTAGGGTATAACTTTAGACAAAGTTGTAAGTTATATAAGTTGTTCACTGTAAGGACACCTGGGAGACGGAGCAAATGAAGGCTGGAATCTAATTTACACTTGGCTTATCATACTGTGCATTCTGATGCAGGGCTACTGTAGCCTGCAGAAAGAAATGAATTTGGCTTTGCACAAAGAAACAATCCTGCACTCTCAAGGTTATATCCACCAAGAGAGAACATGCTTTTCTAATGTATGCAGGGATGCTCTATAGGTTAGAAAAAGGATATCTCCTTTAATCTGGTTACCTTTTTATTCATCATTCTTTGTATTTTTAAAAAGTCTTATAGCTATTGCAGGCATTTGGCTAAATAACTTATAATATTGTCACATTTGTTTTTACGACAACTTATGATTCTCTCCATTTTACAGTAATATGCTCTAAGCAAAACAATCCTAAGTGGCAGAATCTGTATTTGAACACAACTTTGACTCCAAAGACAATGCTCTTAACTTTAAGGCTTTACTGCCACCCTAACATTATAACATTGTTTGTTGTCCATACAGTAAATATCTCTAAGTATTCATAAAATAAAAGATGAAAATATACAACCATATCACCGAGTTATTTTATAAACTTTGGAGTATATAGTTAATTTTCTGATTTGCATATTTGCTAATTGTTACTGAACCAGTCTTATTTTGACCCTATCATGAACCAAGTCACCAAATAAAATTTTCTTTATCCTTGGTATAAGATCATTTCTGTTCAGATTTTCCTTAAAACCTTAATATTAAACACACCAAAATGTATAAGTCAAAATGCTTCTGGGAGAGGGAGTGGAGCAAGATGGCGGAATAGAAGACTGCACTGATCATTCCCTCCACAAGGACACAAATTTAACAACTATCTACACACACACACACACACACACACACAATCTTCAATAGGACCAAAAATCAGGGTAGCACTCACAGTACCTGGTTTTAACTTCACTGAAAGAGGCACTGAAGAGGTAGCAAAAACAGTATTGAATTGCTGATGCCACTCCTCCCACATCCACCGGCACTGGCAGCATAGTGCTGAGAACTTTTCCATGCTCTAGGGAGAGGGTGAACCAGCAATTGTGACGTATTGCACATAGGGCTGCCCTTTTATGGAAGAAACCGAAACCAGACTATACTCAGCTGGCACCTGACCATGGAAGGAGTAATGAAGCCAGTTCTAGGCAAAAGGGAATCACCAATCCCAGTGGCTGGAACATGAGTTCCTGCAAATCTCACCACCACAGACTGAAGTGTCCTAGAACCCAAAATAAACTTGAAAGGCAGTCAAGGCCACAAGGACTGCAACACCTAGGCAAGTCCCAGGGCTGAATTCAGCCCAGAAACAGTGGACTAAGGAGATGTGCAATCTTAGATACCAACCGGGGTGGCTAAGGGAGTGCTGGCATCATCCCTCCCTTAACCCCAGGCTGCACAACTCATCTCTCCAAAGGAAGCCTCCTGCCTTCACTTGAGGAGAGGAAATGGAAGAGTGGGAAGGACTTCGTCTTGCATCTTGGGTACCAGCTCAGCCACAGCAGGATAGGGAACAAGTGAGAGTCATGTGGCCCCTTTTTCAAGCCCTGGCTCTCGGACATTTCTAGATATGCCAGGGCCAGAAGGGAATCCTCTGTCTTGAAGGGAAAGACCTAGTCCTGGCAGGATTTATCACCTGCTGACTGAAGAGCCCCTGAGTCCTTATAAACCAGCAGTGAAACCAAGTATTATGTTGAGGCCCAGGAGTGAGACACTGAGACTTATTGGCTTCGGGTGAGACACAGCACATTCCCAACTATGGGTGCTATGGAATGAGACTCCTTCTGCTTGAGAAAAGTGGAGGAAAAAGGAAAGGGGACTTTGTCTTGCACCTTAAGTATCAGCTTGGCCACAAGGGAATAGAGCTAAAAGCAGACTCTTGGGGTCCCTAATTTTAGGATATGACTCTTGGATGGCATTTCTGGACCTGCTGCAGGACAGGAGGGGAGCCCACTGCCTTGAAGGGTGAGTCCCAGGCCAGCAGCATTCAACACAAGCTGACTGAAGAGCCCTTGGGCCTTAAGGAAACATTGGTGGTAGTCTGGCAGTATTCCTTGTGAGCCTGAGGTAGCAGTGGCCATGAGGTGAGGCTCCTCTGTGTTTGGAAAGGGGAGGGAAGAGTGGAAAGATCTGCTTCTTGTGATTTGTCAGTTCAGCCACAGTAAATAGAACAGGTAGATTGTTAAGGTTTTCGACTCTAGCCTCTGGCACCAAGATGCCACCTCTGGATCCATCCAAGGCCTGGGGGAACTTGCCACCCTGAAGGAAAAGATAGAGTCCTGAATGGCATTGCAACCTGCTGATTGTAGAGTCCGAGGGCTTTGAGCAAAAATAGGCAATAGCCAGGCAGTGGTTACAGCAGGCCTTTGGTGAGACCCGGCGCTGTTTTGGCGTAAAGTCTGACTCAGTGCAGTTCTAGCTGTGGTGGCCACAGTGGTTCTTGTGTCCCTTCACGCACAGCTACAGGTGGCACAGAACGAACAGACTCAATTTTCTTGGGAGAAATAAGTGAAGAGAACACAAGTCTCTGCCTGGTAGTTCAGAGAATTCTTCTGAATCTTGGCCAAGACCATCAAGTATGTATGTGTCTTCAAGGATGACTGTTACTGGGCTTGGGGTCCCCTCAAAACACAAACAGCCTAAATTTCAATACCCAAGTCCTTTAGAATACCTAGAAAGCCTTCCCAAGAAGGACAGGTGAAAACAAGCCTAAACTGTAAAGATTGCAATACCTAATTCTTCAATGCCCAGACAAAAATGAACATCTAAATGTATCAAGATGAGTGCTGTGCGTGGTGGCTCACGTCTGTAATCCAAACAGTTTGGGAGGCCAAGGTGAGCTAATCACCTGAGGTCAGGGGCTCAATGACAGCCTGGGCAACATGGTGAAACCCTGTCTCTACTAAAAATACAAAAAGTAGCCAGGCATAGCGGTGCATGCCTGTGATCCCAGCTACTCAGGAGGCTAAGGTACAGGGAAATAAACAGATCTCCCAGACAGAATTCAACAAATAAATATCAGTCTGCCCTATAGGCCAAATGGATCTAATATATATTTAGGGAACATTTCAGCCAATGGCTGAAGAAAACACATTCTATTCCTCAACCATGGATCATTCTCAAGCATAGGTCATATGTTAGGTAAAAAAATCAAGTCTTAAAATATTCAGAAACATTGAAACAGTATCAAGCATCTTTTCTGATGACAATGGAATAAAACTAAGAATCAATAAAAAGAGAAATTCTGGAACTACACAAAAGTGGAAATTAAACAATGCTTCTGAAAGACCAGTGAAGAAATTAAGAAGAAAACTGAAAAATTTCTTAAATGATAATGAAAACACAACATACCACAATCTATGGGACACAGCAAAAGCAGTACTAAGGAGAAAATGTATAGCTATAAGTGCCCATATCAATAAAGAAGGAAAACATAAAATAAACAACCTAACTATGCATGTTAAAGAACTATAAAAGCAAGAGCCAACCAAACCCAAAATCAGTAGAAGAAAATAAATAACAAAAATCAGAGAAGAAATAAATGGATTGAAACGAATAAAATAATACAAAATGAAAACTCTTTTTGGAAAAATTAAAAATCAACATTTAGCCAGACTAAGAAAAAAAGGAGAAGACCCAAATAAATAAAATCAGGATGAAAAACACATATTACAACTGACACCGCAAAAATTCAAAGGATTATTTGTGACTACCATGAGCAACTATATGCTAATGAATTGAAAAATCTAGAAAAAATAGACAAATTCCTAGACACATACAACCTACCAAAATAGAACTATGAAGAAATCCAAAACCTAAACACACCAATAACAACGAATGAGATGAAAGCTGTAATAAAAAGCCTCCCCGTTAAAAAATAAATAAAAAATAAAGCTTGTGACCAGATCATATTTTTTTTTTTCCTGGTGGAGTGACCCAAAGCTTCATTTCTGAAGGTTCTGGGCCATTTGTAGTCCTTTCTGGATTGGGCTGTCATAGTTTCCCATTGACCTTAATCACAGGGTATGGTAATAATAAGAGGCATCCTAATGGATCTCCTGTATTTCATGCATACTCTTCCTTAAATCTGTTGTAGAGTAGTAGACTGATTTCATCTTGACAGTCTGGGTCAACCACTCCAGCCAACACTGTAACTCCCTTCTTAGCCTGTTGACTTAAAGGTAGCAGGAGCCCAAAGTGTCCAGGTGACAATCTTAACTTCCAGTTTAATGGAATTGCTGTGTCTCCCAGTGGCAGCGTTCCTCTCTCTGGAACTAAGACCTCTAGGTCAACAGAACCGAATGTCATGGGAACAGGAAGCAAAAGTTTTGCTAGTGGATCACTAGGGGTGATGGTGACTAGTGCCACTTCTACTTCCATCCCCTGATTCCTGAGCCTGTGAATCCTGGCTATGCAAGAAAAAGTACCATATATTGGATGCTGATTCAGAGTGTATATGACGTTCTGGTGGACTTTGCCCCAGCCTGCCAAGTATTGTCATCTAGTTGGCATTGTAATTGTGACTACAAAAGGTCATTCCACCATTCTATCAATCCAGCTGCTTCAAGGTGATGGGGAACATGATGGTAAGACCAGCAAATTCCATGAGCATGAGCCCACTGCCGCAATTCTTTAGCCATAAAGTGAGTGCCTTGGTCAGAGGCACTGCTGTGTGGAATACCACTACGGTGGATAAGGTATTTCATGAGTCCATGGATGGTAGTCTTGGCAGAAGCATTGAGTGCAGGATAGGCAAACCCATATCCAGAGTAAGTGCCTGTTCCAGTGAGGACAAACCTCTGCCCTTTCCATAACGGAAGAGGTCCAATATAATCAATCTGCCACCAGGAAGCTGACTGATCAACCCAAAGAATGGTGCAATATCGAAGGCTCAATGTTTATTTACTATAGCTCTGTGGTGTAATTTGAAGTCAGATAATGCGATCTTCTAGTTTTGTTCCTTTTGCTTAAAGTAGTATTGGCTATTCTGGGCATTTGCTGTTTTCATGTAAATTTTAGGATTGTTTTTCTATTTCTGTGAAGAATGTCGTTGGTATTTTGAGAGGGATTGCATTAAATCTGTAGATTGCATTGGGTATTGTGTACATTTTAAAAATTGATTCTTCCAATCCATAAACATGAAATATCTTCATTTTTTGGTGTTCTTTTAAATTTCCTTCATCAGTGTTTTGTTGTTTTTATTATAGCAATTTTTCATGAGTAGGTTAAACAATTTCTAGGCATTTAATTTTACGTGTTGCTATTGTAAATAAAATTAATTTTCTCTTTTTCAGATTGTTCATTGTTTGCATGTAGAAATGCTACAGATTTTTGTGTGCTAATTTTGTTTCCTGCAACTTCACTGAATTTATTAGTTCTATTAGTTTTTTTGGTAGAGTCTTTAGGTTTTTTGAGCTACAGTATGATATCATCTGGAACAAGGACTGTTCGACTTTTGCCGAGACCAGCTCGGTCGGGGAGACCCTAACTCAGCGGTGCTAGAGGAATTAAAGACACACACACAGAAATAAAGAGGTGTAAAGTGGGAAATCAGGGGTCTCACAGCCTTCAGAGCTGAGAGCCCCAAACAGATATTTACCCACGTATTTATTAACAGCAAGTCAATCATTAGCATTGTTTCTATAGATATTCGATTAACTAAAAGTGTCCCTTATGGGAAACGGGATTAACTAAAAGTATCCCTTACAGGAAACGAAGGGATGGGCCGAAATAAAGGGGTGGGTCTGGCTAGTTATCTGCAGCAGGAACATGCCCTTAAGGCACAGATCGCTCATGCTATTGTTCATGGTTTAAGAATGCCTTTAAGCAGTTTTCTGCCCTGGGCGCATCAGGTATTCCTTGCCTTCATTCCGGTAAACCCACAACCTTCCAGCCTGGGCGTTATGGCCATCATTAACATGTCACAGTGCTGCAGAGATTTTGTTTATGGCCAGTTTTGGGGCCTGTTTATGGCCAGATTTTGGGGGGCCTGTTCCCAACAACTTTTATATTCCAATTTGGATTTCTTTTATATTGTTCTCTCATCAAGTTGCTCTTGCTAGACCTTCCAGTACTATGTTGAATACAAGTGGTGAAAGTGGGCATCTTGTCATGTTCCAGATGTTAGAAGAAAGCCTTTCAGTTTTTCCCTATCCAGTATAATATTAGCTGTGGGTCTGTTATACATAGCTTTATATATATATATACATATACATATATATACACATATACATATATATAAAGCCATATATATACGTATATGTATATATACATATGCGTATGTATGTATATAGATAGATAAATACATATTTTCTTTTTCTCTCTCCTTTTTTACTCCTCCTCACTTGTATCTTTCTCTCCTTCCAAGAAGAAGGAATTCTCTTATAGGTTGTGTTGATAACAATTACTTTCAAGAGCTACTAATAAAAATCTTGATAGATAATGTCTTAAATGTATAAAAATTTATGTCTTTACATAAAGAGAAATCCATAAGGACATCAGTACAAGGCTGATAATGTGGCTCAAGTATACTAAATTCCTTCTTTTTTTTTTTTTTTTTTTTTTTTTTTTTTGAGACGGAGTCTCGCTCTGTAGCCCAGGCTGGAGTGCAGTGGCCGGATCTCAGCTCACTGCAAGCTCCGCCTCCCGGGTTCACGCCATTCTCCGGCCTCAGCCTCCCGAGTAGCTGGGACTACAGGCGCCTGCCACCTCGCCCGGCTAGTTTTTTGTATTTCTTAGTAGAGACGGGGTTTCACCGTGTTAGCCAGGATGGTCTCGATCTCCTGACCTCGTGATCCGCCCGTCTCGGCCTCCCAAAGTGCTGGGATTACAGGCTTGAGCCACCGCGCCCGGCCCCTTCTTTTTTTTTTTTTAACTCTGTTAACTATAGGCAGAAAGAGAGGGGAAGGGCAAAGGGAAAAATACACAATATAGCTGAGTCTTTCTGTTTTTATTATAAAAACAATAGTTGATCTAAAACCCTCACAGAGTAAAATTCCACATACATCTCATTGGCCAGAACAAAGTGATATATCATGCCCAGTGGCAAGAGGATCTGGTAAATGTAGTTTCTACTCCTCCAGTATCTTGCCATTCTTCATCCTACCCAAAATTAGGGCTCAGTTAGGTAAGGAATACAAGGAGTACAAATACTGGGTAAGTAATTAGCAGCGTTGCCCAAAAAGGTCATACTAGAAAGAAAAAAAAAAAAAGACAGCCAAACACACAAGAGGTTCATCAAGAAAAGAATATTACTTTTACTGTAAAAACAACATGCATTATCAGCAGATTGGATAGGTGAAGTTTTCTGCTTTTGGTTCTCTCTTCTCTTTTTAATCATTTTCTTCCTCTTCACTCTTCCCTATATGATTCGTGTAGTCATATACTGTATGGGAGATGAGATGACCTTGCCCCTGATTAAATGAGCCGTCCAAAGTCAAACCCAGATGTAATTCAAAAATAAAATACTAAGTCCCCCAATTGACAGAATGGACCCCCCTTTGGCCAAGGGGATCCAAAGAAATCCTGAAATATGAGTTCAGGTAATGTTTGGAAGGAGAGTCAGATATGCCTCATTATATTTTCCTCCCTTTGGCATTCAGACACAACAGACCAGCATTAACATTTAAACAGAAATCTTAAGATTCACAAAACAGACTCTTTGTACCAATAAGATACCAAAATTCCAAACTGACTGTAGTATAGCATCACGTGACAAATAGCAGGCCCTGAAGAAAATCAGAGTATTTTATCCCAAATGTATTTCATTGACATCTTTAAGACTGGTCCTGCATGGCTATCTCTTGTGCATTCTATAGAGACTCCCCTTCCCTTAGTAGCTCTGTTCCAGAGTGTCTGACACCTTTTCAGGGTATGAATAGGAAACATTTGCCATCTATTGCCTCTAAGGGTAGCTACCTATGAGACTTCATCTATATAATAAAATCTTTGGTCTCCACAGAGTCTTATCTTAACCCAGGCACTCCTTTTTCTTGATTCCAGGCCTTTAGATGATAAGTTAACTTTTTCAACCAATTGCCAATCAAAAAATCTTTGAGTCCACCCATGACTTTTAAGGTACTACTTCAAGTCATTGTGCTTTTCTGGACCTATCCAATGTGTACCTCACATGTATTGATTGCTGTCTTATGTCTCCCTAAAACGTATAAAACCAACCTGCAACCTAGCCACCTTGGGCACATGTTCTCAGGCCCTCCTGAGGCTGTGTCATGGGCCATGGTCCTCAAATTTGGCTCAGAAAAAATCTCTTCAAATATTTTATAGAGTTTGGCTTTTTTGTTTTGTCAATACAGTGAAAGGAAGAATAAAATTAGCAGCTTATCCTAGATGTTAGGGAAGAAAGACATGGCTTATTTACTTTTAAAATCCTACCTCTGAAAAGTCAAGTGAGGCTCAATGAGGAACCATGAGAAAAGAAAAACAGGCCTCAAACAAGATTGTGTGATAAATGAATAGAATAGAGAGGTTGTCAGGTTTATATATGCTCTAGCTCATGAATCCAGAGAAGACAAGATTAATATTTGGAGTTCTACTGTTGGCCTATGTTACCCTAATGTATAACACTCCGAAAAAATTTAGTGGATTAAATGGCAGCTATGCATGTATTCATTTAGAATTTGAGGATTTGGATCTCTCATCTAAACTAATTTTTGTATAACTAACAGTGAGAGCTAAAGAGGGGACAGATGACCCATTTCTCAGTGTAACTGTCTGTCATGTTACTTATTTCAAGTTATAGCCAATTTGTAGATAATATGAATATGTTCCTTAACTTTCTCTAGTTTGATTATGACTGACCATTAGTGACAGAGAACTTCACTTCAAAGATGAATAGGATCATGGTATAAAAAGAATAAGGCAACTGGGCACGGTGGTTCACGCCTGCAATCCCAGCACTTTGGGAGGCCGAGGTGGGTGGATCACGAGGTCAAGAGATCGAGACCATCCTGGCTAACACGGTGAAACCCTGTCTCTACTAAATATACAAAACATTAGTGGTGCGAGGTGGCGGGTGCCTGTAGTCCCAGCTACTCGGGGGGCTGGGGCAGGAGAATGGCATGAACCCAGGAGGCAGAGCTTGCAGTGAGCCGAGATCGCACCACTGCACTCCAGCCTGGGCGATAGAGCGAGACTCCATTAAAAAAAAAAAAGAAAAAAAAAGAATAAGGCATTCAAAGTATAAGAAAAAGCTTTAGAAAGGGTCCACGCTTACAGAAGGCCTTGGCTTATCTTACTTTTCTTTGAAAATTTGGGAAATGTTATAATATTTAATGAGGCAGACACTTTTCAGTGTCTTATTAGACACTGAAATTAGGCAGTTTCTTTTCAGTAAGAATGCTTAGAGTTCAGTAAAAATGCATGAATCAACATGCATTCTTACTGAACTCTAAGCATTCTTACTGAAATGATCTTTCATTTGACTTTAATCAAAAGTGATGGGACAGAGAAGAAAACAGAAATGTCACACACCAATCCTGAGTCCAAGGCATCATCACTCATCTGCAATAGAATAACATCTATAATAACTCCAGTGCTACCTCAGGCAGTCCACGGATCTGTAGGCACTACATGAATCAAAAGAGGTTACCTCCCTGCCATTTTTTGTTCTCATTAAAGTGACTGAGGATGAATTCTGTTTTGATAACTAGTCTTCTCTGCTTATGATAATTTATGTCCTGGCATTAATTGACTATTTTTATAGTTGACCTTCAAATATTTTGTATTTAGAATGACTGGCCACTTCACTTGCTCCCTATAGGTTACTCAGAGTAGGCACTCAGGGGAAACCAGAATAGATGTGATATATTAGAACACTGAAAAGGTCAATGTTTTAAGTGTTGATCGTTTCTACAGGATATAATTCTCCCATATTTTAATGGATGATAGAATATTTATAGTGACTAATGCTAAATACCTAATAATACTGATTATAACCACTGTGCTAAAATACTAACCATTCATTCCTCTGACAACAAAAAGCTAAGAGAATACTAAGAGCACAGTGAAAAACAATAGCAGGGTGCTGTTAATGGTGAATGACCAGTTTATAATGGCCTCCAGCATTTCATATCTGTGGGAGAAAAGTAAGGTTATATGGCAGATTTCTAAAACACAAAGTTTTGAGGTGGCATGTTTAATTTGTATCAGTTCCTTCCAAATTCTCCAAAGTGAAATGACAATATGGCATATTTCAGGGTTTTAGCAAATTTCTTTGTAGAATAATCTGTCAGTAGGATTGATAAAATCATTCACTTATTAAACAAACATTTGAATGCCTATTATGTGTAGGACACTGTGCCTGCTAACATGGCTTAGTGAGAGTGAGATAATGTTGATAGACCTGGGTGGTGCAGATGGGGACAGGGCTGAAGTGACAGATAGCTGTATGCAGAAGGTTGTTAATGGTATTATAAAGAATGTGCTGTGGCACAATTCAGACCCCAATCAGTCTAAGTCCCCTTGCCCTCAACTCAAAAGTGGTTAAAATACTCCTCTCATCACTACAGTACTGAAATACTGATAAAATACAGATTTCACACACTACAAAGTATTTAAATAGAGCCATGCTGGAACCGTCATTCCCAGGTGAATGAATAAAGTGGAAAGTTGTGTTGGGCATAGTGTGTCGGGCATATCATGTTGGATAGAAGCAGAGCCTCAGGTCAAAGTACTTTGATAAAGATTTTATGTAAAAAAATTTTCATGTAAACTCATAAGTAGAAACAGATTAAAGACCTCTATGCAAATACATAACAATCCCAGTATGGCCAGAATGGCATGGAAGTCAGTAAAAATAAGCAGTTATTGAAAAAGAACACAGAAGCAATCAAGCTAAAAACTATTGCATTAATCACATGACATGGCTAATATATCTCAAAAACAGTGCAGAGAACTATATAATATGCATGGAGACAGCCAAACTGAAATAAACAATTATTTTGCACACACACAGAGAGAGTTGATATAGATAAAGGAGAATTATGTAGTATTCATAGAGACAGTCAAATTCAATTAAACAATTATTTTCTCTTCAAAAAGGTCATATATGCTTTTGTTGTGCCCAATAATGAGCTGGGTTGACCTCCTGACTATTGCAAACAAGATTCTGATTCCCAAGATGGACAAACAAGGGTAACAAGTACCCCTTATAGATTCTGTAATCACAAGGTTAATGTTTGTCTGGGTGCACTAGATATTAGGTGAAGTTCTTTGGAAATAATTTGTGCTTACCACTTGACTTCGCAGAGCACTTTTAAGAATCTGTTCTACAGAAAAGCTTGCAAACATTCACAATTATATACATATATATATATATATATAATATATATATATATAAAAACTGGGTTTTTAAAATATTGTTTGTAATAGTGATAGATTGGAAACAACCTGATTCTACATCAATAAGAAATGATTAAAAGGAAATAAAATGAGAATGTCAAAGAGATGTCTGCATTCCCATATTCATAGCAGCATTATTCACAATAGCTGAGACACGGAATCAACCTAAGTGTTCATTAAAGGATGAATGGCTTAAAAATGTGGTAATCCAGACACTGAAATACTATTCAATCGTAAAAAGAAAGACGAAAAGAAAAAATAATCATAAAATAATAAAAAGAGGGAAATCCTGTCATTTGTCACAACACAAATGAACCCGAAGGATATTATTTTTAAGTAAAATAAGTCAGACACAGAAAGACAGATGCCACATCTCACTTATATGTAGAATCAAAAATAGTCAAACTCATAGAGATAGAGTAAAATGTTGATTACCAGGGTCTGGTGGAGGGTAGGTAAGTTGAAGAGCTGTTGATTTAAGGGTTCAAAGTGTCAGTTAGATAGAAGGAATATGCTCTGGAGATCTATTGTACAGAATGATGACTGTAGTAAATAATAGTTGTTATATACTTGAAAATTGCATAGCAAAGTAAATTTTAAATGTTCTCATCACAAAAAGTACGTGAGATGATAGATTTATTGATTAGCTTCATTATTCATTCCACAACGTGTGTACACATGTATACATATGAAAGAAGAAAAGCAAATATAATAATAATAAAATAATAAAAAGGAAGAAAATCCTATCATTTGTCACAATACGGATGAACCTGAAGGACATTGTATAATGCGTGTGTGTGTGTGTGTATACACACATAGATTGTGTTGTACACCTTAAATTGTGCTGCACATCTTAAAGTTTCCTTTAAAACTTTTTTAAAGGAAATTATCTATCAATTTTTTAATATTATGCACTTTAAAAATAATTTTGTAGATCCATATGTATTAAAATAGTTAGATGCTCAAGGTAAATTACTAAAGTACCAAGTAGCAGAATAGATGTTCTCTCTTACTCTTTCTCTCTCTCTGTCTCTTTCACAAACAGTACATGCAAACATGCCCCTAATATATGATATGAGAGACACAGCGAGAGCAAACGAGAGTTCTCGAAGGATACACATTGGATCACAAACAGAAATTTCTTATTATGATGAGGAGAAGGTGACAGATGACTTTGCACATTTTTTTACCTCACAAATATGGTGCTTGAATTATTTTAAAGAAATCATGCATTACTTTTCTAAATTAATTTTTTAACAAACATAAGTTATTTATCAATATCCCTGTAAATGATTTCTTTTTCTGTGCTTTGTTTTGGGTCTCTAAGAAAGTATGTGTCCATATGAGTATATGTGGACATATGTGTTTATATATGTGCTTTCATACATTTATGATTTACACACAGCATAAGCTCAATAAACCTATGAAAGTATGGATATACACATGAAACTCAGGGATCAAGCCAAGAAAAAAATAGTGTTCAGAATTGTTGTTCTCATTTAATGAGTTAAAACAGAGGATCCATTCTTTTATTGTCTCAAATAGTATAATAACCTGCAATACATGAATACTCTATCAGACAACAAAAAACGAAACAAGCAAAACACTCTTTTTCTTTTAAGGACATGTATCCTTGAATTTTCAATGGAGCACTTAGAGTTACTGATGAGGATATGTTTCTATACTTATTTTCCTTCTAACTCTTAGAGTGCCTATTTACTCCTTTAAGCAAAACAGCCCATGAAAACGTTTGTATACTGGATGTTCTCTTCAGGGGAAAAATCTTCTTACTATTCTGACTGTCTCACATAGTTATAAATCTTTCAAACAAATTACTTTGGGGTTCTCAGTTCTCTTTTCCTAGGTTGCATATATAGCAAATGGTGTAATATTAAAGTCACTAACCAAGATTAAGACGAATCATTTGCCTAGCACCTTTTATCATTAGGCCAGTAGGATTCCTCACTATTATCCACCCTCTGTGGTTATATCATAAGGCACTAATTGAAACAAAATGTTTAGTGGTAGATGGGATTTCACTTTTCTCCTCTAATTTCTGCCCCAGTGATTTATCTAAACATATGCCAAAAATTCATGGTTTTAAAACTGCATTACTTCAACCCACTCTTATACACAGACTTCTAATCATCTGTTCTGATATTTATGAGTTTCCTTCTTCTACTATAAAATTGCTGCCACTCTGGGTTATCCCAGCTATTCAGCTTTTCTTCTTTTATGTATCTCACTTCTGCTTTTCCGTAGAAACCACTACACATAAAAATGAAGGTGTATTTAAACCCAATATGTGAACAATATAAATGAAGCAAATATTTCTTTGAGGAAATAAATTATTTAATATATCATACAGTATAAAAACAGTATCTGTCCTTTAAGTATACAGAGCATAATTATTTTTTCTATTTCTTCAAGGTTAAAATAAGAGTAGGAATAAAATATGACAGTCTAATTCTGAGCAGAGCTCTGGCTTTCCAATTGGTTTATATGCATGTGAATATTTTATAATAACGTTTTCTTAGTACAATCATGGTACAAATATCAGCAAAGTGTGCTGCGCTGAATTGCTACAACATATTGTAACTTATTATGTGAATGATCCATATAGCATGTACTGTAAGAGGAACAGTGGGTCTGGTCTGAAAGCCATTTTCCTGCACACTTTCTTTTTGTTCAGAGGCTCTAGAACAGGGATAATGATGTAGAAGATCATGAATTTTTCTCGTTACATTTACATGTTTATTGGAGATAGTTCAGATTTTTCAATTTGCATGTGATGTATATAGTACGTTTATTTCTGACAGAGATATTTATAGGAAAAACTTTCACTTGGTGAATTCACTTGTTGAAACAAATCTTTCTGAAAAGGCAAATGACTAGAAAGCCAAAACATGGTTTCGTTATAAATCACAACATTCAAAAGGGCTAAGCTGGGAAGAAAGAGTGGCAAAAGTGGGGAATGGAGAGTGTGTTCTTCAAATTCTAAATACAATCAAGGAATGATTGAGGCCATCAGAAATGTCCTTTGCTACTGCCTCTCTGACCTGTCATTTTCCTTGGAGCATGTTCACCATGCCTATAATGCACAGACAAATTTTCTTATTTTATTCACTGTCAAAATCGAAGGGAGCAAGGTATAGACAGAGAAGAAAATGAGTCCAAAGACCAATTTATGAAGGGAGCAATCATCCCCTTTGATATGGTTTGGCTGTGTCCCCATCCAAATCTCACCTTGAGTGTAATAATCCCCATGTGTCAAGGGTGGGGCCAGGTGGAGGGAATTGAATCATGGGGGCAATTTACCCCATACTGTTCTTATGGTAGTGACTAAGTCTCATGAGATCTGATGGTTTCATACATGGGAGTTCCCCTGAATAAGCTCTCTTGCCTGCTGCCATGTAAGATGTGACTTTGCTTCTCATTTGCCTTCTGCCATGATTGTGAGGCCTCCCCAGCCATTTGGAACTGTGAATCCCTTAAACTTCTTTCCTTTACAAATTACCCAGTCTTGGGTATGCCTTTATTAGCAATGTGAGAACAAACTAATACACCCTTCATTTATTTTATTTTATTTTATTTTATTTTATTTTATTTTATTTTATTTTATTTATTTTTTGAGACAGAGTCTCACTCTGTTGCCCAGGCTGGAGTGCAATGGCATGATCTCCCAGGTTCAAGTGATTCTCCTGGCTCAGCCTCCATAGTAGCTGTGGTTACAGGCACCTGCCAACACACCTGGCTAATTTTTTGTATTTTTAGTAGAGACAAGGGGTTTCACCATGTTGGTCAGGCTGGTCTTGAACTCCTGGCCTCAAGTGATCCACCCCCCTCGGCCTCCCACAGTGCTGGGATTACAAGCATGGGTCACCGTACCCAGCTCATGCCCTTCATTTAATGTCTGCCAAGTGGAAAAGGACTGTGATCTCTTTTGTTTTGTCCACAAGGTGGATTATGTTAAAAGTATGGGCTGTTAGTTTGTATACATATACTCAGGGATGATTTAAATGTATTTTAGAGTGTTTAAATTTGGGGGAAAAAAATACATTCTGACTTGTTCTGTCATTTATTTGCCCGAATTATTGCTTGCTTTAAAATGGATGACAGCACCATGAATAAAATTTTGAAAATGCATTTGGGAGCCTGAGGCGGGTGGATAATTTGATGTTAGGAGTTCCAGCTCAGCCTGACCAGCATAGTAAAACCTGTCTCTACAAAAAATATATAAATTAGCTGGACGTAGTGGCGCATGCCTGTAGTACCAGCTACTCGGGAGGCTGAGGCATGAGAATCACTTGAACATGGGAGGCAGAGGTTGCGGTGAGCCAAGATCATGCTCACTGCACTCCAGCCTTGGTAACAGAGCAAGACCTTACCTTAAAAACAAAAAAAGAAGAGGGGCAGGGCGCGGGGGCTCAAGCCTGTAATCCCAGCACTTTGGGAGGCCGAGGGGGCGGATCACGAGGTCAGGAGATCGAGACTATCCTGGCTAACACGGTGAAACCCCATCTCTACTAAAAAAAAAAATACAAAAAACTAGCTGGGCGAGGTGGCGCCTGTAGTCCCAGCTACTCGGGAGGCTGAGGCAGGAGAATGGTGTGAACCCGGGAGGCGGAGCTTGCAGTGAGCTGAGATCTGGCCACTGCACTCCAGCCTGGGCGACAGAGCGAAACTCCGTCTCAAAAAAAAAAAAAAAAAAAGAAAGAAAGAAAAAAAAAAAGGAGATTTTGAAAATGCCGTTAACTATCTACACACATACATCTGTGCTTCTGGTAGTTTCTTGCTTTTTTTAAAGTAATTTAAATGTGTAAGTGATTGCATGTGGAGGTCAGATGTTGAACTGAATGATCCCTAAAACTCCATTCAGTTCTGTACAAGTTTCATTTTTCCTTTATCATTAGAAGGCAGTTTATAGATTTCTCAGCAAGCCAACAGAGGGCAGCAAAAATTTGCGGACTGGTACAGAAACTTTACTTGCACAAATAATTATTTCCAAGGAGCAATTAAATGTCTAAAAACAGAGCTGTCATTTTTAAGCCTAGCAAACCTAGGAAATATTTAAACTATTTTTCTCAGGCAAAAAAAATATAATTAAAAAAAGTTTCTTGGCTCTTTAGGCATCAAGATGAGCTTTGGTTTTATAGTTTATAATTTCCTTCTTCTGCATTTATGTAAGACTTACCAAAAATTATGATTATCTACATAGACTTTTTTTACTCTTTGCCAATTGAAACAACCACCAAAAATATGCAAGATTTCTGTAATCCTCACATTTCCATTTAAATTAAAACTTCAAAGGGCGCAGTGGTAACAGAAATTAGTTTTCAGTTAGTTTTCCTGAAGCTAAGTAGTACTAGGTTTGCCAGGAGGTTCAAATTAGACTGCAATGCCAGAATATCTGACTTTGGGCAAAAAATGATTATTGATATTTTAATATGCTCAAAGATGAACTCCACGAAATAAAATTAGTAAAATGTTAATTTTCATTATATATTTTAAATTTTCATCTCAGTTTATTGTACTCAATGAAACTCAGCTGAAACCCATTTGCAAGGGGAATAAAATAACCTCCCAAGGACTCTGATGTAGTTCAAGTCAACTCTGAAAAGAGAGCTTCATCATTGGTGTAAAGAACTACTTCATGTCAGAAAATATATTACAGGAGGCTCTCAATTATTCAGAAACATGTTGTGCAGCCCTTTTGTCTGTCCTTCTTTACCATCCGACTGCCTATCAAATGGATACTTTACTTTTCTTATTTCTAAAATATCAGAAGATACTTGAGTCTCATCTCCTCACTTCCTGATAGGCATTCACTACTCGCTCTGAGTTACCTCTGTACCTTGTATTACCTCCCTTAGCAAATTGATTGAATTTGTTTATGTATCTGTCTCCCATTCCCAAACTGTGAGTTCCATGAAGAACCGTCTTATTAATCGCTATATTGATAGTGCTGTGCACATGACTGAAACTCAGAAATGATGGAGTAAAACTCAGATTAAGCAATCTGTTTGCTTTCATTTTTTTTTTTTTTTTAATTTTACTTAAAGTTCTGGGATACATGTGCAGAATGTGCAGGTTTGTTACATAGGTATGCATGTGCCATGGTGGTTTGCCGCATCTACCAATCCATCATCTAGGTTTTAAGTCCCGCATGCACTAGGTATTTGTCCTAATGCTCTCCCTCCCCTTGCCCCTCACCCCCCGACAGGCTCCAGTGTGTGTTGTTCCCTTCCCTGTGTCCATGTGTTCTCATTGTTCAACTCCCACTTATGAGTGAGAAGATGCGGTGTTTGGTTTTCTGTTCCTGTGTTAGTTTCCTGAGAATAATGACTTCCAGCTTCATCCATGTCCCTGCAAAGGACATGAATTCATTCTTTTTTATGGCTACATAGTATTCCATGGTGTATATGTGCCACATTTTCTTTATCCAGTCTATCATTGATGGGCATTTCAGTTGGTCCCAAGTCTTTGCTATTGTGAATAGTGCTGCAATAAACATACATGTGCATATGTCTTTATAGTAGAATGATTTATAATCCTTTGAGTATATACTAAGTAATGGGATCACTGGGTCAAATGGTATTTCCAGCTCTAGATCCTTGAGGAATCGCCAGTCTTCCACAATGGTTGAATTAATTTACACTCTGGCCAACAGTGTAAAAGCATTCCTATGTCTCCACATCCTCACCAGCATCTGTTTTTTTTGCTTTTCAACACCTTTATTAGATGTCCATAATAATAGCACATTACTAGGAGCTTTGGAAAGGTGCAAAAGAAATGGAAAACTGCCTCTTCCCTTGAGATGAGAATGGCCTTTAAAATGTAGGCTTACTCAAGGAAAAGTTCAAAAATTAATCAAGGTACAAATTAATAGAGTACACATAGATATGCCATGCTGAAGAGCTGTAAAATATTGAGGGTAAGCCAGCTATTTAGGACAAGAGTCAATGATCAAAGCCAAAGTTTAAATTTTTGCTGACAGGTGGTAGTTTAAACCTTTTTGAGAGATGAAATAGCTGAATTGTTAAAATATCCAAGATTAAACCCTGAATGATGTCCAGAATGAAAGGACATAAGAAAGAAAAGAGGCTGGCAGACATCAAGAATGTACTAGATTGATAAATAGAAGAATAAGACAACAGTATACTCTAAGCAAATGATGGCAAGCATTTTTTAATATAATAAATGTATCACTTTTATTTATTGATATGCTTTTTTAGTACCTGTCTTATTCTCAAGAAAGCTTGAGGTGATCACTCCCACAACTAACGGATGGACAGTGTGCCAATTCCCCAGAGACCTAAAGATAGAAATACTACTCGACCCAGCAATCTCATTACTGGGTATATACACAAAAGAACATAAATCATTCTATTATAAAGACACATGCACACATATGTTCATTGAAACAGTATTCACAATTGCAAAGATGGAATCAACCTAAATGCCCATCAATGATAGACTGGATAAAGAAAATATGATACATAAGCCAGGCACGGTGGCCCATGCCTGTAATCCCAGCACTTTGGGAGGCCGAGGCAGGCAGATCACGAGGTCAAGAGATCGAGACCATCCTGGCTAACACGGTGAAACCCCGTCTCTACTAAAAATACAAAAAAATTAGCCGGGCGTGGTGGCGGGTGCCTGTAGTCCCAGCTACTTGGGAGGCTGAGGCAGGAGAATGGCGTGAACCCGGGAGGCAGAGCTTGCAGTGAGCCGAGATCGCACCACTGCACTCCAGCCTGGGCAACTGAGCGAGACTCCATCTCAAAAAAAAAAAAAAAGAAAAGAAAATGTGACACATATACACTGTGGAATACTATGCAGCCATAAAAAGGAATGAGATAGTGTCTTTTGGAGGGACATGGATGGAGTTGGAAGCTATTATCCTCAGCCAACTCATGCAGGAATAGAAAACCAAACATTGCATGTTCCCACTTACAAGTGGGAGCTGAATGATGAGAACACATGGACACAGAAAGAGAAACAACACACTGGGGCCTACCTGAAGGTGGAAAGTAGGAGGAAGGAGAGGTTTAGAAAAAATAACTATTGGGCACTAGGCTTAATACCTGGGTGATGAAATAATCTGCACAGCAAACCCTCATAACATGAGATTACCATGTAACAAAAACCACATATACCCCCAAACCTAAAGTAAAAGTTATTACTTTTTTAAAAAAACAGGAAATTGAATGTTGGCTTACATATTCATTCAAAAATACAGTAGGTCATTGTAATAAAAGCGCATAACTCCACCTAGATTCTTGGATACTATAAATTTTCATTTACGGTCTGAAGTTGTTCTAGTACACATATTTATGTATGTTTATGTGTATTATTTGTATTTTTGCTTTTGTAGAAATTTAAGCTTGTGGTTAAAATGAGTCTTGGTGTTTTCTATTAGTGTTGTTTTTCCATAATTGAAATTTAGTCTATGAAAAACTAATGTAAATAACTACATGATTTTTAACATACCTTTTGTAAAATATAGAAAAGAAACAAGCAAAAATAATTCTTTTTAGCTTTTTGCAAGACCAAATAAGAGTAACAATATATATTATAGCCTGATTGCCATCTTTTATGAAAGTTCTAGGTTTTTCAAGTTCCTCTCAGCTAAATATTGAAATTCTCTCATTCGGAACTGGTGTGTTTACCCAATGCCTGAACCCCCATTGTGTCTAGGAAGTAACTAACTTGCTTTTGATTTTAAAGGCTCATAGATGGAACAGATTTGCCTTGTCTCAGATGAGACTTTAGACTTGAACTTTTGAGTTAATGCTGGAATGGCTTAAGACTTTGGGGGACTGTTGGGAAGGCATGGTTGTGTTTTGAAATGTAAGGACATGAGATTTGGTAGGGGCCGGGAGTGGAATAATATAGTTTGGTTGTGTCCTATTATCATCTTGAACTGTAGTTCTCATAATCCCCACATTTCATGGGAGGGACCTGGTGGAAGGTAATTGAATCATGGTGGCAGTTACCTCCATGCTGTTCTCTTGTTGGTTCTCACGAGATCTGATGATTTTATAAGGGTTTTCCCTGCCTTCACTTGGTACTTCTCCTTGCTGCCACCATGTGAAGAAAGATGTGTTTGCTTCCCCTTCTGCTATGATTGTAAGTTTCCTGAGGCCTCCCCAGCCATGCTGAACTGTGAGTCAATTAAATTTCTTTCCTTTATAAATTAGTGAGTCTCAAGTATGTCTTTGTTAGCGCATGTGAATGGGCTAATACACTCATCAATTTTTATTTATGCAATAAATGTTGCAATTGAAAAGCATGGGCTATAATAAGTTGCTACAAGTGAAACACAGATGTCATTTGGAGAAAGAAGTAGTTAAATCCATCTATGAAAAGACATCTGCTTTGAAATGTAATGATGTTTTTTTTCTGCAAATGCATAGTATTTCTATCCAACCCTTCCATCTATTTTTTCTTGTTATAAGCAAGAGGTTTTACCTGAGATTTCAATTATGTGAAAGAGCAGAAATTTTAGAAGTTATTTGTTGGTTGGACTCATGTTAAGAACAAGTATTATGAAGGAAAACATTTTGAAAGTTGTGTGAGTAGTTTAAGAAACATGATGGGTAAACATGTAATGAGTGACAACAAAGTTATAAAACCAGCTTTTCAAATAGAAGAGTTTTAAGAAGAAAGCATTAGATACGTGAGAATGAAGAAGGAAAAGTACTGAAATTTTATAACTAGGGTTCTGATGGAGGCAAACAATCCAAACTACACTGATTTAGCTGAACAATTATCATTTTCAATACTATATTGACTTTCTTGTGTCATTAAAATCCTTCTTTGAAACACAGTATCTACGCAAATTTTAGAACATTCCATTTCATGAAGAGCATTATATATACTCTCAAAGGTATGCTTTTTTGGTGTGGTAAATTTTATGTAATAAGTATCATTTACTGAAATATTATTAAAAATTTAAAATATGGTGTACTTCAAATCCAGTTCTATTTAATTAAAATGAAGGAGCATCCCGTCAAAATACTGAGAAAATTTGTGCTTTCTAAAGTTTCTCAGAGAGAAAGGCAAATTAGACGTTACCAAAATGTGAAACAACCAGTCATATAAGAATCAATAGTTTCTATGATTTCTTACTAGTTTAGTTATAAATTATCACAATGACTTTTAGAAAACAATTTAAAAATTAAAACATATTTACTACTTGGCACACACTTGGTCTCTACTACAAAAAGAAAAGAGATAATAGCAGATGTGTTTGTGCCTTCATACCTATACCTCGTACGATCTCTTTACTTTCCCATACCTCCTATAATTTCTCAATTCACTTAAAAACTAATCTCCTTCTTGCCCCAGTGGACAATGTCCCTGTGTCTTGCCACGACAAATTCCTCCACCTTATGCCTCATCTCATCCTTTCCCACACAATACAAATTTTATTTTCTCTTTCTTTTCTTTCTTACCTCTCTATCCAAACATGCTGAAGTATTTGTTATGTTAAAACAAAACAAAACCAAACCATCAACAAAAATGACCAAGCCTTTCTCCAATTCCAATTCTCTGTCATATTTCTCCTTACTGTAACATTAAACTTTTTGAAAGACAAGCTGACTTTTCACTCACTCTTCAACCCACAGTCATCTGACTGCCACCTTCACAATTCTACTGAAATCTTTGCTTGGATGTACAAATTAAATGGTCTCTTTTTAGTTATCTCTCCACTTTATTTTCCCTCTCACTGGCATTTGATCCTGTTGACTTTGTTCTCCTAGAAAAACTTTCTTTCCTTGGCTTTTATGATACCACTTGATCTCGGCGTTCCTCATAGCTTTGTAATAGGTTCATTGGTTTCTTTCATTTATTCTTTTTTCCCTTACTTCCCCTTAAGTGTTCCCCCAAGGTTCCATTCTCAGACCTCTTATCTCCTAATTCTGTACAATCTCTCTGGACCTTCTCGTTTATGTCTATAACTGGAACTATCATATATATACCAATGATTTCTAAATCCCTAGCATGTATATTTCTCTGCTAAATCCACAACATGATCAATAGCCACCAATAACAACTAGACAGGCAACTTTGTCTGTCTTGTGGCAACTCAGAGTAACAAATTTCAAAATCAAACTAAGTATTTCCACTAACAAACCTCTTCTTTACTCCATATCGTAATATCATTTCTATCCACCTAGTAAGTCAATTTAGAAACCTCAAAATCAGCCTCGTTTTCTTTCTTTGCACTTTCATTATTGGCATGGCATCTTCTTTTTTTTTTCCTTAAGGTTAATTCACCGATTATAATGGGCACTTATTAAATGTTAGTTGGACTGAATTATTGACATTTCAAATATCACTCAAAAAACCCTGTTGAAAATAATGAGAACACATTCTCTAAGGATTGGGCAAGATTTGAAAATGCACCCACATCT
The DNA here is from genome assembly GCF_043159975.1 of Macaca nemestrina. NCBI lineage: Eukaryota > Metazoa > Chordata > Mammalia > Primates > Cercopithecidae > Macaca > Macaca nemestrina. Next base: position 60,731,709 of record NC_092145.1, read on the forward strand.
TATTGATGTACAGTGTAGAACAAAGCAGAGATTTTGCCTTTAAAATTCTGGGTCAAATTAACCAATAACAAAACTAAGATAATGCTCCAATCCCAGAGGTAAAGGAAAACTCAAACTGACTCAAGGGAAATAAAGTAGCAACCTTGTAATGAGACTTGCCTTTTACTTTGGTTTTTCTGGGCACCTGCAAAACTGGGTGTGTGTGTGCACATGCTTGTGTGTGTGTGTGTGTGTGTGTGTGTGTGTGTCTGTTTTAGAAGAAAGAAGACGAGTGTGGAAAAGAAGAGATAAAATAAAGGGTGAAATGTGTGGAGAATGATAATTTCCACAAGGAACATTAAGTCACAGCTCACTTTAGCCTATGTTTTAGCCTTGTTCCCCATAACCAATGCTGTTTACCACTAACAAAACTAACTCTGAGTTGTACCTTCTCCTTTAACTTGGTCACTCTGAATATCCTTGAGTGTTCTATTTACTCCACCATTCTCAGATATACACATAGATACACACATTCAAGGTTTAATAAATTAGTGTTGCTGTATGTATTTTGTTCCCTGCTCATACTAGTGTTTTTGTTTGTTTGTTTTAAACCAGATGCCTTACTCCATTTGTCTCAGTCTCCTGCTCTTCTTCCTTGGAATCACTTTCAATAATAAACTGTCTGCACAAAATCCCATGGGTCAGACTTTTTTGGAGTAGAGAAGGCTAAGGAAGGTCTCAAGTCCTAGCAACAAATTTGTGAAAAGAGTGAAATGGTAAGCTGAAGTTAAACTGTCAAGTTAGGTGGTCTTGCTTTCCTAATATCAAATTTGCAGATCTGAAGCTTCAAAAGAAAGGAAGTTGAAAAGCCTAGATTTACATGTAGATATCTCTACCTCCACTCTGCCACTTAATAAGAACTTATTTTCCTTTTTTGTTTACTATATGCTTTAAATGTTATCAGTTCATAAAATCTGCCCAATATTCAAGAAATAGGTGCTATTACCAATCTCGTAGTCCAATTTTGAATCTGATCCAAAAGCCCTGCAGGAAAGGCACAGGAGAGCCTGAGCTTGACTCAGTCTGTCTCGAGAGTCTCAGCTCACATGACCTATGCTCCAATGTTTTCTCTTACATGGTAAATGTTTCTTAAAACTTTTGTTTTAAGTTCAGGGGTACATGTGTAGGCTTGTTACATAGGTAAATGTGTGTCATGGGGGTTTGTTGTACAGATTATTTCATCATCCAGCTATTAAGCATAGTACCCATTAGTTATTTTTCCTGATCTTCCACCTCCTCCCACCATTCTCCCTCAGATAGGCTTCGGTGTGTGTTGTTCCCCACTGTGTCTATGTGTTCTCATCATTTGGCTCTCACTTCTAAGTGGGAACATGCGGTATTTGGTTTTCAATTCCTGTGATAGTTTGCTAAGGATAATGGCGTCTAGATCCATTCATGTCCCTTCAAAGAACATGATCTCATTCTTTTTTATGACTGCATAGCATTCCATGGTGTATATGTCCCACATTTGCTTTATCCAGTCTATCATTGATGGGCATTGGGGTTGATTCCATGTCTTTGCTATTGTGAATAGTGCTGCAATGAACATACGCATGGATGTGTCTTTATAATTGAACAATTTATATTCCTTTGGGTATATACTCAATAATGGGATTGCTGAGTCTAATGGTAGTTCTGTCTTTAGGTCTTTGAGGAATTACCACACTGTCTTCCACTATGGTTGAACTAATACACACTCCCACCAACGGTGTATGCTCATTCCTTTTTCTCCACAACCTCACCAGCATCTGTTATTTTTTGACTTTTTAATAATAGCCATTCTGACTGTTGTGAGATGGTATCACATTACTATTTTAATTTGCATTTCTCTAATGATCAGTGTATTGAGCTTTTTTTCCCATGATTGTTGGCTGCATGTATGTCTTCTTCTGAGACTTTTTTTGAGGCTTATTTTTATTTTTTAAGACATAGTTTTCAGACATTATTTTTGAGGCATTCTTTTGTACACTTTTTAATGGGGAAGAAGCGCTCTTTATAGAAACTTTTCCCCCCCTAAACACACACAGCCTCCAGAGCCTCACTGTAATCTTTAGGCCACAGTTACAATTTTCAGAAACACGAGGAATTCTTTCAACATATTTATTACATGTTTATCATATGTCAGATACTATGCTAATGCTGGCAAAGCAGAAATGATGAAGAAATAAAGGGTGCCCATTCTCATGGAGTTTATAACAAGGAAGCCAGATTACTGAACCTAAATCCCAGTTTCCTTTGTTCTTACTCTTCGGCGAGCAGTGATGATAATCTCCAAAGCAAGTGAAAGTTGCTGTGGGTGGCAGTATACTAGTAAGAAGCTGCTCACATGGCAGGCTCAATTCTGTTTAGGAGTGAAACACATTATCTCAGGGGAAATACAGAATAGGTATTTATGTGCATTATAATTTCTTTCTTTCTTTCTTTCTTTCTTTCTTTCTTTCTTTCTTTCTTTTTTTTTTTTTTTTTTTTTTTTTTTTTTGAGGCAGAATCTCGCTCTGTCGCCCAGGCTGGAGTGCAGTGGCGCAATCTCGGCTCACTGCAAGCTCTGCCTCCTGGGTTCATGCTATTCTCCTGCCTCAGCCTCCTGAGTAGCTGGGACTACAGGCGACTGCCAACACGCCTGGCTAATTTTTTGTATTTTTAGTAGAGACGGGGTTTCACCGTGTTAGCCAGGATGGTCTGGATCTCCTGACCTCATGATCCGCCTGCCTCGGCCTCCCAAAGTGCTGGGATTACAGGCGTGAGCCACCACGCCCGGCAAGGTGCACTCTAATTTCTAAAAAAAAAAAAAAAGCAAACAATTGAATAAAAAAACGGGAAGTAACACTTTTGTTAATGCCAGGTTAAAATGGCAAGATAGTAATGCCTGATATGTTCCCTCTGATTTTCCTGTTAAAATACTTATGTAAAAAACAGAACAGGCTGGGCTCAGTGGCTCACACCTGTAATACTAGCACTTTAGGAGGCCGAGGCGGATGGATCACGGGGTCAGAAGTTCAAGGGCAGCCTGGCCAATATAGTGAAACCCCCGTCTCTACTAAAAATACAAAAGAATTAGCCAGGAGTGGTGGCGGGCGCCTGCAATCCCAGCTACTTGGAAGGCTGAAGCAGGAGAATCGCTTGAACTCAGGAGGCGGAGGTTGCGGTGAGCCGAGATCGCGCCGTTGCACTCCAACCCAGTCAGCCCAGGCAACAGTGTGAGACTCTGTCTCAAAACAAAACAAAACAAAACAAAACAAAACACACACACACACAAAACAAAACAAAACAAAACAAAAACAGAACAAAAAACTCATCAAAACTACAATAATGTCATCAGACCATTAGACTCATGGAGAGATTTCTATTTACCGTAGTGCCAGTGAACCTGGATTAAGAAACCACATCGATGGTCTACACATGTCCTAGCTTCTGTTGCAGAACAACATAGCTATTCTGGAAATGGCAAGGGGAGGTTTTAGCTTGGCCCCACAGGAAGCAAATCTGAAGAAGCAAACTCCAGGTAAGCCAACATTAGAAAGCCACAGCAATAAAAAAAAAAAAAAAAAAAAAAAAAAAAAAAAAAAAAAAAAAAAAAAAAAAAAACTTGCCTGCCATTTCCTTACTAAAGAAGAATTACTACTAAAGGGGCCAGGACCTTTCTCTCTTCTAGATCCCAAAAAGTACCTCTCTCTTCAAGTCCCGTCAGCAACTCCATCACCTATACTCCATCTATGGCCCACAGATGGCATGCTGTTATAAAAATGATATTCCAGCAGGTCATTCTTTCCCTACTCTTCCCTCAGAGAAAGAAGCCAATCAGAAATAACATAGTCTTCAAAAAATTGGCCATGAAAAGAAAACGAGAAGTTACTGAGAAAAATACCAGAGGGAAAATGCCCAGAGGAACAAGAAATACCTTTATATAGAAAGAGCAGAATGACACCTGTCAAAAAGACACCTGCCAATGCATGTCAATGGCAGAATAGACATGGGTTTCATTTGCTCTCGGTTTTGAAGTGCCAACACTCAGCCAAAATGATAGGCAGAATCCAGGAAATTGACAGCAGGAATCAAATGTTATTTGCTTTAAGAAATACATATTTCTGCATTTGTCTGGCTAAACAACTGATCCTCCTATGTAACACATTTTAATTTCACACAGATGCGGGTTTCTGGGGGAAAATATTATTATTTCTATACATTTGGAGTATAGTAATTGTGTCACTTGGGAAATCATGTTTATTGTCAAAAGAAAGAAAAAAATAGACAATGTGTTGCATAAGGAAACTGCCTAGAGGCACTTTGGGTGTGCCAAAAGCTCATGGTAGACTGGTTTAAACTCAAAGGTGTCAAGGCAATGGAGAATAAAACTCACTTGGTGTGTAGCCACCCTGAAAATAGGGCAAACACCCAGTGGCACCTAATCTTGATTCTTCCCTCAACTGTTCAAATTTGCTTTTGGCACACATCAAACGCAGACAGTGCTTTTCACACGTTAGTTCTACAGGAAAACCTGCATGTGTGTGTTTTTTTTTTTCCTTTTATTTTGTCTTTGGTATTTAGATGTGAGTCAAAAATGAGAAAGGCCAGAAAAGACATTTCACTGTTGTAACAGTCTCTTCCTCAGGGGAATTTGGAAGCCAGAGATGAGTTTTTTATATAGTGGCAAACGAGATTCTCAAATTTCAGTACTTTAGTACCTGAAAGATTTGGATTCTAAATGTATTTATAGTTTATTGCATTGACATGTAAAATATAGTTTCTTGTTGACTGTTTTCCTCAAGCTTGTGCACATAATTAATAATAATTCAAGCACTATCTTACATTCACAAGGTGTTTTTGCAAATACTTCATTCAATCTTAGCTAGGGCAAGGATAATTGTTTTCTTTTATATAAGTGAGGAAATAAGCTCAGAGATACTATATGACTTGCAAAAGATTGCATGACTAATAAATAATATAGCTAGGGTCAGAACCCAGGTTTTTCTAACTCATAGTTCAATATTTTAAGCAGCTAATGTATGTTTCTTGTTTAACAGTTGTAGTGTCTACACAGATAGAGAATAGTGTGCCCTGTTAAGGTAATATCATCACTAAGAGTATATGAAAGCTGATAGCTGCAACATGAATTTAGAAATTTATTTCCTAGAGAAAAGTTTCTGAATGTACCTACCACTGAAATTAATTGTATTCTACCCTTAGATTGCAGAATTTTACAAGTTTATTTTTGTTTGACCATTTTAGAGTTTATTGGACACAAGAAGTAGCCTAAAAGGACCTAAAATGGATGTTATGGAAACCAATAATAGCTACTTTTTAAAGACATGAAATACATGAAATAACTATAAATGTGTATTAAGAATGTACTGTATGTCAGGCATTACACTAAAGATTTTGATGCATTATTTCACTCAATCAAAAACAAATACTAAATCTAAGTATTATTTATTTCTCCATTTTAAAGATGAGGAAATTGAGGCTCAGAGGTTAGAAAACTTATCAGGGTCACACAGCTAAGTGGCAGACACAGGATTTGAACCCAGTCTTCAAACAGTCAAACACTAAAATACATGTCCTATGTGCCAGGTGTTTTATAAGCATTTATTATCTCTTCTAATCCTCATAGTAACTATGCAAGTTAGGTATTTATGTTCCAATTTCATAGTCGTGTAAACTAAGGCTCACAGAGACTCAACAGTGTCATTTGCTTCAAGGCCATATAATCAGTAGAAACACAGGAAATTTACCTAACCATGTACCTCTTCCACTTTATCAAATTTGAACCCAATATACAGAGAGATTACCAGAAACAGTTTATCCTTTTCTGCAAGGAAATATCTTATTGAAAAATTATCACTTACAGTTATTGGTCAAAAATAGAAATCCAAAAAGTGTGGTAAACCTATGGCCCAAATTGTGAAGTTTGTTATCATATTTTTTCCCATCCCTTTCCAGTCACTTTCCCTTCCTGATGTCTTCACTTCCAAGTACCCATTTTGCTTATTTATTTGAATGTCCTGATTGTCCAGAGGCAAGCAAATTATCAGGTTTTTCTCCATAATAGGTGGTCCAGATTCCATTATTATATTTTCCTATACAGTTCTCCACCTCCATTTATCCCACCCTAACCATCAGAATTTTCTTTTCTCAGTACCCAGTTCTGAAGATGGTACTAGGAAGAGATACTAATTCACAATAAGTTGTGTATGACTAATAGATGCTTCATGTTATTATTCCCCAGAAGGCTTACACTTTTAAAGAAGCACTCTCATGTTTCAACATACATAGGACTAGGATTGGGACTTAATCTCCAGAAGCCACGAGGTCACAATTACTATAATAACTAGCAACATTATATAGGCAACTAAAGAGGATTTACTCACAGGAAGTCATGAATTTAGTTAATAGAGGCAGTTAAATGAACACATATGTGAGGACATGGAGTATGAAGACTTTTTTGAATCACTCATTAATGCTCACCAGAAAGCAACCACCATAGAAAGACACTGAATGATGAAATACTCAAAAGGATTCATTTGATGTCATCAGCCAGCCCAGAACTGGCACAATGAGCACATGAATGTGGAGGCCACAGTGGTAGGAATTGTATATGGACCCAACAACATAAACTCCCACTTAGCAAAGCTAATCTAACTACTGCTGCCTCCTCTAAATGTCCAAGTCAGCAAAGGGAACCAACACTGAGCTTCCCATATGGCATTATTCCTGAAGGAAACCAAGTTGAATACATCAGGCCCCTTGGAAGGACCAGTAGGTTGTCTTCAAAGAAACAGAAGTTATTCTGGGTATGGGTACTCCTTTCCAGCTCACAGAGCCTCAGCCTATCATCTACAGGCTTATAGAATACCTGCTCCACAGGCAAGAAAGCTCATATACCATTGCATCTAACCAGAGGACCTACTTCACAGTGAAAGAGGTAGAGTAGTGTGATCAACATACCATAATTTCCAGAACTAGGTAACTTCATAAAATTATGGACTGGGTTTCTAAAGATGTAAATGAAGCATGAAATCAGAGGCAGAACTTTGAAAGGACGAATGCTATCCTTCAAGATGCAGTGTATTCATTAAATCAGACACCCCTCTATGATATTGTGTCCCTAACAGGAAAAACACATGGGTTCTAGAACCAAAGGATAGAATCTGGAGTGACCTAACTTACCATCACTCCCTAAGGCCCAATTGGAGACCCTTTGATTCTTGTCCCCATTGAGCAAACTCTGAGTTCTGCAGGATTGGAGATCCTGTTCCCCTCTAAGGGGGCATTCTCTCAATGTGTCATTGAGCTACAAACGGCAGCTGCCACCAGAGCACATTTACTTGTTCCCAGGGACCAGCAGTCAAAAAGATGAGACTATACTGGCAGGTGTAATTGAACCTAAGCTATAAGGCTTTTGTACAATGGGAACAAAGAGGGATATAACATGAGAAACCCGGGTGACTCCTCAGTACCTCCTTTCAAATCCTTGACCCATTTTAACAGAACAGACAAGTGCAAACACTGCAGGTTAAGAAGAACATCGTTATCAAGGGTTCAAAATCCTTGAGATCAAAGGTTTGGATCCCACCACTAAGACCTTGCAAAATGGTAGCTGAGGGTGAGGGGGATTTAGAATGGAGAGCAGAGGAGGGAGGGGATGAGTTCCAATTGTGTCCCTAAGATCAACTGCAGAGTTGGGCACAAGTGTTTGTCCCAATAACCTCCTTGTTCTAAGTTTCTCCTCAGAAAGTGAGGTTAACAAGAACTATAGGAAAGCTGCTTCTCAAAATTTTGTGAAGAAGTAAAGCTGTGTGGAGTAAAAGGTTGACTGTGCCGACCACAAGAAAACATCTTGTAGACCTCTTGTAGGCTGCATTGTTAATAGCTCCATCTACTGTGCTCTGAAATTCATCAAGATGTTTATGGCAAAGACACACTTCTCACAGGCTTCTCCCAGTCAATGACTGAGTTCAACTGAGACACTAAAGCGGGCCTGTTCCTGGGAGACCAGCCTTGCCAAACTTTCCTAAGAATCGCACTGCAATCTAAAACACTTCTACCTGATCTCCCCCTACCTTTCCCTCTTTCCTTCACTCAGAGTCAGACTAGCATAGTCTGTCAGTGATCTCACGGACTGTCAGTTCTCTCAGCCTCTGCTAGTTCTCTCTGTTTCTCAGAGGACTTGCAGTAACACACTGTAGCCAATCGAATATTGCAGAAATGACAGCATGTGACATCTGATACTAGGTCAAAAAAAGCAGAGTGTCTTTCTCCTTGATCTCTCTTGGATCACTCATTTTGTAAAAAACCAATTGCCATGCCATGAGAATATACTAGCAGTCCTAAAAAAGATCCAGGTTAGGAGGAACTAAAGCCTATTGCCAACAGTTAGCATAGGTTTTCCAGACATGTGAGTAAGCCTTCTTGCAAGGTGATTCCACAGTCTAAGTCAAGCCTTCTGATGATTATGGCCCAAGTTAACACCTTGACTAAGTGAGGCTTGATGAGAGATCCTCAGCCAGAATCACCCAACTAAACAACTCCCAAATTCCTGACCTGTATAAATTATGTGCGACATTAAATATTTTCAATATCTTATGCTGCTAAATTTATGTAATCTGTTATTCAACAAATAGATAATTAATACAGACTTTGAGGTGAGATACTCTTTTTAAAAGTGATGTAAATCAATGGCCACATCACAAAACGAATGGCCACTGATGCATTTTTCTGCCTCCCGGGTTCAAGCGATTCTCCCGCCTCAGCCTCCTGAGTAGGTGGGACTACAGGTTCACGCTGCCACGCCCGGCTAATTTTTGCATTTTTAGTAGAGGTACGGTTTCACCATGTTGGCCAGGATAGTCTTGATCTCCTGACCTCATGATCTGCCTGCCTCGGCCTCCCAAAGTGCTGGGATTACAGGCGTGAGCCACCTCGCCCAGCCTTATTTTTCATGACTAGGGAAAAGAGAAGATCAGCTCAAGGTTCCTCTGTGATGTGAGTTAAAGTACATAGGCAAATTCCAAATTCAGTATTCAGTTACTGAATGAGTTCTGTAAGTGCTATTAAAATAGTTTCAGGGAGGCCGTGTGCGGTAGCTCACGCCTGTAATCCAGCACTTTGAGAGGCTGAGGCGGGTGGATTATAAGGTCAGGAGTTCAAGTCCAGCCTGGCCAAGATGGTGAAACCCTGCCTCTACTAAAAATACAAAAACTAGCCGGGTGTGGTGGCTGGCACCTGTAATCCCAGCTACTCAGGAGGCTGAGGGAGAGAATTGCTTGAACCCGGGAGGCAGAGGTTGCAGTGAGCTGAGGTTGCACCACTGCACTCCAGCCTGGGTAACAGAGTGAGAATCCGTCTCAAAATAACTAACTAACTAACTAACTAACTAACTAAATAAATAAATAAATAAATGAAATAGACTCAGGTAAAAAATTAAATATTAAAATCATAGCTTTTCTTAAAAATCTTAATGACGGATAATGTTATAAGCATTCCTATATGTATTTTCTGATCAAGCCTTAGGCCTTGATACCCCACAATTATTCAGAGTGTACTTTAGATTTCCAGTAATGTTTGTGCTTATTGATTTCTTAGGAATCAATGCCCTATCAGTAAAACATGCCAGTAAAAAATAATAGCTTTAAGAATAAGGTATATTATATAATTGTAGTATGGGAAAAGTGGGAGAGAGTGAAATTAATGACTTCTTTGTATTCCTCTGTTAACCAGCGGTAAGCTGGGAAAGAGATTTCAGCAGTTTTCACCACGAAGTTTTGGTTAGAACGCTTTAGTGCCATTCCCATCTGACAATCACACAAAACCATTTAGTGTCCATGAGGAAAAAAAAAAACCACACTTCACACTCAGAATTGATTGCTGCTATCTGGAGAGTATAAAGTATAAGCAGTACTGCAAAACTTCTAAATTTAAAAATCACAATTTTAGTATAATTGGAATATAAATTACTGACATGTTAATGACTGTTTTAAAAGTGTTCTGAATGTTTAACAGCCATTACCAATTTATGAAAGCTCTGCTCATTTTGTTCTTATATAAGCTACTTCACCTTAAGCAGTGGTTCTCAGTGAGGAGGGGAGATTTTGCTCCCCAGAGATATTTGTCAATGTCTGGAGATAGTTTTTGGTTGTCATAGGTTCAGAGAGAAAGGAGGTATGAGGAGGGATGATGCTACTGACATCTAGTGGGTAGAGGCCAGAGATACTAACAAATATCAAACAACGTACAGGATAATTTCCTACAACAAATAATTACCTGGCCCAAAAAGTCAGTAGTGCCCAGGTAGAGAAATCCTTATTTAAAGACTCTAAATATCTTATTTAAGTTGTTTTTGCAAGAAAAATACAAGTCCAAAAGCAAAGCTTCTTTTCAATTTTCAATTTAGCTTTAGTAATTTAGCTCACAAATATTCTATAGATTAAAAAGGTAAACAAAAGTCACCACTACTAAAACCAATGCTAAAAATATTCAACTCTATGGCAATATTTGAAAGGCATATTAAACTAATGAAGAACTAAAACGAAAAGGAAACGTAAGTTGGTTTTGGTTGTTTTCACAACATGGCTGTGTTAGTTTTCCACAAACTTAGTGCCTTAAATTATCACAAATGTATTTATTAAAGTTCTGTAGGTCAGAAGTTCGACACGGACTCACTATGCCAAAATCATGATGTTGGCAGGGCTATGTTTTTTTTGTGGGGGCTGTAGGGAAAAATTCGTTCTCGATTTTTTCCAGCTTCTAGAGAGCATCCACAATGCTTGACTTATGACTTCCTTCCTCCATCTTCCAAGCTATGGATGGGAGGTCTAGTCCTTCTCACATAGCATCACTCTGACCACTTCTGCCTTCCTCTTCTACTTGTGATTACAATGAGCCCATGGACTGACCGAAGATAACCTCCCTATTTTTAGGTCAGCAGAAAAGCAATCTGAATTCCATCTGCAACTTTAATTCCCCTTTGCCATGTAAGGTCAGATATTTATAGATTTATAGATTCAAGTGATTACAGTATGGATACCTTTGGACAGAATATTATTTTGCCTACCACAATATCAACAGCAAAGTGAAATATTCAAAGGTTTAACATCCATCAATAAGTACAAAGAGAAAGATAGTCTGTGTTCCACAAACTCAGGCTTAATTAGCTTTTTTGATATATTATAATAATCAAACACCAATGTATGATCCTAGAGCTGAATAATCCCTTTGTTATAAGTCAAATCAACTATTTTTAAAGGAAATACATACTGTAACATGCTCATTAAGTCCCCATGAATGAATAGATAGTACAGACTCAGTCTTTATGTCATGTGTTAATTAGAAATTCATCTCAACTTCTGAACTCGGTCTTCTATTTTGCTCTAAAATTTGCTACTGCTGTTACAATTTTTCTCTATATCTGTAATATCTGCTTGTCTAAGATTTTCACATTAGGGAGGTTGATACCACTTAAGAATTCCTCTGGGCTGCCTTATATTGCCAGAAATAATCCCTGTAATATCTCTTTCTGTTATAGTGGTCTCTGTGGACATGAAAATATTACAAAGGTGTTTTTCACTGGATGGAAAAAGTCATCTGTCACTGACTGACTTCTGTAATCATGTTAGAAATATCAGAGAGGCAAAGAAATATCTATGGCATAAAATGGCTGTAACTTCTGCCAGGTTCAAGTCTATATGCAATTCCATTCTTCTTACTCATCAGATAATCCAACACCAGACGCCTCAGGATGGTCATTATTGGTAAGTTATTGAGTGGCCTCAGTACAAAAATTATCAGATCAAAAACAAATTGTCCAGGTCTAGGAGAGAGAAAAGTTCTTAGATGCTAATGGTCCTGTTAATGATAGTCACCTCAAAATGGCAGATCATACTATTTAACTATTTGTCTGTCTGAAAGAATAATTCAGACTTTTAAGTGTGACATTTTGACTTTAAATACCACAAAAAAGAACGATTACAAATAGTTTTCATGTGTTCTTCTGTAAATTATTTTCAGTCTCACTGGGTCAAAATGGTTTCTTAAAGAAACAGGCACTATCATAAACTCAACCCAAAACACAATTACCTTATGATCAACAAAGACATAAACAAAATAATAGCTATAGTATTAGTGTCATGAGTTTATCTGACATGCAGCATCACAAATCTATTAATTCACTCCTATTATCAAGGAGACATATTGTTCACAGAGGTTTATGACATTATTTGTATTTCCTATATAGAGTACTTGGCTGCTAGACTTTTTTAAATAACAAGGAGTAATTGACAATATAAATGTTACTACTGATAGATACTTTTATAGCATGTTCCTCTGTACACATACACTGAATCCAATGATTAGCAACATGTTGGAAGAAAATATACATATTTCCTTATCTAATATAGTGGGTATTAAGAATATGACCTAAACTAGCTTTTATCATACTGTCAGGGTCAATTGATATCTAAGGCAGTTTCAAAATGAAATAAAAGTGCTTCAGCAATAACTGCTTCAGGAGACTGTGACTTTATGTAATTCGATATTTCTATCATGGAATAATTATGTTAACAGCAAGTTGTTCTTACCTTGGCTTGACACCATGGCATTGGTGTCATCCATTCTGTCAGAGCAACCTTCTGGAGACATTAGTAGGTTTCTCAAGGCTATTTGAGTGATCAGCTTTTGACCTCTCTGGGAGAAGTCTTCAATGAAACAAATCATTTCTATAATCATCAGTGTTAACTCAGAGAAAGGTTTAAGGGTAAGGGAAAAAATTTATGAAATAGTCTCCACTTTAGGAAATAAATCTGTAACACCCAAATGGCACTGCCTGCCATCTTATTCCAATAGCAATTGTCCAATTACCAGTTACCCTCTCATTAGGACTTTTCAGAAAAAAGAACAAATACCATTGCCTGAATAGGTCTAATTTTGACATAGCTTTTTTGTGATTTATTCGTTAGAAAAATAGGTTGAATCTCATTATTTTAACCTTATTAGATACTTGTTGCTTTATTGCAAAGATAAACTGTACTGGGAAAAATGTCTTGACTTTTAAATAAGGTAATTGTTTCCATTTAGTCATTTGTGACTTCTCCACTATGTATTTGAGTTTAGTTACTTTTCCCCTTTTGTAACAGCAGATATGTGGTAAAACTATATTAGAAAATTGAATTAGTATTAAATATTCATGTATTCTTCAAAGGATACTTTGAAATATTTATATCAGAATGAATGATTTAAATTTTTGTTTTACTAACTGTACTATTTTTTCACATAGTCCAGTATCAACTTTTGTCTCATGTTGACATTACCCAATATTTATTTCAACTCCCTTTATTATGTAGCCCATTTTGCTTATTAAAAGTAAAACATATATAAAGTTCCCACTTTAGTGCTTGGCACACAGTAAGTGATCCACAAATTTTACCTGTTCTTATTTTTATACATCTATATATAGCTATAAGTTATCCTCATATCTTAATAGATTATTCATATAGAGAATAAATATCTTCTAACATTACCACATAATTTACCCTCAAACACTCCATCTGTGTCATTTTCCTACATATATCTAGAAAAAAAGTTTTGAATTGGAATAGAAAAAAATGCACTACCATTTATTTATTGCTTACTATGACAATCATCATGATATCATGATATTGTTATGGGATGAATGTTTGTGACCCCAAAAATTTCATATGTTGAAATCTTAATCCCTAATGTGATGATATTTGGAGATAGGACCTTTGAGAAGTAATTAGGTCATGAGGGTGAGACTCTCATGAAGGCATTGGTGCCCTTACAAAAAGAGATGAGAAAAAGCATGTTTCTTCTCTCTATTCTCCATCATATGAACGAGAAAATGACCATCTGTAAATGAGGAAAAGTGCCCTCACCAGACACCAGATTTGCTGGCACTATGATTTTGGATTTACCAGCCTCCAAAATTGTGAGAAATAAATGTTAATTTTTAAGCCATTTCACCTACAGTATTCTGTTAGAACAGACCAAACTGACTAAGAAACATAACATTTACTCTTTACAGCGAAACTCAATGAGTTTGGTCTTGTTACTTATTAATGAAATTTTACAGATAAAGTGAAGTACAGAGAACTTTAATAGCATGCCCAGGATCATACAATTTGATCAGGCGGAATATGTAACACAAGTTCCTGTCCATATGACCTCTGAATCAAGCCAACCCTAAAAGGAAGTCTAACATCCACAGTATGTTTTTCAACTTATGTCATCTGGTAAGTTTTGTTATAGTCTAAAGTGACAACCACTCCCATATAACCCAAGGCCTGATTATTCACTGACTTGTCTTGTTCTCTGTTTGTTTTATTTATACATGTCCTTTACCAGGATGCCATGAAGTATCTTAATAAACAGGGATACTACATCCTTCCCATTCTTCACAGAACTTCAGTCCCTACTGGGCACACAACAGAAACAACCACAACCAGTTGCTAGCTTACTATGATAAACTCTTGAATTCAATTGGAAAGAGTAAAACTTTTTAACTCAACCCTTAACCTCCTAAGTGTACTTCTCCACTTAGGATCTTCTCTAACATGCATCTATGCCCATCTGATTGTAAGCATCTCTAATATGAGGAATCTAGAAACCTCATTTACAAGCTTACAAGTTTGTTCAGTGTTTCAGCTCTCTGACACTCAAGATGCTATTTCTGTACTGTTAAATTCTATACTTAAAGACAGAAATGTATCGTTTAATCTTCTTTCTTCCCTTTTAAATACCTTGTCTTTTCCTACACATTTTCCCTGCTATTTCTTTTTTAACCTTTATTATACTTTTAATTGACAAGATAATTGTACACATTTATGGGGTACAGTGTGGTATTTCAATATGTGTTTGCAATGTGTAATTATCAAACAGGATAATTAAGATATCTATCACCTGACACATTTATCATTTCCTTGTGTTGGAAACATTAAAAACCCTCTCTTCTAGTTTTTGAACATATACATTCATTGTAGTTAATTATTTTCACCTTACAGTGCTATAAAACCCTAAAAAAATTATTCTATCTATCTACAATTTTGTGTCTGTTAGCCAACTTCCGGCTGTATCCTCCTACCCCTTACTTTTCCCAGCCTCTGGTAAATACTATTGTACTCTCTATTTCAATGAGAACAGCTTTTCTAGCTTCCACATACAAGTGAGAACATTCAGTACTTGTTTTTCTATGCCTGGCTTATTTTTCTTGAGCTTCTGTCTAAATTCCTTACGCTTTGCTTTTTGATCTTCTTTTACCTCAATTTTTTTCTTCTTGAATTTCATTTTCTTCTTTGTCTTTGAAAGAGCCAACATATTTTTGAGCATTATTTTATATTCATATTTTGGGCTAACTGACAAATCTGACAGCAGCTACATACATAGTATTTCTTCTTTTATCCATTTCACTTTATAAATTTTAGACAAGATACTCACGTGCATGAATTAAAATTACTAAAGCAGTGGTCTCATGTTGTAGCATACATGTAAACTACCTGGAAGTCCTGTCAAAATAGTTATATAGTTCCAATCCCCAAGGATTTTGACTCAAGTTTAGGCTAGGTCTCAGAAATTTGCATTGTAATAGGTACCCTCAAATCTACTTTGATGTAATTAATACAAGAAAAATGTTTCAAGAATCATACTTTTTAAAAATTTATTTATGTAATAATGGTATTTAAACTATATTTTTATTGAACTAGGAAAATGTATAATACTATTATTAAATCTAGACTAAATCAAAAATGTTAATCTATGGGTTTTAAGCTCAGATATGTAAATGACTAATTATATTAAGACATACCGTGAAAATTTTGTTTCCATCGGTTTCACGTGTTTTTGATGAAACGAATCAAAATATAACAAGTAATATTCATCTAACATAAAGATGGCATCATGACTTTCTTATATGTCATTTGTCTTGAAATTATAATCCATTATTTTAGTCAAGTGGAATAGTAATGCTTAAAAATACTAAATTTATCTTATCAGGCTCAGCAGGTTTAATCTTTATTATCAGTTAACCCTCAAAGACAATTTTCCACAGAGAAATCAGTTAAGTCTTAGTATTTGCAGTATCCAAAAAATGATAAACAATCTGTTTCATAATTGTCAAGGGAACCTATGATTTCTTTACTCACCATTTCCTTCTTTGATACATTTTAATGTTACCTTATTGAGTGGTCAGAGTAAGTGATGTCATGTCTTTTATATATGACTTTTTAACCAAAAGTATTTCTCAATTTAATAGAAATTACTCTACAGCATTGGCAACATTGGATGTTTTAAATAGCTGGAAGACAGCAATGTCATTTATTATGTGTGTTCAGTGGTTATTGACTATAGAAAGCTAACAATTATAAAAATTATAATGAAATATAGATGCACTTCATCATCAGTTGTATTATAAGTCATTTATTGTCATGTTTGTTAAATAAGAAAAAATAAGTATTTCTTTGTATCTTCATTAATTACTACCAATAAGTAATACAGCCTGGGACAGCACTGCCAACTGTAATACATTATGACACTACCAAAAACTTTATTGGTGTCTGGGCTTACAGGTTCAAGTACATCAAATCTCATCCACATAGTATACATGGTTTTTCTATGTCTCCTAAAAACTAAGAAAGTTATTGTTCTCTTATGCCATAAAATTAGAAGAATGTGCTTTTGTAAACATGTTCCAATGGGGTAATTAAATTAAAAGTCTAATTTTTTTTTTCATTTTCAGCTGAGATATCTACCACATTTCTTAAACAGAAAGTAAACTGTAGTGGTAAATACTCTATAACATTTTCCAGATTTAAAAAAAAGATCAAAATGAGGGCATAAGAAACTAAAATGAAAGTATCAACATCATAACCTTTTCTGAGTGGTTACTGTAAGCATTTGGAAAAATCAAGTGTCAAAATCAAGGGCTCTTGAGCTAATATTATCTTCAGGAATATTTAATAGTCAGTAGAGCTCTGATGGGAAATAGCTGCTCTTTCAGAGAATCTGGTGGTTATTATAAGTTACTGTAATTAAGTTTATTTTAATTTGTGGAATCTAATTAAACCAATATTTTCTGTGCAGAAAAAAAGTAGCCAAATACATTAATTAGAATAATTTCTCATTAAATATTGACACATCAGGATTGTACAACTGTTCCCAGAAAAGGGGTCTTGATCCACACCCCAGGAAAGGGTTTTTGGATCTCACACGAGAAGGAATTCAAGGTGAATCACAGAGTTCAGTGAGAAGAGACAGTTTATTAAAAGCTACTCCTTTACAGAGTAGGGTATCCTCAGAAAGCAGGTGGAGAAATGCACGATCTTTGTGTTGAGTTTTTCTTATATAGGGATCTTGTCTATGTAAAGACTAAACTAATCTGTGTCTATGTGCAAGTGGGCTGACAACATGGCTAAATGTATTACTTTATTAATTTAAAGAAAATTATCCTGGACATTTTAGTGTGTAAGTACATCAAACCATAACTATAATTATTTTTGAAAGCATTTTTTTATGGGTATTGTGACATCTGGACTATTTGCTATTGTCAGAGTGTGTCCTTGTAGGTATCCTTAGGCTATTTCCTCAACTCTAAATATCTTATGACCACAGGTCATAACTGGCAAAGAATGTGCCTTGCTAATTTGAAGATGGAGATTTTAAAATGGTGTCATTCTGGTTCTGCTAGGTTCCTGCTTTGCTAACAGTATGAAAATACAAAAGAAACTAGTAAGCTTTTTTTGGGAGGGTAGGGGGACAAATAGGTCATAAGATTAGATTAAAACAATTACAGAGAACATTTTAAACTCAATTCTCTTCTGCAAATAAGTAGGGAAGTAATTTTCTGTTATTTATTGAGTTATTTTTTGTAGTTCTTTATAGTTACTATTTTTATATGTTCACCAAATCTGATATACAAAGTCAGAGTTCTTTGTTACATACATCCCTTCATGAATTGTTTCCCTTAAGGAATCATTTTACACATACACCTGTTTGGCTATCTTTAAAATTACATGTACAGTCAAGATGTGGTTGCATTTGGGGAGGCCTGCATTTGGGGAGGCCAAGGCAGGAAGATCTCTTGAGGCCAAGAGTTCAAAGTCAACCTAAGCAATGTAGTGAGATCTCATCTCTCCCCAAAATTAGCCAGGTGTGGTGTCATGCACCTGTATTCCTGGCTACTAAAAAGACTGAACCAGGAGGAGTGCTTGAACCCAGGACTTCAAGGTTATGGTGAACTATGATCATACGAGAGAACTCCAGCCTGGGCAACAGAGCAAGACCCTTTCTCAAAATAAAAGTTGCATGTACAAAGATATTTCAGTCCGTAAAAGACATTAAAGTGAACTTTGAGCTGAATAAAACAGAGAATGAGAATAGATGTCCTAATATGCTGTTTCACTCTTTCACTTTCACTATACACCTCTAAAATTAACAAGCACCTGCTTCAGTTTCTGAAGGTATGCATGCTCCATGAAAGGAAAATAACAATGAAAAGAAAAAAAATAGGGGAGCTTGGGGTTTTTGTTTGTTTGCTTTTTGTTTATTAGCTTTGGCTTTGATTTAGGCTTTAGAATTTTCTGGCCAACACTTAGTGATTATTTCCTACTTAGAATGCACCATGCTAGGTCTTTGACTACATAATTATTACATTCAATCCTCACAACTATCCTATAAGTCAGGGGTCTCCAACCCCCAGGACACGGACCAGTAGCCGTTTATGGTCTGTTAGGATCCAGGCTGCACAGCAAGAGATGAGCAGCGGGAGAGTGAGTAAAGCTTTATCTGTATTTACAGCTGCTCCCCATCACTTGCATTACTGCCTGAGTCCCGCCTCCTCTCGGAACAGTGGTGGCATTAGATTTTCACAATAGGAGCCTGAACCGTATTGTGAACTGTGCATGAAAGCGATCTAGGTTGCAAACTCCTTATGAGAATCTAATACCTGATCATCTGTCTCCGTCTCCCATCACCCCTAGATGGGACCATCTAGTTTCTTTCTTTTTTTATTTTGTTTCTATAGGTTTGTAGGGAACAGGTGGTGTTTGGTTACATGAGTAAGTTCTTTAGTGGTGATTTGTGAGATTTTGGTGAACCCATCACCCAAGCAGTATACACTGAACCCAATTTGTAGTCTTTTATCCCTCATCTCCCTCTCACCATTTCCCCTGAGTGTCCAAAGTCCATTATGTCATTCTTATGATTTTGCATCCTCATAGCTTAGCTCCCATTAATGAGTGAGAACATAAAATATTTGATTTACTATTCCTAACTTACTTTACTTAGACTAATAGTCTCTAGTTTTATCCAGTTGCTGCAAAAGCCATTATTTTTTTTTAATGGTTGAGTAGTGCTCTATCATACATATATGCCACAATTTCTGTATCTACTCATTGATTGATGTGCATTTTGGCTAGTTGCATATTTTTACAATTGCAAATTGTGCTGCTATAAACATGCGTGTGCAAGTATCTTTTTCATATAATGACTTCTTTTCCTCTGGGTAGATACCCAGTAGTGGAATTGGTGGATCAAATGGTAGTTCTACTTTCAGTTCTTTAAGGAATCTCCACACTGTTTTCCATGGTGCTTGTAATAGTTCACATTCCCACCAGCAGCGTAGAAGTGGTCCCCTTTCACTGCATCTGCACCAACAACTATTATTTTTTGATTTTTGGATTATGGCTATTCTTGCAGGAGTAAGGTGGTATCGCATTGTGGTTTTGATTTTCATTTCCCTGATCATTAGTAATGTTGAACATTTTTCATATGTTTGTTGGCCATCTGTATATCTTCTTTTGAGAATTGTCTGTGCATCTCCTTAGCCTGTTTTTTAATGGGATTGTTAGTTATTTTCTTACTAATATGTTTGAGTTCCTTGTAGATTCTGGGTATTAGTCCTTGGTCACATGTATAGAAAAAAAAATCCTAATATTCATGGGGAACCAAAAGAAAACAAAAACACATAGCTGAAGCAGGACTAAGCAAAAAGAAAAAATCTGGAAGTATCACCTTCCTTGACTTCAAATTGTACTGTAACGTCACAGTCACCAAAACAGCATGGTACTGGTATAAAAATAGGCACATAGACCAATGGAACAGAATAGAGAACCCAGAAATAAACCTAACTACTTACAGCCAACTGATCTTTGACAAAGCAAACAAAAGCATAAAGTGTGGAGAAGACACCCTGTTCAACAAATGGTGCTGGGATAATTGACAAGCCATATGTAAGAGCAGGAAACTGGATCCTCATCTCTCACCTTATACAAAAATCAACTCCAGATGAATCAATGACTTAATTCTAAGACCTGCAACTATAAAAATTATAGAAGATAACCTCAGAAAAACCCTTCTAGACATTGGTTTAGTCAAAGAATTCATGACCAAGAGACCAAAAGCAAATGCAACAAAAACAAAGAAAAATAGGTGGGACTTAATTAAACCAAAGAGTTTCTGTACAGCAAAAGAAACAGAGTAAACAGACAACCTGAAGAGTGGGAGAAAATCTTCACAATCTATGCATCCCACAAGGGACTGTCTAGTTTTAGGAAAACAAGCTTAGGGCTCCAACTGATTACACATTTGGTGAGTTACAACCCACCATATATAATTTGGTGAGTTACAACCCACCATATATAATTTGGTGAGTTACAGCTCACCATGTGATTATTTCATTATATATTACAATGTAATAATCATAGAGATAAAGTATACAATAAATACAATGTACTTGAATCATCCCAAAACCACGCCCTACCCCTGGTACATGGCAAAATATTCTTCCATGAAACTGGTCCCTGGGGTTGAAAAGGTTGGGGAAAGCTGCTATAAGGTATGTATTATTACAAATTGCATTTTATGGATAAGAAGTGTGTTTAAGTCTGCCTTACACTTTCTGAACATCTCAAAGGCCCCAAACATAAAACTATCAGAAGTGTGTCTTTTTTCCTGTATTAGTCCATTCTCTCACTACTATAAAAAAAATACTTGGAATTGGGTAATTTATTTAAAAAAAAAAAAAAGGTTTAATTGGCTCATGGTTCCACGGGCTATACGTAAAGCATGGCTGAGGTGACTTCAGGAAACTTTCAGTCATTGCAGAAGGGGAAGCAGGCATGTCTTACATGGCTGAAGCAGGAGGAAGAGAGTGAAGGGGAGATGCTAAACACTTTTAAACAACCAACTCTTGTGAGAACTCACTCACTATCATGAGAATAGCAAGGGAGAAATCTGCACCCAATATCCAATGACATTCCACCAGGCCTCTCCTCCAACACTGGGGAGGAAATAGAGGCCATTATTCTAAGTGAAATAAC
This sequence comes from Macaca nemestrina, assembly GCF_043159975.1. Taxonomy (NCBI): domain Eukaryota; kingdom Metazoa; phylum Chordata; class Mammalia; order Primates; family Cercopithecidae; genus Macaca; species Macaca nemestrina. The sequence continues at coordinate 60,753,065 of NC_092145.1, forward strand.
TCAGGAATTGAAAATCAAATAACAAACGTTCTCACATGTTCACGTGTTGACAGATGGCCCTGCATGATATGTAAGCAGCACCCGAAATTGGACAGCCCCTTTCTAGGACATCCCTGAAGCACAGTGGTAAAAGAAAATCTTCCCAGTGGGCAGAACTTTGAGCAGTTCACTTGGTTGTGCACTTTGCATGGAAGAAGAAATGGCCAGGTGTGCAATTATATGCTGATTCATGGGCTGTAGCCAATGGTTTGGCTGGATGGACAGGGACTTGGAAGCGGCATAATTGGAAGTGGTGATAAAGAAATTTGGGAAAGAGGTATGTGGATGGACCTCTCTGAGTGGTCAAAAACTGTGAATATATTTGTATCCCATGTAAATGCTCACCAACGGATGACCTCAGAAGAGGAGGATTTTAATATTCAAGTGAATAGGATGACTCATTCTGTGAAAACCACTCATCCTGTTTCCCCATCTACCCCTGTCATCACCCAGTGGGTCCATACATAAAGCGGCCATGGTGGCAGGGATGGAGGTTGCACATGGGCTCGGCAACATAAAGTTCCACTCACCAAGGCTGACCTGGCTATGACCACTGCTGATTGCCTAATTTGGTAACAGCAGAGACCAACACTGAGCCCTCAATATGGCGCCATTCCTTGGGTGATCAGCCAGCTACATGGTGGCAGGTTGATTATATTGGACATCCTCCTTCATGGAAAGGGCAGTGGGTTTTCCTCACCAGAATAGACAGTTACTCTGGATATGGGTTTGCCTATTCTCCACACAAGGCATCTTCCAAGACTACCATCCATGGGCTCATAAAATGCCTTATGCGCCGTCATGGTAAAGGCACTCATTTTACAGATAAAGAGTAAGGCAATGGGCTCAGACTTATGGAATTCACTGGTCTCACCATGTTCCCCATCATCCTCACTTATAAGTGGTAGCTAAGATACTAAGCTGTGGGTACACAAAGGCATACAAAGTGGTATAACGGACATTGAAGACTCAGAAGCGGGGAGGAGGAGAGGGAGGTGAGGCATTAATGAATACCTATTGGGTGCAATGTATACTACTCAAGTGATGGGTATACTAAAATCTTAGACTTCACCAGCACACAACTCATCCATGTAACCAAAAACTATTTGTACCCCTAAAGCTATTGAAATACAAAATAAAATATTAAAAAAAGGAAAATTAAAGCACAGTTCAACTTAAAACAATAAGTACATGAACTAAATGAAATCCTACTTCAACTTTGAACAAAAATCAGAATATTTTAGATGTCTATCACCCCAAACATTTTTCTTTACATAAGGAACATTACAATTCTCTTCTAGCTATTTTGAAATATACAACACATTATTGTTAACTATAATTTCCTAACTGTACTATTTAATATTTGAAATTATTCCTTCTATCTAAATATATTTTGTACCTATTAACCAATTTCTCTTTATCCACCACTCCCCCATTTCCTTCCCCTCCTCTAGTAACCACTTTTCTACTCTTTATCTCCATGACATCCACTTTTTTAGCTACCACAAATGAGTGAAAACATGAAATATTTGTATTTCTATGTCTGGCTTATTGCACTTCACATAATGCCTTCCAGTTTCATCCATGTTGTGGCAAATGAAAGTATTTCATTGTTTTTTAGGGCTAAATAATATTTGATTGTGAATATATACGATATTTTTATCTATTTATTTGTTAATGAACACTTAGGTTGGTTCAGTATCTTGGTTATGGTGAGTAGTGCTTCAATAAACATGAAAGTGCAGATATCTCTTCAATATGCGATTTCTTTTCTTTTTGAATATATACCTACAAGTGAGATTGCTGGATCATATGGTAATTCTATTTTTGGTTTTCCGAGGAAACTTCATACTGTTTCTCACAATGGCTATGTTATTCTACATTTCTACTGACAGTGCACAAATGCTCCCCCTTTTTTTTTTTTTGCATGCTTACTATTATTTGTTATATTTTGTCTTTTTGATAATAGCCATTTTAGTTGGGGTGAAATGACATCTCACTGTAGTTTTGATTTGAATTTCCCTGGTGATTACTAATGCTGAGCATTTTGTAAACAGATCTGTTGTTCATTTGTATGTCTTCTTTGGAGAAGTCTCTATTCTATTCGTTTTCTCATTTTAAAATTGGATTATTGTGATTTTGTTATTGAGTTGCTTGAGTTTCTTACATATCCTGGTTTTTGTCCCTTGTCAGATGGATAGTTTTCACATGTTTTCTCCCATGTTGTTTGTCCCTTCACTTTGTGGATGCTTCCTTTGCTGTGCAAAAGCTTTTTAGCTTTATGTAATCTCTCCCATGTGATCATTTTTGCTTTTATTGCCTGAGCTTTTGAGGTATTACTTAACAAATCTTTGCCCAGAGTAATGTTCTGTTACATTTCCCCAATGTTTTCTTTTAATACTTTCATAGTTTCAGGTCTTACATTTAAGTCTTTAATCCATTTTGAGTTGATCTTTGTCTATGGTAAAGGATGGGGACCTAGTTTCATTCTTCTGTGTGTGGATATCCAGTTTACTCATCATCATTTATTAAAGAGACTGTCTTTCCCCAATGTGTGCTCTTAGCACCTTTGTTGAAAATGAGTTGGTTGTAACTGTGTGGATTTATTTCTGAGTTATTTATTCTGTTCTGTTGCCTGTGACAGGGAGGGCTGCAGCAGAGACTTCAAGGCATTTTCTTCATTGTCTTTCCTATTAACTTCTGGCTCCTTTTTGCTTATGCAAATCTATGCTGCTGGCTTGAACTTTTCCTATAAAAATGGGCTTTTCTTTTCTACCACATGGCCAGGCTGTACGTTTTTCAAACTTTTATGCTCTGCTTTCTTTTTAAATATGACTTCCAGTTTTACATCTTTTTTTTTTCTCACAAATATGAGCATAGACTTCCAGAAGCAGCCAAGTCAGATCTTGAATGCTTTGTTGCTTAATAATTTCTTTTGCCAGATACTCTAAATCATCTCTCTTAAGTTCAAAGTTCCACAGATTTCTAGGGCAAGGGCATGATGCTTCCAACCTTTTTGCTGAAGTATAGCAAAAGTGACCTTTGCTCCAGTTCCAAATAAGTCCTTCATTTCCATCTGAGGGCAACTCAGCCTGGACTTCATTTTTCATATCCCTATCAGCTTTTTGGTCTCAGCAATTTAACCTGTCTCCAGGAAGTCACAAGCATTCCTTTATCTTTTTCTTCTCCTAAGTCCTCCAAACTTTTCCAACCTCTGCCTATTACCCAGTTCCAATGTCATTTTCACATTTTCAGGTATATTTACATCAATGCCCCACTCCTAGGTACCAATTTTCTGTATTATTTCATTCTTACCCTTGTATAAAGAAACACCCGAAACTGGGTAATTTATAAAGAAACGAGCTTTAATTGGCTTATGGTACTGGAAGCTGTACAAGAGACATGGCTGGGAGGTCTCAGGAAACTTGAAATATTGGTAGAAGGGGAAGCAGGCACATCTTACATGGTTGGAGCAGGAGAAAGAAAGTGAAGGAGGAGATGCTACACACTTTATTATTATTATTATTACTACTACTATTATTATTATTATTATTACACTTTACATTCTTTTTGAGATGGAGTCTTGCTCTGTCTCCAGGCTGGAGTGCAGTGGCATGACCTTGGCTCACTGAAACTTCTATCTCCCAGGTTCAAATGATTCTCCTGCCTTAGCCTCCCAAGTAGCTGGGACTACAGGCACCCACCACCACACCCGGCTAATCTTTATATCTTTAGTAGAGACGGGATTTCACCATGTTGGTCAGGATGGTCTTGATCTCTTGATCTCGTGATCCACCCACCTCAGCCTCCCAAAGTGCTGGGATTACAGGTGTGGGCCACCGTGCCTGGCCTACACACTTTTAAACAACCAGATGTTGTGAGACCTCTCTATCAAGAGAACAGCAAAGGGGAAATCTGCTCCCATAAACCAATCACTCTCCACCAGGCCCCTCCTCCAACATTGGGGATTATAATTTGATATTAAATTTGGGTGTGAACCCACATCCAAACCATATTATATCCGTAAAAACCCAAAATTCTTAGTATTCCTCAATCTTAATTTGATAGAAATTACATTTCCTGTACATTTTAGAATTGTATTACAAAATGTGCTCTCATTTTTGTCTAGCCATGGGTCCTTTCAAAATCTACTACACAAGTGATATTACAATTGTTACCTTGAAATAAACAAACACACACAAAAAAATGGGAAGACTTTGCTATTTCTTTTTTCTTTTTTTTTTTTTTTTTTTTTTTTTTTTTTTTTGAGATGAAGTCTCACTCTGTCGCCCAGACTGGAATGCAGTGGCACAATCTTGGCTTACTGCAAGCTCTGCTTCCTGGGTTCTTGCCATGCCATTCTCCTGCCTCAGCCTCCCGAGTAGCTGGGACTACAGGCGCCTGCGACCACTACTGTGTGATTTTTGTATTTTCAGTAGAGACAGGTTTTCACCATGTTGGTCAGATTGGTCTTGAACTCCTGACCTCAAGTGATCCACCCACCTCAGCCTCCCAAAGTGTTGGGATTACAGGCGTGAGCCACCATGCCCAGCTAAGACTTTGCTATTTCTATGAATCATAGGAGTGGTATGAGTTAATGTGGACCTTCTTTGTTTGGTTTTCTTCTTCATGATAATTAAAGGCAAAGTAATCTTCTGAATTTAACTTTAGCCATCACTGTATCCAGGACTGTAATAGAACTTTGTAATATGTATCAAATCCTAAGAGTAGTAATTACCAAGATCCTTTTCCTTCACACTGAGCTCAGGTTGTCCTTCACATAGTGATGCTACATCAAATGAGGTAATTTGTGCTCACCAGAAGATAGTCATCGGTGCTGCTATCCCAGCTCTTACCTGGTGCCATCCCCAATCACCTTTACGCACCCTGCTGGGAACCAGAAGCTGGTTGTACATCTTTCTAGTGTCCATAACTATGGACCGTATAACCCTGGGAAGTTACTTAATTTTTCTGTGCCTCACTCTCTCTTCATCTGTAACATGAGCATATAACAGTTCCCACTTCATAGAGTTATAAAAAATTAGATAAATCTGAAAGCACCCATCATGCTATATGCTACCATCAAGGTACTCATCATGCTACCTGGAAAACAAGTATATTCAAGACTGAAAATATTAGGGAAAAAAAATCTTATCTAAAAGTTGCATAATATTTAACAACGAAAACTTTAAAAGAAAAATCTTCCAAGGTTAAACCATAGCACAATATTATATTTGTAGCATTAGTCCTCCTCTCACCCTCTTCACCCTTAATCAACGTGCTCATTTAACTACCAAGAGCAGATCCATAAAATTCTCTCTTATGCTCAGGAGAGCAAGAACATTAGCTAACTCTTCTTCTGTAACTGCTGCAGTCAGTGAAAAGCTAGTGCTTGGCTCATATTCCTGAGAGAAGGTGTTGCTGAAAAATAAGCATCAGATAGCTCTAGAGCAGTATTTTATGGAGTATCACCATTGGACTATATTTTCATAATCACTTGAAATAGTTATAAAAAATTTCAGATTCCTGGGACTCACCCCAGAGTCACTGAACCACCTCTGAGAGTGAGGTCCAGAAATACATGTTTTACAAGCACTCAGATGATTCTTACGCATGATATTTTTTGAAACCATTGGCCTAAAGAATATTCTTCATCAGAGGATAAAACAAATATCATTGACGACAAGTTCTGCTACAGAAGGGGAAAATTCAAACCTAGATAGCTCTCAATGAGAAGTTTCTAATGACCTTACTGGTATCAAATCACACTGAAAGAAATTACTTGCCATGGGTCCATTCACACATTAGTGTTTGTAAATCAGAGGCAACTTTATTTTAATTATTTCATACATTAGAGAAACTTAATACTTATGGTTTAAGAAATGAGGAAAAAGGCCAGGTGTAGTGGCTCACACCTGTAATCCTAGAACTTTGGGAGGCCAAGACAGGTGGATCACGAGGTCAGGAGTTTGAGACCAGCCTGACCAACATGGTGAAACCCTGTCTCTCTAAAAGATACAAAATTTAACCAGGCGTGGTGGCACGCGCCTGTAATCCCAGCTACTCAGGAGGCTGAGACAGAATAGCTTGAACCCAGGAGGCGGAGGTTGCAGTGAGCCAAGATCGCACCATTGCACTCCAGCCTGGGTGACAGGGCGAGACTCCAAGAAAGAAAGAAGGAAAGGAAAGAAAGAAAGAAAGAAAGAAAGAAAGAAAGAAAGAAAGAAAGAAAGAAAGAAAGAAAGAAAGAAAGAAAGAAAGAAAGAAAGAAAGAAAGAAAGAGTGAGAGAGAGGGAGGGAGGGAGGGAGGGAGGGAGGGAGGGAGGGTGGGAGGAAAGAAGGAAGGAAGGAAGGAAGGAAGGAAGGAAAGAAGGAAGGAAGGAAATTAGAAAAAAAGTAGATAAAGCAGTGTCTAGAATGCATGCATTATTGATTGTATTATTCATCTCAATTTGAGATTGAATAAAAGTGGGTTAGGCAAGTCTTCAGGCATTTCCACTTTAATAATTCTACAGGACTCCTTCCCGTCATTTAAACTTGCAATGATGTACTCACCTCTGGGAAACCAAGAAAATGTTATTGACAGTCTACTCCTACAACTTGACTCAGGTCATCCTTAAGAGAATGAACCATTTTTAATACAGTTGTTACGGGCAATGCTGCTCAGTGATAAGAGCTTGAATAAGGTCTCTAGATACAAATGTTTTCAAAGGCAGTGGAAATAATGGAGTACCATTATTAGAAACAAAGACATCTGCAATTTATGCTCTGAGCTACGGTAAAATTGTACTTGTAGCAGAAGTCTGACATAGAACTATGAACACGTTCAACCATTTAAAGCAGGCTACCAACATCCATAAATTCATCCCTGGAAATTGTTTTACAAAATCAGTATGAATTACTAATTTTAGCAAACATTCATTGTATTGGGCTCTCCGGCTCTCATTCACTCTCATTCCAGAGCCAAATTTTACTCTGAGTAAATTTGACTCATTCCTTGACTTTTGGGTTTGCATATTATTTAGTCCTGTCTAACAAAATCTTCCCATACTCCTGGCCAGAGTTAGTTCAGATATGACCATGGAATTTCATAAAAGTCCATAAGACTTTTGTTAGGACTTCTAAGAAAAGTGTAAGCTCTTTGCTCACTAGATTTGAATCTAGGAGAATATAGGTCCTGAACTGTTGACAGCATCTTGACGTCACACAAAACCTGAGACTGATTTGAACATAGCCATAGAATTGAAAGTTAATTACAATGTTCGAGCCCTAAAGTCACTCTTACCTGTCTGAGTCAACAAGCACCTGAAATTTCAGATACATTAGTAAATAATTTCCTTTTTACCTAAAGCACTCTGGATTCTACAAAGTGTCACCTTGTTGTTAATCTTTCTAATAGTACAACTGAAGCTGTGAGTACAAGATGAAGGCTGAATGACCGTGAAAAAGCAATTATCTCAACAAACATCTATTGAATGCTTGCTCTGTATCAACGAACTTATTAAAGGTACATTATTTGAGTACATCAACGACTTTAAAACAGGATTACACGTCACAGGTCTTGTAAACATTTTCTTTTAACACACCCTTTAGAAATTAAGTTTTATCCACTTGCAACCTATAATAAAAAGCATGCTTGAATGAATCACTTGTTGTTTGTATACACATAATTTAAATGCACTAGAGATTATCAAGGCATTTATATATGCTCTTGGTCAATTCATGTTTGTGTACTTCTATTGTCCCTTGGAATAAATGTACAAGGAAGATGAGAGTTCTGCACTAGTCATTTTTTCTGTATGTAGTCTTTTAATATGCATTCATTAGAAAATTGTTCAAGTAGGCACACTATCATGGCATATGTGCATCATACACAGGTTAAATGACAGGTAAGTCTTAGTTCGTCTTCTGGGTACAGGCTACATGTTCTTATCACATGTAATCGTTGTGCAGTTAAAAATAAACATTAACATGGTTTGTAGCTGAAATATGTAAGACAAGAAATGCAAGTGTGATTGTTACACATAAAATGATTAGGATATTATTTATCTAGGGTTTACTATGTATCAAGCACTATCCTCAGTGTTTTACATGAATTAGTCATTATATCTTTATAGCACCATAAGGTGTATATTATTTTTATTTCTATGTTGCTGCTGAAAAAAAAAATGAGATTTGGGAAAGTTAATTGGATTGCCTCTGATTGTAGAGATAGTAAATAATAAAGTAGGGTTGGGTTTAAGTCCACTTAATCTTTCTGCTAAAATCACCATGCTTTTAACGACTATCATGTACTCTCTTTAAATTGTTAGAGATTTAGCTTTGAAAACTTTAAGTTTAAAATCAATTCAACTGATATTTGCAGATAATTGTTAAAACGCTGTTAACATTTGTTACAACTTATTTGTGTGAATGAGGATTATGTAAATAATTTTGAGAAAAGTGAAATATACACAAATAAAATGGATGCTGACACTGATAGAAAACTGCTTCCATCACCCGTTGGTGATAGGTTTGGATTTAGAATTTTGGTATGTATCACAATAGCATCACTATTTTTACTGGTTGACTTTCTAATAATTGTATATCATCAATTTGAACTTTGAATGTGTACTTAATTAAAATGTCACTTGCTACTTGTATTAGGCTGTTCTTATAGGGCTATAAAGAAATACCTGTTACAGAGTAATTTATTAAAGTAAATAGGTTTAATTTGCTCACAGTTCTCCAGGCTGTATAGGATGTGTAGTGGCATCTGCTTCTGAGGAGGCCTCAGGAAGCTTCCAATTATGGTGGAAGGCAAATGGGGAGTAGGCATGTCACATGGTGAAAGCCGGAGCAAGAGAGAGAGGGAGGGGTATGTGGGGAGGTGCCACACACTTTTAAAAAGCCAGATCTTGTGAGACGTCACTCACTGTCACAAGAACAGCACCAAGGGGGTGGTGCTAAACCATTCATGAGAAATCCACTCCCTTGATACAATCACCTCCCCACGAGGACACACCTCTAACACTGGGGATTACAATTCAACGTAAGATTTAATGGTGACACAGATCCAAACCATATCGTTACTTTTTGTATTAGTTTAGTATTTCACTTTTTAAAAGAGATTTTAGTCTTAAAGTACCATATTTGGGGTAACTTCAGTAGATAAACATAGCACAACCAAAATAAATAGGTGTTGAATACAAGATGAATTACATAAATTCTGGATTATGCTGTTGTGTGCAAAGTCAAGATCATTTGATACTAAGTAATAAGAGTGCTTACATGAGTTTCTGGATGTTCTTTTGAAGGTCTTTGAATCTTCTCATTTGACGAAATGGTCCTTTCTCTTACAGAATCAGCATACAATATCTCTAAGTCTTCAGATCAGTTGGGGGCACAAACTTTTACACCGGAAGCAGGGGGAATATTTTTCAACCTCACTGGAGTGTTTCCTGTTTTATGTTGCCCTTGATAGCAAAGTGACCTCTACCTACAGTGGACAGCATGTATATTAGAAACAGAAGCAGAAACTTTTATCCCTTTGCTATGATGATGCAGCATCACTGATTAGGTCACTTTCATAGGCCATTGTATATTTCAAAGAAATGTCTGTTGGTGTTGGAGAGAACTGAAACTTCAATAAACTTGACAAATTTATTGCATACTCTAATCTTAGATGACGTAGTTGTGCTGAAAGACATTATTTTGAAACATGCTCAGGTCCCATGAATTTCCAGGAGGACAGCATACCAATAGTCTGAGTTAACTAACAGTGTAGATTTTTATTGGAATTCAGTTAGATGGCTTTCATTCTGTTTCCCATCTTTCCTTCTAAACATTTCCTTTAATTTAGCAGACATACAATCCCATTGAGTCTAAAATTTATTAAACATTTAGCTCACCAAAGAAAGACATTAACAACTATCTTAGTATGTCTATAAACAAAACACTCAGAAAATTTCAAACAACAGTCCAAATGATGAAATGTTTGCAGAAATACAGTATATTCACCATTTGCTATTTACTTCTGCAAATATCAGATGTTGAACTGATATTTTGGCTTTCTACTTTGTTTTTAAATATTTTCTCTCAAGTGAGGAAATGCAGTATGCTTCGGATACCAAAGCTGATTATCTCTCTTCTGTTCAGAAATTTCAATGAATTAATGCACATGACTTGAATGCTTCTGCGTTCATTTTAATAACATGCTCATTGTAAACAACTTACAAAATGCAGGGGAGTAAAATGTTAGATTGGTTCAAAAAAAATTGCGGTTTTTGCAATTACTTTTAATGGCAGAACCCACAATTACTTTTGGACCAGTCTAATAAGAAAACCACTCCATCCTACTATCCAAAAAGATAAGCATTATTCATATTTTGGCAAAATTTCTACTAATCTTTAGTCCTATAAATCTGGTATTATTTTTTAATTTAGTGTTTTGCATGAAGATTTAGGAACTTGAGATTTGTAAGCATTGTTATGTTGATAATATCCTTATATTTCTCAAAAAATAATGCTCAATAATCGCATATAATTCCATCATTTAGGCTTCAGGGAAAAAAGGTAGAACTGACAATGTATAATGTTTCAAAGATAATGGATGTTAATTTTTCATTCACAAAATAGCACAGAATGTGGTTCCTAGTCACTGCATACATGTTCTTTATGTATGATTTCAAGGACTCAGGCTCCCACAATCTTGTGGACCTGGCATCTTGAATGCATAGCTTATAAATCTATCCTGGATTTTGCCACACCAATCAGACACAAAGAGAAAAGATTATAAAAGAAAAGGTATTCATGGGTTAAACTAAATTGAAACAAAGTAAAACATATGCAAGTAAACTGGATGTTGACACTGATAAAAGACTGCTACTGACTTAAAGGGACAAACATCATTTTCTGCTCACATTCCGTAGAAAAGAACTTAGTTACATAGCCATACTTAGCTTCAGAGGATGCTAGGAGTGAAAGCTACCTTTGTGCTCAAGAAAAAGAGGGAAATGGGTGTTGGTAAACAGCTAGCAATATCTTTCATAACTAATGAAATAAATAACGTTCCTGTATTTGTTACTTACTTAAATGTATAATTTTGCCCAAGATATTGGTCCCATATTTTCCAATGATGTATTCATTTTTAGATCTTTAGATATGTAGATTGGAAAGATTTATTTTAATAATTAAGGATATTAGTCATATATCTGTCTTACAAGTATAAAATATTTCCATGTTTAAGGCTGGGCGCGGTGGCTCATGCCTGTAATCTCAGCACTTTGGGAGACCAAGGTGGGCAGATCACAAGGTCAGGAGTTTGAGACCATCCTGACCAACATGGTGAAACCCCATCTTTACTAATAATACAAAAATTTGCCGGGTGTGGTGGTGCACGCTTATAATCCTAGCTATTCAGGAGACTGAGGCAGGAGAATAGCTTGAACCCAGGAGGTGGAGGTTGCAGTGAGCCAATATCGTGCCACTGCATTCCAGCCTGGGTGACAGAGCGAGACTCTGTCTCAAAATAAATAAATAAATAAACCCAGAAAATCCCAAATTATTTCCAGTTTTACTACCATTTAACTTTTCTTTAGTGATTATCACAACAGTTTTAAAAGCTTAAATTAAAATGTTAGGGCCAGGCATGGTGGCTCACACCTGTAATCCCAGCACTTGGAAAGGCCGAGGTGGGTGGATCACCTGAGGTAGGGAGTTCGAGACCAACCTGACCAATGTAGAGAAACCCCATCTCTACTAAAAATACAAAATTAGCCAGGCATGGTGGCACATGCCTGTAATCCCAGCTACTCGGGAGGCTGAGGCAGAAGAATCGCTTGAACCCGGGAGGCAGAGGTTGCAGTGAGCTAAGATCGCCCCATTGCACTCCAGCCTGGGCAACAAGAGTGAAATTTCCATCTAAAAAAAAAAAAATTATACATATTTTTCTTTGGTTTTACGCTTAGAAATTCCTTCTGTATCTTAAGATCAAATAAATTTGTGCTTATGTATTCTTTTAGGTATTTCATGGTTAATTTTTTAGTTTTAAACTTTAATTCATGTATAAAAATTTAATATGTATGGATACATATAGTATAAAATATAACTCTACTGCTTCCCGTCTATTTGACCATTTCTGTTTTTCCATTTCTTTTCACATTGATATAATTTGCTATCTAAACTTTTATATATTCTATAGGTCTTAAAGAAAATAACACTGAAACTTAGGAGGGAAAGTCTCTACTTTCATATTGTGTGGCATTTCAGGTAGAAGACACAATAGTTGGTGATAAGAGTTAGAATGAAAGAAAATAAAACTAAGTTTAGTCTGGGGTTTGTAGCTCATGAGACTAAATGGATAATGACACTTAATATAGCAGAAGATCATACTTGGTACAGAAGATAATCTTTTCTGTTTTAGACATGTTAAGTCAAGATATCTTGAAATATTTGGTTGAAGATGTAAAGTAGGCTGTTGGATTACTTAGTAGAATGTATGAGCTGGTGTTTGAAGAGCCATTACTTTGTTGGTGATAGCAATGAGAACAGTTAGGATAATCCAGGAACAATATATATATATATGATCAGAGAACCTGGTGATGAAACTCCTGGGAAACTCCAAATGTTAAGGAATTTGCAGTGAGAAATAACCAGCAAAGTTAATTAAAAAGTATACTCAGAGTGATAAGAGGAAAATAAAAAGCAGTACCACATATGAAAACTGAAGGGAAATATTTTTGAAGGAAAAGAGAATCAACAGTGTCAAATGCTGCAGATAGGTCAAGTTATATGAGGAATAAAAACAAGTCATTGGCATTGACAATTAGCAATTATGGATGACCTTCTTAAGAACAATTTAAGTACAGTTGTTAAGGAAGAAGCGATATTATACTTAGCATGTAGGTGCTAAAAATGGTAAATCTCACATACCAAGTGACTGAAACATGCCCCCATCCCACTGAATATATGCTCATAATAGATTTGTGATATATATTGCTAATAGCACTTTACAGAAATTGAAAAAAAAAAAAAAAACAGCCCAGAAAGGTTAAGAAATATGCGTAATGCCATTTACTTAGGGAGTACTAGAGCCCGACCAAATTTCTTATTGAGAAAGTCTTGCTTACATTTACAAACATCAGTCTATTTCCTATCCTTCTAATAGAAGGATTTTTTTTCTCTCTCTATCTCTCTTTCTGGATCTAAAATTTATGACTAGCTTCTCACTGCTCAAAAAGTCCAATACACAAGAGGTAAGGCGTGGTTGAAGAAAAGCAGCTTTATTTCAATGGTAGTGGATGAGGAGATGGCTAGTCTCAAGCCTCCAAAAATCATTTCAAATCTTTAGACTGAATGAAGCGATTTAAAAAGGGAAGTTTGGTATGGGAAACATATGAGAATGGTGCATAGTACTAGTCTGCATGTCTTGTTCTGATGGCTTTCTTGAGTTATTGTGCATTTAAAGTACCAGCTGGCACCATCTCGACTGCAGATGCATTGTCGATGAACCACCTTGAGGTTATCTCTAGGTGGAGGAGAGTTCTGCAGCTGGGTCTCCATGCCTGGCTTGTTTCAAGATTAGCTCCTGGAATTATCAAACAAACATATAGTTAGATAAGCATCCACATGTTGGTCATAGGGTCACAGTGCAAGGGAGTGCCTAGAGGGAGGAAAAATATTACAAAAGTACATTTCAAGGCTATATCTTAAGAGTTTCTTCACAGAATTGGAAAAAACTGCTTTAAAGTTCATATGGAACCAAAAAAGAGCCCACATCTCCAAGACAATCCTAAGTCAAAAGAACAAAGCTGGAGGCATCACGCTACCTGACTTCAAACTATACTACAAGGCTACAGTAACCAAAACAGCACGGTACTGGTACCAAAACAGAGATATAGATCAATGGAACAGAACCAAGTCCTCAGAAATAATACCACACATCTACAGCCATCTGATCTTTGACAAACCTGAGAGAAACAAGAAATGGGGAAAGGATTCCCTATTTAATAAATGGTGCTGGGAAAATTGGGTAGCCATAAGTAGAAAGCTGAAACTGGATCCTTTCCTTACTCCTTATACGAAAATTAATTCAAGATGGATTAGAGACTTAAATGTTAGACCTAATACCATAAAAACCCTAGAGGAAAACCTAGGTAGTACCATTCAGGACATAGGCATGGGCAAAGACTTCATGTCTAAAACACCAAAAGCAACGGCAGCAAAAGCCAAAATTGACAAATGGGATCTAATTAAACTAAAGAGCTTCTGCACAGCAAAAGAAACTACCATCAGAGTGAACAGGCAACCTACAGAATGGGAGAAAATTTTTGCAATCTACTCATCTGACAAAGGGCTAATATCCAGAACCTACAAAGAACTCAAACAAATTTACAAGAAAAAAACAAACAACCCCATCCAAAAGTGGGCAAAGGATATGAACAGACATTTCTCAAAAGAAGACATTCATACAGCCAACAGACACATGAAAAAATGCTCATCATCACTGGCCATCAGAGAAATGCAAATCAAAACCACTATGAGATACCATCTCACACCAGTTAGAATGGCAATCATTAAAAAATCAGGAAACAACAGGTGCTGGAGAGGATGTGGAGAAATAGGAACACTTTTACACTGTTGGTGGGATTGTAAACTAGTTCAACCATTATGGAAAACAGTATGGCGATTCCTCAAGGATCTAGAACTAGATGTACCATATGACCCAGCCATCCCATTACTGGGTATATACCCAAAGGATTATAAATCATACTGCTATAAAGACACATGCACATGTATGTTTATTGCGGCACTATTCACAATAGCAAAGACTTGGAATCAACCCAAATGTCCAGCAGTGACAGACTGGATTAAGAAAATGTGGCACATATACACCATGGAATACTATACAGCCATAAAAAAGGATGAGTTTGTGCCCTTTGTAGGGACATGGATGCAGCTGGAAACCATCATTCTTAGCAAACTATCACAAGAACAGAAAACCAAACACCGCATGTTCTCACTCATAGGTGGGAACTGAACAATGAGATCACTTGGACTCGGGAAGGGGGACATCACACACCGGGGCCTATCATGGGGAGGGGGGAGGGGGGAGGGATTGCATTGGGAGTTATACCTGATGTAAATGACGAGTTGATGGGTGCTGACGAGTTGATGGGTGCAGCACACCAACATGGCACAAGTATACATATGTAACAAACCTGCACGTTGTGCACATGTACCCTAGAACTTAAAGTATAATAATAATAATAAATAAATAAATAAAAAAGACTAAGGAGAAAAGCTTTAAAATATATTTCAAAACTAAGATATTCAATTACATGACGACTCAAAAGTATTCAGTCAATATCAGATTATTCCAGAAAGTGCTCAGTAGGACAAAAAGACGAGAGAATTAAAGGTGTTACAGGAAATGTAAAGCAATAAAACACGCGGTCCAGACAGAAAAGATATGGAAATGAAGCTGGGAAGAGGCTAATAAAATAGGCTAACACTGGGGAGAGGAGAGGAGAGGAGAGGAGTTGAGGGACTAGAATCTTATACATATGCCTTGACTTTTCAGGCTTTACCTGAATAGAATGCAGGGAAAAGAAAATCTTCATTCTAAGTCTAAATTCCCCATTATTTATTAACCTTCACTTTAATTTCAATCAAGTTGTTACTATACATATGTGTCTGAACATTGTAACAAGTATTTGTAAAATAAATGAACTTTTAAAAAAGAATCATTGCACCGGAAGAATTAGTTTGATTCAAGTATTGAATACCAAGTATTCAAGTTAGCACATTATGATAAAATGTCATTCATTCGAATGCAATATTCAGGGAATATATTAATTTCTCTTAGTTTGTCTTGAAAAGAACACAGTATTTCTGCTTTAAGAAAACTGGGAAAAAATCACAGTGTGCCATTTTTTGAAATTCTTCAGTTTGCACATGAGAAATAAGTCAGAGGATTTGTAATGTGCTGCCCATAGGCTTCTGAACACTTTAAAACTTGTAAAATAAACGAATTCAACAGTCTTTACCCAACCAAAGTTGGCCATCAATAAGCACATTTACATGTCTATTTGCTGCATAAGAAGCACACTTTCTCCAGAATAACTGAAGATTATGTACAGATTCCTTGGCCCCACCCCCAGAGATAGCAATTCTTGAAGTTGATGCCAGGAATATTATCTTTTAAGTTTTTTACATGATTTTCATCGTCAATCAGGATTGCCATTTACTTCTTGTTATAAAAAGGTCATTCATGTTCTTGCTACACTTTCAGTTATTCACTCCCTCAGATATTTCTCTCATTGGCTGGATACCTACTAAGGGAGGAAATAAAAAAAACTAGTAGATTTTTCTACTCTTTAGGAGAATCTGCCTTTGGCGGGGGGGGGGAACAACCTTTCCACAGACATACCTTGACAAAATGAATAGAATGTCTGCTTCACTATACATCTGATAACTCCTGCCTAATCCATCCTTTCAACACAAAATAGAAAAAGGAAAAGAAAAAAAATGGTACAAACATTTACTGAGCACACTAAAATTTGCCCATAACAAGCTAGAAGCCTTTACATAATCTCATTTCATTTTTGCAGCAAGCCTACAAATTAGATATGACTGTATTAGTTCATTTTCACAGTGGAATAAAGAACTGCCTGAGACTGGGTAATTTATAAAGAAAAGAGGTTTACTTGACTCAGAGTTCCACATGGCTGGGGAGGCCTCAGGAAACTTACAATCATGGTGGAAGGGAAAGAGGAAGCAAGCATCTTTTTCACAAGGCAGCAGGAGAAAGAAAGCCAGTGTGTGAAGGGGGAACTGTCAAAAACTTATAAAACCATCAGATCTTATGAGAACTCACTCACTATTATCAGAACAGAATGGAGGAAACCACCCCCATGATACAATCATCTCGCACGAGGCTCCTCTCCCAACACGTGCAGATTACAATTTAAGATGAGATTTGGATGGGGACACAGAGCCAAACCATATTAATGACCAACCCCCCAACTAACGGATGAGAAAACCAATGCTCAGAGAGGGTAAGTATTCCAGTCTCAATAGCACAGCTAACATGGTACAAAACAGTCATTCGAACAATGTTGTCAGCACAACACCTTGGTATTCATAGCCTCTGAGCTACAGACATATGCATACACGTACATACAGGTAGCTAAACATGCATTTCATTTTTTTTTCAAAACATTGCACATTGTGCTAAGAACATTGAAATAAGAGTACTGAACTCGAGCTTTTAGCTCTGGCTCATTTCCTAATTAGCTTTTGTGACCTTCCTTAATGTTCATAATTTTGTGGACTTCATAAATCTCAATGTTAAATAAGGATAGGGTATTATGTAATTTCTAAAGTCTTTTGTCACACTAAAATATATTCACCTACTCTATTCCTCTGAATCATTGCAAGCCCAGTGTGGACTATTTCACATGCACTACCTGGCATTTTTAGAACATATCTTTTCAAAACACAGAATACTGGTGAGGCAGTGAATATATTTGAAATTACATATATTTGAATTTTTTTTATCTTACATCCTGCTGTCCTTCACACATGATTTAGTAGTAATCAATAACTGTCAAACTCACCACCCATAAAGTATATCAGCCCACTCATCTGTTTCAGAATGCATTCTAATTCCAATGTCTATGGGCTACTTTGTGTTTGTAATGCATTAGAAAGTCAAGTTATTAGTTTCTGCTTACAGAATCACTCCTTAGAGAAGAATTTCTTGTTTTTGCAAGACTGCCCATACTTAAGAGCAGTGCATTGGGAGAAGTCCTCCTCCACATCAAAAGATATATTTTAAGCAGAAGCTTGAGCATTTGGAAAGAAAATACCATTTTGAAAACACAAGTGAAATACACAGAAATGTTTGATGAGAAAGAGCTCTGGAATAAGAGTCAAGGGAACTGAATTTGAGTGGAAATCCAACGATTGCCTAGCTGTTTGATCTTGGATAAGGCATTTGACCTTCCAAATTTCAATTTCACCTCTGCAAAATGATCTTTGAAAGACAATGCAAAACAGGTACCCTTGAACAGTTCTGCAATTTTCTAGATTTCCCTAGATAATTCCCAATTTCCTCTTTCCTAAAATCTCCAAAACCTCCTTTTTGCTTTCTACTTCACAAGAATCAGAGGAAAGCATACACAAGTTTTCCATATCATATCTTCCCATTTGCTGCATCTGTTTTAATATACTCTGACTTGTCTATTATAGTGAAAGAGTTTCTTACCCCAAATTAGAATAACCGTTCCACTTGTACACTGCTACTAACTCAAGGGTATGATCTTGCCACTATTATTTTTTAAGAGATGGGGTCTCACTATATCATCCAGGCTGGTCTTAAACTCCTGCGCTCAAGTGATTCTTCTGCCTCAGCATCCAGAAGTGCTGGGATCACAGGCAAGGGCCACCACACATGGCTCCTTTGCAGCCATCTTTTTCTCTCCTTTGTATCACATATTTATCCCTCTTGCTGGACCATTCCCATCAGCATCCAAACTTGTTCTCTTGTTCTAGGATCATTTTACTTAAAAAAAAATAAATTTTATTGTGCATATTTAAGGCATAAGTTATGGCATACATATATTTATAGATAGTAAAATGATTACTGTAGTGAAGCAAATTAACATGTCCATCATCTCACATAGTTACCCATTTTTTTGTTGTTGATTTTGTAGCAAGAGCAGCTAAAAGCTACTCATTGAACAGGAATCCCAATACAGTACATTTTTTTTTCAAGCTATAGTTCTCATGTTGTACATTAGATCTCTAGACTTGTTCATCCTACTTATCTGCTACTTTGCAAGCTCTGACCTACATCTCCTCATTTAGTCCCACCTCCATCCCCACCCCTTCCTCTGGCAACCACTGTTTTACCCTCTGGCAACCACTGTTTTATCTTTTTATATTTTGCTCTTTTAGATTCCACATATAAGTGATATCATACAATATTTTTTTCTTTCTGCATGTGGCTTTTTTCACTGAGCATAATGTCCTACCGTTTCATCCATGTTGTGGCAAATGGTGGATCTCCTTTTTAAAGGCTGAATAATATTCCATTATTTACATACCACAGTTTCTTTATCACTTCATCTGTCAATGGGCACTCAGGTTTTTTCCTTCATTTTTCCATTGTAAATGATGCCGGAATGAGCATATGGGGGTGCAGATATTTTTATGAACCGGTGATTTCATTTCCTCACGATATATGCCCAAAAGAGGAATTGTCAGATCATACTGTAGCTCAATTTTTAATTTCTTTAGAAAATGCAATTCTATTTTCCATACTGGCTGCACTAATCTATATTCCTATCAAAAGTGTACAAGGGTCCTTTCCTCCACACCGTCGCCAACATACATCTTGACATGTTGATAATAACCATCATAACGAGTGTGAGGTATCTCTCATATTGGTTTTGATTTGCAATTACCTGATTATTAATAAGGTTGAGCACCTTCTCATATACCTGTTGACCATTTTTGTCTTCTTTTGATAAATGTCTATTCAGGTCCTTTGGCCATTTTTAAATCACATTGTTTCTCTCCTGTTGAGTTGTATGTGTTCCTCATAATTTTTTAAATGAATCCCTTGTTAAATATATGATTTTTTAAGTTTTTTTTATTCTGTAGGCTGTTGTTGGTTTTGTGCTGTGCTTAGTCCCCCAGAGATCCAGAACCTCTCTTCTTAATTTAAAAAACAAAAACCCACTGGTCAGGTCAAGTGGCTCTTGCCTATAATCCCAGAGTATGGGAGGCCAAGGTGGGTGAATCATTTGAGGCCAGGAGTTTGAGACAAGCCTGGCCAACATGGCTAAACCCCATACCCACTAAAAATACAAAAATTAGCTGTGTTTGGTGGTAGGCTCCTGTAATCCCAGCTACGCAGTTAGCTGAGTCACCAGAATCACTGGAACCTGGAAGGCAGAGGTTGCAGTGAGCCAAGATTATGCCAGGCAAAAAAAAAAAACAAAACAAAATATCTTTGGCCTCATGTCCCTCTCCAGGTATCTCCCAATTAATTATGTTTACAGCAAATTTTCTGCAATGAATGGTCTATATTCTCCTTCAGTCCCTTCCCAACTGACTCATTGATCATTTATTTTCCTTTATGTAATGCCACCTCTTACCAGCATTTGACAGAGTGGACCACTCCATTTTTCCCCTGGCTTGCTGAAATCATGCTGTCCTGATTTCCCTCATATATAGTTGCTCTATCTCAGAGCTCGATACTCATCTCTCATCTATATCTAAGCCCAGTCCCATGATGCTAAACATCATCCATGTGCTGACAACTACCACATTTCTATCTTCACTTCACGTTCCTCCCACGAACACCAGACACATATATCCACTTGCGTACTCAATATCTAGAAAGGTACTGTAATGTAATGCTGTAGGATGTGGAATTACTGAGAAGCCCCCAGCCAATGATTGAACATGACAGCAATACAAGAATTCATAATTTCTGACCAGCTCAGGACCCCCTACGAGCACCCTTTGCACGAAAGCCCTCTGTGGGGCAGCCTAGGACTTTCTCAGAGCTGCATCTTAGTCTGATTCTACTTTCTACTGAAGATGTCTCAAGCTAGGGCCTGCGAGCTAACAGTGCTCCCATTAATAAGTACTCTCCTGAAGGGAGATTTGATTAGTCCACTTTCACAGCTGCCACAAAGGCTACACTGAGTTCACGAATACCAACACTAGCAGAGGTGCCCTCTTCTTCAGAGGGCTGAGTTTCAGTTAAGGCACTCTTCTCAAAACACTGAAGTTTTAAACATTGAGCCTCTTCCTTTTGTTTCATCAGCTCCACGGGGATAGCTACATCTTCTATTTTCTACTTTCATGATATTATACAATTTGCTTTTGAACCTTTCAGTTAATTACATGGCTAACAACTTTATAAACTAGTAAAAAATTATGCTAAATTTTCTTTGCTTAAATACAGGGTGTTTCTGTCTCCTGATTGGATTCTGCCTGATGCAAATGTTATCTAATGACTTCCTCTTATAGAAGAGAAGGATTCAACTTTCTTTCACTTACCCAGCACCACATCCTTACATATAAGCATAGTTCTCCTTATCTTCAACATTAGTTATATTAGATCATTATTGTTTCATAAATCAGCTCACTGTTTATGTTATATTGACTGTGCTAAAGGCTAGTCTCAACATAAACTTATAGTTTATTTTTTGGTTATGTTTCCTTCCCTGGAGAAGGCTGGATGTTTTTGTTTTCTTTTCAGTTAGAGATTGTCTTGATTTTCATGTATTATACATTTTTCAGCTCGACCAACACCCTTCCTTGATTATATAAATATCCTCTCAATACATTCCGACACAATTTTTGTATCTTCTTCTTATCGCTGCTCTGAAGACCTCTCACCCAGAGCCTTTTTATCTCTTCCTGTAATTCTGGTTGTTCTCTAGGCCTGCTATATAGTGGCTGTCTAAGGAATTTCTATCACTAGTCTCTGTTACCTTGAAGATTTTTTAGATGCCTTCTTGAGTGTTGGATCTCTTGTTTACACATCCCTTTGAATAGACCCATCTCTAATGCAGAATACAGCAGCTGGCAAACAGTCTCCATCAATATCTCAAGTTTTAACACTAAATGAAATTACAATGAATTATGTAAAGATTTCAGCTGAAGTAATGAGAAAAATTAAGGCAGGCAAAACATAGTAACAAAATGACAGATTATGATGTCCTAAGTCCCCATGGAGATGTCATTTTCTTCAAGTCTGGCCCTCAAGAGCCTGAATAACAGGAGGAGGAAATTTCCAATTGCTCACACACATGAAACTCATTTCCAAGAAACTGAAATGCCCACTTGAATTACGTGCTCAGATTATGTTCAGAGCCATAATACCATCATTTAATAAGAATCTTTCTAATTTTGCTTCATTGTCTTGAATCAGCAACAAATGTAATTTACCAGAAACTTGCACTTGTATGTATCTGTTTCTGTTTGGAAATTGAGATTTAGGCCATGACTATGTCACAAAAGTAACCAGAACAGAAATTTTTTCTACTTTAATAATTGAACTACCTTGTCCCAATGGATTTTGAAATTCATTTTAAAAGGTGTTCACATAGAAAGGTATCCCAGAGTCAAAGTAAAACGAAAACAAAACAAATAATTAGCATGAGGAGAAAAGATTAAAATGCCAAGAAGAAAGTTATAATGTTTAATTCACCCCAAAAATGGTGCCATGTCATACAAAACAGAAAGAAAAGCAAACCAGCCACTTGAGATTCATTGTAACAAATATTTGATTCGTTTGGCTTTCAATAAGGGCAAAGAAGGTGAGGACCCCAAATTGTTTCAATCAGGAGACAGGAATTATATACAGTTGCCCTCTATATTCATTGGTTCCACATCTGTAGATTCAACCAATAGCAGAGAGAAAATACTTGGAATGAAATAGAAATTAAGAATACAACGAAACGACAATACAAACTAATACAAACAAAACTCAATACAATATAAACAACTATGTGTATGGCACTTAAATTATATTAGATACTATAAGTAATCTGGATATGATATAAAATATACAAGGAGAGGTGTGCAGACTATACGCAAATACTATTCCACTTTATATCAGGGACTTGAGCATCCAAGGGTTTTGCTATCCACTGGGGTCCTGGAACCAACCCCACACGGTTAACATGGGAGGACTGTACTTGAATGCAATGACCTGAGTTTATAATTTAATCATGATGAAATAAAAAAGAACGCTTAAATAATAATGTCAACCAGAAAATCCTGTTAGAATTTTAAAGTTTAGTCTTTTAAAAGTAAATCTTCTTCTCCAAAAAGGGTGTAGCTATAGCAGCACCACATTACGTTGTTATTAAAGAAGCCACCACGAGAGGGCAATACCTTCAGGCCGCACTACTGCTGCTCCCTTTCTCTTCAAAGCCTGGGACACTCAAGATTTTTTTCAGGCAACAGCCCAGAGGTAACTAATTTTTCCGGAGAGCAAGTGAGTCTGCGTTGCTTTACAGCACACAATTAGGCGGCATCCATTGATGACCAAAAATTACATAATGCTTTATGTGAGTTACTGACGTCATCTGGGGTGCTTTAAAAAATTATCTATGGCTGCAGAATTTCTCAGGTTGGGGCCAGCATCGATATACTTTAAAACCTTCCTTAGGGAGGCCGTCACAGATTAGAACACCGTGCACCCCAGTCTCGGGATATTAGAAAACAGTATTGAGTTTGAGGATTTCACATTTCCGTGTGCCATTTCTTTATCGTCTGTAATGTAGTCATTTCAGGCAGTATTATAATGAGGGAGACGTTTGAATCATCTCTATATGACTATTCATTTTATTAAGCCTAATATGTAAGGTTAAGATGCTTATATCAATCTACCTTTTATTACATTTATTATCAGCTGAAAACTTGAAATCCTTTAAAAGGGAACAATGAGGTTTTATTATTATCTCTAATAAATTATTGCTAGGCAACCTTTAGCAGAGTACACATTGCAAACTGTCATTTCAGCTCAGTGCTGCAGACATCGCTTTACTACAAGAACCTCCAGAGATGCAGATTATCATAAGAACAATGATCTAGTTAACAAAGGTTTCCTGCTCTGATTAATTCAGGTCTCATCACTCTAATTTTACCTTCACGGTTGCCACAAAAATAAAATAATTTGGAACTCAGAGTGAGTCAAATTCTTTGCAAAAAAAAAAAAAAAAAAAAAAAGGTTTGTCTTTAAAGCCATTAAAAACAAAATCCAAAAATTAGATTTCTATAGCTAGGAAAAGGAGAGGAAAATGAAGGTACAATTATTACAGTCTGGGCAAAGATGACATTCTGATTTACCTAGGTTGTCTATTTTACTACTAGTAACTGCTACATGCTAGAAAAAGGCTTTGTAGTCACATGAAAGTGGCTTTAAATCCCAATTGTATAACTCACTCTGCAGTGGAGGCAAAATATTTAGTCTTTCTGAACCTCTGTTCTCTCATGTTTAATAATGGGGATAATCACCATATCACAGAGTTGTGTGAATGTAATGGGGCAATAGATGTAGAGAAAAGGCCATGTCGATAGGTTGTTCAGCCAAAGCCCGCTAGTACTACAGATTCTAGTACTAGAGATTCCAAGTGGAGATTACTAGTAATTGGCATTTCCAAGCCTGGGATGTTCTACAGCTACTGCAACTGCCACTGAGGCTGGCCATTGCTCACTTCCTAGAGAAGTCCAGGGTGGTTAATGCCTGATCACGAGCCTCACTCTCACCATCTAATATTTCTCACTTGACTGCTATTCACAGTCCCACTACAACCCACCCTTCATAGGGTTTAGTCATGATGCATCAGGGAAAGTACAACCTGAGAACTTCAAAAAAAAAAAACAAAAAAAACAGTGAAGCAAAGTCATGTTGAAATGTCAATAGAGTCATGTTCAGTATTTGCATATCTCTTGGAATTCTTTAGCAAATAGATTTTCAATTAAAACTTTGCTGTCAGATTGGGATGGGTCTGTTTCATAGTATCCTTGTGACCCTTTCTCCTCCAGAAGCAAGGAGAGCAGCAGTAAAAAATAGGAAGTATATATTACATTATATTGAAATGATGTTTCTCTTAACATTTACTGACTTGCCTCCAAGTTATCTGGGTAAGCTCCCCAAGTGCAGAGACCATGTCTAATTGTCTTCAAGGCTGCTCAAGCTCAAGAACTAGTCCCAAAGAAATGCAAACTAAAACAAGATTATCCATCCATAACGCTGTCAAAGTGAGAAAAGTATGAAAATACCCAAGGCTGGTTAGAATTCAAACCTTTCTGGGCTCAACATAAGTTCAAGAAGCTTTAAACATGTCCGTGATCTTTGACACAGCAATTCCATTCCTTGGAATTGGTCCTAAGGGGAGATTTAAGGAATGCTGAACTTTAAGGTTCAGTTGGTTAAAATTGATTTGTATAAATTTTATATTTTTTATATATCTTAGTGGTTCAATAAGTATGTAAAGCTACCTTAAAATGATGTTAATTTGCATTTATGTAATTGCTAATAATTAAGCAATTGCAGCAAATAATTTCTTTTTTGTTAAATTATGATTTTTTCTTTGTGTTTGTAAATTATCTGTTGATTTCTTTGATTACATACTCAGTGGAATTTTACATATGATCTTAGTCATGTTTCAACTCCAGAATACTTACATTTCAGGTTCTATGGATTAGTGATTTTCCTCTGGGGGAAAAATTTTTGTTGATAATCAAGAGAGAAATAGTCATACAGAAGAATGACTTTATACTGCAGTTAATTATATGTATTAACATTATACATGCACAGATCAAGTTTAAGTCAAGACATATCTCATGGTTCTAACTTGGAAAGCTAAGTTTGATTCTTAATGGTAGGAATCTATGTAACAACTAATAAGAAAAGTAAGAACTCCTGTTATTCCTGTACTTTAAATTCAATATTAATTTCACCCCCATTCTTAGTAACGTTTCAAGTCCCAGTGGCACACTCAACACTTGTCAAATTTCTTATCATTTTGTTTTTTATGTAACTTTTCCACTGTTCAATAAACTTTGTGTCTTTGTGTTTCTTTTCCTTTTCTTTATATTTATTTATTTATTTGTTTTGTTATTTGATTTTCTTGTATGTCTGAATGTTCAGACAAGGCTGGGAGTCTTTTCTTTCATCCATTTTTATTTGGGGAGTAAATTTTGTATAAATTTTCTCCTGTGAGAATAGTGTTATTTGTTGAATTTGTTAACAAGAATGATCACTACTAAATTACCATTTGCATTACTGATTTTTTTCTCCCAAGTTCTGGATTGTTTCTACTGCTGTACAATTTTTCCTAGACACGAATTTGCCTTTTTCCAACACCCACTATTTTGTCCTGATATTTAATTCCTCTGATTCATTAATAACTGTCAAAATTTAATCTCACTGTCAAAAATGAAAGATAATTTAACCTCATAGCAGAAGGTTCAGAAATACAAGATGTTCAGAAACAGCAGTGAATTTCTTAACAGTGTCTAAGTCTGATGCTCTTCTACTTTGATTGTGAAAGCTCACTTAAGATGGATGGCAGAGCCAAAACAAGATGCCTGAGAATACACATACAGAGTTAATTCTTCATTTGCTTCTTTCTCACTAATGACTATTTTCCTATTACATCTTAAATCTAGGAATCCTGAGAAAAAGTTGGAGAAATGAGAAAGGTCCCTTTTACTTGTCTCCTTTTGATCCCTGAATATCTCCTATTTTTTGATATTGAACACAAATCTTAATATTATAATTGGCTATTTTACCATGCACACAGAGCAAGGCAATCACTGTGCTAGATAGATGCCTAGCTTATTTTTAAAAAATCCCATTTTACAGAGTACAAGACTGATACTCTAGAGGTTAAATAACTTGGCCAAAATCATGCAGCTTAGTAAGGAGCAGTACCATAATTCAATCACTGGCCATGGTCTTTCAATTTCACTGAGTAACGCTGATATTTAGAAATTTGGAAAATATAACTTGTCTCTCAGAGTAGATTACATCCCATTGACATTTATGGTATTTCCTATACATACACAGAAATAAATGCCACTTGCCTCAAATGAGTTTACTATTTGAGGCTTTATTATTTTTCTACAAAAATAGCTCTTAGCTTAATCAAAATTTTAATTTTAAGCTTCAATGGATTATTGCATTTTTCAAAATATAGTGATGGCTCCAATAAGAGTATATATAGACTGTGTGTGTGTGTCTGTGTGTGTGTGTGTGTGTGTATTCCGCACACCCCCTCCCACCCCCAAAGACACAAAACACTAAACAACCACTTAAATATTATCTTTTCCTGGAAAGCAAATGTGATTTTATTTCCTTGTTTTGACTTAAGAAAATGAAAACAAACCAAGCGCATATAATTTTTCAAAGGCCAAACAATTATCAAACTAAATCTAAAAATTAGAATCCTGATGACAAGTCCAGAAGAAAAAATTTACATTATCTACTTTTTCTACCATGAACATATGATACACTTTTTCCTTTTGTTCCTTAATAAAGACTTATATCTACAGTATAGCTAGAATATAATAAAAATGGCTATATTGTATCCAGGTGCAGGCTTGGCTGTTTGTTGCTTGCAAAGTCAGTCAACAAGGACAAAATGCTATGAAAGAACAGTGGCTTTATTTTCCAAAGCTAGCAGGGGGAAATAGTCCAGGCTCCTGCTCTAAATAAACCATTTCAAATTTTAGACAGAATGCAGGGGCTTAAAAAGGGTAGTGTGGTATATGGGGACATGCAGGAGAGGCAAGGAGGTGCCAGTCTACATGACTTGCTCTGACAACTTACCTTGGATTATTGACCCATCTGGTGAATGGGCTGGTGCCATCTTGGGTATAACCAGGCTGCAAATTACCTGCAATCTTGAAGTAATCTCCAAGTCAGGGAGAATTCCATAGTGGCCTGAATTGCTTCAATATTTACTCTCTAGAACTTCTAAACAAACACATAATTAGATAAGGGAAACATTGTGCAAGGGGTTACGTGGCAGAAAGAAGGAAAGTAGAATATTGTTCCATTATTAAAGGCAAGACAAGGAACAGGTGGGAAAGAGAAAGAACAAAACTCATTTAAAAATGGGACACTCAGAAACAGTATCTTTGGATAAGTATATATATAAAGTTAGTTAACATTGAATGTGGAAATGGTTTTAAGTATAAATGGCAACACAAAATAATTTCTTTAACATATTATTAGCAGGTTAGTTTCATAGAGGCAAAAATATTATCAGGATGTGAATCATAGACAAAGGAAAAAAACATTAATTTTAGCAGGAAAAAATGAAATATCTGAAACCAAAATGAGAGTTCTATAACAACTTGTCTAGTGTGACAATGAGATTATTACAACTAACAATAGGGAACATTTGTGTTCCTAAAATTAATTTAATTTAAATTAAATTAACATATAATCCAGGTATAAAGAGAAAGAGAGAGAGATTGTGTTTGTTCTGTCTGTTGCAAGGGCACAGGAGCAGGAAAAAAGAGGTCAGGAAGCAGAGACTGTTCTAGAAATCTAAAGGTAGACAGTGAGTCATTTCAGAGTACCCATGTACGTATCTGGTAAAATAAACAGATCCAGCAACTGTACCCAGCAGATCTTATTAGTGATTTTGAAAGGGATTAAGCATTAATCATCACCTCATATATGCATCTTGCAAAACACACTCAGCATGCTGCAATCTGTATGATTCATGAGGACATCTGAGTCAGGTAAAATATGAAGGAATATATATATATAGAAGTTAAACTCTTATTCCTCTTATCCATACAAAAAGGGCTTTCAGTTTATGGCTCTTATTATCATTAACGCTATATGGAATTACTGCAAATACCTTCATCTGTTGATTGTGGAATTACAAAGCAATATATCATATACTTTGACTTAAGAAAATTGGGCTATATAAAACCATTACTATGAGATTTAATACTACACAATAAATCTTGTAAATGGTAGATTTTCCAGTGACAAGCTATAAGTTGTTTTTAACTATGGTCCAGTCTGCAAATTTTGGAAAACATTCCTTTTACTGTAAGAAATCTAGGGCTATAGTTAAAGTAATCCCCACCCCTCAGTGGACTACCAAGACTGCACAAACTTCTTACTATGCAGGGTTCATTTTCAGCACAGTAAAGACAGAGCCAAGGCTGTCAGAAAAATAGCGGGATGGAAACATGTTTAAAATCATAAACATCCCCAGGCACTATACATTTGACAATAAACTGTCCTTTATAGGGAACAAGATTATCTGAAGTGTGATCTTTCAAGAAAAATAATGAGATGATTGTCAGTCGTACTGGTAGTATTCTAAAATTTATTGCAACTGCCTACTTAGGGAACGGAGATTAAATTTAGCAGTTGAAATCAGGGTTGCCAAACATTATATAAAATATTAAATAGACAAATGCAAGTCATGAGTTTTAAAATGGAAGAAAGGAAGAAAGGGAGGGAGGGAAGGAAAGAGTGAGGGAGAGAAAGAAGGAAGGTAGGAAGGAAACCAGACAGCGATATATCAGCTGCCTTCTGCTTTCTGTGGAATAGACAAACTATTCAAATATTGTAAAAAGAAGAGAAATTGACAAAAATTTTAAAATGGTAAATACACAACCTATTGTTGCAAGCTATCAGCCAAATTAATTCTGTACTACTACAATTATGACTACAATCTTTATTAGTAAAGATCCAGGCACACAAGAGGAATTGTTGGATGAAAAAGCATTGTGGGGGAGTTTTCTTTAGAGCTGCTTTTGCGTTAAGCACTCTCTTTTACTTATATTTTAAGCTTCATGCTGAACTCTGTCACCTTCTTGTATATTACAGGTCAATAAAAATAGCAAAGGTTTCTGTCATGCCCGCCCGCCTGTCCCTCCGTGTGAAGAGACCATCAACAGGCTTTGTGTGAGCAATAAAGCTTTTTAATCACCTGGGTGCAGGTGGGCTGAGTCTGAAAATAGTCAGCAAGGGGAGATAGGGGTGGGACAGTTTTATAGGATTTGTGTAGGTAGTGGAAAATTACAGTCAAAGGGGTTGTTCTCTGGCAGACAGGGGCAGGGGTCACAAGGTGCTCGGCGGGAGCTTCCAGACTCATTGTCCAGGAGAAGGAATTTCACAAGATTAATGTCATCAGTTAAGTCAGGAACCGGCCATTTTCACTTCTTTTGTGATTCTTCAGTTACTTCAGTACATGTGGATGTATATGTGCAGGCTTGGGCTCAGAGGCCTGACAGCTTCTAAAAGTATTTTTGTTTACATTTAACATACATTTGAATGGCTGTCTTCATTTTTAAAGACAACCCTAAGGGATAGCTTTGGGGAGGAGATGTTAACCAGTCTCTTCTACCTAGACCTAGCTTTGAGAAAAGAACTGAGATAAGATGAAAAGAGTAAAGAGTCCATTGTCAGTTTTCTATTGCCATAATTTTGCGGTCCTTTTAATTCAGGTTTGTTTTGTTGATTTAACAACACAGGTATTCCATAAACTAATATAATTATTAGATATAATTATTAAGTATGTATAATGTACAGGTAATCATTTCTTCTATAATGCTATAACATGGTATGTGTTACTAAAAATCACTTCACTATCCAAATTGTGCAGTTGAATACTGCAAGACTCATGGAAATACAGGGGTTAGGAAGAGATTTGGATTGCATGCCTCACCACATTTGTCACATGAGCTCTGTGGTTTTCACTGCACGATTTGTATAGCACTGTAATTTCTAGGAACACATATGTATTAAAAAAAAATTGACTTTTTCAAACCATGTGTTATAACAAAAAATCCTGACTATCTATACAATGTATACAAACCCAGGAAAAAGGCTATTATTTTCCCACCCCAGGATTCCAAACCTAACATGCTCATTCATCTATTAATCTCTTTTATTGAAATAATAATTATTGCAGATTTGAGGGAGCACTGAAGTCACCTTTTTCTTATAGCCAGAGTACCAAGATGGCTAGTGAATAAATAATATTTATTTATTTATTTATTTATTTATTTATTTATTTATTTAGTGAGACGGAGTCTCACTCTATCGCCCAGGCTGGAGTGCAGTGGCGTGATCTTGGCTCACTGCAAGCTCCGCCTCCTGGGTTCAGGCCATTCTCCCGCTTCAGCCTCCCAAGTAGCTGGGTCTATAGGCGCCCGCGACCACGCCCGGCTAATTTTGTTTTGTATTTTTAGTAGAGATGGAGTTTCACCGTGTTAGCCAGAATGGTCTCCATCTCCTGACCTCGTTATCTGCCCGCCTCAGCCTCCCAAAGTGCTGGGATTACCGGCATGAGCCACTGCGCCCGGAATGACCTACATTTTTCTCTTCTGACTTATTACCAAGTAAGTGCAATTCTATTGATACGGTGAAAGGAAAATATCTTGGGCCCCCAAAATCACTAAACTAAAGGGAAAGGTCAAACTGGGAACTACTTAGGGCAAACCAGCCTCCCATGCTAATCAAAATCATCCTCTGCTCACGTAAATAAATGCATACCTGATTGCCTCCTTTGGAGAGGCTAATCAGAAACCCAGAAGAATGTTATCATTTGTCTTTTATCTACCTATGACCCTGAAGCACCCTCCCTGCTTGGACTAGTCCTGCCTTTCCAGACTGAACCAATGTTCTTCTTACATGTGTTGATTGATGTCTCATGTCTCCCTAAAATGTATAAAAGCAAACTGTGTCCTGACCACCTTGGCCACGTGTTGTCACGACCTTCTGAAGCTGTGACATGAGCAAGTGTCCTCAGCCTTGGCAAAATAAACTTCCTAATTATCTGAGACCTGTCTCAGATATTCACGATTCGCATTTTGGTAACCATGAAGGGATTCTCAGTGGAGATGCCTCTGACTTTTGACAAATTTCTTGTCAGTGCTTGGTACCATCTTGAACTATCCTTATGGCTCAAACTAACAGGACAATTTGCTGAGGCCTGGAAGCATCCCCACCCACCCGCCCAGAGAATCCCTGATCTCCCCAAATTTGGTCGAGATCTAAAGTTTATTTTGCTATATAACTCTTTTTTTTTTTTTTTTTTTTTCCCTTTGGAATATTACTTTTTTCCAACACGAGGAAGGCAAAGTTTTTCCTGCTTCCATGATGATTAAGGGCAGGTAACTCCTTTACGGAGTTTGAACTTGCTGCCAACAGGGAAGATGAGGGTTTTGTTTTGTTTTTCCTGCTTCTAGGATGGTAGAGACCAGTCTTCAGCCTGAGTTCCATCCCTAGATAAGTAACTGAATTGGGGTTTGTCTTGGCCAAATTTAAGATTAACAACCAGCTGGTCTTAATCTCTCCTTACCGTTAGAGCACTCGGTAATCATAGAAATTGTGTGATCATTTGTTTTGCTTAACTGTTTTTTTGTTGTTATTGTTGTTTCTGTTTTTGTTGTTGTTTTGGTCTTTTTCCCATTAGGTTTGATCATCACTGTTAAACTTGATCAAACCCGAAGTAAATTCCAAATTATGGGGAACAGGGCCTCTGAAGTAGCTAAATCTCACACGCACACACACACACAAAAGGAGGTGTGGTGAAGGAAGAAAACGGAGGGCAAAAGGAAAAAAAAAAGGAAACAATTTTGATTTTGACTACTAAGAAGCTTTATTTACATAACAAGGCCACCTTTTTGCTAGCCAGGCCAAACTGAAAGAGCAATGGCTGTACTTAAATGGCAACAATTCATCCTAGCTGAAATATGATAATGAGATTTTAAAAGATTTTTTTAAAGGAGCTCAGTGGTTAAAACTCAGCTTAATTAAAAGCTAACATCAACATGTGTGTCTTTGCATTTAAAAGGCCTTCATGTTTTTGTTTTTGTTTTTCTCCTAGGACCTTGTCTTTTTTTTTTTTTTTTTTTCTTTGAGCAAAAGTTTTTTTTCTTCTCAGTTGACTAAATTCTGTTTCCTTCATTTACTTCTGCTGACTCTCCTTTCTCTTGCGCCTTCTGCCGCATGGGGGACATATAACAGTTTATAATAGCCTGGGGTTCCTTAAAGAAAATGGAGAAAGCACCAGATTCCTTTTGAGAGAGAAACCTGTTTTTCCTTATGGAACCCCAAGAATGTAAACAGACAAGTTCATCTCAGCTCTTAAACTGCTTTTGTATTGAGTTACCTGTTTATTTTGTTGTTGTTGTTGCTGTTTTTGCTGAAATAGTTATTGCAACAGAGGCTACTCTTGGAATTTTAAGGAAGAGTGTGGTTTAGGAACTTAGAAATGTCTTTGTCTAAAAAAAAAAAAAAATTAAGTGCACTGTAAAAGAATCACATGGTCTAAACCTCATGATAATTCTCCCTTTTTGGAGACCCGGGATTCAGTATGGGCTCTGACCAGAGTTAGAGATCCAATTAAAAGATAGGTAGTTCCTATCTAAGTAAATTGGTCTCCTTATACAATCCTATGATAAATTTATGTAATTTTATGTTTGATTTGGCATCCATCTTTAATCTTCCTCTATGAAATTATATTACTCATATGAAATTATTTCTCTTTAAGCTTTTTTACCAAAAAAACCCCGCCTCTTTCTTTTTTTAACTTTCTTTACATCTCTATTATTTTCTGGTTCCTTATACTTTGTTTTATACATGACCTTTTTTTAAAGGGACACTTTTTTTTTTTTTTTAGAAAGAATATTTTCGGCCGGGTGCAGTGGCTCACGCCTGTAATCCCAGGACTTTGGGAGGCCGAGGCAGGAGGATCACAAGGTCAGGAGTTCAACACCAGTCTGGCCAAAATGATGAAACCCCGTCTCTACTAAAAATACAAAAATCAGCCAGACGCAGTGATGGACACCTGTAATTCCAGCTACTTGGGAGGCTGAGGCAGGAGAATCGCTTGAACCCAGGTGGCGGAGTTTGCAGTGAGCAGAGATCACTCCACTGCACTCCCACCTGGGCGATAGAGTGAGACTCTGTCTCAAAAAGAAAATATTTTTCTACAAATATTTTTATATTGGAAAATACTCAAATAAAGAAATATCTATTATTTAATTTAATATAGCTTTAGATTTAAAATTATGACAAGTATGTCTACAAGTATTAATCCTATTATGTTTACCTAATTATTTTATTTTTATTGCTTACCTATATTATTATTATTTTTTGAGACGGAGTTTTGCTCTGTCACCGAGGCTGGAGTGCAGTGGCATGATCTCGGCTCACTGCAACTTCCACATCCTGGGTTCAAGTGATTCTCCTGCCTCAGTCTCCCGAGTAGCTGGGATTACAGGCACCCACCACCATGCCCAGCTAATTTTTGTATTTTTAGTAGAGACAGGGTTTCACCATGTTGGCCAGGCTGGTCTGGAACTCCTGACCTCAGGTGATCCACCCCGCTTGGCCTCCCAAAGTGCTGTGATGACAGGCGTGGGCCACTGCACTCGGCCCTGAGGCCCTGATTACCTACATTGTTTATAAAAACTGTGATTGTCATTATTTAATGTTATGGAACTGCCATTGCAAAATTATAACTGAGACAGTGAAAAAGATTTGACCTAACTGACTCCATCTTGCTTCTAACCTCCCAGCTGTCCTTGTTCATTCCTGAGTGCAGGCTGAACTAACATTTGGGAGGAACTTAGTTTATAGTATATCTCTGAAACAAAGATGATAACAGTCCTTTTCCAAAACAAACCTTACTGCATGTGTACTAGACCACCTGAAGCCACAAGATTAGAAGTTATGGTAATCTTACTAAATTCAAGATTTAAATATTTTTATTAAACCAATATCTATGTCCTATTTATTAAAAATTACATAAGCAAAGATCATTCTATCAGGCTGGGTTTATAGTTTTGTATCCCCTGCACCAAATTTTGACACCTTATAATAGCATTTGGCAGAGATAAATATGAAAGTGCTTGATTAATAAATGCAAACAAAAGTATATTGGCAGTTCTTAAGATACTTCTAATATTACTTTACCAATAATTTTAAAGTTAGCTTATTTGTGAAAGATTTTATTTAATTTACTTTTACTTGAAAAAAGCATTTGACTAGTCTTTTATTTCCCCTGATAAAGTATTTGATTCAAATGCTTTTATTTTCTTAAGCCATTTAATTAGAGCTCTTTTATATATTTTTGGTAGTGAAAGATTGTTTACACAACACATAAATACGTAGACATATTAGACATTCAGATAGAAGTACAGCTTATAGATTTATAAAAACCTTTTTTTCTTCTATCTTAGACTTTCAGATTATTGATAACCTGTTTCAGAACCCTAGGCAGTTGTCAGCTAATGGCCTTAAATTTGCAT
This sequence comes from Macaca nemestrina, assembly GCF_043159975.1. Classification (NCBI taxonomy): domain Eukaryota; kingdom Metazoa; phylum Chordata; class Mammalia; order Primates; family Cercopithecidae; genus Macaca; species Macaca nemestrina. Next base: position 60,787,922 of record NC_092145.1, read on the forward strand.
ATTAAAGGAAACAACTCAGGTGAAAATCAAATAGCAAAATTTACATCATAAGGTACAGACAGAAAATGCCTGGTGGTGCTAGAGGGAGATTAAAGATGTATGCCAAATGAGAGAAAGACTCTTGTATGGTAAATTGAGTCACAGAGTAAAATGATTGGTTGTTTAAGAAAGAGGAATGTTCAGGACAAACCAGAGAGTCCATGCATATAACGAATGATCTGTGTAAATCACAGTAAGCAGATTTATTTAAAAAACAAACAAACAAACGAAAAACTAGGATTACAGGTGCCCGCCACCACACCCAACAAATTTTTGTATTTTTAGTAGAGACTGGATTTCACCATGTTGGCCAGGCTGGTCTCAAACTCCTAACCTCAGGTTATCCACCCGCCTCGGCCTCCCGAAGTACTGGCATTACAGGCATGAGCCAGAACACCCAGCCAAAAAAAAAAACCTTTTGTATGATCAAGTTGTCTATGATTAAAAGGAAATTATAATGGTCTTCCTGGAGACTGGGTTTGATGTAAAACAAAAACAAAAAAAACAAAACAAAAGAATATATATATATATATGTGTGTGTGTGTGTGTGTATATATATATATATACACGCAATAAAGAATTGGTTAGAACAATAAAATTTTCTTAAGGAATTAATTTACTCTTAATAAATTATAAGAAGTTTTTTTTTCTTTAATTTTAATCCAAAGTACAACTTTTATTGCATCTCGCTGGTTTCAGTTTTCTCTTTCCCTTTAAAAGGCACAAAATACTAACATTTCCTTTCAACTCATTTTCAGCTCATTTAAGTTTTTTTCATTCCTCGGGTTCTTTTTTTTTTGTGTGTGTGTGGCTTGATGCTAACAATGTATTTTTAAAGGTCTAAAGGAAAGGTCTTCTTCCAACATAATATTCTGCGCACTGCAGAAAGTCTTTTCTGCTGCTTTTTGGTAGCTGGTTTAACATATTTTATGTTTTATCAGAATAATTCCTATTTTATTATCATTAAATTTGGTTTGCTTAGGGAAAAATGAGATTTAATTTTTTTAAAGAAAAAATTAAGATTATTACATCCATGTATCTTCCTGTGTGTACTTTTAAAGTCCCTGTGACATTGAGTTCCAGGGCTTTGACTCCTGGGTCTAAAAAGGACACCAAAGTCTGCTAAATCTTAAACACAGACAACAATTAAAGCCTCATCTTCAGGTCTGATAGAGGATGCCAATCAAAATAAAGGGCGTTCCTGGGACACAGAGTTGGAAATTAAAGCTTTTCAACCCTTCAAGACCCAGGGATAGTCGCTGAAGAGGTTGGCATGTGAAAGCTTTTCAACCCTTCAAGACCCAGCGATAGTTGCTGAAGAGGTTGGCATGTGAAACTGTAAGGGTTTGGGAATAAATGATCCTAGCCATGAGAATCAGATGAAAACTGAGACAAAAGACTCGTTTTCTTCTAAAATGTTTTCTCCAAAAGATTTTTAAAAAGAGAAAGGGGAAAATGTGAAAAGAAAATATCTTGGACCCCCAAACTCACTAAACTAAAGGGAAAAGTCATGCTGAGAACTGCTTAGGGCAAACCTGCCTCCCATTCTATTCAGTCACCCTCTGCTCACTGAGATAAATGCATACCTGATTGCCTCCTTTGGAGAGGCTAATCAGAAACTCAAAAGAATGCAACCATTTGTCTCTTATCAACCTATGCTCTGGACGCCCCCTCTTAGCATCAAGTTTTCTTATCTTTTCAGACTGAACCAATGTTCATCTTACATATGTTGATTGATGTCTCATCTCCTTAAATTGTATAAAACCAAAATGTGTACCTACCATCAGGGTCTCCTGAGGCTACGTCATGAGTGTGCATCCTCATCTTTGGCAAAATAAACTTTCTAAATTAACTGAGACCTGTCTGAGATTTTTCATGTACACAGCACGAAATGTTATAGACCTTAATCCAAATCGTTCAGTGGAAAATCTTAAAAACCAGAAAATAGAAAAGTCTCAAAAAATGTGTACTGTGAGTCATCAGTTCTTACTTCATACACACCTTTTTTCTTAATATCTACTCTTTTTCATGAGTTTTGCTTAACATTTTACATGAATCCTGCATCATGATGAACATATTTAGAATGCAATTGACTTAAAACTACTATGCCTTATTTTTTAGTTTCACAGGGTGAAGAAGAATAAAAGAACTGAGAGGACTGTATGTTCATGCAGAAGATAAGAGCAATTGAATACCTTTAAAAGCTTACATTACATAGGATAATGAAACTAGGCCTCATAATTCCTAAGCCTCATAAAATTTAAAAAGCTTGGCCATCGTGAAACTTAAACCCCAGATGGCCACGGATAGCCCCCCGATGTTCCCAGAACCCAAACAGAAAGACAATTCCGGGAAATAGCCTCATGGGGTCCCACCCTGATAGCCTCATGAGGTCCCACCCTGATAGCCTCATGGGGTCCCACCCTGCCTCAATGTCCCCGATGTTCCCGGAATCAGCAATTCCAGGAAAGAACCTCCTAAGGTCCCGCCCCAACCAATCAGAACAAGATACCTTGCTCAGGCCATAGACAGACCCAATTACCACGCGCCTAAAGCTTTGTTTGAATTTCGTGCCCTAAGCTGTGTTTGAACTTGTGTTTGCCTATATAAACAACCTGTAACAAGCACTCGGGATCCCAGGGCCAACTTAGAGCTTGGGACCCTAGCACGCTAGTAATAAACAACTCTCTGCTGTGAATCTCGTGTCGGTGATCCTTCGGGGCGACCCCTGCCCAGGAGGGAATTGACAGTTCTGTTCCAACATTTGGTGCACTGGCCGGGAACTGGGGTCGTCCAAGGACCCCCGACCCATCCGGCGGAGACCCATCTGGCCCGGGCCACGGACTGCTGACTGAACGGACCTACCAGGTACTTTCGTTTTGTTCTGTCTGTCTTGCCGGCTAACTCTGAACTCTGGGGAGTACTCCTTCTGAATTAAGTGGGGAAGGGGGACAGACGTGTCCGGCACCTTCCCACTTACGCCCCGGGGGACACCCTGGCGGTAGTCTGGGAGAAGGCTGACGACTCAGTCAGCCTCCTTAAATCTGTAGGCAGGTCGCCCCTGCCGTCTGAATATTTTGTGATCTTGTGGCGCCACTCTCTGGCCGCGCGGCTTCTCCTTACTTGTCTGGTCTTTGTTTTTGTTACTTTCGTTTTGTCCTTGTTATACGTGGACGAAATAAGACAGACGTTGACGACTCCTTTGTCTCTGACCCTGACTCACTTCCCTGACGTTCGGGCTCGAGCCCACAACCTCTCCATAGAAGTCCATAAGGGACGATGGCGAAAATTCTGCTCGTCCGAGTGGCCTACCCTCCATGTTGGGTGGCCCCGGGACGGAACATTTGACCTCCCAATTATCTTACAGGTTAAAGCAACAGTGATGGATCCTGGGCCACACGGACACCCAGACCAGGTGGCCTACATAATTACTTGGGAGGATCTGGTCCGAAACCCTCCCTCTTGGGTGAAACCCTTCCTCCATTCCCCTTCCCCACCCCAGTCTACCCTTCTTGCCTTAGAAGCCCCGAAGAATCAGAAACCGGACCCGCATAAGCCAGTCCTCCCAGATGAACCCCAGAGGGATCTCCTCCTTCTTGACCCCCTGCCTCCTCCACCTCAAAACCCCCTTCTGAGACCTCCACCTTACGCTTCACCCTTGCCCCCTGTCTTGTCCCCAGCTCTTTCCTCTACCGCCTCGGCCCCTACCCTTTCTCCAACTTCTCCCTTGGCCCCTCCCTCCACCCCGTCTCCTTCTCCAGCCCCGCCCAAACTCACCCCTCGGACGCTGCCACCGACACCTCCTCGTCTCCGCTTGCGGCAGACTGAGGACCCAGATGGCCCTTCCACTTGGCAATCCTCCCTTTTTCCCCTCTGTACCGTCAATCGCACGGTCCAGTACTGGCCCTTCTCTGCCTCTGACCTCTACAACTGGAAAACCCATAACCCTTCCTTTTCCCAAGACCCCCAGGCCCTAACCTCGTTGATAGAATCCATTCTCCTCACTCACCAGCCCACTTGGGATGATGGCCAGCAACTCTTGCAGGTCCTCCTAACCACTGAAGAAAGGCAGCGAGTCCTCCTGGAGGCCCGGAAAAATGTGCCAGGACCAGGAGGCCTCCCAACCCAACTTCCCAATGGAATAGACGAGGGATTTCCCCTCATCCGCCCGGACTGGGACTATGAAACGGCACCAGGTAGGGAGAGTCTCCGAATCTATCGCCAGGCTCTGTTGGCGGGTCTCAAAGGGGCAGGAAAGCGCCCCATAAATTTGGCCAAGGTAAGGACCATAACTCAGGAAAGGGACGAAAGCCCAGCAGCCTTCATGGAAAGGCTTCTGGAAGGGTTCCGAATGTATACCCCATTCGATCCAGAGGCCCTAGAACATAAGGCTACCGTAGCTATGGCATTCATAGACCAAGCTGCATTAGATATTAAAGGAAAACTCCAAAGGCTAGATGGGATCCAAACCTATGGATTACAGGAATTGGTTAGGGAGGCAGAAAAAGTGTATAATAAGAGAGAAACCCCTGAGGAAAGGAAAGCCAGGTTAGCGAAGGAACAGATGGAGCGAGAGGATCGTAGGGACCGAGTGAGGGATAAGCATTTAACAAAAATCCTGGTGGCAGTTGTGAGAGAGAAAGGACCAGGGAGAAAGGGAGAGAAGCGGAGGCGGCCGGCTGGCCCCCGTGTCTTCGCATCATGGCAGCCACCGCTATGCTGGTCAAGGACTCTGCTAAGTTAACCCTTGGGCAGCCACTAACTGTTATTACCCCACATGCCCTAGAGGCCATAGTGCGGCAGCCCCCGGACCGGTGGATAACCAACGCACGCCTAACTCACTACCAGGCCCTCCTACTGGACGCGGACCGCGTCCAGTTTGGCCCTCCGGTCACCTTAAACCCTGCCACGCTGCTGCCGGTACCAGAAGACCAACTAAGCCCACACGATTGTTGGCAAATACTGGCTGAGACCCATGGAACGCGGGAAGACCTTAAAGACCAAGAACTCCCAGACGCGGATCACACTTGGTACACAGACGGCAGCAGTTACCTTGACTCAGGTACCCGGAGGGCGGGAGCGGCGGTAGTAAATGGCCACAACACCATTTGGGCACAATCACTACCTCCTGGCACGTCTGCACAGAAGGCTAAGTTAATAGCACTAACCAAGGCCCTAGAGCTGTCCAAGGGAAAGAAAGCTAACATTTATACTGATAGCCGGTATGCCTTTGCAACGGCTCATACTCATGGAAGTATTTATGAAAGAAGAGGTCTCCTAACCTCAGAAGGAAAGGAAATCAAGAACAAAGCTGAAATAATTGCCTTATTGAAAGCCCTTTTTCTTCCTCAAGAAGTGGCTATAATTCACTGCCCCGGGCATCAGAAAGGACAGGATCCAGTCGCAGTAGGAAACAGACAGGCTGACCAAGTGGCCAGGCAAGCCGCCATGGCGGAAGTACTGACCCTAGCCACGGAACCTGACGAAACCAGCCACTAACTATTGAACATACTTATACCCCAGAAGACCAGGAAGAAGCAAAAGCCATAGGGGCTATAGAAAACAAAGACACTAAAAACTGGGAAAAAGGAGGAAAAATAGTCCTTCCCAAAAGGAGGCCCTGGCAATGATCCAGCAGATGCATGCCTGGACACACTTGAGTAATCGAAAGCTAAAATTACTGATTGAAAAAACTGACTTTCTAATCCCAAAGGCAAGTACCCTCGTAGAACAAGTGACATCTGCCTGTAAGGTCTGTCAGCAGGTAAACGCTGGGGCTACCCGAGTGCCAGAAGGGAAACGAACTCGTGGTAATCACCCAGGAGTCTATTGGGAAATAGACTTCACTGAAGTAAAACCTCACTATGCTGGATATAAGTACTTACTGGTGTTTGTAGATACCTTTTCAGGATGGGTAGAAGCCTACCCCGCCTGGCAAGAAACGGCACACATAGTAGCCAAGAAAATTCTGGAAGAAATCTTTCCTAGATTCGGACTTCCCAAGGTAATTGGGTCAGATAACGGGCCGGCCTTCGTTTCTCAGGTAAGTCAGGGGCTCGCCAGGATATTGGGGATTAATTGGAAATTACATTGTGCCTATAGACCCCAGAGCTCAGGACAGGTAGAAAGAATGAATAGAACAATAAAAGAGACCCTTACTAAATTGACCTTAGAGACTGGTTTAAAAGATTGGAGACGCCTCCTATCCTTAGCTCTGTTAAGGGCCCGAAATACGCCTAACCGTTTTGGGCTCACTCCATATGAAATCCTCTACGGAGGACCTCCCCCTTTGTCAACCTTGCTTAACTCCTTCTCCCCCTCCGATCCTAAGACTGACCTACAGGCCTGGCTAAAAGGACTCCAAGCAGTACAGGCCCAAATCTGGGCCCCCTTGGCAGAACTGTACCAACCAGGACATCCACAGACCAGTCACCCCTTCCAGGTGGGAGACTCTGTCTACGTTAGACGGCACCGCACGCAAGGACTAGAGCCTCGATGGAAAGGACCCTACATTGTTCTCCTGACCACGCCCACAGCCATAAAGGTTGACGGAATCTCCACTTGGATCCACGCATCCCACGCCAAGGTCGCTCCAGGGACGCCCGGACCAACACCACCTGAGACATGGAGACTCCGATGCTCCAAGGACCCGCTCAAGATAAGACTCTCTCGTATCTAGCCCCTTGCTTATTACTAGCCCTCCTTCCCTGCGTCGCTGGCAGTAATAACCCCCACCGGCCATATAACCTGACCTGGCAGGTAACTGATTTTAGTACTCATGAGGTCTTACGTAAAACCTCAAAAATTGCTCCTATGGGGACTTGGTTCCCTGACCTCTATTTCAACCTAGACAAAATAGCAAGGATAGATGACATGGAAGGGAGAGAATGGAGAAAACAGGCTAGAAGGGTGTCCGTAAGCCGGAACGGGTTTTATGCCTGTCCCGGATTCAGGACAGGAAAAATGAAAAAAACTTGTGGAGAAATAGATGCCCTGTTTTGCGCTAGTTGGTCCTGTATAACTACTAATGATAGAGAATGGAAATGGACCACGAAACCCTGGTACATAACCATGTCCTTTGTCCAGCACTGCACCAGAACCCGATACTCAAAAACTTGCAATCTGGTCCGCATCAAGTTTGAAGATGCAGCAAAATCTGATAACCGTTGGATATCCGGGTTAACATGGGGCCTATATTTATACCAAAAGCCACTGTATGGAATCCCTATCCAAATCAAATTAATAGTCAACCCTATCACAGCCCCTGTCGCAGTAGGACCAAACCAAGTTTTATCAGAAACAAGGAAGCCCCTGGTTCCTGCACCGAGAGAGCCCCAACCAAGAGCTCCTAAAAGCACTTCCCCGCCCTTAATCTCCACCTCCTCTAAATACACACCCTCAGCCCAAAACGTCACCCGCGGGCCCCTTGACCTGGGAATAGGTGACAGGCTCCTAAATCTCATAAAGGGCTCCTATTTCGCTTTAAACCAGACAAAGCCAGAATTTACCTCTTCTTGCTGGCTATGTCTGGCAACAGGCCCCCCTTACTATGAAGGCATCGCCTCCACTAATAATTTCACTAACTCCGCCAATCCTACTGGATGCGCGTGGGAACAACAAAGAAAACTAACCCTGGCTGAGGTTTCTGGGTAGTACATGCTATGGTTCTGACCCAACAATACCAGACCCTCAGGACTGAAGAAGAGGCTCAAGATTGAGCCTCTAACACAAAAAGAGGAGGGAATGAAACTAGGCCTCATAATTCCTAAGCCTCATAAAATTTAAAAAGCTTGGTCATCGTGAAACTTAAACCCCAGATGGCCACGGATAGCCCCCCGATGTTCCCAGAACCCAAACAGAAAGACAATTCCGGGAAATAGCCTCATGGGGTCCCACCCTGATAGCCTCATGAGGTCCCACCCTGATAGCCTCATGGGGTCCCACCCTGCCTCAATGTCCCCGATGTTCCCGGAATCAGCAATTCCAGGAAAGAACCTCCTAAGGTCCCGCCCCAACCAATCAGAACAAGATACCTTGCTCAGGCCATAGACAGACCCAATTACCACGCGCCTAAAGCTTTGTTTGAATTTCGTGCCCTAAGCTGTGTTTGAACTTGTGTTTGCCTATATAAACAACCTGTAACAAGCACTCGGGGTCCCAGGGCCAACTTAGAGCTTGGGACCCTAGCGCGCTAGTAATAAACAACTCTCTGCTGTGAATCTCGTGTCGGTGATCCTTCGCGGCGACCCCTGCCCAGGAGGGAATCGACAGTTCGGTTCCAACAATGAGAGAAACATTATTCATACTAAGTTTCCTAGTTTAAATGGCAAGAGTTAATAGCACTGGTTTAGTTTTGCCTTTGTAGTTGTTTTCGTTTAAAGGAGGGTTAGTTTCTTAGAATAAGCTTTATAATGAAAGTTAAGATTCTAACCAGTACTAAGATGTAAAGAACAGAAACTCCTATACATTGCTGATGAGACTAGAAAATGGTACATTGGAATGCTGCTGGGCAGCTTGTGATAAAATAAACATGTATCTATCCTATGATGCAGCAATTCTACACCTAGGTTCATATCCATAAAAATAAAATATATGCCTACAAAATAAGATGGGAGGGGCTTGTACAAGAATGTTCATCCACCCATAAATCTACACATGTATGCTTATAATAGCTTTATACATAATTGCCAAAACTTGAAAGCAATCAAGATGTCTTTCAGTAGGTGAATGGATAAATAAACGGTGGTACTTCCAGACCATGGAATATTATTTAGCACTAAAAAATAAGCTATCAAGCCATATAAAGACATAGAGGACACTTAAATGCATATTGCTAAATGAAAGAAGCCAATATGAAAAGGAAACATAGTATGTATATTAGTGTGTTCTCACACAGCTATAAAGAACTACCTGAGACTGGGTAATTTATGAAGAAAATAGGTTTCATTGACTCACAGTTCTGCAGGCTTAACAGAAAACATGACTTAGAGGCCTTAGGAAACTTATAATCATGGCAGAAGGTGAAGGGGAAGCAAGCACCTTCTTCACATGGCAACAGGAGAGAGTAAAGGGGGAAGTGCCACACACTTTTAAACCATCAGATCTCATGAGAGCTCACTATCACAAGCATAGCAATGAGGAAATTTACCCCCATGATCCAGTCACCTCCCATCAGGCCCTTTCTCCAATGTGACATGAGATTTGGGTGGGTATACAAATTTAAACCATATCATTCCACCCCTGGTGCCTCCCAAACCTCATGTCTTTCTCACTTTGCAAAATAGAATTATCCCTTCTCAACAGTCCTCCAATCTTAACTCTTCACCATTAACTCAAAAGTCCACGTCCAAAGTCTCATATGAGACAAGGTAAGTCCCTTCTCCCTATGAGACTGTAAAATCAAAAACAAGTTAGTTACATCTAAGACACAATGGGGGTACAGGCATTGGGTAAATTATTTTATTCCAAATGGGAAAAGTTAGCCAAACAAAAGGGCTATTGGCCCTGTACAAATCCAAAACCCAGCAAGGCAGGCATTAAATCTGAAAGCTCCAAAATAATTTCCTTTGACTCTATGTCTCACATCCAAGGAATGCTGATGCAAGAGATGAGCTCCTAAGGCCTTGGGCAGCTCTGCCCTGTGGCTCTGCAGAGAACAGTCCCCATGTCTGCTTTCGTGGGCTGGTGTTGAATTCCTTAGTCTTTTCCAGGTGCCTGGTGCAAGCTGTCAGTGGAGCTACCATTCTGGGATCTGGAGGATGGTTGTTTTCTTCTCATGGCTCCACTAGGCAGTGCCCCAGTGGGAACTCCTGTGGGGACACCAACCCCACATTTTCCCTCTTTACTGCCCTAGTAGAGGTTCTCCATGAGGGCTCTGCCTCTGCAGCAGACTTCTTCCTGGACATCCAGGTATTTCCCTACATCCTGTGAAATCTAGGCAGAGGTTCTCTAACCTCAACTCGCCTTTATGCACCTGAAGGTCCAGCACCAGGTGAAAGCCACCAAGGCTTGGGGCCTGCATGATATGAAGTCATGCACTAAGCTGTTACTTGGCCCCTTTTAGCCAAGGCTGGGGCTGGAGTGGCTGGGAAGCAGAGGGCCATGTCCCAAGGCTGCACAGAGCAGCTAGACCCTGGGCCTGGCCAACAAAATCAGTATTTTTTCTCCTAGGCCTTTGCACCTGTGATGATAAAGGCTGCTGTGAAAATCCCTGAAATGCCTTGGAGGCATTTTCCCCATTGCCTTGGCTATTAACCTTCAGCTCCTCTTATACAAATTGCTGCAGCAAGCTTGCATTTCTCTCCAGAAAATAAGTTTTCCTTTTCTGCCACGTGGTCAGGCTGCAAATTTTCCAATCTTTTTTGTTCTATTTTTTTTTTTTAAATGTAAGTTCAAGTTTGAGATAATCTATTTATTCACACATATGAACATACACATTTAGAAATAGCAAGGTCACATCTTGAATGCTTTGCTACTTAGAAATTTCTTCCACCAGATACCCTAAATCATCCTGTTCAAGTTCAAAGTTCCACAGATCTCTAGAGCAGGGGCACAATGCTGCCAGTCTCTGCTGAAGGATATATCAAGAGTGACCTTTACTCCAGTTCCCAATAAGTTCCTCATCCCTTTGTGAGACCACCTCAGCTTGGACTTCATTGTCCATATCACTATCAGAATTTTGGTCAAAACCACTCAACGAGTTTCTAGGAAGTTCCAAACTTTCCCACATCTTCCTGTCTTCTCCTGAGCTCTGCAAGCTGTTCCAACCTCTACCCATTTCCCAGTTCCAAAGTCACTTCCCCATTGTCAAGTATCTTTATAGCAGTGTCCCACCCTTCTAGTACCAATTTTCTGCATTAGTCTGTTCTCACACTGCTATAACAAACTACCTGATACTAGGTGATTTATGAAGAAAAGAGGTGCAGGAGCATAGCTGGGGAGGCCTCAGGAAACTTATGATCATGATGGAAGGCAAAGAGAATGCAGGCACATTTTCACATGGTTGCAGGAGAGAGAGAAAATGAACGTGGAAATGCAACGCACTTTTAAACCATCAGCTCTCATGAGAACTTCCTCACTATCACAAGAACAGCAAGGAGGGTATCTGTCCCCATGATCTAATTACCTCCCTGCAGGCCCCTCCTGCAATTCAACATGAGATTTGGGCAGGGACACAAATCCAAACTATATCAGTGTGTCAATGTGGATTAATTGATTGTAACAAATCTACCTCTCTTCGGGGGGATGGTGATAATGGGATAATCTTGGGGCAATGGTGATAATGGAATAATGGGGGAGGCTATTCATATGTAGGGGCAGAGCATGTATGGCAATTTCTGTACCTTCTCCTCAATTTTGTTGTGATCCTAAAACAGCTCTAAAAATAAAGTTTTAAATAAAAATAATTTTAATAACAACTCTATTTGTAACAGCAAGAAACAAAATTACTCAAACATAGATATATAGAATAATGGACAAAAGCAGTGGTATATTTATCTAATGAATTACTAGTCAGCAATAAGTATAAATGAACAACACAAAGTAACATGGAAACACTTGTAGACATTATGTTTTGCAAAATAAGCCACACACCAGAAAGTACATATCATGTGCATTTATTTATACATATATTTATATGAAATTGAAAAACAGGTAAAACTAATCTAATAGTGGTTGAAATTAGAATAATGGTTGCCTTTGGGAGGGAGGGATTAGCTGAGAAGGGATTTAGAGAAACTTTCTGTGATTAATAGAGATGTTCTTCATCTCAATCTGGGTAATGGTTGCATGAGTGTGTTAAAAGCAAAACTTTATACAAGTTACATTTAACATAATTTACTTGAGTAAATAACAATTCACAAATTGGGTAGCCTCTCAAAGCAGAATCGATTCAGAGACTCCATCTCTGTTTCATAGTGGAAGAAGATTTATGAACAGAAAAAGGAAAGTGATATATATAAAATGAAAATGAGGTATAGACACATCTGTACTCGTTACAGCTCAGTGTTTGCCTTATTTGAATAGGATTTGAACATGTGGCTGCTTTTCATTGGCCAAAACTTGGTGATTGGCACAAGAATAGGTTACACCTTGTTTACAAATCCAGTGAGTTAATTCACTATATATGGAAATTCCTTCAGGCTGATCTTAAAATATGTAAGGAGGCAGCTTTAGGCTAAACTTAATTTAACACATATTTATGTTTGTCGATATTCATTGACCTGTGCATTTAAGCATTTAAGAACTATACATTTTACTTTGTGTAAATTATACCTCAAAAGAGTACTATTACAGAAAAAGACTCCAATCAAGTGTCCATTAGTGTCTTCATACAGCTATGCTTTTTTTTTTCTCTAATTCTTTAATTGGGTGCTGCATGTCAATAAATTACAATGACCCAGTGACATTACACAATGTAGGTAACGTAATGTGAGATAGAAAAAAGAGTCAACAGATTCTTGAAAAGTTGAAGGCTTCAAAAGTAGTTAGATGTGACTTTCCAACAAAAACTTTAGCAATGTAGTATGGCAGGTATTGCATCTTGAGGAGAGAAGAAAGATGGCAACCTTGAGATAAAGAAGTCAAGACATCCTTTTTATTTAGAAAAAAATTAAAAAACATATCTGAGTATTCTACACCTGATCTCTGGGTGGCAGAGTAAGTAAGGGAAGGTCTTGAATAAACTACCCATCTCAGTAGAGTAAGAAGTAAATAATCCATGAAACTGAACAGACAGATGGTAAATGTCAGGAGGAAACACTTCAGAGGTGATGCTATCCCAGTGGAAAGACACCTCTTGTTTTTATTTATTGTCAGTGAAATGGAAGGCATTTTAAAGGACCAGGAATCAAGAATACTAGTGAAGAACTCTTGCCAACTTCATATACTAGCTATAGACATAATATGGTAATGTATTATTTTAATTAATTATTTTTTTTTTTTTTTGAGGCAGAGTCTTGCTCTGTCACCCAGGCTGGAGTGCAGTGGCACGTTCTCGGCTCACTGCAAGCTCCACCTCCTGGGTTCACTCCATTCTTCTGCCTCAGCCTCCTGAGTATCTGAGACTACAGGTGGCTGCCACCACGTCCAGCTAACTTTTTTGTATTTTTAGTAGAGACGTGGTTTCACCGTGTTAGCCGGGATGGTCTTGATCTCCTGACCTCGTGATCCACGTGCCTCAGCCTCCCAATATTTTAATTACATTTTAAAATATAACTCAATGCCAGTGAAAGAGGCCCAATTGTTTCATAGAACTAATATTTACCTTTTTTTTTGAAAAAACATAGAAATTCACCCTCCCTGGTCTTAACACTTGAAACTTACATTTGTGTCATGTGAGTTCCTTCCTTGGGAGTCTGATCCTCAGGCAAGGAGCTGAAACTCCTTAGATCACCACATCTGGATAGTGAAATGCCAGACCCTTCATCCATCATGATTGCTTCCTTACCCTTCCCTAATTTTTGTTTTTCCTGTAATATGAACCCCCAATTTTGTTGTTAAGGGAGTTGGATTTGAGCCTTTTCCCCCATTCTCCTTGGCTGAAGCACCCAACTAAAGCCTTTGCAAAGAACAATATTGATACATTTCTTCTATAATAAGATTACAAGTCATAGAACCAACTGGGAAAATATGTACAACATGTATTATAGACCATGTGTTAATATCCCCTACTCTACAAAGAGTTCTTAAAATTCAATAAGAAAACTATGATTACTCAGATATAACACTGAGTTAAGAACATTGACAAACAACTGACAGAAAAAAATAGAGCCAATAAATATGTGAAAAGGACTCAGCCCAGGTGATATCAGCAAGATGGAAGAATAAGAAATCCCAGCCCTCATTCTCCCACAGAAACACAGATTTAACAACGATATAAGTAACAAAAACAGCTTTACGAGAGATTCAGATTTCAGTTAATAAGTTGCAGTATCCTGGGCCAGCTTCAAGATTCCAATGTTGCTTTTTACAGAAATAGAAAAAAACTCCAAATAGCCAAAGCAATCTTGAGAAAGAGGAACAAAGCTGGAGGCATCACATGTCCTCATCTCAAAATATTACAATGCTATTGTTATTAAAATAGTAAGGTACTAACCTAGAAACAGATGTATAGACCAATGGAACAGAATAGAGAATCCAGAATTAAACTCTCATATGTATGGTCAACTGATATTCAATGAGAGTTCCAAAAATCAAGAATATACAAGATAGAAAGCATATTCTCTTCAACAAATGTTGGGAAAGCTGAATATTCACATAGCAAAAAAAGAGAAAATTAAATCTGACCCCTATCTTATATCATACATAAAAATCAACTCAAAATAGATTAAAGACTTAAACAAGACCTGGAACTATGTAACTCCTGGCCAAAAACATCAGTGAAAACTATTATAACATTGGGCTTAACAATGTTTTCTTGCATATGACACAAAAAGCACAATCAACAAAAGCAAAATTAGATAATTTGGATTATATCAAACTGAAAACTTTCAGCACCGCAAAAGAAACAACAGATTGAAATGGCAACCTAAAAAATGAGAGAAAATATTTGTAAACCCTACATCTGATAAAGGGTTAATATCCACAATATATAAAAAACCACTATAACTCAAGGGTAAAAAAAACAAATAATTCAATCTGAAAAATGGGTAAAGGACTCCGACAAAGAAGACATACAAATGGCAAACAAGTATATAAAAACATGCTCAATTTCACTAATCATCCAGGAATTGCAAATTCAAACCACAATGAAATATCACCTCATGCTTATCATTATTAGAAAAGATAACAATTATTTTCAAGGATGTGGACAACTTAGAACTCTTTTACACTATTGGCGGGAATGAAAAATGGTGCAACCACTATGGAAACACTATGCAGATTCTCTCAAAAAATTAAAAATAGAACTACCATATGACCCAGCAATCCCTTTTGCATATATATCCTGAAGAATTAAAATCAGGACCTTGAAGAGAGAAATAAACTCTCATGCTCATTGCAGCACTATGCATAATAGCCAAGATATGGAAACAACCAAAGTGTCTATTAACAAATGAATGGATTAAAAACAAACACCCAAACAAAAAAACAAAAACAAAACCTGGTATATACAAACAATGGAATATTACTCAGCCTTAAAAAAATAAACATAAATTCTGCCATATGCTACAGCATGGATTAACCTGGAGGACATTATGCCAGGTGAAATAAACCAGTCATAGAAGGACAAATACTGCACAATTTCACATATATTAGGTATCTAGAGTAGACAAATTCATAGAAAAAGAGAGTAGAATGGTAGTTGCTAGAGGCTGGAAGGGGGGCAAAGAGAGAGTTGCTGTTCAATTGGTTTAATATTTTAGTTATGCAAGATGGGTAAGTTCTAGAGATCTACTGTACAACATTATACCTATAGTTAATAATACTATATTGTGAACTTAAACATTTAAGAGGTAGATGTCATATTATGTATTCTTACCACAAAAATTAAGATAAGAAAAAGAAAAAGTATTCATTCTAGTGATTAAACAATAAATAAAAACTAAAAAATCAATGACATTGTAATTTTATTTCTTGAAATGAAATTTATAGAATTAAACACCTATTAAATATAATCTTGTGCAAATAAAAATATATTCTTTGTTTTTTAAAAATATTTAATGTCATAAAAACATTTGTAATATATTGTAAGCAACAAAGGAGGTACTAATTTTACATTTAAAAAGTGGATGTACTAATAGAAAAGAATAGAAAGCATGCAGGCAAAACAATGTAACACAATATTTCTGCATAGGAGGTAATAGCAATTCTTTATACTGTACTTTGCAACAACTTACAATGATCCCTTTTGTATTATTAAAAATAATTCTTCTTAAAACATGTAAGATCAGTATCTGAAATCTTTGAGGTACAAATAGCACAGATTTTACATGTGAAATCATATAATCAGTCCTACTTACATCACTAGAATGTTGTGAGGAAAAATAAAATATTGCATGTCTGCCTTATATCCTTTGGTAGTATTTTGGGCTGAGTTGTGTTCCACCCAAAATCATACATTGAAGCCCTAACCCCCAGTATGTTAGAATGTGACTATATTTGTAAATAAGGTCATTAAAGGAATGATTAGGTTAAAAATGAGGCCAGTAGAAAGGGTCCCTAACCCAATATAACTGGTGTTCTTACAAGAAGAGAAAGAGACATCAGGGGAACCCATGCACAGAGGGACAACAATTGGTAGAGACAGCAAGAAGGCAGCCATCTGCAACCCTCTGCCAGTACCTTGAACTTGGACTTCCTTCAGAAGTGTGAGAAAATAAACCTCTGTTGTTTAAGCCACCCAGTCACTGGTGTTTTGTTCTGGCCGTCCTAGCAAACTAATATTGATAGTAAATAAATATAAGAGGTACATAATTATTGATTATAGTTCACTTTTTGATATTGGAGATTAAAAGCATGTGTCTTGCAGACTTTTCATTTGGGAGGAAAGAGCAGAGGCCTTCTGAGAATGACAGCATTGTTTCTTCTGAAAGCAATGTAAAGAACATTAAAAAAATTGTATAATTCCAAGTACAGAGATCTCATCTCTTTTATAGTATTTCTTACTCAGATAGTATCCCTTACAAATTGATACATAGCAAGTTTATTAGCAAATCAAACATTCCTATGAATTATTAAATTTGAAATTAGTAAAAATTCTAAGCAAAGCCTTGAGCCCCTTAACTAAGTAACATATAAGAAAATCTGGTTTGAAACAAATATTTAACAAGCTTTTAAATAAAATGCAAACTTGCTGTGCCTAACTCTGTAAGGATTTTTAAATATAGAAATTTCTAAATTGGGATAAGAGAGAAAGTGATGTTAGCGTGAGGAATCATTTATAACTTGCCTCAAAGTCCTATGTGTTTATAAAACTAGTAAACTGGGTATCAGAATTCCCGCATAGCGATCTAAATTGTATGTTCACTATAAATTCAGATTTATTCTGAGTCTCTAGATGGAAGACCAACCTGTCATTGTTCTTTCTTTGCAGAACAGAATACCAGGACATGTTGAAGCAGAAAGTCTGTCCCTCAGAACTGTGATCTTTAAGCCTTTGGGGGAATAAAAACTGTCCCTTTTTCCCCATCTTGTCTCCATTACAGGACATCTGATGGTGAAAGGACTTTTCACTGAGGGGAGAGAGCATTAGAATACACAAACTTCATCCAAAAACAATGGTTTTTATTCCTTACACCCAGGAGTTCAAGGTTACAGTGAACTGTGATTGTGTCACTGCACTCCAGCCTTGGCAATAGAGTGAGACCTCAACTCTACAAAACAAACACAACAAAAACAAAAACAATGTTTTCTGGACAGTGAGGAAACGTGACTTGGAGCATATCAGAGCTTGAGTTCTTCAGTTCATATGGGAGCTTGTTGTCAGACTAGAAGATGTGACGAGGCAACTAAAAAAAAAAAAGACAAAAAAGTATTGACCATTTGTGGCCTGATAATATAAGAAATACTTTAACTTAATAGCACAACTGTTTACCTACTGTTTACCAGATACCTAGAAAGGTGCTCTATATACCAAGATCAACAATCTTCTGATCAAAAGCTTCTGAATTTATCATATGAAACAGATTTAACATTACTTTCCTTAAGATAAATTGAATAAAGATAGCTATGAAGTATCAAGTCCCTTAAATCTTTCTATCTATTGTACTAAGCCCTGGGCATTTAAGGAAGGATCCTACTTATTAACAAACAGCAAAGGAAGTAAGGAACCTATAAAGTTTCAGGGATCTTTGAAAAATACATCCAAACTGCAAAGATGAGACATTCTTTATTATGTATCCTGTTAATTCAAGCTACGTTTCGTATTCATTTATTCACTCAAACATCTATTGAGCTTCAGCTGCATGGTCAGGCATTGCGCTGGGCACTGAGAGAACCTAATGAAGAACCTAATGGAGCTTGTAATCAAAAGAAGAGCAAAAAGCCAATGGCAAGATGCCAAGCCCAAGGCATCATTTATATGCATATGCCAAATGGTAACCATTGACCATAAAACTTTACATTTCAACTTTAAAACCTTATTATATTATCATCTGAATAGATTTTGTTTGAGGTGTCTTCTACGGAAATAGATGACTCATCTAAAGAGGAACACTTTGTAGCTGAAATCAGAAGTGTTAATTGCACCAGCTATTAGATAATCAAATTGTTCAAAATTATTATTTCCTCTTGTGTAATAGAGTTGTACATGCCCACACTAGCTATGCAATTTGCAATGCCTCCTCGTAAGTGAAATACACTTCCTCATTCAGTACTGGCCATATGAATTGCTTTGGTCAGTGGGATGTGTGCAGACATGATTTATGCCATGTCCTAGAAGAGGCTTTAAATGTGATGGTGCATTTGGCTCTGTCTCTTGCCACTCCCCTTGTCATGAGAACAACCCGTATCAGGTAAGGGCTCCTCATTTAAACAAGGTCTGAAAATTAGAAACGTATGCAGCAGAGCGAAGCAGAGCTGCAGACTGGAGCAGAGCCAAACCTGATCTACAGTCACTATACATCACAAGCAAGAAATAAATGAGCACTGTGATTTGAAGGCTGTTTATTGCCATGGTAAAGCTTATACTTGACTCTTACCAAATTTCACGTGACATAAATTAGTATTTTCAGAAATCAACACACTGAAGTAGAGGGAGAGAGGGATGAAAGCTCATTCTTCTTCCAAAAGAAACAGCAGACAAGAAAATCGATATTTAAAATGGCTATGTGAACCATGCTCATCAAGGTCTGTGAATGAGATTATTAATGGAAATAAATCATTACTTAATGATTTAATAGTTTTCCAAATTATACTAATCCATCTATTTTCTTCTTTTTTCCTTTTTTTTTTTTTTTTTTTATTTGAGACGGAGTCTCGTTCTGTCGCCCAGGCTGGAGTGCAGTGGCACGATCTCAGCTCACTGCAACCTCTGCCTCCTGGGTTCAAGCTATTCTGCCTCAGCCTCCTGAGTAGCTGGGACTACAGTCACATGCCACCACGTCCGGCTAAATTTTTGTTTGTATTTTTAGTACACATGGGGTTTCACCTTGTTAGCCAGGAAGGTCTTGATCTCCTGACCTCCTGATCCACCCTCCTCGGCCTCCCAAAGTGCTGAGATTACAGGCATGAGCCACTGTGCCCAGCCCCATGTATTTTCTTTAAAGGTTTAATAAGTATATTGAAACCTCATGCTATACACATTAAATATATACAGTAAAAAATAAAAATTTGGTATGTAGATAGTTTGCTATGGGTGATATAGATCCAGTTTTAAAAGTTTAATTTTGGGCCAGGCACGGTGGCTCACGCCTGTAATCCCAGCACTTTGGGAGGCCCAGGAGGGTGGATCACCTGAGGTTGAGAGTTTGAGACCACCCTGACCAACATGGAGAAACCCCGTCTCTACTAAAAAAATACAAAATTAGCCAGATGTGGTGGCACATGCCTGTAATACCAGCTACTTGGGAGGCTGAGGCAGGAGAATGGCTTGAATCCGGGAGGTGGAGGTTGCAGTGAGCCGGAGATCGTGCCATTGCAGTCCAGCCTGGGCAACAAGAGTGAAACTCCGTCTCAAAAAACAATAAATAAATAAATAAATAAATACATAAATAAAAGTTTAATTTTGCTAGTTTAAACTTTATATGTCATATTTTGAAAATAATTTTATATCCATTATCAAGGGCTCATAAATATATGTATGTCTAGGACAAACTAGGTAGGAATTATTTGAGATGCTTATTAGAAATGCAACTTTACACCTATTCCTCCCCTTAGGCTTGCTGAATCCGAATCTGGCAGTGAGTGGCAGAATGCTACTTTATTATTTATTTATTTATTTATTTATTTTTGAGATGGAGTCTCAGTCGGTTGCCCAGGCTGGAGTGCAACGGCGCGATCTCAGCTCATTGTAAGCTCCGCCTCCCGGGTTCACGGCATTCTCCTGCCTCAGCCTCCCGAGTATCTGGGACTACAGGTACCCACCACCACGCCTGGTTAAGTTTTTGCATTTTTAATAGAGACAGGGTTTCGCCATTTAGCCAGGATGGTCTCGATCTCCTGACCTCGTGATCTGCCCGCCTCGGCCTCCCAAAGTGCTGGGATTACAGGCGTGAGAAAACTACATTTTTAAGAAAGCGTCCAACATTTTTTATGTAAACTATAGTTTGAAAATCACTGTTTTAATCTTCCTTTTATTGTTCAGATCAGTATTAATGAATCCAACTATTTCCTGACTTCAGCCTAAGTGGCATGCAGTTGCAGTTGTTTTGACTAGAAAACATCTTCACAATTGAAGCAGCATACAAAATGTAAAGCAGAGAGTTCTGTTTATAGATAGAAAGTGTGAAGCTTGAAATAGTTAATACTCACTTGAGAGATGAAAAAAGGAACAGCTTTGGGAAGCTCGTTACAGAGGGAGAGACTTACAATTCTTTGAATGGTTTTTGGAAAAGTGGAACCATTAAATTACTGAGATGTGCACATAAGGTTTCATTCATTTTAATGGCCTAGAAAAAGTGCACTATGAGCCCTGCCAAATAGAGTTCTCATTGCCTGAGAGTGCCTTCTTGTTCATTTGTGAGATACTCTGTTGTTTCTTTAATGATCAAATATAATTTATTCTTCAAATGCACTGCCCTTCTAAACTATACTCAGGGACCAAGGCTTGCAGAATTTTGAAATTAGAAGGGACCTTAAAGATTATCTGGCTCAATGATCTAATCCAATAGATGAACAAACTGAGATTTGGAGAGACAAGGTACTAGCTAAACTGCAGACAAGATACCAAATTATTCAGCACAATCTTCTTAGTACTGATAATGTTTTTTGACAAGGAGCTTGAAGTAAGTGTTCAGGATCTCTAAACCACAGAATTGTAAAACGATTCATTTCTAGAACAAAAAAAATCTGGAAATTCTGAATTCATTAAAACAAACAAACAAACAAACAAACAAATATTGAGCTTCCAGTCTGTGCCTGGCAGTTTGTTAAACCCTTAGCTTATGAGGATAAATAAAAGATAATCCCTGCCCTTGGAGCACTCATGATTGGTTGAAGAATAATAGCTGATCCTCAATGAATGCTTTCTATGTGCCAGACACTATTTAAAAACCCTTAAGTGTATTAACTCATGTAATAATAGTAACAACCTCATGTTGCAGGAACAAATCATTTTTTTTTTCAGATGAAGAAACTTAAGCACAGAGGGGTTATGCAATCTTCCTGAAGCTGTGCCGCTAGTACGAGTTTATATTAGTTTGTAGAGCTGCGATAATACAGTACTAAAAATCGGAGGCTTACAACAGAAATCTAGTATCTCACAGTTCTGGAGGCTAGAAGTCCAAGATTAAGGAGTTTCCAGGCTTGGTTTCGTCTGAGGAATGTGAGGAAGAAAACTGATCCACTGCCTTGCTTTTAGCTTCTGGTGGTTTGCAGGAAGTCTTTGGCAGTACTTGGCTTACAAAAGATCACCTCGATCTCTGCCTTCATCTTTCAGTAGTGTTCTTCCTGCATGCATGCCTGTGTCCAAATTTCTCTTTTCTATAAGGACATCGATCACATTGGATTAGAGGTCTGCCCAACTTTAGTATGACCTCATTTTAAGTGATTATATCTGCAATGACCTTGTTTCCAAATAAGGTCACATTATCAGGTCCTGAGAGCTGGAGTTTCAACATATGAATTTTGGGGAGACACAATTCAACCCACAGCAGGGTTAAAGACAAGATTTTATTTCAAACAATCTAGCTCCAGGGTTTGCACATTTAACCATTCTGCTAGGTATGTGCTGTGATACATTTCATGAAAAACACCATATGAACCCATAAAAAGGAGGAATTAATTCTGTCTGGTACACAGTGGTTGGGAATTGAAGAAGGCTTTCCAAAGATGTAATGGTTGTGTTGAGTTTTAAATTATGAATCACAGTTCACCAGAAAGAAAGAACTGCATGAGCGAAGGCACAGAAGCAAGAAGGTACTTAGTATACCACCACCCCTCATCCATACTATTGCAACAGTCTGCAAACTGGTCTCCTCGCTTTCCTCCTTACTCTCCTATGGCCAAATATCCACCAGCAGCCAGAATAATCTCTTTCAAAAAGGTAAGTTGGATCATAAATTTTTGTTGTTCTCCATCTTCCAAAAGCTTCTCATCATATTTAGAAAATTACAAAGCGTTTACCAGACCCACAAGTCCTACTTGATGTAACCTCTCCCTACATTTTAACCATCACTTCCTGTCTTTCTCACTCTGGCTTTTTTCTTTTCTTTTCTTTTGCTTCTTTTTTTTTTTTTTTTTTTTTCTGTCACTTTCATTCTGTCATACAGATTCAGGCTGGAGTGCAGTGGCAAAATCACAGCTCACTTCAGCCTCAATCTCCTAGCTCAAGCGATCTACCCACCTCAGCCTCCTGAGGAGCTGGAACCACAGGCATGTGCCACTATGCCCAGCTAATTTTTAATAATATTTATTTGTATTTTCTGTAGAGACGGGTTACCCCTATTTCTCTACGCTGGTCTCAAACTTCCGGGCTCAAGCGATCCTCCTGCCTTGGCTTCCCAAAGTGTTGGGATTACACCCTGGCTTTTTAATACCATGATCACACTGTCTATTCCCCGTGCTGTTTCTCCTTTCAGAATACTTTTTTCCAAGATTTCAGATGGCTTAGCTCCTTTTCATCAGTCAGGGTTCAACTCAAATTCCACCTTCTCAAAGAAACCTTCTCTGATCACTCCATCTAACTAGCCCTTTCTCAGTCATTCTCTGTCACGTCATATGTTATTTTCCTTATAGGACTTGGCTGTGTCACACAAATTGTCATGCGTTTATTTTTTTGCTTCTTTATTGTTGCTCTCCCTCCTCCAGAATGTAAACTCAATGAGAATAAGGACTTTGTCTCATTCATAGCTCTAACCCCAGTATCTCAGTAGCGCCTAAAAGTATAAAAAAATGTTAAAGAAATGCCTTACTTCAAGGGCATTTTTGATGGAGTGATATGAGCAGAAACTATGACATAATAAGATGAGGAGTGGAGGGGGGTAAGGAAGTAGAGTCCTGGGTGTAGAGCTCCTTTTTAATAAATGGACTGCAAAAGATGCCTAACGGCTAATTAGAGAAGCTAGGATTAAAGGTTTATTTATAAATCGTGATTGTTACTGTCATTGCAGATGAGGGCATACACAGGTTGATTTGGAAAGAAATGAATAGAGAGAAAGAAAGAGAAAGAAAAAAAGAGATCAAGATCAAATATAGGGGAGAAGAGGACAGTTGATGAAATAAAGTCTTAATGGGAATGGGAGGGCATGAGCTCAAGAGCACCACGGAGAGGTTAGCTTTGGGATGGAGCAGGGACACATTTTCCTCTGAGGTATAATTAAATAAGGCAAAAATAAGTAAAAATACAGATGTACCTGAAGGCTGAGGGAAGGGACATTTGAAGAATATCACTGAGGCAGGAGGTTAAACACTGCTGAGAGGAAAGCCTGGAAGGAGAGAGATTTTAATGAGATTTTTAAGTTTAGAGCAGCTACTGTGGGGTACAAGAAAGGTATACAATTAGGGATCAGTAACAAATGGTTGAGCTGTGCTGACAGCTGAGGTTGGAGATCATGAATTTGTAATAGATCCAATCTAAAAGGATATGTGCTTTTTCTCCAATAGAACTCTACTTCCCTGAAGCAGAAGTAGAGAAAAAAAAAAAATGAATGTTGCAGAGCTGGTGATTGGGAGGGCAAGTTCAGCAGAAGATTAAGACAGCTGGAAGCAATAGAGTTGAAGTGTTTGACCATTTTCACTAGTTAGTGAAAGAAGTAGAGCAAGGAGGAAGCTAACGATCAGGAGAATTGTGAGACGGTATGCTGTAAGTAAAGGATTGCAAACACAGTATGTTGTGACCCAAGAGTTGGAATTTAGAGTTTGAAAAAAGGAAACAAATGTGAGATGAAGGAGGGATAGATTAAAGAGAGTTAGCAGGAATGTGGGGAGGGGATATTAGAAATGCTCTCTATCTTGATTTTGGTGGTAGTTTCATAACTTTATACAATTTTCAAAAGTTATTAAATTGTACATTTTAAATGGATGCAGTTTACTATACATAAGTTATTCTCTGATATCATTGATACAAATTTTTTTTTTTTTTTTTTGGAGATAGAGTCTAGCTCTGTCACCTAGGCTGGAGTGCAGTGGTGCGATCTCAGCTCACTACAACTTCTGCCTCCCGGGTTCAAGTGATTCTCCTGCCTCTGCCTCCCGAGTAGCTGGGATTACAGCCGCCCGCCACCACGTCCTGCTAATTTTTGTATTTTCAGTAGAGACAGCGTTTCACTGTGTTGGCTAGGCTGGTCTCGAACCCCTGACCTCGTGATCTGTCCGCCTTGGCCTCCCAAAGTGCTGGGATTACAAACGTGAGCCACTGAGCCCAGCCTTAAAAAAGGATGTTTTAAGTTGAAGGAAATTTAGAAAATGGCAGTGTTCAGATTGTAACCCTATTGCTAAAGTGTAAAATCTCACCAGAAAATAAACAGGAATTGTAGAGCCAGATCTTGGCAGTTACCAAAGATAAGAGAGGTACTGACTGAGTCAGATTTGGAGGCCTCGGTGTGTATTTTCTAACCTAGATGCTAATCAACAGGAGGTAGGATTGTTGAAGAAAGCATTTTTAAATATTCCCTTGTTATACAGGTCGAGCAAAGGAAACTTGAAAATCTGAAACCCAAAATGCAGAACGTTCTGAGTGTCAAGATGACACTCAAAGGAAATGCTCATTGGAGCATTTCAGATTTCAGATGACCAGATTTGGGATGTTTATCTGGTAAATAAAATGTAAATGTTCCAAAATCCAGAAACATCCAAAATCCAAAACACTTCTGGTCCCAGGCATTTGAGATAAGTGATGCTCAGACTGTATTTTATTTTGTTTTGCTTATTTTTAGTTCCAATTAACAAGTAACTTTTTATCAAGTACAGATGATATAGGTACAATACTGCCAAATTTATTTATAGGATTCCAAACAGACTATAAAAGCTCAGGTTAAGAGTAAAATATCAAAATCAAAATTAGTAAAGTGCATCGAGAAAAACAAAATAATTTTAACAATCAACACCAAATACATGTATTTTGCAGGCTATTGCTGTTTTTAATAATGTTGCTATTTTAAGTCTTATCTTTTATGACCTACATTCGTAACAAAATCAAAATGAAACATTCACTCTTATTACAGATTAAAACTAAATAGTTTAGGCCAGGCGCGGTGGCTCACACCTGTAATGCCAGCACTTTGGGAGGCTGAGCCGGTCGGATCACAAGGTCAGGAAATCGAGACCATCCTGGCCGATGTGGTGAAACCCTGTCTCTAACTAAAAATACCAAAATTAGCTGGGTATGGTGGCACGTGCCTATAATCCCAGCTACTCGAGAGGCTGAGGCACGAGAATCGCTTGAACCCAGGAGGCAGAGGTTGCAGTGAGCTGAGATGGCACCACTGCACTCCAGTCTGGCAACAGAGCAAGACTTGTCTCAAAATAAATTAAATAAATAAATAAAATAGTTTACACTTTGAAGTACAAAAAAGAAAAGGTAATTAGTTGCTGTAATAAAATTTGCTTGTTTTTATACCACATTTCTTGCCAGAAAACACCAGCTTTTTAATGCATTTTATAAAGATACATGTCTTGCAATTAGCCATATATTTTAAAATAATAATATCTCCCCTAGGAACAAAATGTTAAAGGATACCTTCAAGGTATAAAAATAAGATGTGGCCATTTTGATTTACACACATATTTCACAATGAAGAAATATCAGACCCAGTATCAAAAAGATAAATTAAATTGTCATTTAATAATGATTAGTTAGAATTTGAATAAGAACCTCACTCCATTGTTGATTTAATTGTGTATCACATGGTTTAAATAATTACCTAGAGGATTTTCCCCTATTTCTTCTCTTCCTACCTACCTACACACACACACACACACATGCACACACATGCACACACACGCACATGCATGCACATATTTTTTTTTTAGAGCAGTTTACCAAACTACTCTGAAAGAAACCCTTTTGAAGGAAATCATCTGGACAGAAACATCTAGACATAAAAACTCTACTAAACTGGAATGCATCTTTAATACAAAAAAGTACAAATTCGCTTTCCATTATATACATGAACATAAAGAGAAAAAAACAATGGCCTGTAGAAAAATAAGATGTTGAAACTTACTGAGATGATCTGACGACTCTTCCAGCAAATGTTAAGTCAGCCAGTTTTTACCTAAAAAAATAAGATTTTAGAGAGAAAATATTTATTGGTAGCTTTAATGTTAGGTTAAAATGCTGTGAAACAATTATAGAAAATTAAACTCATCAGTAAAACCAGGCACAGTTTCCTATATCAGCCCTGCATTATATGTTAAAAGAGGAAAAAAATGTTATTTGGAGATTCGTTGTAATCTAATAATAAAAATAGAGCTCAATATTAAAATTGACCTTAATATTCATACAACAATATTTGTATGCTCTACTAAGAGAAGTTTTAAAACATCCAAAATCCAGTGGGGCGGGACAAGTCAAGAAGAGAAACAATTGCAATAAAATATGATGTGTAGTAAAATATGAAGGTTTGTACACAGTTTGAAAACTCTGATTCATTCTAAGACAAAGAAAAAGAAACAACATAGGTTTTAATATATTTTGAATACTATTTTCTGACTATGTTATGTTTTTTAATACAGAAAAACACAATGGGGAAAAGTCACCCGTATTACCACAACCCAGAGATAGTCGATGTTAATATTTTGTATATATTTTTTCCATCATTTGATGAATTCAGAAGTCACTTCTTTTGAGATTCTGCTTTCTGCAATTTCAGTTACATGCTGTCAACTGTGGCCAGAAAATTTTAAATGGAAAAGTCCTGAAGAAAAGAAAAACAATGTATTAGATTGGTGCAAAAGTAATTGCAATTTTTGCCATTACCTTTAATGGCAAAATTTTAAATTGTGTGCGTTTCTGAGTAGTGTGATGAAATCTCACACAATCCCACCCCTACCTGTCCAAGACATGAAGAAGAGTGAAGAATACAGTACAATAAGATATTTTGAGAGAGAGAGAGGGACCACATTCAACTTTCATTAGAGCATATTGTTATAATTGTTCAATTTTATTATTAGTTATTATTGTTAAACCTTTTTATGTATTCAATTTTCCATATTTCCATGCTTCCTTATTATGAATAATTTATAAGAACTCTTCATACATTAAAATATATTAAGCTATTCACTATTGTTCTGTCATTTAAAAACTTGTCTGTCAATTATTTTACCACTTTTTTCATTTCACTTTTAATTCTATTCAAACTTAAAAAAAATTATAGAAGTTTTAACTTTCATTATGTTAAATATATTAGTTTTTTCCTTTATGCTTTTTCTTTTGTTTTTCAGTTTAACCTGCCATCAGATAAATATTCTTTCGTATTTCCAGCTATCTTTATGGTTTAATTTATTGCAACTAATT
Organism: Macaca nemestrina; assembly: GCF_043159975.1. Taxonomy (NCBI): domain Eukaryota; kingdom Metazoa; phylum Chordata; class Mammalia; order Primates; family Cercopithecidae; genus Macaca; species Macaca nemestrina. The sequence goes on from NC_092145.1 coordinate 60,815,514, forward strand.
AGTTAATGTATCTGGAATTTGTTTTTGTAAGTGGTGATTCCATTTATTTTTCCAAAATTATACAATCTCAATGCCTACTTATAAAATAATTCTTACCCTCTCATTAGCTTAAAATATCTTCTTTATCATGTGTAAATTCTTAAAGCTTTCAGTTATTTGCCTGGTTTCCCTTTTCTAGTAAATCGTTCCAGTACTAGGACTACATCATTTAGTTATTGTAATGCTATAGTACATTTTGTCTTGTTGAAGAGCAACTTCTCCCATTACCTTTGATTTTTGAGATTTTTTTCCTCATTATTTATACATCTTTATTCTTGCAGGTGAACTTACAATAAATCATCTTGTTTTTATATCAACCAGTTTTTTGGGAAAGAGTCTTGAAAGACTCTTTGAAAGGTTGCCACTTTATCTATTACAATGTTTTAACATCAGAAATAAAAGGTTGAGCAAAAAGAGCAAGCCACAGAATACATACAGTTCGAGCTCACTTACAAAAAGTTCAAAAAATGATATATTGTTCAGTGATATACACATATTTGCTAAATATATATAAAAGAACTGACCCCAAGGATAATGATTTCCCCAGGGATAGGAACTAGATGCAATCCAGAATGGACACAGTAGGAATTCCAAAGTTATTGATAATGTCCTACTCCCAGAGCTATAGGAGTAGAATATGGATGTTTTTATTATTAACATTATTAATATTTTATTATTACTTTCTGTTATAAATACTAATATCATTAATACCATGCACATAAGTTTATTAGGTATCGTTAATATTATTCCGTTTAGTTGTATATTTCTGAAACCTCAAATATTTTCATAAAAATTTTAATGTACAAAACTAAATAAAATTTTACAAATTGATACCTTATCTTCACAACACCATTCATGAGAAAAGCATGAATTAATATCATTATATTAATAGGTTAACTAGTATATGACATTCCTGGAAATAAACTTAATGAGATATATACATATATAGAGAAACTACGTGAACTATATGAAGAAATTTGTATGCTCTCCTAAGTGAAGTTTTTAAAAATATTGCATTAATGAAAAGATATAGCATGCTCTTCAAATTACTCTACCAACTTAATGCAATCTCAATTACGACCTCAACACAGTTTTTGAACTAAACAAAAATGACTCTAAACTTTTTTTGAGGAATGATTATTCAATTTGCCTACCATCGAAATCTTGGAAAAATTAATAATGAAAATACTCTTGTCTCACAATATAGATATTTTTATTGATTATTTAAAAATAATTTTATTGAGGTCAATATATATATAGTTTACCATCTTCAACATTTTAAGTGTACAGTTCAGTGGTAATAAATACACGTATGTTATTTATTTTCCCTGCCCTCCCCACTCTCCTTCCAGGACTCTGCTAACCACCAATTTACTTTCTATCTTCATGAGATACTTTTTAGGTCCCCACATATGAGTGCAGCAATGCAGTATTTGTCTTTCTGTGCTTGTCTTATTTCCTTTCACATAATGCCTCCAGTTCCATTCACGTTGCTGCAAATGACAGTATTTCACACTTTCATGGCTGAATAATATTCCACTGTGTTATATATCACATTTTCTTTATTCATCCATCTATCAATGGGCACCTAGTTTCATTCCATAGTTTGGTTATTGCGAACAGTGTTGCAATAAATATGGAAATGCAGATATCTCTTTTATATATGGAGTTTCTGTCTTTTGGATATATACCCGGTAGTGGAATTTATGTATCCAATGATAATTCTATTTTTAGTTTTTGAGGAACCTTTATAACTGCTCTCTGTAATGGCAGTATTACCTTACGTTCCCACCAACAGTGCATGAGGGTTAAAGACTATTGAAAAGCTACAACTATTAATACAATGCAATGCAAGTATCAGAAGAGACTGAGAATCTATAATGCATTAATAACATTTCACTTTTTGTATGCACTTGCTATCAACCAGATACTGTACTAACTCCTTTATATTCATTATTTTTTAATTATCACAACTACTTCAGATAGATACTACTATTATTTCCATTTTTACAAAGGAGAAACATATTGTGACCATCCATCCTAGTTTGTTCATGACTGTCCCAGTTTTGGCACTTAATGTCCAAACTGTAAAGAATCCCTGGATACTCCTGGCAAACTAGGATGATTGGTCACCCACGAACTGAAGCTTGGAGTGCGTATGTAATTGATCAATTTGTCAATTTAAATGATGGGGGAAAAACCATCTGGAACAACTGGCTAACCATGGGGGAAAAAGTGAGATCAATACTCAGTCTTTAGAATAAATTACTGTTGAATAAACAACTTAAAGGCGAACATTGCATAAAAACATAAGTGAATACATATGTAACTTTGAAGTAGAGATGAACATTCTAAACAAAACACAAAACTAGAAACCATAAATGAAAATATAAATAAATATGACTGCATTAGAGACAACTTACCTACAACTGAAAAAATTAAAACAAAAATTTTAATGAAACAATTAATGACCTAAATATGCAAAAACCCTCAAACATCACTAGGAAATATCTAATTCCATAATGGAAAAATGAACACAGGATATTAATAACTACTTTATAAGAGAAGTACTAAGTTAAACAAGCCAGACACAGAAAGACGAATATTTCATATTCTCACTCATATGTGGGACCTTAAAAAGCTGATCTCATAGAGGTAGTAAATATGATGGTGGTTACCAGAGTCTGGGAAGTGCGGTGTTTGGGGATGAAGAAAGGCTGGTTAATAGGTTAAAAAAATACATTTAGATAGAAGGAATAGTTTCTACTGTTTGATGATACACACATTGCAAGCATGTATGAAAATATCATATATATGGCATAAATGTGTACAACTATCATGTATGAATGAAAAATGGAAAATAAAAAAGTTTATTAAACTTTAAGTCATTCATTTTTATTGCATTGTCATTTTACTCATATCTCTTGTATACTATATAACAAAATTTATTTATTTAATCACCTGTTGATGGACAGTTGAGTTATTTCCAGATTTGGGCTATTATAAATAAAGCTATAAAATTATGTGTACAAAAAAAGTACAAATGGCCAAATACATATGAATAAATTATTGTACTTTTAATAGTGACATTATGCAAAATAAAACAAAATGCTATTTATTTGAAGCAGACTGACAAAGATTAAAAACATATAATAATGCCAAGCATTGATCATTATGGGGAAAATGGCTTATCTCATATATATGTGGTTGATGGAAGTGCAAAACAGTATACTATGAGAACCTATTTTGACAGTATGAATCAAAGGCCTTAAAATGCATACCTTTTCATCCAAAAAAAATTCCCCATTCAATAATCTATCATAAGAAAATAATCAGATTAATATTTGAAAATACGTATACAACAATGTTCATTCCAGCACTGTTTATAAGAACATATAACTTAAAATGACCTACTATCTGTCCACTGGGATTAGTTAAACAAATTATGGCACATCTTTGCAATGCAATACTATATAGCTATTGAAAGTAATTCATTTATTTGATCATTCATTTATCATATACTTATTGAATGGCAGGCATTTTACTAGTTGCTGGGCATACAGTTGTGTACACAACAAACTATATATTCAATCTCATATGACCACATTCTATATAGAAAGGAAATTAAACAAAAAAACAGACAAATGAATGTAACTCACAATAAGAACTTGATGGAAATAAGTAGCTGGGAGAGGTTAACAGGATGACCTAGATCCATATTTATTTATGTGTAGGGCTTAACTTCTCTGAAGTAGGACTATGTCAAGGATTCAACTACGTGGAATATTTAAATTTGTTTCAAGAAATGCATAATATGTTCTATAGTCAATCAATCCCAAGCTCTTATGGTCTCTCTTAGAGGCTAGAGAGCAGAGTACACATGACAATCACAAAGTGTGTTTTCAAAAAGGCAGAGGATTCAAAGTCTCTATCCTGTAATCAACAGAGAGGTTGCCATGATTTTTAGACCATGTACATTCTGCTCTAGTACAGTTCTCTGGACAACAGCCCTTGACCACCTATTCAGACTTCTCACCTTGTCTGTCCCTCTCTATTGATCTCTGATCACTTTCATCTCATTCCTTTCTATTAAACCAAGTGAAATTGTTGATATGCAACCATTTTTGTTGAATGAAAATAATAATTTCACATTGTTCAACCTACTATGTTAGAAAATCACCAGTTCTTCCATGTTTATATGCTGAACTACTTTTTTGACTCTCCGAAACAAATGCCTTGTCCTTCAGCTGCCCGTATTGCAAGTGTTGCAAATGAGACATGAATTGACATCATGAATGAACTCCATGTACAACCCTAATATGTCATTTTTTATCTTCTTCCAAAGTATGACATTTAAAATAACATGTTGGAATTCTACACTTTGCTTTCACTAATCACTTATCTATGTAGGCATCAGGCAAGGTAAAAGAATGGGAGGAAAGGGTATTCAATTTTATATTATGCCAGAAAAATTATTTCTTTTAGTCATTTTGGGGGGAACACTACAAAACCTTAACTTTGTGAATTTAGGATATATTTTCCATGATCTTTGTTTGCTTTATTCTAGAAAATATAAATTGTTCCTCTGCTTTATTGTACAAATTGTACAAAAAGACTGTGGTCTCCATAAATATTATACAGCTTAGCCACTATCACTACAAACTTTGGAGTCTGACAGGTTCAAATTTTGAAGAAATTTCTGAGTCACGCTGTTCCCATCTGCAAAGCAGGGGTAAGAACTGAACCTACCTCATAGAATTATTCGGATGATTAAATGAGATAATGCATGTAAAATACATTTAGTTCACACAGGCATGTAATAAATACTCAACAGTAAGTTTAAAGTCTCTTAAAGGAAGCATTTTTTATTCTTTTAGCATAATTGCCTAATCATGAGATAGAACCTGGACACCAGGACCTCAAAATAGGAAGCCCTCGAATTTGGAATGAGAAAAAGCAGAGAAAATACCTTGCTTTAAATTCCCTATGAAGAGGCTCAGTGAATCTGCATTTGGCTAACACTTCTACCTGCCAACTAATTGGGGAGTCTTTAGTCCTAGTGGTTATACAGTCAGTTTAGGTAGTCAGTGAATGATAGAACAGAGGATAGTCGTTCTACCCTCAAATTACATTCCGGGAACAATATTTTCTCTGTGCAGAGGAGAAAAATTTAGCATAAGTCCTCATGGATTATGTATCACAGTTTATAAATTGACTTTGTAAGATTTTTAAAAATACACCCCTACCAATTGGCCTTGAAAATATAAAATGGATATAACTATAGCTGAAGCCTCTTCACTTGGACTTGCCATAGTTAAAACCAATGTTTCTTGTCCAGCTGCTAAAGTAGCTGCAGAATGGGAAGGGTCAGAATTTCAGCAACGTGTCATCTTCAGCAAAGGTGGAGCAGATTCTAGGAGCCTAAGCCAATTGCTCAGCAGCCAAATGAAAGCAAACCAATATGGGAAACACAGGACAAAACATGAAGTTTTCTGCATAGCAGTCCAGGTTGTCAATCTCTAAGCCAGCTCAGTTAAAAACCCTTTGAGCTCTGGGAAGTTTGCCTTAAAAAAATTTCCAAATGTCTGTTCTAGAATGTTTAGGGCAGGCTTGGCCTGAGGCACATGAAGTTGACAATGGCTTCAGTCAAGGAATGACAAAGGCTTACTAAACACATTGGGTGTCAGGATATTAAATGCAATTATTATTTTAGAAAAGCCTTTATTAATATCTGAACAACTTCTTCATAAAGATAAGTAAAATTGTATTTGCCTGGGTTTGGATCTTGTTAAGATCCACTTTTCGCACTCAATTCTGGAATTATCTCCCTACCCAGATAAGAAGTCAGTATAGACCAGTGGAAAAGTTTCCATGCTGCAAAGATCAGATTCCTAAGTCTGTACTTACACAACATTGGCCAAATGGGCTTGGTTTGGTAATCCTTAACGTAAATATAATAACACCAACTATTTCATAGGTTTCTTTTGACAATTTAAATGAGTGAATATATATACAGATAGTGCTTGAATCACAATAGCTCAATTTATAATTTTTAACTTTACAACAGTATGAAACCATTCTGTTTTTAACTTTCAGTACAGTATTTAGAGATATTCTATACTTTATTATGAAATATGCTTTGTGTTACATAATTTTGCCCAACTGTAGGCTAATGTAAATGTTTTGAGCATGATTTAAATAGGCAGACTGTACTAGTCCATTTTCATACGGCAATAAAGAACTGCCCAAGATTGCGTAATTTATAAAGGGAAGAAGTTTAATTGACTCACTGTTCACCACGTCTGGGGAGGCCTTGGGAAACTTACAATCATGGCAGAAGGTGAAGAGGAAGAAAGACAACTTCTTCAAAAGGCAGCAGGAAGGGAAACTGCCGAGGGAAGCGGGGAAGAGTCCCTTATACATACATCAAATCTCGTGAAAATTCACTCACTATCATGAAAACACCATGGGGGAAAGTGTCTCCATGATTCAGTACCTCCACCTGGCCTCTCCCTTGACTTGTGGAGATTATGGAGATAATGGGGATTACAATTTAAGATGAGACTTGGATGCGGACACAAAGGCTAACTGTGGCAGGCTAGATCTAACTCGCAGCTGTACAGGCAGATGTCCATGACAACTGTTTAGCACTGCCTGAGTAGTTAGGTTCATTATTGAAAGCTGATAGAGCCAGTGCCCTTATACCAAGGCTGGAATGTAACAGAAGTCCACCAAGAGTCTTGCTTAGGCCTTTCCTGGGCCTTAAAGTTTGACAAGATAATGAAGGAATTCTTAACAAGACCCATTTAGGAATGAGCAAATTTATTGGAGGGTCTGAAAAGACTCCCTGGACCTCTACAAACATGTTTTATTAGGGGGGTTTAAAGAAACTCCCCAAACTTCCATGACTTAGTAGGAGACAAAATAAGGGTAATTATCCCCAGCACCTGGACCCATCTGGATTAAGTAAATTTACTGAAACTCCAGAGGAAGGTCTTCAGGACTTAGACCTTTGTTAAAGATTAGAAGAAGCTAATCACTTACATCTTTAGACGAATGCACATTTACACGTAGACACATAGCTTAGACGGTATATAAGCTCTGTAAAACTTTGTAATTTTTAGTTGGTCTGGCAATGTTTCCCTGATTTTCTCCCTGTACCTGGTTACAGAAATAAACCCTCTTATTTCCCGGTGTATCTGCATCTCATTATTGGGAAGCAAGAGTAATCAGCCTGACCCTCAGTTAAGTCCGTGAAAAAATTCGGGTGAGCCAGCTAGGAGCCGCTGGGATGGTGCTGCATTCAGCGGCCAGTGGCTTGTAATGAGACAGTTTTCAGGAAATTCCCAGCGGCTGCCGGGTGAAATTTTCCAGGGGAATCTCCTGAGGGCTGTCCCTTGCATGAAACCGCTTGTCCCCCTCACTACTGGGGAAGAACAGAGATAAGGATCAGACATGCTCAAGGGATAGATAAAATTGTATGATATGCAGGAAGCCTATTCTTTTTCTATCTGGATTTTTAAAGTCATTTGCCTGGTACCACCGGAGCAACAGTAAGACTTGCTTATACACCCGCTTTGCCTTTGGTTAAAATCAGGTTTTGAGTTGGTTTTGGGTCTTTCCTGCCTGAGTGCATGTCCCGCTGTGTTTGTCCAAAATCTGTCTCCACTCATTTGTGTATCTGTCTTGTCCCTTTTGATACCACATAAGCTTGAAAATCGGAGGTATTGAGTCCATTCTTGCTGGGAGCCCTCTGGGAAGAATCCTGATGGATTGAAAACTATTTGGGTATCCTTCCATAACTAAAAGGAAATTAGTTGACTATTGTAATAGGATTTGGCAAATGTACATTTTAGAATCTGACGGGAGATAGCCGATTTTGGGGACTCTAAACTATTCTATTATTTATGAGTTAGAGTCGTTCTGTAAGTGTTTGGGAAGATGCGAATAAATACCCTATCTTGAGACATGTGTGTTATTACATAATAAGGATGTAAAAGAGAAGGGAGATAAGCTAATGGTGCAGTGCTCAATCAAGGCTTTATGTGACTCTACGAGAGAAGATAGGGACTTAGGAAGCCAATAAATTGATAAATGTACTTAACTTGGTGGGAGCTAGCAGCCCACCTAATCCAGTGAGAGCTAATACCCAACCACCCAGCCAGGAAAGGGGAGAATCACCACCCTCAGAGTACAGGGAATTGGTACCCCCAGAGGATGGGGAAGCAGCAAAGCTGGTCTTTCCCCCTTGGACCAGACAAGGCACTACTTTTGGCCCGAGAACTATGGAACCAGGAGCAGGGCAATTTCCATTTTCACAATACCCTGTAGGAGTTACACAGCAGGGGCTATGGCAGGATATTATTGAGCCTACAGTCCTTTTATTACATCTGACCTGTTAAACTGGGAGAATTCTAACTTGCCCTGTAGGGAAGACATCCAGAAAATGAATGAGCTGTTTAGCACAATGTTTGCTACTCATCACCCTACATGGGCAGATATACAAGCCCTCATAAACATTATGCTCACTGCAGACCAGAGCTGGCTAGTATTGGATAAGGGAAAGGAGGAGGCAGAACACCTTCACTTGATCTTAGCCAAAAGGCAGAGAAGCGATGCAGAACCCCTTCATAATGAAAACCCAGACAATACTCCAGACCCTGATGGAGCGGTACTCTATACTGACCCTAACTGGGATCCAAATGAGGCTAATGTGGGTTAAATGACCCACCTGCAGCATTACCGGAGGTGCAGCTCGAAGGGCATTAAGTCAGCGGTACCCAAATCTAAAAGCTTAAACAAAGTGTAGGAGCTCCAGCAAAGGCCTAATGAAGATCCATCCGAGTTTATGGAATGTATTTGACAGACCTCTGGGAAGTATACAGATATGGACCCACAGGCCCCTGAAAATGTCAGGATGGTGAACCTGACTTTTATAAGGCAAAGTTTCCCTGACATTGGGAAGAAGCTGCAGAAAGTAGAAGGGACCATTAGGATAAATGCCTCTCAACTGAGACATTGCATTCAAAGTTTACTAGACTAAGGAGGTGAAGAAAACTAAAGCCCTGTGGCAGGCAGCAATACTCATGGCCACAGCAAGAAAAAAACCCAAGAGGGAAGGGACCTGAAAAGAGGAAAGGAAAAATAGAAAAGAATCAGTGTGCATAATGTGGAGAAATGGGGCATTGGAAAAAGGATTACCCAAAGTTAAGCCAAAAAGAACCAAGGCCAACTATGGCAATTAAGCCTGAGGATGAATCTGAAGAAGACTGGGGGTGCCCAAGACTTTCAGCAGCTCCAATTCTATCTAACATCAAAATTTCCCCACAGAAGCCTCAGGTAAAGTTAACAGAGGGGAAACAGCAATTGGACTTCTTAATCAACACTGGTGCTACTTATTTGGTAGTTAACACACTGATCACTGAACTTTCCAACACGGTTGTTAATATAGTCGGAATGAGCAGGAAACAGATCAGAGCAGTTTCTGTGTCCCCTCTCATGTAAAGTGGACAATAATGTAACAACTCACCAATTCCTTTATGTGCCAGCTGCTCAATTTCTTTACTTGGCAGACATCTGCTATGCAAGTTACAGGCTCAAATCATCTTCATTGCTGAGAAACATCAGATGCATCTCCAAGTGCCTCCAGAACATGGACTGCAAGTGCAAGCACCTCTGATGAATGCTGAGAGCTCATGTCCTAAGGTAGTGGCAGTTCCCTCAGGAAGTCTTTGACAAGGTAAAACCAGAGGTCTGAGGAGGGCAATTAACATGGGAGGGAATGGGAGGGCAATTAATATGAGTTTGGTAAAAGTCAAATTGAAGGAAGGAGTTCAATCTGTCTGAAAAAAAAAAAAAAAAAAAAAACCAATACTCCTTAAAAAGGGAAGCCTTGGAAGGCATCCAGCCGGATTTAGTCTAGTTCTTACTGTATGGCCTCATAAAGCCTTTTCAGTCTTCTTACAATAACGCTCATCTTGCTGGTAAAGAAGCCTCACTCACATGAGTATAGATTTGTGGAAGATCTAACCACAATTAATGATATTGTGGAGGACATTCACCCCACTGTAGCTAACCCATACACCATGTTTTCCTCACTGCCTGAGAAGCATGAATGGTTTATGGTGCTAGACTTGAAAAACTGCCTTCTTTTAGATACAAGTGAATATGGAGAGTCACCTATTGTTTGCTTTTGAATGGACAGACCCTGAGACCACTGCACAGTTTCAGTATTGCTTGGCTGTACTCTCTCAAGGGCTTCAGAACTCACCAACTATATTTGAAGAGGCTTTGGTTCAGAACTTAAAAAACCTACAATTAAAAAATGGGGTATTGTTGCAATATGTGGATAATTTGCTAATCTCTAGCTCCTCTGAGCAAGAGTACCAGGATAACACCATTAAAACCTTAAATCATCGGGCAACTTGTGGGTACAAGGTCTCAAGCAAAAAATCTCGAGGATGCAGGCAAACTGTGAAATATTTAGGGGTTCTTGTACAGAAAGAAACCAGAGCCCTGACCATGGGAAGGTGAAATGCAGTTGCTTCTATTGCCACGTCCACCACCAGAAAGCAGATAAGGGTCTCCTTAGGTATGGCCAGATTTTGTTAGATTTGGATCCCTATCTACAGACTAATAGGAAAGCCCTTATATGAACTGTTAAAAAGAGCCAACTGTAATTTTTTTGAGTGGGAAGCAAGGCACCAACATTCATTGGAGCAACTGAAGTATAGGTTAATCTCCTCCCCTGCCTTAGGGCTTCCAAATTCTCATAAGCCTTTCCAATGTAATGTGCACTAGACACTGGGTTTAGCATTGGAGTTCTAATGCAAAGGTTAGGTGAAGTACCACAACTCATAGCATATGTTTCAAAGCAGCTTGACATGATAGAGAAGGGCTGGCCCCCTTGTCTAGAGCAGTCTGCTACTACTTGATTGCTACTTGAAGCAGGTGAAAAGCTGACCTTCGGGCAGTCTTTCACAATATATGTGCCCGATCAACTGTTGCTGTTACTGCAACAAAAAAAGAGGCTACAGGCAGACAGCAGGCCAATTAAGCAGATGATCAAGCCACAGTTTTAGATGACCCCACAGTAAAGCTGCAAACTACAGGAACTTGAAACCTTTCAATACTATTACCTACCACTGAGGAGCTAGAAGAACCCACACATAATTGTCTAGAGGTCATAGACCAAGTGTTTTTCAGCCACCTGGATCTAAAGGAGGTAGCCCTCCCATGCTCAGACCGGACCTTGTTTGTAGATGGGAGCAGCCTGGTCCCTGACAGGAAGAGAAATGCTACATGTGCTGTGGTGACCTCCTCAGAAGTAATAGAGGCAATAACTTCGCTGGCAGGAACCTTGGCAGAGAAGGCAGAGTTAAACGCCCTCAGGAGAGCCTTGCAACTGTCCCAGGGTAAGAGTGCCAACATATACATTGACTCCAAGTACCAAGCATTCATGATAGTTCATGCACATGGAGTTATCTGGAGGGAAAGAGGGCTGCTAAAGGTGGATAACATCAAAGTTTGATACGCTAAACAAGTGTTAGAATTGTTAGAAGAGATAAAGGTCACACGGGAAATAACTGTAATGCATTTCCCTGGCCATCAATGCAATAATTCTGAAATGGCAAGGAGCAATGCTTTTGCAGACCTCACCACAAGGTATTTAGCTAGTGCCAGCATTGAAATCCAGGGGCCCTTAATTCTACAAATAAACTTAACAGCCTCCAAGCCCCAGTACACTTCTGAAGATAAGAAAGCCACAGAAGATAAGGGATTCAAACTAAACAAGGAAGGGTAGAGAGTAAGCAGAGCAGGCCCAGTCTAGGAACCAGTGCATCCTGTCTACCCACTGTTAAAGTGCGTTCAAAATAGTACGCATTTTGGGTGAGACACTTCACTGTCCTTTGTACAACATTATTTGAAAGGGAAAGGACTAAAAGCCCACTTAGAGGATATAATTCAGCATTGTCATCTGTGTGCCAGGAATGAGCCTAATAATCACAGCCAAAGGCAGCCTAGGCAACAGAAACGAGGAAGGCACCCCCTAGAAAACTGGCAAATAGATTTTACACAAAGGCCACCAGCCCCTGGGAGATACAAATACCTCCTAGTTCTAGTGGACACTTTCTCTGAAGCATACTCAGGTCACATCCAATAAGCAACCAATATGGTTAAAGTTTTACAGAAAAAAAAAAAAATCATACTACAATATGGACTCTCTGGTGTAATCCAAAGTGATAATTGACCTTCATTCACCTCTGAGATAACTCAGCAAGTAAACAAAGCATTGGGAATAAAATGGAGACTGCACTCAGCATGGAGACCTCAATCTCCTGGACAAACTGAGAGAATGAACCACATCCTAAAAACAATAATTGCCAAGCTGTATCAAGATACTCAGTTGAAGTGGATGCAGGTACTTATTATTGCACTGCTCTGGGTCAGGATAGTCCCCAGAAATGGAATTAAAATAAGTCCCTATGAAATTGTCTTTGGAGGACCCTTTGCAGCTAATCTGTCTCTGGTACTGAAGTGCCCCTAGATAGGGAGTCAGATATTAAGAATTATGTTGCTCACTTAGGGCAAACTCTTAACATTTTGCATAAGTTTGCTTCCAACAGGAACACTGTGAATTCTGCAGAAGCCCCCCAACCTTTCCAACCTGGCAATCAAGTGCTACTGAAGGAATGGAAGGACGCCAGTCCTGCCCAACTACTGCGGGAGAAATGAAAGTGGCCTTACGGTGTGCTAATGACCACAAGCACAGCACTGAAATTGGCAGGCATCAAGCCTTAGGTCCATAACATGTGAGCAAAAAGATTCCTGCCAGCTGAGAACCCTGTGGCAGAGGAGGGTTCCAGGCCCGCAGATGGGATATAGAACCCTTAGAAGACCTGAAGTTTCTCTTCAGAAAACAATAAGACTTTCTCTTATAATGACTGCTCCTTCTTGCTGTGCCTCTCATTGCTTCTGCTTTTACCTCTAATCATTTTTTACAATGAGCACAGAACTATGCAGATAACCTAAACAAGGCTCCTGCTGGGTCTGTAGCCTATAACTCCTTTGTAGAACCACAGGATTGCCTTGGTGTTTGTCACCCATCCAAGGGAAGGACTGGATTTACCAGCAAACTTTTCTGGGAAATCTCAAATTTTGGACTGGGTCGCATATGACAGGAGTAACCAGGGCAAATGTCTCAGAGTGGCCCATAAACAAAACTTTAGAAGGCCCAGGGCACAAAAAGTCATTCTACGTAAACAAAACAAGGGATGACATAAAAGTTTTAGCTACTCCCTTGCTGAGTGTGAAGGCGTACACCTAGACTATACCACAAAGTGTCCAGTATAAAAATGGCTTTCTTCAAATTTAGGATAAATTTGTTTGGCTGACTGCTTTCACATCAATAAACTAGTCCCTTCATGCTGGAAGCAATGCCACCACTCCCTTGACCATTGGTCTAACGTAACTCAAGTCATGGGATGAATTCCACGTGAACAATGTTGACATATTATGGGGCTACAACAAATAGATTTGTTTGCCACCACTGGTCCCAACGACCTGGCCTAAATTAGTATGCCCCTATGGGAATCCAATGGCTTTGTGGTACCAATTTATGACCATGGCTGCCCTGGGACTCTAGGTCTCCAATGAGCACACGGACGCTGGATAAAAACCATCCAGAACCCAGCTAACCTCACGCATGCACTTAACAGGTAGACCAGGTCAGTCTTTCACTGTTACAATCATCTGGCCACAATCTTTATTCCCTCAATAGGCTTAGAAACTGTCATATGACACACAGAGGCACTAGCTAATTTCATGCACTGAACATTGAAGAACAGTCTCCAAAGTATTTCCCTTATGCTAAAATGTATCATATGCAGAAAGGTATCTTGCAAAATCAAATGAGCCTAGACATTCTAACAGCGGCCCGGGGGGATCCTGCACCCTTGTCAAAACCCAATGTTGTGTGTATATACCTGAAGATTCTGGGAGTGACTCTGGCATTAAAGGATGTGCACCAACAGATTCGGGCAATCTCCAGGCCTAGGTTATCACTTAATGACGGGATCGCATCATGGTTTAGTGGAAGGCTTTCCTGGTGGTAGAAAATCCTCGCAGTCCTGACCATCCTCGTAGGCATGGGCATAATTTTATGTTGTGGAATGTATTGCTGTTGCATATTGTTTCAAAACATCCCTTGAGCCCATACTATTATGTTTCAGCGGGCACTGTCTCTAAACCCCCAAAACAGAGAGTACTACCAGGAACAAATTGATCTCTTCCACTACAATGCTGCGTTTTGGGCCTCATAATGATGACCCCTCTCAGCAGGAAGTGACCAGAAAGTTTAAGACACCCCATCTCCCTACAGTTCTCATGATAAATATATATACAAGCATAATGAAAACCATTCACAAATTGACAATGGGGATTGTGGCAGGCCAGGTTCCACTAACAAATGAGTAGGCAGGACTCCATGACAACTGCTTAAGCACTGAGTGATTAGATTAAATATTAAAGCCTGAGGCTGGGCACAGTGGTTCATGCCTGTAATCCCAGTAGTTTGAGAGGCCGAGGTGGGCGGATCACTTGAGGTGGAGAGTTCGAGACCAGCCTGACCAACACGGAGAAACCCCATCTCTATTAAAAATACAAAATTAGCCAGGCATGGTGGCGCATGCCTGTAATCCCAGTTACTTGGGAGGCTGAGGCAGGAGAATCACTTGAACCTGGGAGGTAGAGGTTGCGATGAGCCCAGATCGCTCCACTGTACTCCAGCCTGGGCAACAAGAGCGAAACTACATCTTAAAAAAAATCAACCCAAATGTCCATCAGTGACAGACTGGATTAAGAAAATGTGGCACATATACACCATGGAATACTATGCAGCCATAAAAAAGGATGAGTTTGTGTCCTTTGTAGGGACATGGATGCAACTGGAAACCATCATTCTTAGCAAACTATCACAAGAACAGAAAACCAAACACCACATGTTCTCACTCATAGGTGGGAACTGAACAATGAGATCATTTGGACTCGGAAAGGGGAACATCACACACTGGGGCCTATCATGGGGAGGGGGGAGGGGGGAGGGATTGCATTGGGAGTTATACCTGATGTAAATGACGAGTTGATGGGTGCTGACGAGTTGATGGGTGCAGCACACCAACATGGCAGAAGTATACATATGTAACAAACCTGCACGTTATGTACATGTACCCTAGCACTTAAAGTATAATAAAAAAGAAACAAAAAAACAAAAAACAAAAACCTGAAAGAGCCAGTGCCCTTATACAAAGGCTGGAATAACAAAAGCCCACCAAAAGTCTTCCCTAGGCATTTCCTGGGCCATGAAGATAACAAAGGAATTCTTAACAGGACCCGTTTAGGATTGAATAAGTTTTGTTTTGTTTTGTTTTGCTTTTGTTGTTTGAGGTGAAGTTTCATTCTTCTTGCCCAGGCTGGAGTGCAATGGCGCTATCTCGGCTCACTGCAATCTCCTCCTCCCGGGTTCAAGCAATTATCCTGCCTCAGCCTCCCGAGTACCTGGGATTAAAGGCATGCGCCACCACGCCTAGCTAATTTTGTATTTTTAGTAGAGGCGGGGTTTCTCTGTGTTAATCAGGTTGGTCTCGAACTCCTGACCTCAGGTGATCCACCTGCCTTGGCCCCCCAAAGTGCTGAGAATACAAGCGTGTGAGCCACTGTGCCGAGCTGGGATTGAATAAATTTTATTGGAGGTCTGAAGAAACTCCCAGGACATCTACAACAAGTTTTATTGGGGGGTCTAAAGGAACTCCCCAAAACTCCATGACTTAGCAGGAGACGAGATAAGGGTAATCATCCCTACAACCCATTAAAACAAAGATGAGGCCATGCTCAGGCATGGTGGCTCACACCTGTAATCCCAGCACTTTTGTAGGCCGAGGCAGGTCAGGAGTTGGAGAGCAGCCTGGCCAACATGGTGAAACCTTGTCTCTACTAAAAATACAAAAATTATCTGGGTTTTGTGGTGTGCGCCTGTAATCCCAGCTACTCAGGAAACTGAGGCAGGAGAATTGCTTGAAAACAGGTGGTGGAGATTGCAGTGAGTTGAGATTGTGCCACTACACTCCAGCCTGGGTGACAGAGTGAGAATCTACCTTAAAAAAAGAGAGAGAGAGAGATGATAACAACCCTTTCCCAAAACAACCCTCCTTCTTGCCTGGAGACTAGACTGCCTTTGTAAGACTAACCAATTAGCCACAAGATTGGAAATTATGGTTTAGAAGCCATGCAACTGTTGGTTACAAGATTCTGACCCTCCGTAAACTGCTCCTAAGATCACTGCTTGAAATATTTTGCAGACCCTGCACTTGATGGATCAGCTGGAACCACCCAGATTGATTAACTGGCTTATCTGATCTTGTGGCCCCTACCCAGGAATGAACTCAGCACAAGAGGACAGCTTCTATTCTTTATGATTTCATTTCCTACCTAATCAACCAGCACACCTGGCTCACTAGCTTCCCCCGTCCCCCCCCCCCACCAAGTTATTCTTAAGAACTCTGATCCCTAAATGCTCAAGGAGACTTCATTTGAGTCATAGTAAAGGTCTGTTCTCCTGCACAGCCATCTCTGTGTATTACTCTTCCTCTATTGCAATTCCCCTGTCTTGAGAAATTAGCTCTGTCTGGGCAGGGGCCAAAGTGAACCCGTTGGTCAGTTACAAATTTGGGATCTCATTCAGGATTGCCCTTGTGGCTACCTGTCCATGGTTCATTAGACCCCCTCCAGTGATAAATCCAGAGGCCAGCCCAGGTGGCTGCCTAGTTATCTTGGACTAGGGGCTGACTCTGGTACTCTCTCTACTAACGGGGTGCTGCAGTCCCAATGTGCAGGGATTTAATTGCAATAGAGAAATAGTCCTGGGGAGATGTCCTGTAACTGTAACCTTATCACAGGGTGTCTGTCTGTAGCCCCATTGTGGAGTGGGTGTCTGTCTATAGCCCCATTGCAGGCTGTCTGGATTGGTGGGTATCCTAGGCATTGCCAACACCTCCTTCCTTCTCCCGACTGGTTCTATAGTCCCATGGTAGGATGTCTGTCTGTAGTCCCATGGTAGGGTGTGTCTGTGGCCCCATTGTGGGGTATTTGTTTGCAGTTCCACCATGGGGTGTCTGTCTCAGTTCAGCTCCTTTGCAAATCTCAGTTTGTCTGTAGCCCCACTGTGGGGTGTCTCTCTAGGTTTGGGTCCCGGGGGTCTTGGTTGGCTCTCCCTAACTAATAGGAAGAGTTTTGGTGCAGGAGATTTTTCAATCAGGAAGATTTTGGGGAGATTTCTCAGATAGAGAATAGGATAGTTTGGAAGGGATATTCTTGAAGTTCTTGGTTAGGAATCTAATTTGGAAGGCCTTCTGTCCGTCTTATCTTTGTGTGAGTTTGCAAATGTGGAGGGGATCTCAGAAAGAATTGCTGATAGAAGTCAAGCAGGCCTAATTCAGAGAACCCTCTTTATTTGTCTGGTCACATTCAGTGAGTCCTAAAGAAAACTCGACAGGCCTATCTCAGGGTGATTATCTTCTCTTCACCTTGCCTAGAGACCCCAATGTGAATTACCATCTGAAGGTCTTTCCTCCAAACCTGGAGTGGATCAAATACAACATGAACTAACAGGAGAAACTGTTTGCCTTGCTAGGTTGATATTGGGTGCTGATTGAGGTGACTAGTGTCTGTTTTGTTATGTGTATTTTTCTGGGATGGAAAATGTTAATTCTGTTCCTTATGTAGCCCATTAGGTAACATCTTGCAAAACTGAGAATCTTTGCCTAAGGTTCCATAAAACAGAAAAGGTTAATTTTCTTTTGTAAAGTGGTTTGAACCCCACAGCTTTGGCAGAGTGAACAGGGTCATCAAAATCTGCTTGATTCTTCTGGAAGCTGAAGAGAAAGAGAACCCAGAAAACTGGTATGCCAGCCAGAAGGTACAAAATTCTTACAAGCCAAGTTTCTGGTTTCTCTCTCTCTCTCAATCTGTGTGTGTGTTTGTGTGTGTGTGTGTGTGCACGCATGTGCATGCATCTGTGTAAATGGAAAACATCACTATTTGTATTCCCTGCAAGGGTTTAATTAGTAGAAAAAAAGGATGTATGATACTAATCTTAGGCTGTAGCAAATCTGGTGTACTTTGTGCTAAGAATTTGTATTTCTGTGTTGTTTTGTAATGGAGAGAGGGGTTTCACAGGATAGAACTTAGGTTTAGGACCCCTATAAGCCTGTTTTTCAAGCCAGTCCAGCAGTCTGGTCAGTTACAACCTTTGCTATGGGTCCCTGAAACCAATACAGGATTAAATTCATCTGTCTTGGTTTGTGTCCTAAAAAGCTTAACCTTGTGACCATGCGAGAATACTTTTTATTGGTTTCTACCACCCAGGGGACAGAAAAGTTGGGGTTCATATCAGAGTTAACCCTAAAAATTATTTTGAGCAGTAAAGAGCTTTTGCAAGCTTGAAATTGGTTGCACTAGACTTTTTCTGGGAAAAGCAGGAGAAATTGCTAAATGGTATGCAGGTCAGTTGCTAAGGCTTTGTCTTTTTACAATGGTAGCCCACATTTAATTCTTGGCTTGTGGAATAATTCCTTTCTGGTTTGTTATTTGTGTAACTTTGTCATTTATGAAGGGTTTGTTTTCCCCCATGGATAGCTTCTGATTTGTTGCCTTGGATTTGCCTTTCTCTAAACTACCCTTGGGGAGATTCTAAATCTTGTAAAAAAAGAAAAAGAAAAAAAAAAAAGAGAGAGAGAGAGAGAGAGAAACTTCTTACCATTGCTTTGAGACACCTTATGTGTCCATGGTTAAGTCATAACCTTAGTTAAAATGCATTAATTTTATGTGGAAAGTTACCTGTGGTAGAAATCAAAAGCCAGGTGATGCCAAGATGGCCGAATAGGAACAGCTCCAGCCTCCAGCTCCCAGCGTGAGCGACACAGAAGACGAGTGATTTCTGCATTTCCAACTAAGAAACTCTACAAGCCAGAAGAGAGTGGGGGCCAATATTCAACATTCTTAAAGAAAAGAATTTTAAACCCAGAATTTCATATCCAGCCGAACTAAGTTTCATAAATGAAGGAGAAATAAAGTCCTTTACAGACAAGCAAAAGCTGAGAGATTTTGTCACCACCAAGCCTGCCCTACAAGAGCTCCTGAAGGAAGCACTAAACATGGAAAGAAACAACCGGTACCAGCCACTGCAAAAACATGTCAAAATGTAAAGATCATCGATGCTAGGAAGAAACTGCATCAACTAATGAGCAAAATAACCAGCTGACATCATAATGACAGGATCAAGTTCACACATAACAATATTAACCTGAAATGTAAATGGACTAAATGCTCCAATTAAAAGACACAGACTGGCAAATTGAATAAAGAGTCAAGACCCATCAGTTTGCTGTATTCAGGAGACCCACCTCACATGCAGAGACACACATAGGCTCAAAATAAAGGGATGGAGGAAGATGTACCAAGCAAATGGAAAACAAAAAAAGGCAGGGGTTGCAATCCTGGTCTCTGATAAAACAGACTTTAAACCAACAAAAATCAAAAGAGACAAAGAAGGCCATTACATAATGGTAAAGGGATCACTTCAACAAGAAGAGCTAACTATCCTAAATATATATGCACCCAATACAGGAGCACCCAGATTCATAAAGCAAGTCCTTAGAGACTTACAAAGAGACTTAGACTCCCACACAATAATAATGGGAGACTTTAACACTGCACTGTCAACATTAGACAGATTAACAAGACAGAAAGTTAACAAGGATATCCAGGAATTGAACTCAACTCTGCACCAAGTGGACCTAACAGACATCTACAGAACTCTCCACCACAAATCAACAGAATATACATCCTTCTCAACATGACATTGCACTTATTCCAAAATTGACCACATGGTTGGAAGTAAAGCACTCCTCAGCAAATGTAAAAGAACAGAAATTATAACAAACTTTCTCTCAGAACACACTGCAATCAAACTAGAACTCAGGACTAAGAAACTCAATCAAAACCATTCAACTACATGGAAACAACCTGCTCCTGAATGACTACTGGGTACACAATGAAATGAAGGTAGAAATAAAGATGTTCTTTGAAACCAATGAGAACAAAGATACAGTATACCAGAATCTCTGGAACACATTTAAAGCAGTGTGTAGAGGAAAATTTATAGCACTAAATGCCCACAAGAGAAAACAGGAAAGATCTAAAATTGATACCCTAACATCACAATTAAAAGAACAAGAGAAACAAGAGCAAACACATTCAAAAGCTAGCAGACAGCAAGAAGTAACTAAGATAAGAACAGAACTGAAGGAGATAGAGACACAAAAAAACCCTTCAAAAAGTCAATGAATCCAGGAGCTGGTTTTTTGAAAAGATCAACAAAATCAATAGACTGCTAACAAGACTAATGAAGAAAAAAAGAGAGAAGAAACAAATAGATGCAATAAAAATGATAAAGGGGATATCACCACCAAACCCACAGAAATACAAACTTACAAACTACCATCAGAGAATACTATAAACACCTCTATGCAAATAAACTAGAAAACCTAGAAGAAATTAATAAATTCCTGGACACATACACTCTCCCAAGACTAAACCAGGAAGAAGCTGAATCCCTGAATAGACCAATAACAGACTCTGAAATTGGGCAACAATTAATAGCCTACCAACCAAAAAAAGTCCAGGACCAGACAGATTCACAGACAAATTCTATGAGAGGTACAAGGAGGAGCTGGTACAATTCCTTCTGAAATTATTCCAATCAATAGAAAAAGAGAGAATCCTCCCCTAACTCAGTTTATGAGGCCAACATCATCCTGATACCAAAGCTTGGCAGAGACACAACAAAAAAAAAGAGAATTTTAGACCAATATCCCTGATGGACATCAATGCAAAAATCCTCAATAAAATACTGGCAAACCAAATCCAGCAGCACATCAAAAAGCTTATCCACCATGATCAAGTGGGTTTCATCCCTGGGATGCAAGGCTGGTTCAACACACAAAAATCAATAAATGTAATCCAGCATATAAACAGAATCAAAGACAAAAACCACATGATCATCTCAATAGATGCAAAAAAGGCCTTTGACAAAATTTAACAGCCCTTCATGCTATAAAAACTCTCAGTAAATTCAGTATTGATGGGACGTATCTCAAAATAATAAGAGCTATTTATGACAAACCCACAGCCAATATCATATTGAATGGGCAAAAACTGGAAGCATTCCCCTTGAAAACTGGCACAAGACAGGGATGCCCTCTCTCACCATTCCTATTCAACATAGTGTTGGAAGTTCTGGCCAGGGCAATCAGGCAAGAGAAAGAAATAAAGGGTATTCAATTAGGAAAAGAGGAAGTCAAATTGTCCCTGTTTGCAGATGACATGATTGTATATTTAGAAAATCCCATTGTCTCAGCCCGAAATCTCCTTAAGCTGATAAGCAACTTCAGCAAAGTCTCAGAATACAAAATCAATGTACAAAAATCACAAGCATTCTTATACACCAATAACAGACAAACAGAGAGTCAAATCATGAGTTAACTCCCATTCACAATTGCTTCAAAGAGAACAAAACACCTAAGAATCCAACTTACAAGGGATGTGAAGGACCTCTTCAAGGAGAACTACAAACCACTGCTCAATGAAATAAAAGAGGACACAAACAAATGGAAGAACATTCCATGCTCATGGATAGGAAGAATCAGTATCGTGAAAATGCCCATACTGCCCAAGGTAATTTATAGATTCAGTGCCATCCTTGTTAAGCTACCAATGACTTTCTTCACAGAATTGGAAAAAACTACTTTAAAGTTCACATGAAACCAAAAGAGAGCCCGCATTGCCAAGAAAATCCTAAGTCAAAAGAACAAACCTGGAGGCATCACGCTACCTGACTTCAAACTATACTACAAGGTTACAGTAACCAAAACAGCATGGTACTGGTACCAAAACAGAGATATAGACCAATGGAACAGAACAGAGCCCTCAGAAATAAGACCACATATCTACAACCATCTGATCATTGACAAATCTGACAAAAACAAGAAATGGGGAAAAGATTCCCTATTTAATAAATGGTGCTGGGAAAACTGGCTAGCCATAAGTAGAAAGCTGAAACTGGATCCCTTCCTTATTCCTTATACAAAAATTAATTCAAGATGGATTAGAGACTTAAATGTTAGACCTAAAACTGTAAAAACCCTAGAAGAAAACCTAGGCAATACCATTCAGGACATTGGCATGGGCAAGGACTTCATGTCTAAAACACCAAAAACAATGGCAACAAAAGTGAAAATTGACAAATGGGATCTAATTAAACTAAAGAGTTTCTGCACAGCAAAAGAAATTACCATCAGAGTGAACAGGCAACCTACAGAATGGGAGAAAGTTTTTGCAATCTACCAATCTGACAAAGCGCTAATACCCAGAACCTACAGAGAACTCAAACAAATTGACAAGAAAAAAACCAAACAACTCCATCAAAAAGTAGGCAAAGGATAAGAACATACATTTCTCAAAAGAAAACATTTATGCAGCCAACAGACACATGAAAAAATGCTCATCATCACTGGCCATCAGTGAAATGCAAATCAAAACCACAGTGAGATACCATCTCATACTAGTTAGAATGGCAATCATTAAAAAGTCAGGAAACAACTCCTGGAGAGGTGCTGGAGAGGATGTGGAGAAATAGGAACACTTTTACACTGTTGGTGGGATTGTAAAGTAGTTCAACCATTGTGGAAAACAGTATGGCGATTCCTCAAGTATCTAGAACTAGAAGTACCATATGACCCAGCCATCCCTTTACTGGGTATATACCCAAAGGATTATAAATCATGCTGCTATAAAGACACATGCACATGTATGTTTATTGCAGCACTATTCACAATAGCAAAGACTTCGAATCAACCCAAATGTCCATCAGTGACAGACTGGATTAAGAAAATGTGGCACATATACACCATGGAATACTATGCAGCCATAAAAAAGGATGAGTTCATGTCCTTTGTAGGGACATGGATGCAGCTGGAAACCATCATTCTCAGCAAACTATCGCCAAGAACAGAAAACCAAACACCGCATGTTCTCACTCATAGGTGGGAATTGAACAATGAGATCACTTGGACTCTGGAAGGGGAACATCATACACCAGGACCTATTATGGGGAGGGGGGAGTGGGGAGGGATGGCATTGGGAGTTACACCTGATGTAAATGACGAGTTGATGGGTGCAGCACACCAACGTGGCACAAGTATACATATGTAACAAACCTGCACGTTGTGCACATGTACCCTAGAACTTAGAGTATAGTAAAATAAAAATAAAAATAAAAAACATTGTCTTTATTATTATTATTATTGTTCCATCAAATTTTTGTCTTTTATCAAATAGCTTCCCAAATTTCTCTTTTATCAATTGCATCATTGCTTGTCCTTTGCTGAATTTTACCACAGTCCATGTTGGTTCAGAGTGGACAAGCCACTTTCTTATGTTGAGGCTGATATACAATCAGCAGAGAACTCTATCTTTGTGTGCAATTGCTCAAATGTTAGACCTTCATGAAATTTTTCCAACTCTCTGACCACTTCTGTCCCTATTAGATAGTGCACAGATACATGTGTTGCTGGAGCTTAAGGTGAAGTGGCTTCCCTTCAATTAACACTCTGGGGGGGGGAAAAAAAAAGGCTACAGCTCTCCAGCAAAACCATTTCTCTGTTTCTGCTCCAGGTTTAACGGAAAGAAGGAGTCTTACAGTATGTGCTGTCTTTGACTGCATGCCACTCAAAAGCATTCATCCATTATTAAATTAAAAATTACCTCATGGTGCTCACTTCAGCAGCATATATACTATAATTGGAATAATTTAGAGAAGATTACCATGGCCTCTGCAGAAATATGACACATTGATTCTTGGATATATTCTATAAATTAGAAACAGGTACTTTCATATATTGTACTGAAAGTGAAAATGGTAAAACTCTATAAAAGTTAATCTAGCAATAGCTTCCAAAATTGCAAATGTGTTTACCCATTGATTCAGCAATCTCAAGTTCAGAATTCTGTCCATCAGATACACCTACACACACATGAATAATGTATTTCCAAGGTTTTCACCAGGTGTTGTTTTTAATTGTAAAGTGTTAGAAAACTTTAAAAATCTATCAACAGAAGATTGGTTAAATCAACTGTTTTGTATTCATACAATGGAATAGAATACAGACTGAAAAAAAAAAAAAAGAGAATCCTCTCTATGTATTGTATAGAAAGGTATACAAAATATACAATATAATATATACTGTTTAAGGGTATAGAGCAGTGGTACATCTTAACTTTTGAATAAGAAATGTGGCATGAGAATGTATAGTCATATTCTTGTATTTGCATATAAATAAACCGTTATGTACTGAATGTTCGTGACTTCCAAAAAATCGTATGTTGAGATCTAATCCTAGAGGGTAACTGCAAATGGGGCCTTTGGTGGGGATAATTAGATCATGAGGGTAGAGTCCTCATAAGTGGGATTAGTATCTTTATATGAGACCAGAGAACCAGAGACCTATCTGGCTCTCTTTTCCTCATGGGAGGATATAGTAGAAAGAAAAGTCAGCTGCCCACCACCTGGAAGAGACCCCTCATCAGAACCCAGTTATGCTGGCACTCTGATCTTGAACTTTCAGCCTCCAGAACTATGAGAAATAAATATTTGTTGTTTAAGCCACCCAGTCTATAGTAATTTACTACATCAGCCTGAAATAAGACATAAACTAATAAAATCTATTACCAACATCAAAGATAGAAAACTATGGCCAGCAGGCCTATTGCTTGTTTTCTTTTTTCTTTTTTCCACATTCATGACTCTAATGCCTGTTTTTATAAAGTTTTATTGGAACACAGCCATACCCATTTGATTTTGTATTGTCTATGGCTGCTTTTTCACTACAACAGCAAAACTGAATAACCACAAGAGAGAACATATGACCTGAAAGTCTAGTATATTTACTTCTTGCCCTTTATAGAAATATTTTGCCAACACCTGAGCTATAATGTGGGGAGAATGGATAAGAAGACAGGGAAAGCAAGACTTCTTTATGTGGCCATACTTTTACATAATTTGGTTTTTGAACTTATAAACAGAAGTACTGTCTGTTTGCAAAATTAAAATCAAAACAAAACCAATAAAATCAAGTTTTAATCTTCTGTGTAAGAAACACTAACAAACGTAGAGCAGGGATTTGTGTGTGAGCTTATAGTAGTCCTATTTATTTCTTTAAAATTACTTGTGAAATTAAAAATAATCAACTAGACGGGCTGGAGCAAAATAGTGGAAGAGAAGATTTCATCGTTCATCCCCCGATGGAACACCAACTTTTAGCAACCATCTGCACACAAAATAAAGCACCATCACGAAAAACAAAAATCAGCCACAAAAATCAACCACAAGCACAACCAACCACAACTCAACCACAGTGGGGCAGAGCAGCAAGAATGCTCCCGGGGTGTCCAATTCTAGGACTTGACTCTAGGATGGCATTTCTTGACCTGCTCTAGGCCAAAGGGGAACCCACTGCCCTGAAGGGTGAGTCCCAGGACTGGTAGCATGCACCATAAGGTGTCAAAACCGCACTTTAGCTTTAAGTGAACATCTGTGGTGGCCTGGCAGACCCCCCCGAGGGCCAGTGTTGTGGTGGCCACAGGGAGAGGCACCCGTGCCTGTGGTAATTGGAGGAAAGAGTGGGAAGGACTTTGTATTGTGATTTGTGTGCCAGCTTAGATGAAGTAGAATACAATATGAGGTAAATTGTTAAGGATTTTGACTCTAAGACAGCACCTCTGGACACGCCCAAGGCCTCGGGAAACTTGCCAGCCTGAAGGAAACATCCTTTGGCAAGGCCCAGTGTTGTGATGGCTTCAGGTGTGACTCAGCAAAATCCCAGGGTGGTGGCCAAAAGCATGCTCGCATCACCACACCTCCATTTTCAGGTAGGTCAGCAAAGTGAGAGACTCCATGTTTTTGGGAGAAAGTCATGATAAAGGACAAGAGTCTCTGCCTGGTAATGCAGATAGTTCTTCTGTATCTTAAACAAAGTCATCAAGATAGCTCCTCTACACGTATGCAGAAACCACAGCATTGTTGCGCTTGGGGCCCAAGTCCCTTCAAATGCTTGGGAAGCCTTCCCAAAAATGACTGGCATAAAGAAGCCCAGATTAAAAAGACTATAAAGACTACAATAAATACCTAACTCTTCGATTCCTATACATTGATGAACACCTACAGGCGTCAACATCATCCAGGAAATATGGCCTCACCAAATGAACTGCATAAGGCACAAAGGATTAGTCCTGCAGAGAGATGTGTGACCCTTCAGACAGAAAACAAAAGAAAACTATGTTGAGGAAATTCAAACAAAACGAATAGAGAAGGAATTCCTAATTCTATCAGATAACTTTAACTAAGAGACTAAAATAACTTCTAAAAACCAAGCAGATTTTTTTTTAACTTAAAAACTGCAACTGTCATACTGAAAAATGCATCAGAACCTCTTAGAAGCAGAATTAATAAAGCAGAAAAAACAATTAGTGAGTTTGAGGACAGGGTATTTGAAAATATACAGTCAGGAAATTTTAAAAACGGAAAAAAAGCATGGAAACATGCTTCCAAGGTGTACAAAATAGCCTCAAAATGCAAAGGTAAGGGTTATTGGCCTTAAAGAGAAGGTAGAGAAAGAGATAGAGGTAGAAAGATTATTCAAAGTCATAATATGAAACCAACTTGGAAAGAAGGGAGAATGAAACCAACTTTGAAAACATATTTCAGGATATCATCCTTGAGAACTTCCCCAAGCTAGCTATAGAGGCCAACATTAAAATTCAGAAATTGCAGAGAACCCCAGTAAGATACTCCACGAGATCATCTTCAAGACGCATAATTATCAGGTACTCCAAGGCCGAAATGAAAGAAAAAACTGCTAAAAGCAGGAGAGAGAAAGGCGAGGCCACTACAAAAGGAAAGCCCACCAGTCTAACAGCAGACTTCTCAGCAGAAACTCTACAAACCAGAATAGATTGGGGGCCAATATTAAACATTCTTAAACAACAACAAAAAAATCCAACCCAGAATTTTATATCTGGTCAAGCTAAGCTTCATAAGTAAAAGAGAAAAATTATTCTTTTCAGACAAACAAATGTTGAGTAAATTTGTTACCACCAGACCTGCCTTATAAGGGCTTCTGAAGGAAGCAATAAATAGGGGGAAAAATAACTGTTACCAGCCACTACAAAAACACACTGAAGTGCACAGATTATTAACAATATAAAGCAACCACATAAAGTTTTCAAAATAACTAACACCATGATGACAGAATAAAATTCACACGTATCAATAACTTTGAATGTAAATGGACTAAATGCCTCAATTAAAAGACACCAGATGCCAAGATGGATAAAAAACCAAGAACAATTGCTGTGCTATCTTTAAGAGACTCATCTCACATGCAATGACATACACAGGCTCAAATAAAAGGACAAAGAAATACCTACAAAGCAAATGAAAAACAGATAAAAGCAGGAGTTGCGATTCTACTTTCTGACAAAATAGACTTTAAACCAAGAAAGATCTAAAAAGACAAAAAGAATATTGAATAATGGTAAAGCATTCAATTCAACAAGACGATCTAACAATCCTAAATGTATATGCACCCAACACAGGAGAAACCAGATTCATAAAGCAAGTTAGAGACCTTCAAAGAGACTTAAGCTCCCACACAATAATAGTAGGGGATTTTAACATGCCACTGACTGTATTAGATGAATTATTGAGATAGAAAATTAACAAAAATAATCAGGATCTGAACTCAGCACTAACTCAAATGAATCTGATATCTATAGAACTCTCCATTCAAAAACAGCAAGATACATATTCTTCTCATTGCTACATGGCACTTACTCTAAAATCAACGACATAATGAGAAGTAAAACACTCCTCTACAAATGCAGTGGAACTGAAATCATATCCAACAGTTTCACAGACCAGAGGGTAACAAAATTAGAGGCAGGAGAATGGCATGAACCGGGGCGTGGGGGAAGGGAGGGAAGGCGCGGAGCTTGCAGTGAGCGGAGATCGCGCCACTGCACTCCAGCCTGCGCAACAGGGCAAGACTCTGTCTCAAAACAAAATAAAATAAAATAAAATAAATAAATAAAGACTAAGAAATTCACTCAAAACCACGGAAATTAAATAACATGCTCCTGAGTGACTTTTGGAAAAATAATGAAATTTAAAAAGAAATCAAGAAATTCTTTGACACTAATGAGGACAAAGATACAACATAGCAGAATCTTTGGGACACTGCTAAAGAAGTGTTAACAGAGAAATTTATAGCACTAAATCCCCACATTAAAAAATGTGAAAGATTTCAAATTAACAACCTAACATCACAACAAAAATAACTAAAGAACTAAGACCAAACACATTCCAAAGCTAGCAAAAGACAATAAATAGCCAAAATAAAAGCTTAACTGAAGGAAATAGACACTAAAAGTCCTTTAAAAGATCAGTGAATCCAGGAGCTGGTTTTTGAGAAAAATTAATACAATAGATAAATCACTAGTTAGACTAATGAAAAAAAATAGTAGATTCAAATAAATACAATCAGAATCAACAAGAGGAATATTACCACTGACATTATAGAAATACAAACAACCATCAGAGAATATTATGAACAACTCTATGCACCTAAACTAGAAAATCTAGGAGAAATGGGTAAATTTCTGGACACACAAACCCTCCTAAGACTGAACCAGAAAGAAATTGAATCCTTAAACAGACCAATAACAAACTCTAAAATTGAGGCAGTAATAAATGGCTTACCAAAGAAAAAAAGCCAAGGACCAGACAGATTCACAGTTGAAGTCTATCAGAGGTACAAAGAACAGCTGGTACCATTTCTGCTGAAACTATTCCAAAAATTGAGAAGGAGAGACTCTTTCCTAACTCATTCTACGAGGCCAGTGTCATCCTGGTACCAAAACCTGGAAGAGATAAAAAAACAACAGCAACAACAACAACCAAAAAAACAATGAAAAACAAACAGGAAACTTTAGCTTCATACTTATGATGAACATCGATGCCAAAATTCTCAACAAAATACTGGTAAACCAAATCCAGAAGCACAACAGAAAATGTATCCACCAAGATAAAGTAGGCTTTATTTCTGGGATGCAAGGTAATTTCACCATATGCAAATCAATAAATGCGATTCATCACATAAAACAAACTCAGGACAAATAAAAGGATGATTATCTCAATAGATGCAGAAAAGATTTTCAAGAAAATTCAACATGCATTTATGTGAAAAACTAGGTGTTGAAGAAACATACCTAAAAATAATAAGACCCATCAATGACAAACCTACAGTAAACATCATACTGAATGGGCAAAGGCTAAAAGCATTCCCATTGAAAACCAGTGCAAGACAAGGATGTCTTCTCTCACCACTCTTATTCAACATAGTACTAGAAGTTCTGGCCAATGCAATCAGGCAAGAGAACGAACTAAAGTACATCCAAATAGGAAGAGAGAAATTCAAAGTATCCCTGTGTGAAGATGATATAATCCTATACCTGGAAAACCCCATACTGTCAGCCCAAAAGCCTCTTAAGCTGATCAACAACACCAGCAAAGTCTCAGGATACAAAATCAAAGTTGATACAAAAATCAACTGGAGAGGTGAAAGATTGCTACAAGAACTACAAACCACTGCTCAAGGGTATCAGAGAAGACATAAACAAATAGAAAACGTTTCATGCTCATGAATAGGAAGAATCAATATCATTAAAATGTCCAAAGCAATTTATAGATCCGATGCTATGCCTGTTAAACCACAATTGACTTTCTTCACAGTACTAGAAAAAGATAATTTTAAAATTCATGTGGAATAAAAAAAGAGCCAGAATAGCCAAAGTAATCCTAATTAAAAAGAACACATCTGGAAGAATCACACTACCCAACTTCAAACTATACTACGGAACTACAGTAACCAAAATCGAATTGGTAGTGTTACAAAAACAAACACATAGACCAATGGAACATAATAGAGAATCCAGAAATAAGGCTGCACACCAATCACTATCTCATCTTTGACAAACCTAATGAAAATAAGCAATGGGGAAAGGATTTCCTTTTCAGTAGGGTGCTGAGAAAACTGGCTAGCCATATGCAGAAGATTAAAATTAGCCCCCTTCCTTACACTATATATAAAAATTAACTCAAGATTGATTAAAGACTTAAGTGTAAAACCCCAAACTATAAAAACTCTGGAAGACTACCTAGGCAATACAATTCAGGATATAGACACAAGAATAGGTTTTATAATAAAGATGCTAAAAACAATTGTAACAAAAGCAAAAATTGATATATGTGATTTAATTGAGCTAAAAATCTTCTGCACAGCAAAAGAAACTCCTAACAGAGTAAACAGACAAACTACAAAATGAGAGAAACTTTTGCAATGTATGCATTCAACAAAGGTCTAGTGTCCAGCATCCATAATGAACTTAACCAATTTACAAAAACAAAACCAAACAAAACAAAAAACAAACAAACAAAAAGTGGGTAAAGGACATGAACAGGCACTTCAAAAGAAGACATACATGCAGTCAGCAAGTATATGAAAAAAGCTCAACAGCACTGATCATTAGAGAAATACAAATCAAAACCACAATGAGACACTATCTCATGCCAGTCAGAATGGCTATTATTAAGTCAAAAAATAACAGACACTGGCGAGGTTGTGGAGAAAAAGGAATGCTTATACACTGTTAGTGGTAGTGTAAAATTTTACCATTGTGGAAGACAGCATGGCAATTCCTTAAAGACCTGAAAGTAGAAATACCATTCAACCAAGTATTTATATGACTGGGTATGTACCCAGAGAAATATACATCGTTCTATTATAGAGACATGTGCACACACATGTTCATTGCAGCGCTATTCACAATAGCAAAGACATGGAAACAACCTAAATGCCCATCGATGATAGACTAAATAAAGGATATGTGGTGCATATACACCATGGAATACCACATAGCCATAAGAAAAGAGCAAGATCATGTTTTTCGCAGGGATATGGATGGAACTGGAGGCCATTATCCTTAGCAACTAATACAGGAACAAAAAATCAAATACCACATGGTCTCATTTATAAGTGGGAGCCAAATGGTGAGAACACACGGACACATAAAGAGGAACAATACACACTAGGGCCTATTGGATGGTGGAGAGTGGGAGGAGGGAGAGGATCAGAAAAAATAATCAATGGGTACTAGGCTTAATACCTGGGTGATAAAATGATCTGTACAATGAATTCCCATGACACAAGTTTACCTATGTAACAAACCTGTACATGTACCCCTGAACTTAAAAAAATACACAAAATAATAAGAACAACAACAACAACAAAACTCTTTACCCTAGACTAGTTTATCCAGTAAAAATATCTTTTAAGCATGAAAGAGAAATAAAGGCAGTTCCAGGAAAATAAAAGCTGAGAGATCTCACCAACTCCAGCCCTGACCTATGAGAAATACTAAAAGGAAATCTTAAATCTGTAATAAAAGGATGAGAATGAATTATAAGAAATTATCTGAAGGCACAAAAGTCACTGGTAATAATAAGCACAGAGAGAAACACACATTATAGTATAACACTGTAATTGTGGTGTGTAAACATCTCTTAGTAGAAAGATGAAATGATGAGCCAATCAAAAATAATAACTACAACAACTTTTTAAATAATAGACAATAGAATAGGTTATAACAAGAAACAACAAAGAGTTAAATAGTGGCAAAAAATAAATTGGAGAATTTTAATTTAGGTTTTTTTTTTTGTATATTTGTTTCTGCAATAAGTGTAATCATCAGTTTTAAATAATGGGTTATATGAAAGTATTTGTTCACCTCATGGTAACCTCAAATTGAAAAACACACAATAAAAAATGCATAAAAAACTAAAAAACAAAGTAATTAAAGCATACCACCAGAAAAAATCATCTTCACTACAAAGAAAACAAGAAGGAAGAAAAGAAGAAAGACAGATAATAAAACAATGAGAAAACAAATAACAACGTGATACGAGTAAGTCCCTACTTATCAATTATAACATTGACTATAAATCACACTTTTCAATAAGAAGACATAGGTTGAATGAATGAAAGAACAAAACCTAATTATCTGTTGCCTACAAGAAAAACAGTTTGCATACAGACACACATAGACTGAAAAGAAAGGGATGCAAAGAATATTTCACGCCAATGTGAACCAGAAAATAGGAGTAGCTACTTACATCACACAAAATAGACTTCAAGACAAAAATTGTAATAAGAGACCAAAAGAAGTCATTACATAATGATAAATATGTCAATTCAGCAAAAGGATAAAACAGTTTTAATGTATATACACCAAACACTGGAAGACTCAGATATATAAAGCAAATGTTAGACCTAAAGAGAAAGATGGACCTCAATAAAATAACAGCTAGAGATTTTAAAATCACACTTTTAGCGCTGGACAGATCTTCCAGACAAACAATCAACAAAGAAACATCAGACTTAATCTGCACTAAAGAACAAATGGACCTAGTATATATTTACAAGACATTTCATTTAACAGCTGCTGAATATACATTTTTCTCTTTAGCACATGGATCATTCTCAAGAATAGACCATATGTTAGATACCAAAACAAGTTGTAAAACATTCAAAGCATTTGGACTATTATTGAGCATATTTTCTCTCCACAATGGAATAAAACTACAAATAAATAAGAGGAATTTTTAAAACTATGTGAGCATGTGGAAATTAAGCAATATGCTCCTAAATGACCAGTGAGTCAATCATGAAATTAAGAAGAAACTTGAAAAATTTCTTGAAACAAGTGATAATAAAAACACAACACACCAAAACCTATGGGATACAGCCAAAGCAGTACTAAAAGGAAATTTTATCGTCATAAGTGCTTACATCAAATAAGAGAGAAAAAACTTCAGATAAATAACCTAATTATGCATGTTAAGGAACTAGAAAATTTAGAGCAATCTGAACCCAAATTTAGAAGAAGAAGAAAAAAAATAAAGATCAGAGCAAAAATAAATAAATTTAAAATGGAGAAAGCAATAAAAAAGGTGAAGGAAACAGAAAGTTGGTTCTTTGAAGATAAACAAAATTGACAAACCTTTAGCCAGACTAAATAAAAGGCGGAGGAGAAATTTCAAATAAATAAAATCATAGATAAAAAAGAAGACATTACAACTGATATTGCAGAAATTCAAAGGGTCATTAGTGGCTACTATGAGCAACTATATGCCAATAAATTGGAAAATCTAGAAGAAATTCATGAATTCTTAGAGACATGCAACCTACCAAGGTTGAACTAGGAAGAAATCCAAAACCCGAATAGACCAATAACAAGGAATAATGTTGACACTGTAATTAAGTCTCTTAGTAAAGAAAAGCCCAGGGCCTGATGACTTCACAGCTGAGTTCTGTCACATATTTGAAAAACTAGTACTAATATTACTCAAACTGTTCCAAAAAATAGATGAAATATTTCCAAACTTATTCTATGAGGCCAGTATTACCCAAATCCAAAACCAGACAAAGACACGTCAGAAAAGAACACTACAGGCCAATATATCTGATGAAAATTGAAGCAAAAATCCTCAAGAAAATATTAGCAAACTGAACTTAATAATACATGTGATGACTACTATTAAGTGTCAACTGGATTGGAATGAAGAATTCGAAATATTGTTAATGGGTGTGTCTGTGAGGGTGTTGCCAAAGGAGATTAACATTTGAGTCAGTGGACTGGGAGAGGCAGACCACCCTCAAACTGGGTGGGCACCATCTAATCAGCAGCAAGGGCAGCTGGAATAAAGCAGGCAGAAGAAAGTGGAATGAGCAGACTCTGAGTCTGGCTTTCATCTTTCTCCCATCCTGGTGCTGGATGCTTCCTGCCCTGGAACATCAGACTCTACTTTCTTCTGCTTTTGGATTCTTGGAGTTACACCAGGTATTTTTCAGGAGCTCTCAGGCCTTTGGCCACACACCGAAGACTGCACCGTCAGCTCTCCTACTTTTGAGGTTTGGGGACTCAACTGAGCCACTACTGGTTTCCTTGTTTCTCAAATTGCAGACGGCCTATTGTGGGACTTCACCTTTTGATCATGCAAGTCAATATCCTTAATAAAATCACTTTCATATATACATATATTCTATTAGTTCTGTCCCTCTAGAGAACCCTAACTAATACAATATATTAGAAAGATTGTTCATCATTACCAAGTAGGATTTATCCCTTGGATGCAAGGAAGGTCAACATACACAAATCAATCAGTATGATACATCATATCAACAGAATGAAGACTAAAAATCATATGATCATTTCAACTGATGCTGAGAAAATGTTTAATAAAATTGAACATTAGATAAAAACTCTCAAAAAACTACATATGGAAGGAACAGACCTTAATATAATAAAAGCCATATACCACAAATCCACAGTTAGGTATCATACTCAATCTGGAAAAACTAAAAGACTCTCGCCTAAGATCTGGAATGTGACAAGGATGCCTACCTTCAAAGCTGTTTTTCAACGTAGTACTGGAAGTCTTAGCTACAACAGTCAGACAAGAAAAATAAACAAAAGGCATGGAAATGAGAAAATAATAAGTCAAATTATTTTTGTTTGCAGATGTTATGATCTTTGTTTTTTGAAAAAAAGTAAAGACTACATAAAAACTGTAATAACTGATAAACTCAGGAAAGTTGCAGGATACAAAATCAACATACAAAAATCATTAGCATTTTTATACGTAAACAATGAACAATCTGAAAAAGAAATTTTAAAAAATTCCATTTAAAATAGCCACAAATGGCCGGGCACGCTGGCTCATGCCTGTAATCCCAGCACGTTGGGAGACCGAGGTGGGTGAATCACCGGAGGTGGGGAGTTTGAGACCAGCCTGACCAACGTGGAGAAACCCCGTGTCTACTAAAAATATAAAATTAGCCGGGCATGGTGGCGCATGCCTGTAATCTCAGCTACTCAGGAGACTGAGGCAGGAGAATCACTTGAACCCAGGAGGTGGAGGTTGCGGTGAGCCGACATGGTGCCATTGCACTCCAGCCTGGGCAACAAGAGTGAAACTCCATCTCAAAATAAATAAATAAATAAATAAATAAATAAATAAATAAAATAGCCACAAATAAAATTAAATGCCTAGTAATTAACCAAAAAATTGAAAGATTTCTACAATAAAAATTATAAAACACTGATGAAAGAAAATAAAGTGAATACAAAAAAATGCAAAGACATTCCATATTCATGGATTGGACAAATCAATATTGTTAAAGCATTCATACTGCACAAAGCAATCTACAGATTCAATGCAATTACTATAATAAAACCAATGACATTCTTCACAGAAATAAGAATAACCATCCTAAAATTTATGTGGAATCACAAAGACTGAGAATAGCCAATGGTACCCTGAGCAGAAAGAGAAAAACTGGAGGAATCACACACATTGCCTGACTTTCAAATCATGCTACATGGTCCGGGCACGGTGGCTCACACCTGTAATCCCAGCACTTTGGGAGGCTGAGGTGGGCGGATCAGGAGGTCAGGAGATCAAGACCATCCTGGCTAACACGGTGAAACCCCATCTCTACTAAAAATACAAAAAATCAGCCGGGCGTGGTGGCGGTGCCTGTGGTCCCAGCTACTCGGGAGGCTGAGGCAGGAGAATGGCGTGAACCCAGGAGGCAGAGCTTGCAATGAGCCGAGATCACGCCACTGCACTCCAGCCTGGGTGAGAGCAAGACTCCATCTCAAAAACAAACAAACAAACAAAAAACAAACAAACAAACAACAACAAAAAAAAAACAAATTATACTACAGAGCTGTAGTAACCAAAACACAATGGTACTGGCCTAAAAACAAACTTATAGACCAATGAAACAAAACAGATAACCCAGAAACAAATCCACATCCGTACAGTGAACTCATTTTTGAAAAAGGTGTCAAGAAAATATGTTGGGGAAAAGACAGTCTCTTCAATAAATGATGTTGGTAAAACTAAACATCCAAATGCAGAGGAATGAAACTTGATCCCCATCTCTCACTGTATTAGTCCATTCTCAGACTTCTATAAAGAACTACTTGAGTCTGGGCAATTTATAGAGAAAAGAGGTTTAATTGACTCACAGTTCCGCAAGCTGTACAGAAAGCATAGCTGGGGAGGCCTGAGGAAACTTAAAATTATGGCGGAAGGCAAAGGGAAGCACACATGTCTTACATGGCCAGAGGAGAGAGAGTGAAGGGAGAGGTGCTATACACCTTTATAAACAACCATATTTCATGAGAACTCACTTACTATCCCAAGAACTGCGAGGGGAAAATCAATTTGCCCTCATGGTCCAATCACCTCCCACCAGGTCCCTCCTCCAACACTGGGAATTACAAATCGACATGTGATTTGGGCAGGAACACAAATGTAAATCATATCACTTGCCTTATACAGAAGTCAAACTAAAAAGAATTAAAGACTTAAATCTAAGACCTCAAACTATAAAACTCGTACAGGAAAACACTGGGAAAGCCCTCCAGAACATTGGCCTGGGTGAAAATTACATGAGTAATACTCCACAAGCACAGGCGATCATAGCAAAAATGAACAAATTTGATTAAATCAAGTTAAAAAGCTTCTGCACAGGGAAGAAAATTATCAATAAAGCTAAGAGACAACCCACAAAATGGGAGAAAATATTTGCAAACTACTTAACTGACAAGGAATTAATAACCAGAATATATAAGGAGCTCAAACAATTCTATAGTAAAAAGTCTAATAATCCAATTTTTTAAATGGGCAAATGATTTGAATAGGCATTTCTCAAAATAAAACACACAAATGGCAAAGAGGCATATGAAGTGTTTTTATCATCACTGATCATCAGAGAAATGTAAATCAAAACTTCAATATTACTTCACCCCAGTTAAAATGACTTTTATGCAAAAGTCAGGCAATAACAAATGCTGACAAGGATGTGGAGAATAGGGAACCCTCATACAATGTCAGTGGAAATGTTCATTGGTACAACTACTATGGAGAACAGTTTACAGATTTCTCAAAAGGAAACAAAAATAGAGGTACCATATGATCCAGCAACCCCATTGCTGTGTCTATACCTAAAAGAAAAATAAAAGAAATCAGTATATCAAAGAGATATCTACCCTCCTATGTTTGTTGCAGCAGTGTTTACGATAGCTAAGATTTGAAAGCAACACAAATGTACATCAATGGATGAATAGATAAAGAAAATGTGGTACATATATACAATGGAGTACTATTCGGCCCTAAAAAGGAATGACAAAGATTTATTTGCAACAGTGTGGATGAAACTAAAGTTCACTATGTTAAGTGAAGTAAGCTAGGCACAGAAAGACAAATGTCACAAATTCTCACTTATTTATGGAATCTAAAATTAAGACAATTGAACTCATAAAGATGGAAAATAGAAGGATAGTTACCAGAGGAAGGGAAGGGTAGTAAATGGAGGTGGCATGGGAAAAAGATGCAAATGGTTAATGGGTACAAAATAATAGTTAAAATGAATAAAATCTAGTATTTCATAGCACAACAGGAGGATTATCATCAATAATAATTAAACTGTACATTTTAATATAACTAAAATATTATAATTGAGTTGTCTGTAGCACAAAGGATAAATGCTGGAGGAGATGGATACCCAATTTTCCACAACGTGATTATTATACATTGCATCTCTATACCAAAATAGCTCATGTATCCCATAAATATACAAACTACTATGTAGCCATAAAGATGAAAAAAATAATAAAAATTAAAAATGTAAATGACCTGTTAATAAATTTGCATTTAAGTAAAAACATACATTATGTTTACTTCTTGTGTTGCACTCCCCAAAATCACCCATATATACCATAGTTTGAAATATTACTCTTTGGTTACTTCGTGTACATATATGACACCTAATAAGTACCAGTCACTGTGCTAGACAAGTAGTGGGAATTATAATTTTCGATGTTATAATGACACACTTTTAATCTAATATATATTGCGTTTTTATTATTAATCACATGTTGCTTTTAGTGCTTTACTTATGCTGTCTCATTTAATCCTCCTAACATTCCAAATGTATATCTTCAACAAAATTTTATCTGAACTCCAGATCCATTCAGCTGGCTGCCTACTGTACTTTCCCTTTGGATGTTCAGTAGAGATCTCAGACTCAATGCCTCCAAACTGAACTCTTGTTGTTTCTTTCCACACATACACCTGTTCCACGCATAACTTTCCCTATCTCATTTGATAGAAATTTCATCCTTCCCGTTGCTCAGATCAAAACACTCAGTGTCTTCTTCTGCCTATAAAAGTATCTATCATCTGACCACCTATAGTATCCACTACTACCAACCTGTTCCAATGTTATGAGCCACTATCATCTCTTACCTGTGTTAGGTCAATAGCCTCTTCACTGATTTCCTTATTACTCTTCCCTCTTACAATCTATACTCAACATAAGAGCCAGAATTAATTTTTTAAGGTAAAGTTGACCATATCACTCCCTTGCTCAGTATCAAACACTGGCTCACTTCTTTTTGTTTTTTTGTTTTTTTTTTTTTTTTTGTTTGTTTGTTTTTGTTTTTTGTTTGAGACAGTCTCGCTCTGTCGCCCAGGCTGGAGTGCAGTGGCTCGATCTCGGCTCACTGAAAGCTCCGCCTCCCAGGTTCAGGCCATTCTCCTGCCTCAGCCTCCCGAGTAGCTGGGACCACAGGCGCCCGCCACCACGCCCGGCTAATTTTTTGTATGTTTAGTAGAGACGGGGTTTCACCGTGTTAGCCAGGATGGTCTCGATCTCCTGACCTCGTGATCCGCCCACCTCAGCCTCCCAAAGTGCTGGGATTACAGGCATGAGCCTCTGTGCCCGGCCTCACTTTTTTCATTAAAAGTAAAGAACATAGCTTCTGTCTTTATTCACCAAAGGCCCACCCTGACTTTCTTATTTTAAAGAAGAACTCTGTATTTCCAACTCCTACCCTAGCACTACCCATCTCTTACACAGTTCTATAATTTATTTTTCTATAGCATTCTTCATTTCTTAATACACTATACAATTTATTTATCTTTCTGTTCTTCTGTGTATCTGGTACTGGGCAGAGTCTCAAATTTTTGTTGAATGAATGAACAATTTCTTGAGATGTAGGTGTTATTTCTTCACCATTGTACACAAAAGGAACAAAGGCTCAGGTATGTTACATAATTTGCCTCATGGTAATAAAGTAAATAAGGGCTAGAGATGGGAATTAAACCTAGGTCTGGCAAACTCTAAAGCTTATGACCTAAGCTTTAGACACTAAATGACTTCATGGCGTTCATAACATAGTACAGGCCGTGCTAACCTGTGTATACATCTCTTAGGCACAAGGGTAATTGTGACGCAAAATCAATAACTGTCATGGAACTTGAATATAGCTCTCCTTAGAATAAGGCAAGCAAGTGGGAAAAGCACCTGGGTGACAAAATTGTGCCATTCAGATTGTCAATTTCTCACATGGCCTTTCCTGGATAATGGGAGAAAGACATCCTTGAGGGGTTTTACTGTCAACCTACATTTTCTTCTTCACTTACTCTGCACAATTGTACTAACGATACTTAGGCCAAGTGAAATAAAACATTTCCAACTGCCTAAGGTACAGAGTCCTTTCACTAATAAATATTTATTGAAGTTTCATGCCAAGCCATGATGAGAGTGTTTAGGCAGAGTCCTCTGGGCAAAAGAGCCCTAAGAAGTGGAAACTGCGATAATAATATCAACTGAGACTAAGCCTTCAGCACGCCCTTCAGCTGGGTTCCACCTTCTATCACAGCCTAAGGGGCGGAGAGTATACTGAAAATATTCACAAAATTTCCACAAAATTACTGCGACCTAGTAATTCTGCTTTCCTATAAATCCTTGCTAGATGTTTGTTTCATTTAGTAAAAGTATTGAGAGGATGGCAACACTCAGAATATGCTTATAGTGCAGCTCTTCCTGGGATAGGGAGCTGGGGGCTCTAAGAGAAATTTACCTTTCAGAGTTTCACATAATTTGCCATTGTCAGCTCAGTACCTCATGGGTCTAAAATAGGCTTGGCTCTTGTACACTGAGTGCCAGGGCCTCAAAGGACTCTAATATATAATGTGTGATATTTTACAGGTGAACTTAGGACTGTGGATGCTTTTATACAAGTGCTCATTTTAAAAAATAATAACTGTTTTGATTGCCAGTTCTGTACCCAGTCTTTCCCTCATCTCAATATTATTATATTCTTTTCTTTCCCTGTGGTTTAGAAAACTGATTCAAGAGTTAGATTGCCAAGCTTTCTATCTCTACTCAGACATCGACTAATTATCAGTTATTGGGCTTGGTAATTAACCTCATTAATCTCTCCACTCCTTGGTAAAATGAGTTATTTTAAGGATTCAATGGGTTCGTGTATGTAAAATGTTTAGTACAATACTGGCATATAGTACTCTTATTTTCATATGCTCCCAACTATGACACTCTCTGATGAAGGCAGTACGTGTAGTTAGAAGAAAATTAGACTTGGAGTCAGTAGGTCTAGAATCATAGCTTTATCATAAATGACTGTGCAATTTTAGTTAAATAACTTATTCTACTACCCTCCACCAGTTCCTTTAATCATCAGATGAAAGGCTGGAACTAAGTAATCTCTAGTGTTTCTTTCAGCTCTAACATTGAATAATGTCTACAATATTCCACAATAAGGCCAAATTCAGAAAAATATTATTAATAAATAGTTTTAAATTCTAGGCCAAACTTATATTTTACCTAATAAGGAGTACTGTGAAAAAAGTGTTATTATGACACCCATAAAATCTATTGCTAATATTGCTCCCTTAATATCTTTATTCTCACTGCAGGTTATACCACCCTTCTGAAATTTCTCGTTGGTTACAAAACATGATAAATTTTGTCTTATGACAATTTGTATCATAAAGAGACACACATCAAACTTCACCACTCATAGTTCAATGTCTTTTTCTCTTTATTGTAAATTAGGTTATTTCACTTCAAAAGCATAAAGAAATTCTTGAATGAGAAAACACATGAATGAAAACAAATATCTTTTATAGACTCATGGAGATGACAAGCATTTACTTCTCACTTGCCTTACCTGTTGGCTGCAGGTTGGCTGCAATTCTGCTTCTGTTCCACATGATTTCTTCCTTTCTGGATCCAGGCTAAGGAGCGGCCCCAACCAGGACCTACTACTCTCATGGCGGAAGGGAAAGGCAAGAGAACTGATGAAACCA
Source organism: Macaca nemestrina (assembly GCF_043159975.1). NCBI lineage: Eukaryota > Metazoa > Chordata > Mammalia > Primates > Cercopithecidae > Macaca > Macaca nemestrina. The sequence goes on from NC_092145.1 coordinate 60,857,026, forward strand.
CATGCTGGCTTTTAGAGCTTTTATTTAAAATTTGGCAAACTGTCCGTACTACACATATTTCTTCAGCCACAGCAAATCACATAGCCTAAAGTGATGTCAATAGGGCAAGGAAGTGTACCTTCTTCACAGAAAGGTATTGAAAGTCATATGGAAATGAGAGGGCATATACACTCCTCTGAATGTTTATTTTCCTTTCTTCCACATGCAAAAAATTCTAATAAATCTAGTTTGAGTCTTCACTTTGCTAGCTTAATATGCTCTAAGAAGATAAGGCAATGTGTGTCTTACTAGTTTGTCCTTGGCATCATGCTTTAAACGTAGTAGTTGCTCAGAAATATTGTTTAATTAATGAATGAAGAAATAAACATAAATATGGTACATGCACAGCATATTTCCTTTTTGTTTGGAAAGGTATAAATAGAGGAACTTCGAATTGATGGAAGGCTCTATAAAGCTATAGCAGGGCTCAGAAGTAAATTGAACAACCTGAGCCTCCTGGAAAGTGGTTGGTTTTGCTTTGAGTTGACATGGCTGTGTTCTGTTGAACTGAGGAGAAATCAATCAGATTCAAATAAAACTTCTTGTTTCTAGTGGTATTTAGAGTTGGTGGAGATGACAGAACCAGGAGGGAAAAACTTTCTAGGCCAACACCTCCCACATTATACTTTAGTACCAACCCACCAAAAGAAAATATTGAAGGTAACACTTGAGAGTTTTATATTTCTTTTTTTTTAACTTATAAACACTTGTAATTATATTTTTAATGGAAATAAAATGTTTCTATATGATTCTATTGATAAACAATCTCAGAAATATAACTATATCCCTGATAGAACATCGATGAACTTAAATATAAAAGTTACTCTGCTTTTACATTTATCCATTGATACTCTATTCTTATCAATACTTTCTAGCCTTTTTCCTCATTTCTAGTTCCTCCTCTGTGTATTTCCTCCATACCTTACAATTATCTTTTTAAGGAAGCAATTTTTTTTATTATTATTTAATTTACTTTAAGTTCTAGGGTACAAGTTCAGAACATTTAGGTTTGTTACATAGGTATACATGTGCCATGGTGGTTTGCTGCACCCATCAACCCTCCTCTAGGTTTTAAGCCCCACATGCATTAGCTATTTATCCTAATGTTCTCCCTTCTCTGATCCCTCACCCCCCAACTGGTTCGGATGTGTGTCATTCCTCTCCTTGTGTCTATGTGCTCTCATTGTTCAACTCCCACTTATGAATGAGAACATGCAGTGTTTGCTTTTCTGTTTCTGTGTTAGTTTGCTGAAGATGATGGCTTCCAGCTTCATCCTTGTCCCTGCAAAGGACATGACCTCATTACTTTTTATGGCTGCATAGTATTCCATGATGTATATGTACCACATCTTTTTTATCCAGTCTATCATTGATGGGCATTCGCATTGGTTCCATGTCTTTGCTATTGTAAATAGTGCTGCAGTAAATATACATGTGCATGTGCCTTTATAGTAAAATGATTTATATGCCTTTGGGTATATACATAGTAATAGCATTGCTGGGTCAAATGGTATTTCTGGTTCTAGATTTTTGAGGAATTGCCACACTGTCTTTCACAATGGCTGAACAAATTTACATTCCCACCAACAGTGTAAAAGCGTTCCTATTTCTCCACAGCCTTGACAGCATCTATTGTTTCTTGAATTTTTAATAGTCGGCATTCTAACTGGTGTAAGATAATATCTTATTGTGGTTTTGATTTGCATTTCTCTAATGATCAGTGATGATGAGCTTGTTTTCATATGTTTATTGGCCACATACATGTCTTTTTTTGAGAAGTGTCTGTTTATATCCTTTGCCCACTTTTTTTCATGTGTGTGTGGTTTTTTTTTCTTGTAAATTTGTTTAAGTTCCTCGTAGATTTTGGATATTAGACCTTTGTCAGATGGGTATATTGCAAAACTTTTCCCCCATTCTGTAGGTTGCCTTTTCACTCTGATGACAGTTTCTTTTGTTGTGCTGAAGCTCTTTAGTTTAATTATATACTATTTGTCAATTTTTGCTTTTGTTGCAATTGCTTTTGGCATTTTCATCATGAAGTCTTTGCCCATGCTTATGTCCTGAATGGTTTTGCCTAGATTTTCTTCTAGGGTTTTTATGATTTTGGGTTTTACATTTAAGTCTTTAATCCATCTTGAGTTAATTTTTGTATAAGGTGTAAAGAAGGGGTCCAGCTTCAGTTTTCTGCATATGGCTAACCAGTTTTCCCAGCACCATTTTAAAATAGATAATTATTTCCCCATTGCTTGTTTTTGTCCAGTTTGTTAAACATCAGTTGGTTGTAGATGTGTGATGTTATTTCTGAGGTCTCTGTTCTGTTCCATTGGTCTATATATCTTTTTAGGTACCAGTACCATGCTGTTTTGCTTACTGTAGCATTGTAGTATATAGTTTGAAGTCTGATAGCATGATGCCTCCAACTTTGTTCTTTTTGCCTCAGATTGACTTTGCTATACAGGCTCCTTTTGGGTTCCATATGAAATTTAAAGTAGTTTTTTTATAATTCTGTACAGAATGTCAATGGTAGTTTGATGGGAATAGCATTGAGTCTATAAATTACTTTGGGCAATATGGCCATTTCTATGATACTGATTTTTGCTATCCATTAGGATGAAAAGTTTTTCCATTTGTCTGTGTCCTCTCTTATTTCCTTGAGCAGTGGTTTATAGTTCTCCTTGAAGAGGTCTTTCACATCCCTTGTTAGCTATATTCCTAGTTATTTTCTTCTCTTTAAGCAACTGTGAATTTGAATTCATTCATGATTTGGCTCTCTGCTTATCTATTGTTGGTATATATAAATGCTTGTGATTTTTGGACATTTATTTTGTATCCTGAGACTGTTACACTACTTTAGCTGTGTCCCAGAGATTCTGGTACATTTTCTCTTTGTTCTCATTGGTTTCAAAGAATTCCTTGATAGTTGTATTAATTTTATTATTTACCCAGGAGTGATTCAGGAGCAGGCTATTCAATTTCCATGTAGTTGTACAGTTTTGAGTGAGCTTCTTAATCCTGAGTTCTAATGTGATTGCACTGTGATCTGAGAGATTGTTATGAGTTCAGTTCTTTTGCATTTGCTGAGAAGTGTTTTACTTTCAATTATTTGGTCAATTTTAGAATAAGCACCATGTAGCACTGAGAATAATGTATAATCTGTTGATTTGGGTTAGAAACTTCTCTAGATGTCAGTCAGGTCCACTTGATCTAGAGCTGAGTTCAAATCCTGAATATCCTTGTTAATTTTCTGTCTTGTTGATCTGTCTAATATTGACAGTGGGGTGTTAAAATATCCCACTGTTATTGTGTGGGAGACTAAGTCTCTTTGTAGGTCTCTAAGTATCTGTTTTATGAGTCTGTGTGCTCCTGTATTGGGTGCATATACATTTAAGATAGTTAGCTCTTCTTTTTGAATTGATCCCTTTACCATTATGTAATGCCTTTCTTTGTCTTTTTTGATTTTTGTTGGTTTAAAGTCTGTTTTGTCACAGACTAGGATTGCAACCCTGGCATTTGGTTTTTGTTTTTCCTTTTTTTTTTTTTCTACTTGCTTGGTAAGTTTTCCTCCTTCCTTTCATTTTGAGCCTATGTGTGTCTTTGCACTTGAGATGAGTCTCCTAAATATAGTACCCAGATGGTTCTTGACCCTTTATCCAATTTGCCAGTCTGTGTCTTTTAATCGTGTCATTTAGCCCATTTGCGTTTAAAGTTAGTATTGTTATGTGTGAATTTGATCCTGTCATCATGATGCTATCTGGTTATTTTACACACTAGTTAATGCAGTTTTTTCATGGTGTCATTGGTCTTTATATTTTGGTATGTTTTTGCAGTTGCCAGTACCATTTTTTTCCTTTGTATATTTAGTGCTTTCTTCAGGAGCTCTTGCAAGGCAGGCCTGGTGATCACAAAATCCCTCAGCATTTGATTGTCTGGAAAAGATTATATTTCTCTTTCACTTATGAAGCTTAGTTTGGCTGGATATGTAATTCTGCTTTGAAAATAATTTTCTTTAAGAATGTGGAATATTGGCCTCCACTCTCTTCTGGCTTGTAGGGTTTCTTCTCAGAGGTCTGCTGGTGGTCTGATGGGCTTCCTTTGTAGATGAACTGGCCTTTCTCTCTGGCTGCCCTTAACATTTTTATCCTTTATTTTGACTTGGAGAATCTGATGATTATGTGTCTTGGGGTTATTCTGTTCGTGGAGTATCTTAGTAGTTTTCTCTTTATTTCCTGAATTTGAACGTTGGCCCATCTTGCTAGGTTGGGGAAGTTCTCCTGGATAATATCCTGAAGTGTATTTTCCAACTTGCTTCCATTCTCCCCATCTCTTTCAGGTAGTCCAATCAATTGTAGGTTTTGTCTTTTTACAGAGTCCCATATTTCTCAGGGGTTTTGTTCATTCCTTTTTATTCTTTTTTCTCTAATCTTTTCTGCATGCCTTATTTCAGAAAAATGGTCTTCAGGCTCTGATATCCTTTCTTCCACTTGGTCGATTCATCTCTCGATACTTGTGTATGCTTCACAAAGTTAGCATGCTGTGTTTTTCAGCTTCATCAGGTCATTTATGTTTCTTTCTAAACTGGTTATTCTAGTTAGCAGCTCCTGTAACATTTTATCAAGGTTCTTAGCTTCTTTGCACTGGGTTAGAACACGTTCCTTTAGCGTAGCAGAGTTTGCTATCACCTACCTTCTGAAGCCCACTTCTGTCAATTCATCCACCTCATCCTTTGTCCAGCTCTGCACCCTTGCCGGAGAGGCATTGCAATCATTTGCAGGATCAGAGGGACTCTGGACTTTTGGATTTTCAGCATTTTTTTCATTGATACTTTCTCATCTTCATGAGTTTGTGCAGTATCGATCTTTGAGGCAGCTGACCCTTGGATTGGGTTTTTATGGGGACTTTTTTGTTGGTGCTATTTTGTTGTTTTCTGTTATTTATTTATTTATTTATTTCAATGGTCATGTCCCTCTTCTGTAGGGCTGCTGTGGTTTTCTGGGGGTTTACTTCAGGCGCTATTCATCTGGTTCACTCCTGTGCCTGGAGATGTCATTCAAGGGGGCTGGAGAACAGTCAAGATGAGCGCCTGTTCCTTCTTCTGGGATCTCTGACATCGAGGGGCACAGACATGATGCCAGTAGGTATGCTTCTGTATAGGGTGTCTGGCAACCTCTGTTGGAGGGTCTCACGCAGTTAGGTGGCACGGGGAAGAGGACACATTTAACAAAGCACTTTGACTGTCCCTTGTTGGAGGTGTGCTTCACTGCAGGAAACCCACTTGTCTGGGTTCCCTGGATTCCTCAGAACTAGCTGGAGGAAAGGCTAAGTCTGCTGGTTTGTGGCGACTGCGGCCACCTCTCCTCCTATGGGCTCAGGCCCATGGAGATCAGAGTTCTGTCCCTGATCCCCTGGCTGGAGTTGTTGGAGTTCCTGCAAAGAGGCCCCACCCAGTGAGGAGAGATGGGTCAAGGTCGGACCTGAAGAGGCACCCTGTCTGCAGTCTGCCACAGCAGGTGTTTTAGACTGTGGGGGATACCCCTTGGGACCAAGCCATCCAGCATCCCCTGCTCCAGCAGAGGAAAAGCGCAGCCTGGAGCTATGGAGATGGCTGCTGCCCTGTCCGTGCCCTGGGAGATTAGAGTGTTGGGTGGCTGTCAGTCCCAGGGTTGACTGTCATCTCTCTTCCAAGAAGCTCAAACAACTTAGACAGCAGACAGCCACAGCTGTGGTGCTGGCCACTCTTCCCCCTGGGAGCTCGGCAGACTTAAGCAGATTCTAGCTTAGTGGCTGTTGAGAATCTTCATCGCTCCACAGTTGGGACCCTAGGCCCTGGTGGCATGGACTCACGAGTAGAATCTTCCAATGCATGGGTTACACAGTTCCGTGAAAAAAGCACATTATCCCAGGCTGGATAGCATGCTCACTCACCATCTCTCTTGGCTGGGATATGGGGGGTCCTCTGCCACATGTGGCTCTCAGGTGGGCCATCACACCTCACTGCTCTTCCTTCCTGTCCATGGTTCACGCCAATCACCTAGTCAGTTCTGATGACAGAACCTGGATACCTTGGTTGCCGGTGCAGGATTTGCATGCTGTTATGGTTCTTTTCAATGGGAGCCTCTGATTGCTGCTGTTTCTAGTTGGCCATCTTGGCCCCGCCCCTGAGAGTTTTATGTTTCAAAGGCTTGAAGTCATTCCAGAAAACGGGGAATTTTATCCACTTGTCATCTGTCTAACATGAAAACAAACTGCTATTACAAAACAAAACAAAACAAACAAAAAACACTGACTTTATTACCTTAAAGTATAAAGTGTTTTTCTCTCACATTTTTAGAGCTTCTGAATATGTGTAAACTGTCAATATATCTAAGAAGGCAGAAACCATCTTATTCTTTGTAATGATGATAATGCCACGGGAGACAATGTGACTTGCTGAGGGCAGAGTGAGTCGGTGGATAAGTAAGAAACCAATTCCTGTCTTCCTAATTAGCAGGCTAACATCTTATTTCCCAAGCTTATGGATTCATCTTGTGTCCCTGGCACTGCTGGGGCAGATTGGGTAAGGTGATATTGTTACTATTATAGTATTACTCTGCAGCTCCAACGAGCCCATTCTGTCTCAAAGTATTTGCTGATCATAATCACAGATTAGTAAGACTGAAAGCTAGCTGAAGGGAGAGTACGGATGAAGTCAGACAGCTGCATAGTCATATAATTATTTGCCATGTCATTAGAGCCCCTCTGAGCACACAGGCTCTGAATGCAGCATATGGACTGAGCACATATTTTGCAACTGCCAGGTAGTATGAAAAGCAAGTGTGTGAGGGATTTTCTTCTACTCTTTTCCACCTCTTTTTTAAAAACTTTATTCTCTCTTTCTACATGAGCACAGTTGAAATACAAACGAAATAGCTGTTGGCCATTTTGACCAGGCCAGAAGTGCACTTCTCCTATTAGTATTCCGTGGAAAACAGGCTCCTGTTGCATTCTTACTACAGCGAGGATAAATTAGTGTCATGTTTTTTGTGTCACCAATTTTTTGTCTCTCTACTAGAGCTTCCTAACCAATATTTAAACATGCTGCTATTTCTCTCAAAGGAAGGAAATATTTTCCTGATCTCACTTCTTACTCTATGTTTATTTTTTCTCTTTAATTTTACAAAAACATATCCTCACCACCTAATACAATAATTGCACCTACAATCATCTAAGATACCAATATTTTACTTTTTATGTTCTTTATTTTCTGCCTCTGTTCACAAGTCTCAGAATGATGAAGGTACTGTTTCGATTTTGCTTAGTGCTCAATCCCAGTACATAAACATGTGACTAGTACATAAGAGATGCTTTTTTCATAGTAGTCAAATAAGTGACTGGCTGAATGAATAAATTCTGGGATAAAAACAAACTGATATTTCGTACAGATATAGCATATGGCTTATTCCGCATATTAAACCACCCCCAAATTTAGTGGTTTAAAATAACAACTATTTGTTCAGTTTATGATTTTATGGATTAGCAATTTTGACTGAATTCAAACTAGACAGTTCTTCTGCCCTCGGCAGTCATCTATAAATCAGGTAGGTAGGTTTACTTTTCACATTTGGCTGGCTTTCAGGGAAGAAAACAGGCAATTGGGTCATATGCCTGTCATCATCCAGAAAGCTGTCAAACTATTCACCAGATAGCTGAGCAGAGTTCTAAAAGAGTGTAAGATTGTTCAAGACCTCTCAAGATCAAGGCTGTGAAATGACACAGTATAATTTCAGCCACATTCTATTGATCAAAGTCGAAGAATTTAATGGAATGTTCACATTCAAGGGACAGGGAAATAAACTCCTCCTCCTGATGGAAAGAGTCACAAAGTCACCTTGCAAATGGGCATGGTTGCAGGGAAGGAAACAATTTCAGCCATTTTTATACAAATTTCTACAACTGTAGGTTACCAAATGAAGATCAGCAATCTTCCAGGGATAGCTTTATTGAATACAAAGAGATAACCATCTCTCCTGAATGGTTAAGTCTAAGAAAATAATTAATAATATTTTAGTATCCACAAATCTTTCAGTTAGACTGTGATTTTCATTTAAGTAATCTAATCTTCCAGCTTTTATATCATTTGTGACTCAGGATCAATATTGTCAAACAACATAATTGAATAAAATAAGAACAGTTATTTTTAACATACTGTATTCCATTTTTAGAGTCATCTTTTTCTACACACATTTATGTTAGGAGACAATTTTCAATATAAGCGTAAAAATAATTAAAACTCATGTGTCATTTATGCACAAAACTCTTAGCAAACAAGGAATGAAAGGTAACATTCTTAACCCAGTAATAATCCATACAAATTCTTCAGCAGGTATTATATTTAACAGAATTAGTAAAAATTTCTCTCTGAAATTGAAAAAGAGATAAAGATATTCGTTGTTAACACATCAATTCTACTGAATCTCTTATTGCATGTTTCATATATTCATCAGCAGTAAAGCAAGAGATAAAAATAAAGTTCTATGAAAAGAAATAAATAATACTGCTCCTATTCTCAATGTGATGTTTTAGGGGTGTTAAAGAACATTGTTTTGTTATATTACCAGAACTCTTTTTTCTGTTTTTTTCTCATTTGGGTAGACTATGTCAGAGGGAAGATTTGAAGCTCAAGGTTGCTGTTCAGATTCTTTTGTCCCACGGAATGCTTCCTTGATGTGGTGTTCTCCCCATTCCGCTAGGGATGGGACATTACATAATGATAAAATAACTAGTCCAACAGGAAAATATCACAATCCTAAATATATATACACCTAACACTGGAGCTCCCAAATTTATAAAACAATCACTCCTAGAACTAAAAAAATGAGATAGACAACAACACAATAATATTGGGGGGACTGTAATACTCTAATGACAGCATTGGATAGGTCTTTAAAGCAGAAAATCAACAAAGAAACAGTGGACTTAAATTATACCCTAAAACAAATGTATTTAACAGATATTTACAGAATATTCCACCCACTAACTGCAGAATATACATTCTACTCATCAGTACATGGAACATCCTTCAAAATAGACTATATGATAGGTCACAAAACAAGTCTCAATAAATTCAAGAAAATAGAAATAATATCAAGTACTGTCTCAGATCACAGTGAAATAGAATTGGAAATCAAGGAAATCAACACCAACAGGAACCCTCAAAACTATGCAAATTCAGGGAAATTAAATAACCTGCTTTTTAATGATCATTGAGTGAATAAGAAAATCAAGATGGAAATTTAAAAATCGTTTGAACTGAATGGTAATAGTAACACAACCTACCAAAACCTCTGGGATACGGCAAAAGAGGTGCTACGAGGAAAGTTCATAGTATTAAATGCCTATATCAAAAAGTCTGAAGAAGCACAAATAGATGATCTGAGGTAAAAACTCCAGGAATGAAGAAAAGAAGAACAAGCCAAACCCAAACCCAGCAGAAGAAAATAAATAACCAAGATCAGAGAAGAACTAAATGGAATTGAAACAAAAAAAATTTACAAAAAATAAATGAAACAAAAAGCAGCTTCTTTGAAAAGATAAATAAAATTGAAAGAGGATTATTGAAATTAACCAAGAGAAGACAGAAAATCCAAATAAGCTCGATTAGAAAAAAAATGGGAGATATTATAAGCAATACCACAGAAATACAAGAGATTATGCAAGGCTACTATGAACACCTTTACAAGCACAAAGTAAAAAACCGAGAGGAGATAGAAAAATTCGGGAAATATACAACTTTCATAGATTAAACCAGGAAGATATAGAATCTCTGAACAGACCAATAGCAAGCAGCAAGTTTGAAATGGTTATTTAAAAAATTGCTAACAAAAAAAGTATAGGACCAGACAGAGTCACAGCTGAATTCTATCAGACTTTCAAAGAATAATTGGCACCAAATATATTGATAATATTCCAAAGAATAGAGAAAGAAGAAATCCTCCCTAAATTATTCTATGAAGTCAATATCATCCTAATACCAACACAAGGAAGAACATAACAACGACAAAAAAATCTACAGACCAATATCCCTGAGAAGCATAGATGCAAAAATTATCAAAAAAATGCTAGTTAACTGAATTCAATAGCATATCAAAAAGATAATCCACCATAATCAAGTGGGTTTCATACCAGAGATACAGGGATGTTTTAACATCTGCAAGTCAATAAATGTGATACACCACATAAATGGAATTAGAAACAAAAATTACATAATTATCTCAATAGATGCAGAAAAAGCATTTGATAAAATCCAGCATCATTTTATCATTAAAACTCTCAGCAAAATTGAAATAGAAGGTGTGAAAAGAAAATATCTTGCGACCCCAAATCACTAAGAAAAACAAAAGCTGGGAACTGCTTAGGGCAAACCTGCCTCTCATTCTATTTAAAGTCACCCCTCTGCTCACTGAGATAAATGCATATCTGATTGCCTCCTTTGGGAAGGCTAATCAGAAACTCAAAAGAACGTAACCATTTGTTACCTGGAAACTCCCTCCAAGCTTTGTGTCTTCCTGCCTTTGCTTAAAGTTGTCCCGACTTTCCAGACTGAACCAATATACATCTTGTATATATTGATTGATGTCTTATGTCTCCCTAAAATGTATAAAACCAAGCTATGCCCTGACCACTTTGGGCACATGTTGTCAGGAATTCCTGAGGCTGTGTCATGGGTGCGTCTTCCACCTTGGCAAAACAAACTTTCTAAAGTAACTGAGACCTGTCTCAGATTTTCTGGGATCACAAAGGAAAACACCTTATGTATTAAAAGTCATTTTTTATTGGATATCCAAGTCAAAAGAAGAAAACATGTCAACATTATACTAAACGAGGAAAAGTTGAAAGTGTTTCCCGTGAGAAGGGGAGCAAGACAAGGATGCCTACTTTCACTGCTTCTATTCAATATAGTACTGGAAGTCCTAACCAGAGCAATCAGACAAAAGAAATAAATAAAAGAGGAAGTTAAACTGATGCTGTTCACTATTACTCTCAGACATCAAAAGCACAAGCACTCTTCACAATAGCAAAGACCTGGAATCAACCCAAATGCCCATCCATGATAGACCGGATGAAGAAAATGTGGTGCATATACACCATGGAATATTATGCAGCCATAAAAAAGGAATGAGATCACGTCCTTCGCAAGGACATGGATGGAGCTGGAAGCCACTATCTTCAGCAAACTAACACAGGAACAGAAAAACCGAACACCACATGTTCTCACTTGTAAGTGGGAGCTGAACTATAAGAAAACATGGACACAGGGAGAGGAACAACACACACTTGGGCCTGTCAGGGGATGAGGTTGGGGGAGAGAGAGCATTAGAAAGAATAGCTAATGCATGCTGGGCTTAATACCCAGGTGATGAGTTGATATGTGCAGCAAACCACCATGGCACATGTTTACCTCTGTAACAAACCTGCACATCCTGCACATGTACCCTGGAACTTAAAATAAAAATAAAAATAAAATTAACATAAATTTTAAAGAAGCATCAAACATAAAGGAAATAATAAATCAGATTATACAGAAATTAAAAAATGTTTTTTATCCAAAAGAACTATTAATACAGTGAAAATACTAGCTACAAAGTGGGAGAAGATATTTTCAGTAGTATATTAAAAAAAAAAAGAACTCACATACAGTATATAACAACAACAAAAAAAAAACAACTCCTAAAAATCTATCAAGGAAAAGCAGAGTTCAAAAGTAAAAAATTAAAAATGTAGTTGGATAGATAGTTCAAAGATAGGATATCTAGGTTAAAAAAATATATACCCTATTTCATTAGACCTACAGACAAATCATGTAAAACAAAATCACAATTTGATATCAATAAACACCTGTGAAAATAGCCATAAAAAAGACAAACCATACTAACTGTTTGTAAGGATTTAGAACAACCAGAACTTTTCATCTTTATCTGTGGGAGTATAAACTGGTGCAATAACTTTGAAAAGTGTTTACTAAAACTGAACATACATATACACTATAATGTATCAATTCTTCTCCTAGGTACATATTATAGCATGAGAAATGCTTACATATTTTATTAGTCCATTTCACAGTGCTGATAAAGACATAACCAAGACTGTGCAATTACAAAAGAAAGAAGTTTATTGGACTTATGGATGGCAGCAGGCGGAGAGAGCTTGTGCAGGGAAACTCCCATTCCTGAAACTATAAGATCTCACGAGACCCATTCACTATCATTAGAACAGCATGGGAAAGACCCGCTCCCATGATTCCATCATGTCTCACCGGTTCCCTCCCGCAACACATGGGAATTATGGGAGCTACAAGATGAGATTTGGATGGAGAAACAGAACTAAACCATATTACATATGTTCACCAAAAGACACATATGAGAATGTTCATAGCAGCACTATTTGTAATATCCCTAAACTGAAAATAACCCTTTGATCCTGATTTTCAGAGAACCAAACCTTGGTTAGAAATCTGACTGATTTATTCCTGTCCTGACATTACTTCCTGTTTACAACCTCCATTTAACCCTGGATTTTTATTTTATTTTATTTCAACAGTTTTTTGGGGGAACAGTTGTTTTTTGGTTCCATGGATAAGTTATTTAGCAGTGATTTCTGAGATTTTGGTGCACCCATCACCGGAGCAGTATACACTGTACCTAATGTGTAGTCATTTATCCCTTGTTCCCCTTCCACACTTCCCCCTGAGTCCCACACATCCATTATATGATTTTTATGCCTTTGCATGCTCATATTGAAATGTCTCTGAACCCAGCCTAAGAACCTTCTCTTAAGCCAAATGAATAGTTTTTCAAAGGATAATCAGGGGAGCCCTTTGGGATGAATCAAATAGATTGACTTGTGGTGCTTGCTATGTGACCTCTAAAATTAATACATGGAAATCCTAACCCCCAATGTGCTGGTATTAGGAGATGGAGCCTTTGTTAGGTGATAGGTCTTGAGAGCAGAGCCCTCATGAATTGGATTAGTGCTGTTACAAATGAGACTACAGGGAGCTTCCTCACCCATTCCACTATCTGAGGACAGAGTAAAAAAGATGGCTATCAATTGGGACGCAGACCCTCACCAGACACCAACCATGGCAGCATCTTTTTCTTGGACTTCCTAGCATTCACAACAGTGAGAAATACATTACTACTGTTTATAAGTCACCCAGTCTGTGGTATTCTGTTATTGCAACCTGAAAGGACTAAGACAGTGCTGTTGTAAGAAACCATCCCAATAGATTCCTTCAACCAAGTAGAAAATCATGGATGATGTCAGAGGTGAGAACAAAACAAATATAAATATTTTCTCTTGTAGAGAGCCTTTTTGCAAGTCTAGGAATGTAAGATGAGCATTTGTTTTATACTTTCTTTAAGCATTGTTATACAAAGAGTAATGACAACATCAAGAACTCTAACACCACATAATGAAATATAGTGCTATGCATTCCCTTCATATACACTTGTCTATAATTCTACCAAATAACACAACATGAATTCAAAGAAACGGTTTTAACTTGCAATGCAGTCGTAAGCAGTAAATAACACATTTATGGTCACACTCTGTGGGACCTGACATGGAGAAAGAATAGGAAGAGAAAAAAGGTTTTCAGTGCCTACTATAGGGTCTGGCAGATAGCACGGTGTTGAAGAAATATGAGTTGAAAAAGGAGGATTGGAAGGATTGTCTTCCTATTTGAAAAGAAAGAGAAGAGATATCTGTTAGGAGTTCTTATGAGTGACTGCTGACTGTGGCTGATGGCTAGTCTCTTCAAGGTACATGCTTTTGCATAGATGAATCAATTATCTATAAAGTGGCACCCTGCTTATTCCCTCAAAAAGATGATTTTTTAAAACTTTCTCTTTTCCAGGTGTAATTATCTATAAAGTGGCACCCTGCTTATTCGCTCAAAAGGATGATTTTTTAAAACTTTTTCTTTTCAAGATGTAATTATGTATAATTTTTCAAAACTACTCTGCAGCAGCTATAATTTATATCTTATATTTTTACTTTTATATTAAACTAATAAAAGTTGCTATTTAAAAATAATTTTTAAAGTATGTTAAAGGCATGAATGAATTTCTCTCTTCCTGTAAAATGTGTCATTAAGAAAAGGACATATTTAATATTGACTAGTAAATAGTTAATTGTCTTATACTTTTAGGGACTGTAACAGTGAATTTATCTGAAAATACGAGTTGAGAATATACTAATTGCATCTTGTTAAGATGCACAGAGTAATTTGGGGGAGAAAATTACTCAATTATACATCTGGAAATTCAGTATTCTCATTTAATTTCTGTGATTGACCATACTCTTTAGGAATATTCGTGCCAAAAGGAATTTTCTTCTAGGAGGCATATTTATATTGGACTCAGTAATACACTATTCAGCTGGTGAGTTTATTTTATGTCTTTATTATTCTTATACCGCAACTCAACTGTGCATTATATCCATTGTCAAAAGGTAGCAATTAACTTGTCTGCCAAGTTTATTATAGAAGCATCTAAAATGCAAAAGAGACTAAATCATAAATTCATCTGTTTCTGTAGAACACAATGAAGCATAATCATCTTGCAAAGTTTGTTAAATGTTTGTCAGACATGATGACTTAGAATTAAGCTTGACATTTCTGTTCTTTATTTATTAAATTTCTGGCCATGCATTTCAGATGGTGTACACAGTGAGTCACTGTGAAGCATCAAGTTGAATATAAAATCTGTAACAGTCTTCTTAGTTAAAGAAAATGCAATCTCCCATGGAAAAGAGTAAAACAGGATGTCCCCAAAAGAGATAAGAGAGCCCACAACACAGATTATGATTAATTTGGTGCTCTGCCAAGTTCTCTGAGATAATTGATGGGAAAATTTCAAAAGCGCAAAAATAAAGATAAGTATACAATAGACTGTACTTTATTCTAAAGAATATGTCACATATGTTAATTTCAAAATAAAAAAATGTAGAAGTTAGGGTTACAAAATGTTTTTCTGTCACTCTA
The DNA here is from genome assembly GCF_043159975.1 of Macaca nemestrina. Classification (NCBI taxonomy): domain Eukaryota; kingdom Metazoa; phylum Chordata; class Mammalia; order Primates; family Cercopithecidae; genus Macaca; species Macaca nemestrina. The sequence continues at coordinate 60,872,084 of NC_092145.1, forward strand.
CCGTTAACTAAATTTTGTGGAATAAATGATAATTTGAAATAAGATAAATTCTATTGGAATCAAATCTAATAGTCACATTAAGAAAACAGTTCTGCATATTTAAGTTGTATTATTTGTTTGCTTCTTCCTGTATTAATATAGGATATTCCCCTCAAAATCCAGGTTCACTTGGTTATGCTAAGATCATTAATGATCAAAGCTGTAAATGTGCTTAATAAATTGAATATGTTAGAGAGCATCTTTTTTTTCTAGATCTCAGTTTATTTCTGATATCATTAAGTGTCAAAGATTACAATAATGTAAAGCCACTTTACAATTCTGTGAGGAAAATAAGGCTAATTTTGAGTCAAACTTTCCTTAGGCAAAGAAAACGTCTGTTCACATGAGGTAAGAGTAAAAAAATAAAGAGTTATTTTTTTCCATTCCCTTGTATTAAAATAGTAGCAACTAGTATAACTACCAATACCAGTACACAAATTAGAAAAGTAAATTGAGGTTGATCCTTCTATTGCTGCTAAGGTGAGCTTTATGTGCTTACTTAGAATTCGCTTCCTATATTTTGAAATTTGTCTCCATGAGATACACACAAAAGCTTTGGGAAGGTTCCCCACTGGGCTATTATGAAAGTGATATTCTTATAGGGAGCCATATATAATGTTCATATCCCCAGGTTAAGGTATATGCTTCAGTGATGATGTTCAAAATGGAAATGTCTAGGGAAGGAACTTTCTACTTTGGCAAAGTGTGTAAGTCAGTGAAAAGAGATGAGATAAGCTTGCTATAAAGGAATAAATTAGAGAGAGAGAGAGAGAAATTAGTTTAATGTCTAAGATTTACAACTTTTAGCTTTTTCTCATTAACTTAATATCATCTTTCCTATATTTTTAAAGCTCCATTTTTGGCAAATAATGAAAGATAAAAAATACACAGTTGGTAAGAGTAGTGATCTTGAGCTGTAGCATCAAAATGTGACTAAAAACTCAATTCAGAATTTTTTATTGTACATCATTTCAATTTGCATACTAAGTCAGAGCAGCTGAGCTTTGATTCAAATTAGACTGTAAGACAGCTTAAAATACCATATCAACAGATTTCTGTCTGAACTAGTGTTATCTATTGCACAGACATAGTCATTTGACCAATGAGATATGAAACATATTTACAGAATGATAATCTTCCAGATGAAAACTAGAAAAATTCAGTCTGACTCACAGATGTTTTGCCTATTTGGTGATACATATCAAGATATTTGGAAATATCCAAATGATTAACTACATTCTTTAGTTTCCTTGCAATTGGTTTGTGCCATATAAACAGTCTGTGAGCCTTCCTTTGAGCATTTCTTATAATTCACTAATATTATGCATATATCTCTGTATCTCTGTATCTCTGTATCTCTGTATCTATCTATCTATCTATCTATCTATCTATCTATCTATCTATCACAGAAAAGCAGAAAGTGACCCCTCCCAGGGGACACTTAGCTATGTCTGGAGACGTTTTTGATCATCATACCTAAGAGATGCTACTGGCATTGAGTGAGTAGAGACCAGGGATGTTGCCAAACATCCTGCAGCGTACACGGCAGACTCCTCCTCAGCTAACAAAGAATATTAGTCGAGGAGCTAGTTACTTAATACTAATTGATCAGTTTTGTCTAGATATTTACAGACTATGCATCAAAGCGCAGAAATGAAGAGCAAGCTGCAGTGTAGAGTATTGTTTGGTAGCTCCAGTAATAAGCTAATTAATTAGAAAGACCCAGATGAATTTAAGATCTAGTAGTGCCTGAGTTTGTTAGAATCACTGATGTTCTGGAGCCAACTTATACCAGCTTGATATAACTTAAATTTTCAGGAATTTTGTGAGTCAGTTCATGCCATGTTGGTATTCTAAAATTGTCCATGTTGAGAATACTTAAATGGAGGAAATCAACAAACACTACAACCAGTACTTTGTTTCCCCATCCCGCAAAGAGGTAGTTGTTAATCATTTGCCAGCACGCTACTGGTTAGACTACAGAGCATCAGAAATGTAGCAATATTATCTATCATCTACTTAATTCTGTTAAAAAATTGTTTTATGTAGATAACTATAAACACCATTTATCATAATCATGTATTTTTTGAATAATATATTCTAATCATGCTTTATATTTACATAAAAACTCAATGTATTCCCTTTGACAAATGCCAACCTCCAAATATGCCACAAATTCTACCATAAGTATTAATTGACTTTTGCAAAATAAGGTTAATGAAAATATTCTGCACTTTATTAGCCAAAAGTTAATTGCATAAATGTGTACCATTTACTGACATAATGGGAATAATTGAAAAGTGAAGATATATTCTAGTTTAAGAAAAAGAAAAAGAAAGTGGGGAGGAGCCAAGATGACCAAATAAAAACAGCTCTGCTCTGTGGCTCCCACTGAGAAGTATGAAAATAGCAAATGAATTTTACATCTTAAATTGAAGTACCAAGGTTTTCTAATTGGGACTGACTAGGTGGTTGGTGTCACCCACAGAGAGTGAAGAAAAGCAGGGTGGAGTGAGGAACCTCCCAGGAACTGTACAGGGCAAAGGTAGCCATCTCCCCCAGCCAGGAGAGGTGGTGAGAGATTGTGCTACCCCTCCCTGTAAACCACACTTTTACCATGGCCCCCTGAAACCCGTGGATCAGGAGGTCTCCTTATGAGCCCATACCATCAGGGCCTTGGGTACCAAGCACAGAGCTGTGCAAACTAATGACAGCTGCTAGGGTGGGTGGTCTGTCAAGCAGGCACTGAGACACAGGAGTTTTTGCATACTCTGGCTCTGGAAACTTTAGTGAGGCAGGAGATCTATCCATTCCTGTGGGAATGGGGCTGAAGCCAGAGAGCCAAGCAGCCTCGCTCAGCAGGCCCTATTTCCATGGAACTTTACAAGCAAAAATCCACTGACTTGGAATCCCCGCTAGCCAGGGCAGCAAGCTGGAGACTGCCTAAGAAGACTGAGTTTTGGATGGGGAGGGGCAGTGGCCATCACTGCAGCTCCAGTCGGCCATTTTCCCCTGCCACTGGTGGCAGTGAAACTGGGCAGTTTGGATTGGGAGCAATTCTCAAAAATGCAGCACTGAAGTTGGGACAGTTCATAGCCAGGCTGCTTCTTTAAGCAGGACTCCAATTCACTCCTCCTCACTGGCCTCACATCAGGAATTTCCACATCCTTAGCCTGGGGTTTGTGAACAGAGCTCTGATATCCCTGAAAGGAGCCCCTAGGAGGACAGGTGGCTATGGTATCATGGATAAGTGGTCTTAGTCTTTTCTGCCTGCTAGCTCTGAAGAGTCAGGGCAGCCCAGACAAGAGGGATTTCCCCAAGTGCAGCATACCTGCTCCATTAAGAGGCAGCCAGATTGCTTATTTAAGTGGGTCTCTTATCCCACTCCTCCTGACTGGGTAAGACCTCCCACAGGAGTATTTAAACACGTCATAGATGAGTGTTCCAGCCAGCATCAGGTCAGTGTTCCTTTGGGACAGAACTCCCAAAGGAAGGAGCAGGCTGCCATGTTTGCTGTTCTGCAACCTGTACTGATGATACCTTCAGGGGTGGAGGGACCCAGGAAAATAGGGTCTGGAGTGGACCCCCAGCAAACCGCAGCAGTCCTGTGGAAGAGGGGCCTGACTACTAAAAGAAAAATAAACAAAAAACAACAACAATATCAATAAAAAGATCCCATAAAAACCCCATCCAAATGTCAGCAGCCTCAAAGATCAAAACAAGATAAACCCATGAATATGAGAAATAATCAATGCAAAAATGCTGAAAACTCAAAAAAGAAAACAGAATGCCCACCCCTCTCCAAATGATAGCAACATGGCTCCAGCAAAGACACAGAACTGGGCTGAGGCTGAGATGCATGACTTGACAGAAGTAGACTGGAGAAGATGGATAATAATAAACTTTGCTCAGCTAAAGGAGTATGTTCTAACCCATTGCAAGAAAGCTAAATATCATTTTAAAACATTATAGGAGCTGTTAACCAGAACAACCAGTTTACAGAGGAATCTAAATGACCTGATGGAGCTGAAAAACACAACACGATAACTTCACAATGCAAATACAAATATCAATAGCCAAATACATCAAGTGGAAGAAAGGATATTAGAGTTTGAACACTATCTTGCTGAAATAAGACAGCAAACAAGACTAGAAAAAAAAAGAATAAAAAGAAACAAACAAAACCTCTGAGAGCTATGGAATTGTGTGAGAAGACCAAACCTATGACTGATAGGGGTACCTGAAAGAGATGGGGAGAACAGGACCAAGTTGGAAAACACATTTCAGGATATCATCCAGGAGAAGTTCCCCAACCTAACAAGAGAGGACAACATTCAAACTCAGAAAATCAGAAAACCTCAGTAAGACACTCCATGAGAAGAACAACCCAAAGACACAATGATCAGATTCTCCAAGGTCAAAATGAAGGGAAAAATGTTAAGAACATCCAAAGAGAAAGGCCAGGTCACCTACAAAAGCAAGCCCAGGAAACTAACAGCAGACCTCTCAGTGGAAACCCTATAAGCCAGAAGGGATTGGGGGTCAATACTCAACATTCTTAGAGTATTTCCAACTTAGAATTTTATATCTTGCCAAAGTAAACTTCATAAGTGAAGGAAACATTAAGTCTATTTCAGACAGGAAATGCTGAGGAAATTCGTCATTACCAGGCCTACCTTGGAAGAGCTCCAGAAGGAAGAGCTAAATGTGGAAAGGAAAAATCATTACAGCAACTATAAAAACACACTGATGTACACAGGCCAGTGATTCTATGAAGCAAATACATAAACAAGTCTGCTAAATAACCAGTTAACATTATGATTACAGGATTAAATTCATGCATAACAATATTAACCTTAAATGTAAAAATAGTCTAAATGCCCTGTTAAAAGACACAGAATGGGAAGCTGAATAGAGTCAATATCCATTGATATGCTGTATTCAAGAGACCCATCTCACATGCAAAAACACACATGGAGTCAAAATAAAAAGAGAAAAAGTTAGCAAGCAAATGGAAAACAGAAAAAAGCAGGGGTTTCAATCTTAATTTCTGACAAAACAGACATTAAACAAACAAAGATCAGTAAGACAAAAAAGGGCATTATATAATGGTGAAGATGTCAATTCAAGAAGAGGAGCTAACTTTTGTAGGTATATATGCAGTCAATATAGGAACACCCAGATTCATAAAACAAGTTCATAGAGACCTACAAAGAGACTTAGACTTTCACACAATAATAGTGAAAGACTTAAAAACCTCACTGTCAATATTAGACAGATCACTGATACAGAAAATTAACAAACATATTCAGGACTTGAACTCCTCAGTTCTGGATAATGTGGTCCTGATAGATATCTACAGAACTCTCCACCCCAAAACAACAGAATATGCATTCTTCTTGGTGCTACCTGGGACTTACTCTAAAATTGATCACATAATTGAAAGTAAGTCATTCTTCAGCAAATGCAAAATAACTGAAATCATAACAAATGGTCTCTCAGACCACAGTGCAATCAAATTTGAACTCAAGATTAAGAAACTGTCTCAAAACCACCCAACTACATGGAAATGGAACAACTTGCTCCTGAATGACTCCTGGATAAATAATTAAATTTAAGTAAAATCAAGAAGTTCTCTGAAACTAATGAGAACAAAGAGACAGCATACCAGAATCTCTGGGATGCAGATGAAGCAGTGTTGAGGGAAATTTATAGCACTAAATGCCCACATCAAAAAGCTAGAAAGATCTCAAATTGACACTAATACCACAACTAAAATAACTAGAGAAACAAGAGCAAACAAACCACAGAGCTAGAAGAAGACAAGAAATGACCAAGCTCAGAGTGAAACTGAATGAAATAGAGACCTAAGAAACCCCCTTCAAAAAAATCAACTAAGCCAGAAGATGGTTTTCTGAAAAAAATAATGAAATAGATATATCACTAGCTAGACTAATAGAGAAGAAAAGAGACAATAATCAAATAGACACAATAAAAATGTCAATGGGAATATTACCACTGACCCCACAGAAATACAAACAACCATCAGTGAATACTATAAGCACCTCTATGCAAATAAACTAGAAAATCTAGAAGAAATGGATAAATTTCTGGACATGCACACTCTCCCAAAACTGAACCAGAAAACAACTGCATCTCTGAATAGATCAATAACAAGTTCTGAAATTGATGCAGTAATAAATGCCCAGGACAAGATGGATTTACAACTGAATTCTAACAGAAGTAGGACTCCCTTACTTCTGAAATTATTCTAAACAATTAAAAAGAAGGGACTTTTCCCTAACATATTATATGAGTCTAGCATCATCCTGATACCAAAACCTGGTAAAGAAAAAAAATAAAATGAAAAAATACTTCAGGCCAATATCCCTGATAAGCATCAATGCAAAAATTCTCAATAAAGTACTGGCAAACCAAATACAGCAGCACATCAAAATACGTATTCATCACGATCAAGTTGGCTTCATTTTTGGAATGCAAGGCTGGTTCAGCATACACAAATCAATAAACATAATTCATCACATAAACAGAACGGAAGACAAAAACCACATGATTATCTCAATAGATGCAGAAAAGGTCTTCAATAAAATTCAACATTCCTTCTTGTTAAAAACTCTCAATAAACTAGCTACTGAAGGAACATATCTCAAAATAATAAGAGCCATTTATGACAAATCCACAGCCAATATCATACTGAATGGGCAAAGCTGGAGGCATTCTCCTTGAAAACAGGCATAAGACAACGATACCTTCTCTCACCACTCCCATTCAATGTAGTATTGGAAGTTCTGGGCAGGGCAATTAGGCAAGAGATAGAAATAAAGGTATTTAAATAGAAAGAGAGGAGGTCAAATTGTCTTTGTTTGCAGATGACATAATCCTGTATCAAGAAAACCCCATTGTCTCAGCCCAAAAGCTTCTCAAGCTGATAAGCAACTTCAGCAAAGTCTCAGGATACAAAATCAATGTAGAGAAGTCAGAAGCATTCCTATACACCAACAACAGGCAAGTAGAGAGCCAAATCATTAATGAGCAATTCACAATTGCTACAAAGAGAATAAAATATGTAGGAATACAGCTAACAAGGGAAGTGAAGAACCTCTTCAAGGAGAACTACAAATCACTTCTCAAGGAAATAAGAGAGGACACAAATGGAAAGACATTCTATGCTCATGGATAGAAAAAAATCAATGTTGGGAAAATGGCCATATTTAGGTGTGGTGGCTCATGCCTGTAATCCCAGCACTTTGGGAGGACAAGGCAGGCAAATTACTTGAGGTCAGGAGTTTGAGATCAGTCTGGCCAATATAATGAAACCCCGTCTCTACTTAAAATACAAAAAATTAGCTGGGTGTGGTGTAGGCGCCTGTAATCCTAGCTACTAGGGAGCCGAGGTCGTGCCATTGCACTCCAGCCTGAGCAACAAGAGTGAAACTCCGTCTCAAAAAAAAAAAAAAAAAAAAAGAAAGAAAGAAAAAAGAAAATGGCCATACTGCACAAAGTAATTTATTGGTTCAATGCTCTTCCCATTAAACCACCATTGGCATTCTTCACAGAATTAGAAGAAACTATTTTAAAATTCATATGGAACCAAGAAAGAGCCTGTATAGCCAAAATCAAAGAACAGCTTTGTTCTTTTTGTACAGCAAAAAAAAAAAAAAAAAAAAAAAAAAAAAAAAAAGAAAAAAAGAAAGAAAAAAAGAAAAGAAAAAAAGAAAACTATACAAAAAGAACAAAGCTGGAGGCATCAGGCTTCAAACTATACTACAAGGCTACAGTAACCAAAACAGCATGGTATTGATATAAAAATAGACACATAGACCAATGAAACAGAATAAATAATTCAGAAATAGCACTGCACATATACACCCATCTGATCTTCAACAAACCTGACAAAAACAAGTAATGGGGAAAGGATTCCCTATTTAATAAATGATGCTGGGAGAACTGGTTAGCCATATGCTGAAAATGAAAACTGAACCCCCTTTTCACATCTTACACAAAAATTAACTCATGATAGGTTAAAGACATAAATGTCAAACCCAAAAGTATAAGAATCCTAGGTTACTAAGACCACATATCCTCAATAGTAGGCCTTAAGAGGTAGGCAGAGTTTGAGTATTTCTGCATTTGTCTACTACTGAAGCTCTACAGTGGTTAATTATATTGCCTGCCACAAGAGAAGGGTAACTGATGTCAAAATTAGAAATCAAGCAAGACAACTGTCAGCAGCATAGAAAAATGGTTAAGTTTGGTCACTTCTGCATGCATTTGCATACTATCATTGCCCTTTATCATATGCCATGATTATAAGATGCCAATTAATTTTAAGATTTATCATTTCTTTATGTACTACTAAGAGATACAAAAATAAAGTGGGCAATTATACTTGTTAGAAGCCAAAGACTTTAAAGATGCACCCCAGTTGCAAAGATGTTAAGAAGTGTTTTTTAAAAAGGCCTTTGAACCAATGGAAACAGTTTTTGCTATGTGGCCTTATGCATCGTTGAACTTGGCCTCAGTTTCATTATTTGTGAAATAGAGCAGGTAGTACTTAACCTTTTATGGTTGTCATGAAGATTAAATCACATAATATAAGGAAAATGCCTGCCAGCAAGCAGGAGCTCACTTTAACATGGCAAATAACTTGTTGCCTTGAAAGTTCTTTTCATATATTTCATTTGGTGCTGTAAATGTAAATACAAAATTATGAATTACATTGACGTCCACTGGAAGCTAAGATACTATTTGAGATATTAATGTCAACATGTCACTTTAAGCCAAAGGGTCTTCGTTTAACAAGTATTGAACATCTATTACAGTGAAAAACCATATAATATTGTGGTCTGTGTTTGAATTTTGGCTTATTTACTAGATATAAACTTTACTTTCTTTTTCCTCTAAAGTGGAAATAATAATGGCTGTTTTAGGGATTAAATGAGTTAATCAAGGCAAACTGTTTAGCAAAGTACCTGACACACAGTAAGCACTCAATAAGTGATACATTTTATTTTAATATGTGCTAAACACTGTTTGGAAAAATGATAAGACAGGAGTGAAGAAAAAAAGATATAATCCCTTTCCAGTGGATTATACAGTATCGTGAAGAAAGATTGTATATAAATAAATTTAATATGACAGGCAGTGTTATGTGCTATGAGGAAAACAAAGCAAAATAGGATTAGAGAATATTACAAATGCCAGTTTTTGAAAGGGTAGTCAGAAAAGGAATCTTAGTAGTAGTGGATATTTGAGCAAGTACCTGAGTGAAATGAAGCAGCAAGTCATAGGTGACCTCGGGACAGAGTGTGCCACCTAGAAAGAACAGTGTAAGTGCAAATTTGGGTTGATAGGAAACAAGAAATTTGGCATGTTGGAGAAAGAGCAAAGTCAGTATAGCTGGGGTAGAGGAAACTAGGTGGAAAGGGGTTTTCTGGATAGTCGAATATTTACCATTTTTTATGATTTTTAGTTGCAACTAAGTGTACATTTTTTCCCCAGAGATAGTCTTTACATTATTCAGATAATGTTTAAACATTCCATTATGGAACTAGCATTAAAGCTATGCCGCATTTAAATGCAAAGAGGCCTTAAATGACATTTCTTTTACTGAACACCTAACTTAGAAGAAGTAACCTTTCTAATGTGTAACCAGGGCTGAGCTAGCGTATTTTAAATGAAAGCTCCAGAGCTATTCATGTGTATTGGGGAAGGAAAGAAGCATTGAAGGGTGTCAACACTTTTGTAAATTTTAATATAGCAAAAGTCTATGTAGCTTCTTTTGTTATGGTCTCACAGTCTAATTCCATTTTTATGTCATCATTACTTTAAACGCCCTGTTTTTCCTCTTATTTCTTCTATTCTCTCTGTCACTCCTTCACTCTTCTAGGCTTTCTCTTCCTTTCCTGGGTCTTATCAAAAGGTAAAATTCTCTGACAATGCTGGCAATACTGAAAGTATTCTTTCGCAAATTGTTTTCCTTCCTTCCCCAAGAAACATTGTAAAGCTATATATATATATATATATATATATATATATATATATATATATGTATGTGTGTATATATATATATATATTTGGGTTATATATATGGTTTTATATATATGTGGGTTAAGGGGGAAACAAACAGCAAACTATGTTTTTTAGTGAAAGGGCTCATAAGCAATGAAGTATTCAGGAATTCAGAAACATTAGTAAACTAGAGAATATTAGAATCACACAATTATTCCTAAGGCAAATAGTTAACTATAAGTGTATTGATTTACCAAGATTTCTGAAATAAGTATAAAAATACTAGATTAATTTATACTCATTCTTTTCTAGCACCTACACGTGAGGCTTTTCTTTTTAATGCCTCAGCTCACAAATCTATCTCTTTTCTTTTCTTTATTTTTTAATTTTTTATTTTTTTACAGACAGGATCTGTCCTGATCAAAGCTCACCACAGCCTTGAACTGGTCTCATGTAATTCTCCAGCCTCAGCCTCCCAAGTAGCTAGGACTACCTGCAGGTGCACCCCACCACATCCAGCTAATTTTTAAATGTATTTTTATTATTTTTTGTTGAAATGGAGTCTTACTATTTTGCCCAGGCTGTTATCAAACTTTTGGCCTTGAACAACCCTCCCAACTCAGCCTCCCAAAGCCTGGGGATTGTAAGCACGGCCCACCCCACCCAGCCCAACTTTTAAAAATTTGTTCACATTTATGTGGTGCATGTGAAATTTTGTTACATGTACATAATGCATCGTGATCAAATCAGGACATTTAAGGTGTCCATCTTCTGAGTATGATACCTTTTTAACTATAGTCATCCTACACTGCTATCAAATATTGAATTTGCTTTTTCTATCTAACTGTACGTTTTTGCCCTTTAACTCATTTCTATTCACTCTCTCACTATCTGCCCACTGATTCTTTCCAGTCTCTGTTCACTATCTTTTCACCCTCTATCTCCAGTGAGAATATGTGATATTTGTCTTTTTGTGCCTGGCTTATTTTACTTAAGATATTGACCTTCAACTCTATCCACATTGTAGCAAATTACATGGTTTCACTCTTTTTCATGGCTGAATAGTATTCCATTGTGTATGTATGCCACATTTTCTTTATTCATCCACTGATAGGCACTTAAATTAATTCCATATATTTGCTATTGTAGATTGTGCTGCAATAAATACCTGAATTCTGGTATTTCTTTGACATATTGATTTCCTTGAGGTAGTGAGATCCAGTAGTGAGATTGTTGGATAGAATGAGAGTTCTATTTTTAGTTTTCATAAATGTATTTATTACTGCTCCCTTCTTGGCATAACCTCCTTCATCCAGATTTTACAACACTCAGAAGGACACTTCCAATACTAAGGCAAGATCCTTAGTAGAGGATCCAATATGAAGGCAAGATCCTCAGAAGAGAATCTCCAGCCAAATGCATGGGCCAATTAGTATGGAGAGTCTCTAAAGCTACCTGGACCAATTATTTGCATTTTTGAGGTCTTTCATGATCTATTCTTAAGAAAAATGATTTTACAATGAAGTTGGGAACCTACCTATTGTCCCATTTTCCTGATGGAACTGCTATATTTCTGTAAGATAGACATATTTTCAGAGTTTTAAGTAATGAAATTGTTCTTTTTTTCTGTTCTATTATAGTTAGAGCCTGTTTTAGCTTGTTTTAGATTTTTCTCATTCAAGATGTTTTGAAAGAAGATACTGGGCTCTAACGTTAAATTACCTGTATTTATGTATTTTGAAAACTTGTTTTGATGTAAATATTTCAAATTATATTTGATGTAAATATTCCACATTAATTCAGGTTTGGAAAAATCCTCCAGCTTTATCTCTCAGTCTAGGCATAGGATGATGGAGTTAACAACTGAAAGAAGTACTTTAGATAGCCTTAAACAATTGTTAAATATTTTCCAAAATGAGAGTATTTAATTTGGTCAAATGTAGATATAATATATCTTGCTATTATTTGTTTCTCAGTTAGTAGGTTTGTTTTCAGAAACACCTAAAATTGAATTTCCATGTGAAGGGTATTCATTAAATCATAATTTGTACCAGTGAAACACTGACTCAAATATTTGTCAGCAGGATGGAGGTTAAAGACAGGGTGTGGTAAGTCAACACAATGGAGTATAATGAAGCTGTATAAAGCAGTGAAGTAGATCTCTATATACTCTTATAAAGCTATCTCTGGGATATAGTGTTGTATTTAAAAGTAATAATTTTATATAGTATGCTAACCATTCCCCAAATATCCTTAGATTCCATGCAGAACATTACATATTCTTACTGTTGCTAGCTGTTCCCCCTTTTGCATGTATTTCATTGTTGCTACTGGTTTTTGTTTTGCTTTAGTACAGGCAACCTATCACAACCCACCCTCATATCATCTTTTAGTCTCCCAACATCTTTCCTCTTAGATTATGATTATGTTACAATCATGAATTGATAAAACAAAGTATAAATAACATTGACCAACAAGTGTGGTCTACTATGTGCTAGATAATGTGCTATATCCTGGGAAAACAAAGATAAATACAACACGTATTCTGATACCAAGAAACTCATCAGGTTTTTACAAATTACGTTTTTCTTAAACTGTGGATTAGAGACTTTTATCATGTCTCCACCATTTGGAAACAGCAAAATAGCACATAAAGATCAACTCTATGAACCTTAATAGAAGAAGGAAAATAATAATTTATTGGAATAGTGAGAACACCCCAGACCTTGGAGAGGAAAAGTTAATCAGGAAGTTCCCATAACAGAATTCAGCTGATAAAATTGAGTGAAGCTGCAGTACATGAGAGAGCCACTCAGTCTCCCTACGTAGCTCACCTTTACAATAGGGATCTATGCAACTCAGGCCAAGGAAGAGCACCCTGTTTCTCCCAAGCTCTGGAGCTAACTTGGGGAGAGGCTGAGAAAAAAAGAGAGGGAAAGACACTGGGAAAAGCTGCAGAAATTTTCCCAGACCTGGGGCTGAGAGGCGAACACCATTTTTAATTGAGGCTCATACAAAGTTGGTCATTGTTTTGGCAACCTTACAGGGGCAGCCACTGAAGGCATTCTAGCCTTGATACAGAAATTGGACCATTTGCTCTGAGGTGAAGGAAGGGATTCCACAGCCAGAATTTAGTGGTGAGTGTGAAGAGCACCTATAATTAGCCACTAGAATGATGCTGTCTCCCATCACAGGACTGGAGTGGGAGGAGAGTTGTTGAAGCTGAGGTTTCTCCTGGGCAGCAAGACTTGCAGCCAGGGACAGTTGTGTAACCTGGAAGCAATCTGTGTGTGTCATCCTCTGTTGGGGTGATCAGACCCAACACCAGGTCATGGGGGTGACAAAGTCCAGCAGAGTGGAAGGAATGAGAAAAAGACAGTTTGAGAGAGAAAGTGGGGGCAATCGCGATTGTGGAGGCTGCGAAGTCCCCAAGCTCTGGGAGTCCACGCTATTTATCGGTGCTCAAACAAACAAACAGGTGGTGAGGATGTGGGGGTTGAAAGGAATCAGTGTACCAAGTGAAGGAAAAACATACATACATATATATATATATATATATATATGTTTTATATATATAAATATATATATATATGTTTTACATATATATATATATATAGAGAGAGAGAGAGAGAGAGTGTGTGTATATATGAGTTTATTAAATAGTATTAACTCAAATGAACACAAGGTCCCACAACAGGCCTTCTGCAAGCTGAGCAGCAAGAAAAGCCCATCCAAATCTCAAAACTGAAGAACTTGGAGTCTGATGTTCGAGGGCAGGAAGCATCCAGTATGGAAGAAGGATTTAGCTTGGGCAACTAAGCCAGTCTAACATTTTCATGTTTTCCTGCCTGCTTTATATCCTGGATTGGTGACAGGTGATTAGATGGTTCTCATCTAGATTAAGGGTGGGTCTGCCTTTCCCAGCCCACTGACTCAAATGTTAATCTCCTTTGACAACACCCTCACAGACACACCCAGAATCAATACTTTTCATCCTTCAATCCAATCAAGTTGATACTCAGTATTAACCATCACATCTTGTATCAGAAATTAAGAATTTAAAACAACAGTAAAAAAGGATGGAGAAGGACATTACATAACAATAAAGGGTTCAATTCAACAAGAAGATATAACTATCCTAAACATATATGCACCCAATGTTGGAGCATTCAGTTTTATAAATTACTTTATAATTAATAATTAATAAATAATTAATTTATAATTAATTTCTACTAGACCTAAGAGAAGATTTAGCCACACAATTATTATGGAGAAATTCAATACCTCACTGATAGCAGTAGATCACTGAGACAGAAAACTAATGAAGAAATGTTGGAATTAATTTCAACACTTGACAAAGTGGACCTAATATACATCTACAGAATACTTCACCCAACAACCACAAAATATCAAAATATACACTCTTCTCATCTGTGTATGGAATATACTCTAAGACTGACCACATGCTTGGTCATAAAGCAAGTCTCAAAAATTTCAAAGAAATTGAAATTATAGCAAGCACTTTCTCTGATCACAGTGGAATAAAAATGAAAATAAAATCAAGAGGAACTCTCAGATCACACAAATGGTAAATACTTGAGGGGATAGATACCCTATTTTCTATGATGTAATTACTTCACATTGCACACATATAGCAAAATATCTCATGTACTTCATTAATATATACATTTACTATGTACACACAAAAATAAAAATAAAAATAAAACACAAATTTATGGAAGCTAAACTTGTTTCTGAATGACTTTTGGGGAAATAAGTCAAGGCAGAAATCAGAAGTTCCAAAAGTCTTTTGAAACAAATGAAATAGAGACACAATATACCAAACTTCTGGGATTAAGCAAAAGCAGTGTTAAGAAGAATGTTATTTGCAATAAACGTCTGCATTAAGAAGGTACAAAGATCTCACATTGACAACCTAACATTTCACCTAAAGGGACTAGAAAAGCTAGAACAAGCTAAAACGAAAGCTAGCAAAATAAATGAAATAACTAAAATTAGAAGAGAACAACATGAAATTGGACCTGCCAAAAACATACAAAGGTTTAATAAAACTAAAAAATTGGTTTTTTGAAGGTTAAACAAGATTTATAAAGTGCTAGCTAGACTAATAAAGACAAAGAGAGAGAAGATTCAAATAAGCACAATTGGAAATGACAAAGATGATATTACAACTGATCCCACAGGAATACAAAAGATCCTCAGAGACTACTTTTAAAAACTCTATGTACACTAAAAAAAAACTGGATGAAATGGATACATTTCTAGTATATTAGTTTGTTCTCATGCTGCTAATAAAGACATACCTGAGACTGGGTAATTTAAAAAGGAAAGACTGTCAATTGACTCAGAGTTTTAAATGGCTGGGAGTCCTCACAATCATGATGAAAGGCAAAAGAGGAGCAAAGTCATGTCTAACATGCTGTCAGGCAAGAGAGCTTGTGTAGGGAAACTTCCCTTTATAAAACCATCAGATCTCATGAGACTTACTCACTATCATGAGAACAGCATGGAAGAGACCAACCCCCCATTATTCAATTACCTCCTACCAGTTCTCTCCCATGACACATGGGAATTATGGGAGCTAAAATTCAAGATGAGATTTGGGTGGGGACAGAGCCAAACCATATCATACTGCACCTGGCCCCTCCCAAATCTCATGTCCTCACATTTCAAAACCAATAATGCCTTTCCAACAGTCCCACAAAGTCTTAACTTATTTCATTGTTAACTCAAGAGTCCACAGTCCAAAGTCTTATCTGAGACAAGTCAAGTTTCTTCCACCTATGAGTCTATAAAATCAAAAGCAAGTTAGTTACTTCTAGATACAATGGGGGTACAGGCATTGGGTAAATATACCCATTCCAAATGGGATAAATTGGCCAAAATGAAGGGGTTGAAGGTCCTGTGCAAGTCTGAAATCCAGTGGGGCAGTCAAATCTTAAAGCTCCAAAATGATCTCCTTTGACTCCATGTCTCATATCCAGGTCATGCTGATGCAAGATGTGGGTTCCCATGGTCTTGGGTAGCTCCGTCCCTGTGGCTTTGCAGGGTACAATTCCCCTCCCTGCTGCTTTCATGGGTTGGCACTGAGTGTCTGTGGCTTTTCCAGGCACACAGTGAAAGCTGTTGGTGGATCTAACATTCTGGGGTCTAAAGGACACTGTCCCTCTTCTCACAGCTCTACTAGACAGTGCCCCAGTGGGAACTCTATGTGGGGGCTTGCACCCCATATTTCTTTTCTGCACTGTCCTAGCAGAGGTTATCTATGAGCACTCCATTCCTGCAGTAGACCTCTGCCTGGACATCCAGAAGTTTTAATACATCCTCTGAAATCTAAGCAGACGTTCCCAAACTTCAATTCTTGAGTTCTGTGCACCCACAGGCCCAACACCACATGCAAGCCAACAATGCTTAAGGCTTGCACCCTGTGAAGCAATGGCCTGGGCTCTACATTACCCTTTTTTGGCCATAGCTGGAACACAGGGCACCAAGTCTTGAGACTGCAGAAAGCAGCAAGGCCCTGGACCAGGCCCATGAAACCATTTTTTTTCTCATAGACTTTCTGGCTCATGATGAGAGGGGCTGCCGTGAAGACCTCTGACAAGCCATGGAGATATTTTTCCTATTGTCTTGGCAATTAACATTGGCTCCTCATTACTTATGCAAATTTCTGCAGCTGGCTTGAGTTTCTCCTCAGAAAATGGGTTTTTCTTTTCTATGAAATCACCAGGCTGGAAATATTTTAAACTTTTATACTCTGCTTCCCTTTTAAATATGAGTTCCTATTCCAACCCATATGTTTATAAATGCATAAAGCTAAATGCTTTCAACAGTACCCAAGTCACCTCTTGAATGCTTTTGTGCTTAGAGATTTCTTATGCTAAATGCCCTAAATTATCTCTCTTAAGTTCAAAGCTCCACAAATCTTTATGGCAGGGGCCAAATGCCTCCAGTCTCTTTGCTAAAACATAACAAGTGTCACCTTTGCTCCATTTCCAAACAAGTTTCTCATCTTCATCTGAGACCACAATAGCCTGGACTTCATTGTCCATATCACTTTCAGCATTTTGGTCAAAGCCATTCAAAAAGTAACTAGGAAGTTCCAAACTTTCCAACATCTTTCCTCTCCTGAGCCCTCCAAACTGTTTCAACTTCTGCCTGTTACCCAGTTCCAAAGTTGCTTCCACATTTTTTGGGTATTTTTACAGCAGTACCCCACTCTCCCAGTACCAATTTATTGCATTAGTCTGTTCTAATGCTGCTGATAACGACATACCTGAGACTGTGTAATTTATAAAGAAAAGAGGTTTAATTGACTCATTGTTCCACATGGCAGCAGAGGCCTAACAATCATGGTGGAAGACAAATAAGAATCAAAGTCACGTCTTGTATGGCAGAAAAAAAAAACAAAAAACTTGTGTAGGAAAACTCCCTTCATAAAATTATCAGATTTCATGAGACTTATTCACTATCATAAGAACAGCACAAGAAAGACCCACCCTCACGATCCAATTACTTTCCACTAGATCCCTCCCATGACACATGGGTATTATGGGAGCTACAATTCAAGATGAGATTTGGGTGGGGACACAACAAAACCACATCACCTGAAAATGCACAGCCTTTCAAGATTGAACCAGAACAAAATTGAAACTCTGAATAGACCAATATTGAGTCACAACATTGGGTCAGTAATTTAAAAAAATCTACCAATCCTAAAAAAAAATCCCAAGAACCAGATAAATTTACAGCTGAATTCAACATGTACAAAGAGCTGTTACTACTCCTTAAGAAAGTATTTCAACAAATCAAAGGAGCAGGGATTCCTTCCTAACTCACTCTATCAAACCAGTATTATTCTGATGCTAAAGTCTGTCAAAGATACAACACAGAAAAAAAAAAAAAAAAAAAAAAACAGAAAACAAAAACAAAAACAAAAAAAACACTACAGGCCAATATCCTGGATGCATAAACAGGCAAAAATCCTCAAAAAATACTACTAAAAGAAATTCAGCAGAACATCAAGAAGGTAATTCACTATGATCAAGTGGGATTTATGCCCTGGATACACAAGTATAACCACTTAAACAGAATAAAAAGCAAAAACCATATGATCACCTCAGTAGGAGCAAAGAAAGAATTCAGTAAAATTCAAAATTCCTTCATGATAAGAACCCTCAACAAACTTGGCATTGAAGCCACATACCTGAAAATAATAAGTCCTATCTATGACAAACCCACAGTCAATATCATGCTGAATGGGCAAAAGTTGGAAGCATTCTGCCTTAGAATTGTAACAATCAAAGATGTCCACTCACATCACTCTTAGTCAACATAGTACTGGAAGTCCTAGCCAGATCAATCAGGCAAGAGAAAGAAGGAAAAGGCATCCAAAGAAGAAACAACAAGTCAAATTATTTCTTTTCACGGACAATATGACCCTATACCTAGAAAACCAAAAAGATCATGTCAAAAGAGCCTTAGGCCTAATAAACAACTTCACTAAATTTTCAGAATACAAAACTGATAGACAAAAATGAGTAGCATTTCTCTATACACGAATAAAATTCAAGCTGAGAAACAAATGGAGAATGCCCTGCCATTTAAAATAGCAATAATAATAAAAAAAAGTTCTAGGAATATATTTAAACAGAGAGGTTAAAGATCTCTACAAGGAGAACTACAAAATACTGTGAAAGAAATTGGAGATGACACAAACAAATAGAAAAACGTTCCATTCTCATGGATTGGAAGAATGAAAATCATCAAAATGTCAATACTGCCCAAAGCAATCCACAGATTAAACACTATCTCACTCAAATTACCAATGTTGTTTTTTACAGAATTAGAAAAAACTTCTCTAAAGTTAATATGGAACAAGGAAAAAAAAATAGGAAAAGCAAGCCTAAACAAACAGAGCAAAGCTGGATACATCGCAACACCTAACATAAAACTATACCACGGGGCTACAGCATGATAATAGTACAAAAATGGAACACAAACCAATGGAACTTGATAGAGAGCCCAGGAGTAAATCTCCACACCTACAACCAACTGATATTCAAAAATAATAAGGGAATGACTCGCTATTCAGTTAATTGTTTTGGAAAAACTGGCTTCCTATATGTAGAAGAATGAAACTAGACACTTCTCACCATATACAAAAATTAACTAAAAATGAATTAAAGACTTAAATGGAGGACACGCATGGTGGCTCACACCTATAATCCCAGCACTTTGGGAGGCCAAGGAGGGCAGATCACCTGAGGTCAGATGTTCGAGACCAGCCTGGCCAACACAGCAAAACTCAGTCTCTATTAAAAACACAAAAATTAGCCAGCCATGATGGCATGTGCCTGTAATCTCTGCTACTAGGGAGGCTGAGACAGGACAATCACTTGAACCTGGGAAGTGGAGTTTGTAATGAGCCGAGAGAGCAACCACTGTACTCCAGCCTGGGTGATGGAGTAAGACTGCATCTCAAATAAATAAATAAATAATAACAAAATAACAACAACAAACACTTAAATGGAAAATCTCAAACTACAAAAATCCTAGAAGAAAACCAAATAAATACTCTTCTGAATATTGGACTACACAAAAAATCAATGACTAAGTCTTCAAAAGCAATTACAACAAAAACAAAAATTGACAATTGGTACCTAATTGAACCAAAGAATTTCTGCACTGAAAAAGAAACTATCAACAGCTTAAACAGACAACCTATAAAATGGAAGAATATATTTGCATACTATGCATTGGACAAAGGACTAATATCCAGATACTGAAACAAATCAACAAAAAAACCCAGATAACCCTATTAAAAAGAGGGTAAAGGGTGTGAACAGACACTTCTCAAAAGAAGACATACAAGCAGTGAACAAACATGAAAAAATTGTTCAACATTACTAATCATCAGAGAAATGCCAATTAAAACCTCAATAAGATATCATCTCACACCTGTTAGAATGGCTACTATTAAAAAGTAAAACAACAACAACAACAACAGCAAACCGATGTTGGTGAGGCTGTGGAGAAAAGGGAACACTTACACACTTTTGCTGGGAATGCAAATTAGTTCAGTCACTCTGCAAAGCATATTGAAGATTTCTCAAAGAACAAAATATGAAATTACCAATTGACCTAGCAAGTCTATTACTTGTGTATACCCAAAGGAAAATAAATTATTCTACCAAAAAGACATCTGCAGTTTTATGTTTATTACAGCACTATCTATAAAAGAAAAACTAAATTCTAAAATTCATATGGAACCAGAAAAAGCACCTGAATAGCCAAACCAACCCTAAAAGAAAACAACAAAGCTGGAGGCATCACATTACCCATGTCACCTCATATGCCCACCAACGTTGGACTGGATAAAGAAAATATGATACATATACACCATGGAATACCACAAAACCATAAAAAGAATGACATGTTATTTGAAGCAATATAGATACAGCTGGAGGCTGTTATTCTAAGTGAATTAACGCAGAAGCAGAAAACCAAATAGCCCCACATTCTCACTTATAGGTTGGAGCTAAACTTCGGGTACACATGGACATAAAGATGGCAACAATAGACACTGGGGACTCCAAATCAGGAGTAAGGGAGTAGAGAAAGAGTGGAAAAGTTACCAGTTGGGTACTATGGCAGGAAAATCTTGAGGCCCCAGAATTACTAAGCTAAAAAGAAAAGTCAAGCTGGGAACTGCTCAGGGCAAAATCTGTCACCCATTTTATTCAGTCATCCCTCTGTTCACTGAGATAGATGCATATTCTGAATGCCTCCTTTGGAAAGGATTATCAGAAACTCAAAATAATACAACCATTTGTCTATTACCTACCAGTGACCTGAAAACGCCCTCCCTGCTTTGAGTTGTCCCTGCCTTTCTGGACGGAACCAACGTACTTCTTACATCTATTCATTGATGTCTCATGTCTCTCTAAAATGTAGAAAACTAAGCTGTGCCCTTACCAGCTTGGACACATGTCATCAGGACTTTCTGGCTGTGTCACAAGCACGTGTCCTGAACTTTGGCAAAATAAGCTTTCTAAATTAACAGAGACCTGTCTCAATTTTGGAGGGGTTTCACATGCGATAACCACTGAGGGATTCTGAGTGGAGATACTCCTGACCTTTGACAACTCCTGTCAGTGCTTGGTACCAGCATGGGCTAACTTTAAGGTTCAAACCAATAGGACAATTTGCTGACATCTGAGAGCACCCTCTCCAGAGAATCCCTGATCTCCCAAAATTTTATTGAGATCAAAAGTTTATTATGCTGTCCAACTTCTATCTTTTTGGAGTTTTACTTGCTTCCAACAAAAGGAAGACAATTTTCTCCTGCTTCTGTGATAATGGAAGACAAGTAACTCCTTTATGAAGTTTGAGCTCACTTCCAACAGGGAAGATGATGATGATGATGATGATGATGATGATGATGATGATGATGATGATTTTGTTTGCTTCTGTGATGGTAGAGAGCAGTCTTCAGCCTGAGACCCATCCCTAGGTTAAGTAACTGAATTGGAGTTTGTTTTGGCTAAAGTTACCATTAACAACACAACCAGCTGGTCTTAAGTTCTCCTTACCGTTAGAGTACTCAGTTATCACGTTGTCACCATTTTTGTTGTTTGTTCTGGTCTTTCTCCCAATGGATTAGACAAACTACCTGACTTGGTCAAATCTGAGTTAGAATTCCAAATTATGGGTAACAAGGCCTCCCTAATTCAGCTAAAATTCCCCACAGCTGTAAAAGAAAAAAGAAAAGGAGAAAACAAATGACCATGTGTTTGGTTTCTGTGTTTGCTTCCTGTCTAAAAAAAAAAAAATTGTTCTTTCATTTACTCTTCTTCCACCCTATACCTCCTTCCCCCCTTTTGCCATCTGCAATACCAAAAAAATCTAGAGAAGACTTCTAATAACTTGAACCTCTTTTAAATAATTCAGAACAAAGGCACCCCAATCGCCTTTTGGAGTGTTCTGTTTTTATTTGTGGAGTTTCAAGAGTAATGGGCAGATTCTTTTTAGGTCTAAAGCTCTATTTTTCTGTATTTTATGACCTGACCTTTTTGGCTTTGAGGTACCAGAGATGATTTGCACTGTGTGAGGATTTGATCTTGGCATGCATAATGGCACAAGAGAGCTATAAAGTTACTATGGCTGAGCACTAAGATAAAAACTACTGTTAGCTCTAACAAGTTATTTTTGCAAGTGGGTGAATTTGTATTTATCTCATGGCTAAAAATTCTGAAGTAAATGCTATAGAATTTGTGTGTGTGTCTATGTATTTGAAAGGGCTTTATAATTTTTATAATTTTATGTTTAATTAGCAATTAAATCCTTTAATTTCCCTTTAGAGCACCAAACTTTTTCTCTCCACGCCTTATAATGTAAATTTTTCTATTTCACCTGAGTTTTTTCCTTTAATATGCAGATTTAAGGTTATATAGCTCACAACTGCTGAGGGTTGTGAAACAGGGTGTCAAGAATCTGAAAGTCCAAGATAGAACTTATGAAATTATAAGATGTATTTCTGTCAGCATGCCTAATACATCTATCCATTTATGTGTTGTAAATGAGAAAAGACTAGTCAAATGCTTTTTCAAGTTCATGTAACAAGTAATTACTTCAATAAATAAGCTAGCTTTAAAATTATTGGTAAAGTAATATTAGAAATGTCTTAAGAATTCCCAATGTACATTTTTTTGCATTTATTAATCAAGCAATATTATACTTATCGCTGCTAAATACTATAAGTGTCAACATTTGACATGGGGTTACAAAACTATAAACCCAGTCCAAAACAGAATAATCTTTGATTGTGTAATTTTTAATAAATAAGACACTGATATTGGTTCAATGAAAATAGCTGCATCTTGAAATTAGTAAGATTACCGTAATTTCTAATCCTGTGGCTTTAGGCAGTCTAGTCCACAGGGAGTAAGGAGGTTTGTTTTGGGAAAGGACTGTTCTTATTTTTGTTTCAAAGCTAAACTATAAACTAAGGTCCTCCCAAAATTAGTTGAAGAAACTGGTTATTTTACCAAGGCCTTGACTGGAATGGTGTGCTTTTCTTTTAAGAAATCAAACTTGACTTATGGAGTCAATAAAAGCCCGTTGGGAAACTGGCCTCATACCTTTGACCACACAGCCCAGGTACAGGGTTCCTGACCTGTGGTAAGTAAAGAATGTCGCTTCTTGACAGATCCAGGAACCCCAAGTTTATCTTGGAACCTCAGTAGGAGAGGATCACCCAACTGATAAATATTTGATGGCATAAATGGCTTCACCCAACTGATACATATTTGATGACCGGGCTTGGCTTTAAAAAAAGTCTTATCTGACATTCCTCCTATGGAACAAAGTTCCATTGAAGCCAATTTAAAACCTATGTAAAAAAAAAAAATTATCCTTGCTGCACTGTATACAAACAATTAGGCCAAACATAATAAAGGAAATCAGTCATACCTTAATTTGTCTTTAGTATAAAAGGAAAACTGGAGGGAGAAAAATTATGTTTCAAAACTATAGTATATCTTTTTTTTAGATTCTAGTCTTGCATAAAGTTTTTTTTCGATTTTTATTATTCTCTATAGTTTGGACCAAATTCTAATTTTCTTTGGCTATGAGTCTTCTTCAAATAATATTTTCAATTTTTTTCTTTTTTTTTCCATTTTTTCTAACTTGGATCACTAAAACGTAAGCTGTGCTTTCTAAAATCCCTGCAAACTGAAGTCAGACAACTTACACATCAGAAGAAAATAACAGTAACCTATTTATATACATAAACCACTTTCATACTGGCTTACCAATGTATGGACTTCAGAGTAATGTGGCCTATATCAATTTTTGCAGGATTGTTTTATGTTTGTTCTTATTTTTCTTCCCTTTTTCCCCCCATTTTCTCTTCATAAGTCATAAGATTTCACAACTTGCTAAAAATGAGCATTCGGGGCCTACTTGTCTTGTAATAAATCATCTTAGCTATAAGAGATCAGATGAAACCTGAGACCAGAGAGTCATTTTCTTCTAAAATGCTTTCTCCAAAAGTTTTTAACAAAGAAAAGAGGAGAAATGTGAAAGGAAAATCTTGAGGCCCCCAAATTACTAAGCTAAAAGGAAAAGTCAAGCTGGGAACTGCTCAGGGCAAAACCTGCCTCCCATTCTATTCAGTCATCCCTCTGCTGGCTGAGATAGATGCATATTCTGATGGCCTCATTTGGAAAGGCTTATCAAAAACTCAAAAAAAAAAAAAATGCAGCCATTTGTCTCTCACCTACCTGTGACCTGGAAACCCCTGCCTGCTTTGAATTGTCCCTGCCTTTCTGGACAGAACCAATGTACTTCTTACATATGTTGATTGATGTCTCATGTCTCCCTAAAATGTATAAAAACAAGCTGTGTCCTGACCACCTCGGGCACATGTCATCAGGACTTCCTGAGGCTGTGTCATGGGCATGAGTCCTTAACCTTGGAAAAATCAACTTTCTAAATTAACTGAGACCTGTCTCAATCTGGGGGGATGGGTTACAGTACCATGGCCACTATTTGGGTGATGGAATTAATAGAAGTCTAAACCTCAGCATTACACAATAAACCTATTTAACAAATTTGATGGTGGGTGGCGCTGAGAATGATTGTGAAAGTTCTCCTACAGATGACATTTGAGTTACAATTTATAAGATAAATACAGCATTGTGCTGGTGAACATTTAACAATTTACTTCTTGGGGATGAGGGAAGGAAGATGACAAACAAATGATACGACTTGCACTTTTTGCCAATTTGTGTTGTTTAAATACTTCCACCATGACTGATTTCAAGCTACCACTGTGAAGTCACTGAGAAGAGATACACATAAGTAGCTCTTGACAGCCAGTGCAAGATAACTGAATCCCTCCTGGATGAATAAGATTTTCCTAGTCAACTAGGGGATAAAGGCATTCCAGAACAAGGGGATGTAAAAAATATCAAGAGTTGGAATATACAGTATGGAGAAGCAATGGTAAGTAAAAAGTATGCAGAGTTAGTCTAGCAATTGATCTATGAGTTGCTAAAGAGTTTGGAATTTGTCTTCTGGAAGTAATGGAGGGTTAATAAAAAATATCAAAAAGGTCAAAGACAAGCTCAGATATTTCTTGCAAAGATTAACAATAAAGAAGGAAGATTAAAAAGAAAAACTCTAATAGCTGGTAAATTAATTAAGATGCTATGTAATAGTGAGGTAGGAGACTGGCAGGTCTTATTTTCTGGTCACAACTCTGCTGACCAATGCAGGATGTGGTCCAGACAGAATAAAGTGAAGAAACCAGCAGGATCCAGCAGATGGCCATGAAAGCAATCCCTAGCTGCCCTCATTGCTCACTGGCATAAGACAATCCTACTAGTGCCATGACAGTTTACTAACGAAATGGCAATGACATGGAAGTTACTACTCCCATACACGGTAGCAATCTAGAAGTTACCACCCCTTTCCTAGAAAGTTTTAAATAACTTGCATTTGCCCACCTGTTAATTTCCATGTAATTGAAAGTGGGTTTACTGAGTATAATACAGTTGCCAACTCTTGTTGCACTACTTTTGTGTTAACTCTGGTCCACAAGGAGCAGTACTGTTCAATAAAAGATTGCTAATCAACATCACTGGCTTGTTTTGAATTCTTTCCTGGGCAAAACCAAGAGCTATCCTTGGATAAGACTCAATTTTGGAGATCAGCTGTCCTGCAACAATAGTATTGGGAAAAAATGTGGAAGGCCATATCTAAGGGAGTAGTAGTGAGAACAAAGAGGAGGCAATCAATTGGAGAAACATTTAGAAGGTAGATTTAATAGGGTTTTATGACCCCCATGGATATGACAATAAGGGAGAACAAGGATTTGAAGATGTCCCTCTCATTTATGAGTGGATGATTACTTGTAATACTTTAATAGTGTTGTATTTATTTGATTTAGCTTTATCTGACATGACCCAGGTTTTTTGACTTTTAATGATTTTACTGTATAATGATACACATACAAATCATTTAAAACCTAAATATGTAGGCAGTAATTGCTTCCTATATAATGAATGAATAGAAGGTAATATGACCCAGTAGTTAGAGAAAATAAATAGGCTAAACCAATATTGTACAGGATTACATTCTACATGCACACCATTTGAAATTATAAAATTAGAAGAGATCTCTTTTAACAATGCTTCTGATAAGAAGTCTCTCACACTTGTTATAGATAAATATAATTTCCTTTTAAAGAGAGGAAAAAAGGAGTCGGTAAACAACATATGAAAAATCAATTAATAAACTCACAGTACATAGCCTTAAACTGCTGATCTCTGACATGTACTTCTGTAGCTTAAGAAAAAAATAATATTAAAAAGCTACTTGGCAGTAACATTTCCAATTAGTGTGATAGTAATTTTTCAATATCAAATTCTTAAGACAGTAGATTTTGAATGTTTTATTTATTTCTGTTACTTAGAAAAGTTCTTACTTATATAAATTCACAACTTATTGGCACATCTAAAACATACAGCCATACTAAACATTTACGTTTAACCAACATAAAGCCTGAATATTTAAAATAAAATAGAAAATCATTTCTGAATTTTTATTTAATTCTACTATAATTTGAAGATGCTAATGAAAAATTTAAAAATTACTAAATTGTGGTTTATTTTTTAATTTTGTTGAGTATAAAAACAATTTATTACTAATAAATTATGAGCTACAATCTGATAGACTCCAACTAGCAAACTTAAAAAGTTGGGATTTATCTGCATTTTACACAGGGAAAATTATGACTCAAAAAAAATTAACTGTCTTACCCAAGGATAGCAATTTACAGCATAATGAAAATAGCCAAATACTGAGTTTCTTGCTCTATGTAATTTTAAGTAATTCTAATTACTTATTTTTTATTTCCAACTTTTATTTTTTAATATTTATTTATTTATTTATTTATTTATTTATTTGAGATGGAGTTTCACTCCTGTTGCCCAGGCTGGAGTGCAATGGCTCGATCTTGGCTCACCACAACCTCAGCCTTGCGACTTCAAGCGATACTCCTGCCTCAGCCTCCCTAGTAACTGGGATTACAGGCATGCGCCACCACTCCAGGCTAATGTTTTTGTATTTTTAGTAGAGACGGGGTTTCTCTATGTTGGTCAGGCTGGTCTCAAGCTCTCGACCTCAGGTTATCCGCCTGCCTCCGCCTTCCAAAATGCTTGGAATACAGGTGTGAGCCACCGCGCCTGGCCATTTCCAACTTTTAAGTTCACAGGTAAATGTGCAGGAGGTGCAGGTTTGTTACATAGGTAAGCGTGTAGCATGGTGCTTCCCTCACAGATTATCCCATCACCTAGGTATTATAGGCTCAGCACCCGCTAGCTATTATTCCCAGTCCTCTCTCTCCTCCCACACCCTGACCCTCTGATAGGCCCCAGTGTGTTTTATTCTTCCGGATGTGTCCATTTTTTCCTCATCAATTAGCTCCCACTTATAAGTGAGAACATGTGGTATTTGGCTTTCTGTTCCTATGTTAGTTTGCTAAGAATAATGACTTCCAGCCCTGTCTATGTTCCTGCAAAGGAAATGATCTCCTTTCTTTTTGTAGCTGCACAGTATTTCACAGGGTATATGGACCACATTTTGATGTGACTCAGTTTGATCCAATTTTATTCAGATTAACATATCTAAATTGATTTTCCCCCATGTAAATCAGTAATTAGAAAGTGGTTAGTCTGTTATTTTGTAGCTCATCTTTCAACCAGAAGAGATTTTTCTGTATTTGTTGCTTGCCTGAGGAATGCTAATATTTATGGGCAGTGCAAAACAGCCCAAAAAGGAGGCTTTAGAGGGGTAGAAGGAGAACCAGGAAAGAGCAAAGTTGTGAAAATTAACTGATGAAGTGAAAGTTTCAAGGAGCAGGGAATAGTTAAGCAGGCAAAATGCTGTATTGATTCAAGTAAATCAAAGAGTAAAAAGTGCTTAGTTTTGATTCAGAATCCAGGAATCATAGGTAACCGTAGAAAGAACAGTTATAGTTGAGTGAGAAAGGCAGAAGCCACACTGTGCTAACTTTTGGACATAATAAAGAAGTGGAGACGGATGAGTTTTTTATTTTCAAATCATTTCAACTTTCATTTTAGATTCAAGAGGTAGACGTCCATGCCTGTTACCTGAGGGCATGATGTTGAGGTTTGCGGTATGATTGACGCCATCATGCAGGTACTGGGCATAGTACCCAACAGTTTTTCAGCCATCACCCCCTCCCTCCCTCTGCCATCTAGTCGTTTCCGGTGTCCTGTCATCTTTTATGTCCATTAGTACTCATTGTTTAGGTCACAAATATAAGTGAGAACATGCAGTATTTGTTGTTCTGTTCCTGTGTTAATTAACTTAGGAAAATGGCTTCCAGCTTTTTATGATGCCCCCAAAATACATGATTCAATGCTTTTATGGCTACATAGTATTCCATGTTGCACATGTAACACATTTTCTTCATTCAGTCTACTGTTGATGAGCATCTTTGGTTGATTCCATGTCTTTGCTATTGTGAAGAGTGCTGTGATGAACATACGAGCACATATCTGCTTTTGACAGAACAATTTTTTTTTTGGATAGTTGCCCAGTTATGGTTTTACTGAGTCACATGGTAGCTTTAAGTTATTTGCAACATCTCCAAAGAGCTTTCCATAGTTGCTAAACTAATTTACATTTCCACCAACAGTGTATAAGCATTGCCTTTTCTCCACAGCTTCACAAGCATCTGTCATTTTTTGATTTTTTAATAGCCATTCTGACAGGTGTGAGATGATATCTTATTATGGGATTTTTTAAGCTTTTATTTTAGGTTCAGGTGTACATTTACAAGTTTGTTATATAGGTAAACTTGTGTCAAAGTGGTTTGTTGTACACATAATTTTATCACCCTGGTTTTTAACCTAGTACTCAATAGTTTTTTTTGTGTGTGTGTGTGCTCCTCTCCCTCCTCCCACCCTCTACCTTCTTGGAGGCCCAAGTGTCCATTGTTCCCCTCTATGTATCCACGTATTCCCCTTATTTTGCTCTCACTGATAAGTGAAAACATCCAGTGTTTGATTTTCTGTTCCTGCATTGGTTTGCTTAGGTTGATGACCTCCAGCTCATGTTGCCACAAAGGACATTATTTCATTCTTTTATGGCTGCATAGTATTCCTCAGTATATATGGACCACATTTTTTATGCAGTCTACCATGACAGGCGTTTAGGTTGATTCCATGTCTTGTCTATTGTGAATAGTGCTGCAATGAACATACGCCTGCATATGTTTGTTTCTGTCTTGTAAATTTGCTTAAGCTCCTTGTAGATGATGGATATTAGACTTTAGTTAGATGTATATTTTGCAGCTATGTTCTCCCATTCTGTAGGTTGGCTATTTACTCGCTTGATATTTTCTTCTGCTGTGCAGAAGCTCTTTAGTTTACTGAGATCTCATTTGTCATTTTTTGCTTTTGTTGCAGTTTCTTTTGGCTTCTTCATCAGAAAATCTTTTATACTTCCTATGACCAGAATGGTATTGTCTAGATTGTCTTTTCAGAGTTTTTATAGTTTGAAGTCTTATATTTAAATTTTTAATTTATCTTGAGTTAATTTTTGTATATGATGTAAGGAAGGGGTTCAGTTTCAATCTTCTGCATATAGCTAGCCAGTTATCGCAGCAACATTTATTATGTGGGGAATCCTTTCCCCATTGCTTCTTTCTGTCAGCTTTGTTGAAGATCAGATGATTGTAGGTGTGCAGCCTTATTGCTAGGCTCCCTGTTCTGTTCTCTATGTCTAAGTGTCTGTATTTGTACCAGTATCCTGTTGTTTTGGTTACTCTAGCCCTGTAGTATAGTTTGAAGTTGTGTAGTATGATGCCTCCTAATAGTTCTTTTTTCTTAGGATTGCCTTGTCTATTCAGGCTCTTTTTTGGTTCTATATAAATTTTAAAATATTTGTTTTCTTTTTTTGTGGAGAAAGTAATTGGTAGATTGATAGGAATAACATTAAAAATGTAAATTGCTTTGGGAAGTATAACAATTTTAATGATATTGATACTTCCTACCCATGAGCATCGGTTGTTTTTCCATCTGTTTGTGTCATCTCTGATTTATTTGAGTTTTGTAATTCTTATTGTGGAGATCTTTCACCTCCCTGGTTAGCTACATTCCTAGGTATTTTATTCTTTTTGTGGCAATTGCAAATGTGATTGCATCCTGGTTTGGCTCTTGGCTTGGCTATTGTTGGTGTGTAGGAATCCT
Source organism: Macaca nemestrina (assembly GCF_043159975.1). Classification (NCBI taxonomy): domain Eukaryota; kingdom Metazoa; phylum Chordata; class Mammalia; order Primates; family Cercopithecidae; genus Macaca; species Macaca nemestrina. Next base: position 60,902,461 of record NC_092145.1, read on the forward strand.
AGTGGTTTTTTATGTTAATTTTGTATCCTGAAACGGTGCTGAAGTTGTTCATCAGCTTAAGGGGCTTTTGGGCCGAGACTATGGGGTTTTTCTAGATATAGAATCATGTTGTTTGCTAACAGGGATAGTTTAAGTTCCTCTCTTCTTATTTGGATGCCCTTTATTTCTTTCTCTTGTCTGAATACTCTGGACTGGGCTTCCAATAATCTGTTGAATAGGAGTGGTGAGAATTGCCTTTTGCCGGTTTTCAAGGGAAGTGGTTCCAGCTTTTGCTCATTCAGTGTGATGTTAGCTATGGGCTTGTCATATAAGGCTCTTATTATTTTTAGGTATGTTTCTTCAATACCTAGTTTATTGAGAGTTTTTAACATGAAGGGATGTTTAATTTTGTTGAAACCCTTTTCTTCATCTGTTGAGATGATCACGTGGATTCTTTTTTGAATTACATTAATTAATTTATATTTGTTGAACCAACTTTGCATCCAGGGATAAACCCTGCTTGATCATGGTGGACTAGCTTTTTGATGTGCTGCTGGGTTTGGTTTGCCAGTATTTTGTTGAGAATTTTTGCATCAATGGTAATCAAGGATACGGGTCTAAAGTTTTTGTTTATGGATGTGTCTCTGCCATGTTTGGGTATTACAATGATGCTGCCTCACAGAATGAGTTGGGAAGGAACCACTCCTCCTTAATTTTTTGGAATAGTTGTAATAGTACCATCTCTTCTTTGTACATCTGGTAGAATTCAGCTATGAATCTGAGTGGTCTGGGACTTATTTTGGTTGGTAGGCTATTTATTATTGATCTAATTTTGGAGTTCATTTTGATCTGTTCAGTGATTACATTTCTTCCTGGTTTAATCTTGGGAGGGTGTATGTGTCCAGGATTTTATGCATTTGATTATCTGATGATGAATGATGTTGAGCATTTTTTACATGCTTGTTGGCCACTTTTATGTCTTCCTTTGAGAAGTATCTGTCCTAATATTAATAACACTATAGTGGTCTGATAGTAAATTTAAGGGGTCTTGGAACTTTGGTAAACTCACTCTCAGTATTTCAATTTTGTGATAGTTTCATAATTCCTTCATGGCTTTCTTTTGTTCCTATCAATTGATGTAAAATGTCTACAGTAGGCATTGGAAAAAATATTTGCTTAGAGTAAGTTATAGCACCTTCCACCCCACCAATACAACACACACATACACAAACACATACACACACAGAGACAGAGAGAGAGAGAGAGAGGAAAGAGAGAGAGACAGAGAGGACACCATTGGGGAAAGAGAAGAATAAGAATTTTTGCTTATATGATACCTATAAGTTGTTGTTGTTGTTGTTGTTGTTGTTGTTGTTGCTTGCTTCGGCCTCAAGCACTAAGGAGTTTGGTTATAGTCAGCTTGCATTAGGGAAGAATAGGGCAAGGCAAAGATAAAATCAGAGACTCCTAGTGAGAGGTGAAGTCAGCTGGGCTTCTGGGTCCGGTGGGGACTTGGAGAACTTTTGTGTCTGGCTAAAGGATTGTAAAAGCACCAATCAGCACTCTGTGTCTAGCTAAAGGTTTGTAAAAGCACCAATCAGCACTCTGTCAAAACAGACCAATCAGCTCTCTGTAAAATGGACCAATCAGCTCTCTGTAAAATGGACCAATCAGCAGGATGTGGGCAGGGCCAGATAAGGGAATAAAAGCAGGCCACCCGGGCTAGCGGCAGCAACCCTGGGGTTGTCTACCTGCTTGTGGAAGCTTTGTTTTTTGGCTCTTCACAATAAATCTTGCGGCTGCTCACTCTTTGGGTCAGCATCGCCTTTATGAGCTTTAACACACATGGTGAAGGTCTGTAGCTTCACTCCTGACATCAGCGAGACCACGAATCCACCAGAAGGAAGAAACTTCGGACATGTTCGAACATCAGAAGGAACAAACTCTGGACATAGCATCTTTAAGAACTGTGACACTCAACGTGGGGGTCCACGGGCTTCATTATTGAAGTCAGCGAGACCAGGAACCCACCAATTCTGGACACATTAGGGACTAAAGGTAGACATTGTTTGTAGCGAGGATCTAAATTTTCTGTCTAAAATGTTTCATGCTCTGCTTCTACCTTCTCATGGCCGGTCTAAGAGGTAGTGTTGAAAGTGTGAAATATGGAAAGAAAATTATAAGAATTTATTGGAGCATGTATAATCTATAAGAATGCCTCTCTCTCAGTCAGAGCTGCCTTAGTATATTACCTAACTCCCATGGCATAGGCCTCTGCTGTATGTCAAATAAGACAGAAAATTCTACGTGCCAAACAATCACTGTTTTACTATGCATTGCTTGAGGCCCCTAGGAGCCACGTGAAGAAGAGGGAATGGATCCTGGCAGTGGTCAAAATATAGTGGAGATGAGTGGGCAGATAGTAATGCACCAGTACTAGAGAACGGGCTAAGAAGCTGGGTTAAATCTGTGGTGTCAGTGAGTGGCCTTAATGTATCGTGAACACCCATAGATGGTAGCTGCAGAATGCTTCCCTTAACTCTGGTCTGTTTTAGAATTGCCCTATTGAAGAGTAATTTTAATTGCTGAAGGAAGGGTTCTGTCAGGTTTCCCAGGATGGATTGGGAGAATCTGAAGGATTTTTGACTCTAAACTCCAAATGCTCACAACCAAAAAGGCGTTGATGAGTCAGACCAGCCTTGAAGTGTCTGTTCCTGTGTGTGCCTGGGCTTGTGTAGGTGTGTTTTTGTTGGGAAAATGCGTTCATCTTTTGCATATAAGAATAAGCAAAAATTCTTACTCTTCACTTTCCCCAGTTATGGTGAATTGTCTTTTAAGATCAGTGTGGAGAGGGGTCCCATTCCAAACAAAATAAGTGAACTGGAATAGGTTGTGAAACAATTACACCAATTGTATTATCACCTGCAATAAGTTCATAGGGCAATCTTTTACCCTGGGGAATAAAAGAAAACAGACTCTGTGTACAAGTGCATTAATTAAAGAGACAGGGCTTTGGGGAGTTCTGGGAACCTCAGTTTGGCTGAAAGACTGGCGAGTTGATTGACACAGGGTTGGAGATACACCAAAGTGAGTATTGTTTTTGGATCTGGATTTTGAAGAACTGCTGTGATCACTAGAGAGTAGAAACAATGCCCTGGGCCTGTGCCTCGTGAATCTGGCTGGTCCCAGGCTTTAGACTGAGTCTATAAATATACGTCAAACTTGTCTGCTTTACAAATTGTAGAGGAACCTTGAAAAATCTTCCCAGGAGGTGAGGGAGGGAGAGGTAGTATAAACTTCCATTTGTATTTGGCTAAAAGGTAAAGATATAGTCTATCTTTGGGCATTTAAAATGGTTTATTTGTAGAATTAATCCCTCCCTTATACAAATGTCGTTAAATTGGACAAAGCCGTTCTAATTTGTAAACCTCCAGAAACACGTATGTTTATTTCAAAGGTGAAATTAGTTCTAATATTTTCTTTAATCAATACCCATCTTCTTAATATTTCAAGATTATGATGTGTGCGATTTGAATGTTGTGGAGTATGTCTCTATCAGGCTGAAAAGCTATTGCTACTTTTTTTTTATGTTATACAAATGAATGTGAAAAAGACACAGGCTTGAATGTGAAATATTCAGTCCCATGTAGATTTGCCTTAAATCGTTTCTAAAGAAACATTGTTACTTTTAAAGTTTATTTTGTGTTTAAATGGGCTATTTTTCTTCCGCTCAAAAGCAAAAAAATTCTTCCCTCTCACCAGTTCTCAGAGAAAGGGTCACACCCACTAACTTATTACTAACTGATGAAAGGGATGTGGAATTGAAACTGCTGCCAGGGAATCTGCAGAAGGGCTAAATGACTTTTAAGCTCAGAAAGGCTAAATGGCCTTTAAGCGCCTGCTGATCTGTACTTTTTAGAGAATAATTGCTTCAAAATCTATTTTATGAGAATGTCTACCCTTCAATAAGGGTGAGAACAATGTGATACTTGTGTCGGAAAATCTCTTTAAAAGATTTACTTTTACTTTGAGAAATTCTTCCTGAGATTTTTTTTTTCTCCAAATGTGTTTGTATGCATCAAAAATGTGATTAGAGGCATGACTGAGGCAAACCACAAAAATAGATGTCAACAATCTAAGGGGGCCTATGAAGCAAGAGAGAGCCCACACCTGAAGTATGAATTTTCTTGTGACTGTCTCTGCCTAACTTTTGAACTGTGGCTACTAATTCACTTGGGAAAGAAAACACTTGAAGGCCAAACAAAATGTATTTTCTGGCCATATTTACTAATCTAGCTGCCAGCTTGTAACCTGATGTTTAAGGTTAAGAAAAAGCTACTAAAAGCTGCCTAAAGACTAAGATGAGAAAAGCAATATTTAGTTTTTAAATGATAAATAATAGTTACACATATTTATGGGTTTGATATGATGTGTTGATACATGCATGCTATTTGTAACCATGAAGTCAGGGTATTTGGGATACCCATCACCTAAAAATATTTATCATTTGTATTGAGAACAATCTGAGGTTTCTTTTCCAGGTATTCTGAAATATACGATAAATTATTGCTAACTATATTTGCCCTACTGTGGTCAAAACTTAGAATTTATTCCTTCTATTTAACTGTATCTTTGCACCCATTAACCACCTCTTTTTATCCCGCCCTCCCTACTGCCATTTCCAGTCTCTGGTGACCACAATTTTACTCTCTACCTCCAGGAGATTGTTTTTTAGCTCCCACATATGAATGAGAATATGTGACATTTGTCATTCTTTCTCTGGATTATTTCACTTCGATTACATTCTTCAGTTTCATCCATGTTGCTGCAAATGACAGGATTTTTTTTAATGGCTAAATAATATTCCCTTGTGTACCTACACCACGTTTTCTTTTCCGATTGTCTGTTGATGACATAAAACCAGACACATAGACTAATGGAACAAAATAGAGAATACAGAAATAAACCACACATTTGCAGTCAACTCATTTCTGACAAAGGTGCCAAAAATATACACTGGGGAAAGGACAGCTCTTCAGTAAATGGTGCTGGGAAAACTGGGTATCCATGTGCAGAAGAAAAAAATTAGACCCCTATCTCTCACCATATACAAAAATCCACCGAAAATGGGATTAAAGACTTAAATGTAGCAATGGAAACTGTCAAACTAGAAGAAAATATTGGAGAAATCCTTCAGGACATTGGTCTCAGCTAAGTTTTATGGTAATGACCTTAAAAGCACAGGCAACAAAAACAAAAATAGACAAATAAGATTACATCGAGCTAAAAGGCTTCCACACAAACAAAGGAAACAATAAGCAAAGTGAAAGGACAACCTGCAGAATGTCAGAAAATATTTGCAAACTGTCCATCTGACAAGGGATTAATAGTGGGAATGTATAAGGAACTCAAACAACTCAATAGTAATAAAAGGCAATTAATTTGATTTAAATATGGACAAAAGATCTAAACAGGCATTTTTCAAAAGAAGACATGCAGATGACCAATGGGTATATGAAACAATGGTCAACATCACTAATCATCAGAGAAATGCAAATCAAAATCACAAGAAGATAACATCTTCAGTTAAAATGGCTATCATCAAAAAGGCAGAAAATAATAGATGCTGACAAGAATGTGGAAAAAAATGGAATTTTTAAAAACTGTTGATTCGAATGTAAACTATTACAATCACTATAGGAAATGCTATGGAAATTCCCCAAAAAAATAAAAATAGACCTACCATATGATCCAACAGTCTTACTGCTGGGTGTTTATCCGAAGGAAAGAAAATCAGTATGTCAAAGACATATCTTCTCCCATGTTTACTGCAGCACGATTCAGAATTGTAATATTTAGACTTTTAAGTCTAAGTTAAAGCACCAATATTTGGCTGACACTTTGGAGACTGTGAATTAAATTTTTCATTTGTGAACAAATGCACAAAGTAGTGAAGGTGAATATGTAGTATAATATTAAATTTAATATTTGTCAATAGTGGGAGCCTTTTTTTTAAACTTTGCAATCTTAATTAAAATAGGGAGAAACTTTTATTGGATTATTTTAATTATCGGTATTTTAATTTGGCAAGCTTAAATCATTAAAAGTAGCTGGTTGTCAATCTTTTATATTCTTTAATTCAGAAAAAAATTTAGATATTTGCACTGAATCAGAAATGTCTAAAATTTTCTGAATTTCCAGTGTTATTTTTATTTGGAAAAGCTGAGGTTGAACCAAAATGATTGGAAATAAATTACAATGATATGGAGATAAGGATGACTATGGATTGAAAATTTGATTCCTTGTAATTCACAAGACACAGCACAAGAACTGACTTGAGATGAGCAGAGACTCAAAACCTAAAATATGTAAAAGAAGGAAATAAATTCTAAGATTAGGATTCAAATACAGGAGCTTAGGTCCGGAATCTGGTTGAGTGGAAAGAGTCCTGGAATTTTATACAAAACTTCAAGAACCAATTAGGAGTCAGAGTTTATGAGGGGCTCAAATTCTGTGGGCTTAAACTACTTTTTAATGACTTTGAACTTCTGATACTGCCGTACAGCAATGTTGGCTTTTTGTTTCTTTCAGATATTCAGTACTGTGCTGAGATGATACACATGAGGCATCTAGACCCAGTTCTAGAAAATCTTGACCAACAGTCAAAAAAGGTAGTGTGAAGTCACCACACTGTCTGAGTTCTGCCTTACCTATAAACTATTCTTGATGATAAAGCACGCTAATACATTAGTCTTCACGGAAGCATGGAGTTGGGTAGGGGGAACAACTAACACAGGAAAATACTTGGATTTCAGTGAGGCTGTCTGCTAACAAAGATGAGGAAAAGGGATTATCTACTATGAGAAACATAAGCAATATAAGATAATAAGAGGTTGGAGTAAAAATATTATCAATACTTAGACTATTAAATGTTTGTTGACATTTAAGATAGGAGGACTCTTAAATAGACAGACATCTGTATAATGGATGTCCTTTATGTCTTTTATTTCAGTAAACAAAGTTACCTCTTGTGAAATTCTTAATAAAAACGAAACATTATATTAAAGCTTCCAGTTATATGCCCCAATACAATACCACACACAAACACACACACACACACACATACACACACACACACACACACACACACACACAGAGAGAGAGAGAGAGAGAGAGAATATAATTACAGAAATTTTGAGATTTGGCTCAAGGTGCCAAGGAGTAGAATCCGAGAATGAGGCAAGACAGAAGATATGCGCTGTGGAATCCCTCAGGACAGAAGGCATAGGTTGCAGCAACAAACTCATTTGTTATATTTTGTCTATTCTGTATTTTCCTCTATTGCTTCCTCTGCAAGTGGTTAAGCTATGTTACTGTGAGTGGGAGGAACTGGGATAAAATTAAATAAGGTATGTATATTTAGAGCTTTCTATAATGTTTGTCAACGTGCCTCTCTCTGCAGCTGTCATGAAACAGAACATTGCTGGATTCCCATGGCTTATGGTTTGCCTAGTGCAAATAAAATTTCCTCGTGTTCTTTCAGGCAAACTGTCTATCTTAAATTACCCTGGTACACATTGAAATAGAGAAGAACTGGATGACTCAAATCACTGAGACAGTATAGTATAGAGATAAAATAATGAGTACGATAATACTACCTATATTGTGTTTAGAACAATCCCGGCACTTAATAAGCACTATGTATGTGTCTGATACATTTAAAATATACTTAATGGATATCTTAAGTACCAATTATTACTTCTAGAAATTTAGCTAGGGAGAAAAGAAGAGAGTTAGTGTTTGCATGGGTAGGGGAAAGGGGAATACAGGAATTATTTATTTATATATTGTTTGATTTTTTTTCAAGGTAGGACACATAAACATGTTTATAAACCAAGGTGAATAATTCAATGGAAGGGATACAGATTCTGAGGTCCCGCTCACAGATACTGAATTTGAAATTCTGAACATGGGTGCAAAATTCATCTATCTATATTTTTATCTATGTTATCTATATTTTCTACATATTTGTATTATATATTACATACTCATATATACACATACATATATATATATCTATCTTTCTACAATATTATGATGACTTAATAAGAACTACCTTGACTATATTGCTCACCCACCACAGTCCCTAATCCTCTCGTCCTCTTATTTTATTTTTTCCATAGCATTTATCACGTTCTAACATCCTATGTAGTTTATCCATTTATTGTTTTTAGTTTATTGTCTTTCTTTTCCCACTAGTACTTAAGTACCAAGAAGGCACTTTTGTTCACTGCTATATTCTCCACACCTAGAATAGTTCCTAGCTATAGTAGATTCTCAATAAACATTGGTTAAATACGTAAAGCAGGAAAGTGTGGGAACCACTTTCCAGTGGATGTAGAAACATTAGAGCCTAAACTGGGGCTAGGAAGGAGAAAATGGTGAATAGGACTCTGGCCATATCATAAATCGTCCCTGTGCCTCAGGGAAGTGATTTTCTAGTTTTTTGGCTAGTGGAACAACCCTGGATTTCTAATCAAGGCTGACAATGACAGACAACGCCTTTTCTTATCTTCTTTCTACCTTAATGGGTCATAGTGCTTCCAAAAGGGGAGATACATTTGTCATGTATCCATCATAATTTTTCCTCATGGTTATTTCATTCAATGCTTTGATCTCTGAATCTCATGCTTTAGTTTCTGAGTCTCTTCCTCAAAATATTATTGGAGAGTAGGAGGGGGGCATACCGACACTGATATTATGCTGTAATGTTAACCTGGAAGTACAGGAGGCTAATTAAAATAAAACCATGTTTTATAAGTACAATTGTTGGCAAGTCCATTTTGGATTCTTAAAGATATCTTCATCACTTTAAGTAGTTTAACATACTTCAAATATTATCTTTTTTCTAAATTGCATCTAATTCAAATGTGTGCAATTTCAGAAAAGTGGTAAAGAACTGTAAACTGGTTAAAAAAATCTGGGTCAAATCAGAAAGAGCAAATGGAATGGCAATAATCAAATCTCAATGGTGTGATCTGGGCAAAACAAGCAATATTATGAAGAATATCCACTTACTATTCTGTTTTAAATAAGAGGAAAACCAGCTTGTAGCTTTTTCTATACTACTGAAAATTTAGCCATAACACCTAAATAAGGTATTTTACTGAATGCATAGAGAAAGTGAAATTAGAAGCATGAGTAAATTAGAACATGTACTTAGAGAACACACCCATGAAGAGTGTAATTAATGTTTTGCAATAAATCTATTTTGAAATAGAGCTTTTACTAAATTATCCATATTATCCAGGCATCCTAGAACATTATTATTGTAACAGGTAGGCATCTATGATGCTTAATTTTATGTGTCTACTTAGCTAGGCTATGATGAACAGTTGTTTGGTCAAAGACTAGTTTAGTTGTTACAAAAGTATTTCATAGACGTGATTAACATTTACAATCAGTTGACTTTAGGTAGAGCAGATTTACTCCCTATAATGTCGATGGGCCTCAGACAATCAGTTGAATGCCTTAAGAGCAACGGTTTCCTGTAAAAAGAATTCTGCCTCCAGACTGCAACATAGAAATTCTGTCTGAGTTTTGAGCAGTTGAGTTTTAGACTGTTACATCAACTCTTACCTGAATCTCCAGCCTTCCAGTTGTCCTATGAATCTAAAACTTGCCTGCTCTCACAATCCTGTGAACCACCCTTAAAATCTCTCTCTTAATAGATGATAGATAGATAGATAGATAGATAGATAGATAGATAGATAGATAGATAGATAGGCAGTAGATAGACTGGTGAAGATGAATCTCTATCTATCTATCTATCCATCTATCTATCTATCTATCTATCTATCTATCTTTCTACAAAGGGAGGGAAAGAGAGAGACAGAATAAACTTTAATACATAGCATCTTAATTTCATTCAAAAAACTTGACAGAATATGACTATGTACCAGATACTGAACTATATTCTTGAGATGTAGTGATGATGAATAAAAATATAAGTTTCATGAAGGCAGGACTATTGGTTTGTTCCGTCCCCAATACCTATAATGGTACTTGGAACAGAGTAGGTATGTAATAGCAATTTGCTGAAAATATAAATAAGCATAGTTCTTGCCTTCAGAAGCCAGGGCATAAATTAAAAACCAAAGAAGTAAACCAAAAATCATACTGCATGTTATGTGCAACAGAAGGTCAAAATATAATTCTACTTCTCTTTTAAAAATAATCACAAAAATATTTACAGATCTCTGGATGCAACCATGACTCCACCTGCTCTCCTAAGGGGAGGACCTAAAAGACTGGGCATTAGGGATGAAAGGGAAATATTTCAGTTTAAAACCTTTTGTCTCCTTTGACCACAAGTAAGTATTACTTTTTCCAAAAATATTTTATTGAATTATACAAGCAATTATTCAAGATTAAAGGTTTCTATAACAATATTTTACAAAGAAAAAACATAAATAATGTAACAATATATAACTAAAGTAATTCACAATAGCTGAAAGTAAAGGTGATTTATTATTGTATTTCTTAAAATAAAAATCATTTAGTTAGATGCACACAATTTCAGAGGCCAATGTGTATGAACATTTTCTTCCTAATAATTGTTCTACTCATGTTGAATGGGAAAACTGAAAGCCACTGACAGATGAACTGATTGATGCCTATTTGTTTCTCAGCATTTACAGCATAAAAACTGAATTCCCAGATTCATCATTATTTAGTAACCTTGAAAAACTAAACTGAAGTATACTATATTTATGAATGGATATAAATTGAGAATATCAATGTTACTTCAGTTTTACCACATTCTAAAACCATCCCACTGAATACCATATTATTTTCTCCCACTCAAGCATGCACTTTTTTTTACTAAATATTATGCAAATATGCAGTAGGACCTATCACATTAAATAAATAGTGTTTTCTACTCCATATTAACATTTCACTTTTTCAATGTCATTAAGAATAAGCTGGGTGCAAATTGTCACTGATAACTGGCTCTCATTATTTTTCACCAATGGTTAGGATTAGAATTATTTTCTCCTATTGACTAACTCTAGCTTTTCATGATAACCCATGAAAAAAGATTGATGATTTGGGGAATGTAAAATAGAATCAAGCACATCAGATGGAAGAAAATGTAGCATCAATATTAAGTCATTAATAATGATATCTAATTGACTTCTTTGGGCTCTCCAAAAATTTAGAATTCTGAACCATTATCTGTGAAGTATTGGTTGTCCAATATCGGCTCACGCTAGTTTTGTATGATGTCAAAGGATAAGAAGTAAATGAGCCCTCAAAGTGATGGAGACAGTAGATAATGCAGTACTCGGGATTCTCTCCAACGATTACTTTCTGCCAATTGTACAAGCATTCTAATCTCCTTCATGAAGATTCATGGATATCATTTATAAAATGTTCATTTTTTAGTGAATGGAAAAAAAAAATTCTGTTCCATTTGGGTATGAGATTTAAAAAGACTCAGGATTTAACACCCTTTTTTTTTTTTTTCCACTGTTCCTCTGCTACCTAAGAAAAGAGACCTAAATAGTAGGTGGCTGACTGCCTGGTTTGACTGGCTTCCAGCTGCAGTGTCCCTAAAGTAGTTGGAAGAGATGAAGAAAGCCAAAGCTTGTCCCATCAGTGATCCAACCAGGAAAGCTATGATTTTCTGGCTCAAAAATCATTTAAAGACATGAAAAATGAAAAAACAAAACAAAACAAAAAAAAAAACAAAAAAAACCAAACCTTATTTGTCATCAAGTAAATGCCCCTTGAACGAAAAATAGATACTACAGCTGTCAAATTCCTATACTTTCTAAAGAAAACTGCCTAATGGTGAGATGTGAGAAGGCCGTCACTCTAATTTACTGCTGGCAAAAGTGGAAAATTGGATAATCTTCCTGGAATGTAATTTGTCAAAATATTTTGTCTTAATAATATTCGTATTATTTGACTCAATTTCTGGAAAATTTAGAGATGTAATCAAGGGTTATCTAAAACATCTAGGATAAAATATGTTCATAATTATTTCAGTAATAGGAAAGAAAAAAGTTTTCTTTCTTTCTGGTTCAAATTTTGCTGTCTTTTCCAAATATGATATGATGAGTAGATATTACTATGAGGTTTTGCGCAAGTACGCACTTGAGCTAAAAATGTCTTTCAGATTCATTATGTTGTAAGTTCTCTCTGAAAAAAAATTTTTACTGCTCTGAATCAGAAGAGAGTGATAGTACTACACAACTGAAGTAAAGAAAGTACCAAAATATCCTCATTGTACTCATCAGCAAAGCTTCAGCCCTCTATAGCACATTCTCAATGAAAGGATATATTGGACTGAAACAAAGCATACTTTCCAAAGGAACCTCCTTTTCTCACACTCAATTATCTTAAAGTGTAGGTATTACACTGAATACATAAGAAACTCGTATATTCTATTTTGCAAAAAGTATATGTTTAGTCTTGTGCACACACTAACACAGCTACCCACAAGTCACTTCTGTCAGATGTAATCCTTTCCCATATTACTAAATGATTGTTTATCAACCACTGCCTATTAAAGTTACTCAGAAGTCCTGCAGTAAAAAAAAGAAACAAAAGCCTGCTTGATGCTAGTACTCAGTTCTGTAAACTTTAACAGTGTACCATGTCCCCGAGAAACATCAGTAGTCCTACAGATTCATTTTATGTGAAATATATTTTGAGAAAATGGCATTTGGCTAATGATTCAAGCTCCTATCTACAGTACACGTACTTTGACTGCATCTCTATAATGCATGTTTTCAAACAAACTCTTCATTTAAAATAGATCACGGCTTAAAAAAAACTTATTAAACAAGGAAAGTGAACTTCCTTCTACTAATGGCATTTCCCTAAAGCATTTTGATGATTCACAGAGAATTAAGAACTATAACCCCAACGTGAAGTAATAGATAATATGTTTATTTTGAGAAGATGAGCATAACCTCTTTGGAACATTAAATCTCCATTTAGACCAATCCTGGAAGATGAAAAAAAGATATCACCACCGTGCAGTTTCAAAAAATAAATGGCAAAGTTTGTATTTATTTCACGATGTTTTAAAAGCCCATTTTTACTTCAAATATTTGGACACCTTTTGATGATATAGCAAATGGATGATTCACAGAGCTCTTCAGGAACACATATAAACATGAAATTCAAACAAAAACAACAAAGAGTAATAAATTGTACAGTTTATTCTGGACCTATTCTCAATCTCATTAAGCCTGACCTAATTTCTTTTTTGGTCTGGGCTCCTGGGCCTGTGTTTGTTTCTCTATCTTACATAGTAGCTTCTCTTATTTAGACTATTGGGAGCCATTAATAAATGCTGTTAAGTCTATTCTAAGAATATATATGTGCAAGAATTTGTATTCTTGCTAGAGAACAAATGTGTGGTGCTCTGGTCAACAGTGCTAGATTCCAGTCACCCTCACCAAACACCAGACATGTGAGTGAAGCCATCTCAAACCCTCCATTTCAATTCATCTACCTGCTGAATGCCACTAAGTGATTCTCATTAACATGTGCAATGAAAGAATCACCCAGCCGAGCCCTGTCCAAATTCCTGACCCACAAAACTGTGAGAATTTAATAAAATGGTTAATTCAAAAAGTGAATTATTATAAGAAGAACTTGCTGTACTGTACACATTCTAAAATCGAAGTAGAAAATAATCTGGTAAATTAGCAGATAAGACAACTCCTTCTTTCACTCTCTTTTCCTTCATCCTTCCTTCCTTTCTTCTGTGAGAGAGTACTAGCAATTTCTTAGATGATATTTTGTTGTTCTTTTTATTTTTTAATACAATTTTGAAAATTCAAAATACAGCATTAAATTTAGACACAATTAATACATATGATTGCTTTTTTTTCTTTTCAGATGATTTTAGCACGTGTACTAAAATTTCTCAAAATGTATTCGGTGACATATTAGTTCTGTGAGATGCTCCTGAGCAACGCTACCCTACCCTTTTTGGAGATTCACAACGCACATGAGCACTTGAAAAGCTCTAGAATGCCCCACAGTTAAAAAAAGAAAAAAATAAAAAAAACCTATCTAACCCAGCTTCTCTCAAATAAATTTGGTCACGAACCTTTAACCCCCTTTCTTTTTCTAAATCTAACTCAACATATCTCACCTAACTAACCTGGAAAGAAACGACTGTTCCACAAACTATACTTTAAGAAACTTTAATATGCACTGTTTTCTCTGGAAATCTTGAAAATAACAGATCTGCTTTCCAGTGAATCATTACTAGAAAATAATTCACTGTATAGTCTTAGGATATCTTTTTTTTTTTTTTTTTTTGAGACGGAGTCTGGCTCTGCCGCCCAAACTGGAGTGCAGTGGGGCGACCTTGGTTCATTGCAAACTCCCCTCCCGGATTCACACCATTCTGCTGCCTCAGCCTCCCGAGTAACTGGGACTGCAGACGCCCGCCACCACGACTGGCTAATTTTTTTTTTTTTTCTGTATTTTTATTAGAGACAGAGTTTCACCATGCTAGCCAGGATGGTCTCAGTCTCCTGACCTCGTGATCCACCCGCCTCTGCCTCCCAAAGTGCTGAGATTACTAAAGGCATAAGCCACCGCACCCAGCCCAGGATATCTTTTATAAATATTTAAAATAACTGTCTTTTCAGATACAGTCATGTGGTGCATAAAGACATTTTTGTCAAGGAAAGATTGCATATAAATTATAGTCCCATAATATTTTAATGGAAATGAAACTCTGAATCACCTAGTGACATCCTAGTTGTGCTAACTTTGTAGTACAACACATTACTCACATGTTGGTGGTGATGTTGGTGTAAACAAAACTTCTGTGCCGCCAGTCATACACAAGTATAGGTCATATGGTTATGTACAGTACATAATACTTGATAATGATAATAAGTAACAACGTTCCTGGTTTATGTATTTACTATACTATATTTTCATTATTATTTTAGAGTATCCTCCTTATACTCACAAAAAGTTAACTGTAAAACAGCCTTAGCCAGTCCTTCAGGAGACATTTCCTAAGAAGGAATTGTTATTATAGGAGATGACAGCTCCGTGAATGTTACTGCCCCTAAAGACCTTCCAATGAGACAAGATGTGGAGGTGGGTGACAGTGATATTGATGATCCAGACTCTGGGTAGGCTTAGTCTAATGTTTGTGTTTGTGACTTAGTTTTTAAGAAAAAAAGTTTTTAAAGTAAGTAAAAAATTGTTTTAAACTGAAAAGAATATCAAATAAGGACACAAAGAAAATATTTTTGTTCAGTTGTACAATGTGTTTGTGTTTTAAGCTAAGTGTTATTACAAAACTGTCAAAAGGTTGCTTAAAATTAAAAATCTATAAAGTATAAAACTTACACTTATCAGAGGTGAATTTATTATTGAAGAAAGATTTTTAAAATAAATTTACGGCAGCCTATATGCACAATGTTTAAGCCCACAGTAGTTTAGAATAATGTCCTCGGTCTTCACATTCACTCACCATTCACTTATTCACCCAGAGTGACTTCCTGTCCTGAAAAATCCATTCATACCTTATACAGACGTACCATATTTTTGCCTTCTATACCATACTTTTGCTGCACCTTCTCTAGGTTTAGATATATTTAGATACACAAATATGTTGTGTTACAATTGCCTGCAGTATTCAGTACAGTCACATGCTTTACAGGCTTATAGGGTAGGAATAAAGGTTATACCATATAGCCTAGGTGTGCAGTAGGCTATAGCATTTAGGTTTATGTAAGAATTTAGGTTAGTGCAGTAATGGCAAACACCTCGATGACTTTTGTATCAACCTAATACACTCTATAACAGTTGCGCAATATCAAAATCACCTCTCAGAATGCATCCCTGTTATTAAGTGACGCATGACTGTATATCCATGTCTACTAAATTTCTCCAATTTAAAATAGAAATTCTGAGATTTGAAATTTACACAGTTATATCCAATTATCAAATCCCTACTCAACTAATCTGATTACTTAATTAGTACCTCCAGAACAAACTCATTTGATAAAATACCCAAAAAACTGATTCCAAAGAAAAGTATTGCAGTATCTTTAGGAGAAAAAATTGTTGCGTAAGTTTGGCACAGGCACATGATCATATAATAAAAAGAGCTATGAGTAAAGCTGCTGTGAAGTATGAAAGTTCAAAGATATTTGACCTTGTCAAATTACATGCCCCTGATGATCCTCAGTCACTAAAATTTTTCATATTTCATTTGGATATTTGAAATGATCTCACTTTCCAACTAGATGTATTTGTAGGACATTTTTAATTGCCTTGAAAAGAAATAATGAATAAATTGGACATTACTATCATCAAGATCCTACAAGTAGCTGAGATTATTTTAGGTGCCACAATTTTTTGAAATTATTTGAAAATTAACAGAAAATTTGTTGAAATTAATGAACAGATTTTAATGAAAATGGCTATAAATTATGAAAGCCTGCTTACAGTTTCTGTTAATGTATGTACAATAAAAATAGAACATTCTGATGCTTAAGTTTTTGCTCAAATTTCAGCATATAAAAATATAAAAATTTGCAATCTTTGGACATCTTTGGCAAATAATTAAATAATTCCCAGTTTAGATATGCCCATGCATACTGAATTTCTAGATTCTTGTGCACTAAGATAGCATTCATCACTCATCCTTGTAAAGAACAAAGACAAATATTTCTGGCAGTGCTCTACAATAAAAATGTTTGCATTGATTGATATTATTTTATATATGTACTGTTTAAGTAATCAACAGATACATGTGTTTACTGAGTATTTGAAATGTAGATAATGTTAGTAAGAAAAAATATTTAAATTGTATTTATCTTTTTATTATGATTATTTTGAGACAGGCTCTCTCTGCTGTACAGGCTGGAGTACTGTGGAATGATCTCAGCTCACTTCAATCTCTGCCTGTCCGGCTCAAGAGAACTACCTATCTTAGCCTCCCAAGTAGCTGGGACAAGAGGGGCACTCTAAGATTCCTGGTTAATTTTTTTTTTTTTTTTTTTTTTTTGCAGAGACAGGTTTTTGCCATGTTGCCCAGGTTGTTCTCAAACTCCTGGGTTCAAGCAATCCAACTGCCTTCGTCTCCCAAAGTTCTGGGATTACAGGTATGATCCGCTGTGCCCAGCTAAATTCTAATTAATTTAAATTTAAATATTCACCTGTGACTACTGGCAAACTTATTAGACAGCCTAGCTTCAGAACCAAACAACTTAATTTTGTACTGTTACAAACTAGAACTAGAATTTAGAAGTTTAAACCAATTGAGGCAAAAACTACGAGATTAGATATCCTTTAGGAAATTAATTCAATGTTTGCTCTTTAAATACTCCACAGAAGCAACATGTTGATGCTAAATGCAAAATGATTACTCCCCGATTTGGGTTGTTGTAACTTGTAGACCAGTGATGTCTTTTATAAGGAAGTGAGAATCTATGTATTCATTTTTCATCCTACAATAGAGAATAATAAGGAGTAAGATTTTTATTCCTATAGCTGAAAAAAAAGACATAAGAGGGTCACTCTTAACACTCTCAGGAAGCAGAACACAGGCCACGTTTTTACAGTAACACAGAGAAGCAGTGTGAAGAAGGAAAACCTCTTTTTTTTTTACACAGAAGATGCAATGTATACCTCTCATAGGCTTACACAACACAGTAGATACTTTGGAAATGCGTATTTTTGAGTTCAAGTGATCTTTATTATTTTTGCACTTCTGAATTTTTGCACTGGGTCTGTCTCAGATTTTATTCTCCTTGATTTAATTATAGCATTTGACAGTGTTGAGCAACCTCTTCTTCCTTAAAGTCATTCACTTGGCCTCTATGGCGCTAAGCTTTTTTCATTTTTATTTTTTAAATTATAATATTTTATTTATTTATTTATTTATTTATTTATTTATTTTTGAGATGGAGTTTCACTTTTATTGCCCAGGCTGGAGTGCAATGGCATGATCTCAGTTCACTACAACCTCCATCTCCCGGGTTCAAGTGATTCTCCTGTCTCAGCCTCCTGAGTAGCTGGGACTACAGGCACATGCCCCCACGCCCGGTTAATTTTATATTTTTAGTAGAGAGGGTTTCACAATGTTGGCCAGGCTGGTCTCAAACTCCTGACCTCAGGTGATCCACCCACCTCGGCCTCCCCAAGTGCTGAGACTACAGGTGTGAGCCACCACACATGGCCAAAATATTTTATTTTTTAGAGCAGTTTTAATTTCACAGAAAAATTGAGGGGAAGGTACATAGATATCCCATACACCACATGCCCCCACACATCAATAAGCTCCCAAATTACCAAATCCCCTACCAAAGTGATACATTTGTTACAGTTAATGAACCTACATTGACAAACCATTATCACTCAAAGTTCATAGTTTACATTTGGGTTCAGTCTTGGTGTTGAACATTTGTCTTAGGAATAACAAAGAAACCATAGGTAATTGCTGCCTAGGCCTGGACCAGGATGACCAAGAGAGATCAGAAATCCCTCTACAGAGCCCTGTTTTAACTCCAGCTTTTTGCCAAACTGTTCAACTGCCCTTTCCACCAGTAAAATGTCACCCTGTGAAATAAGTACACCTCACCACAGATGACCCATAAATAGGAGAAACTTCATCCTACATCTGTGAGGTTGCTTTGGCTACACAAGACCTGAAATGGAGGGCTACTCTTTGCCCCTATCTGGTCGCCCTGCTGGGCCTAGTTTGATGATCCATAAGTAATTAAAGGTAAATAAAAGTAAATAAACCCACTCAAACTTTCACGTTATGGGTATGTAATTGAAGCTGCATCTGCAATTCAACCCCTGATGGTGAGGCCACCCCAAAGGGACCCATGCTGGTGGATCCCTTACAGTTCTCTTCTGTGTGAACCTCTGATGGCTGCTAGGAACAGTAGCTACAAGCTAAGTTAATAGAAAAAAACTTGAAGAGCTTCATTCAAAATGGCATTCTATGGGTTTGGACAAATAATAACATGTATCTACCATTATAGTATCATAGACAGTATTTTCACTGCCTTAAAAATCCCCTGTTCTATCCCTTTATCTCTTCCATTCCTCAACCCTTGGCAGCCAATAATCCTTTTATTGTCTCCATAGTTTTGCTTTTTCCAGTATGTCGTATAGTTGGAATCCTACAGTATGTAACCTTTTTCTAATTGGCTTCTTTTATTTAACAATACGCATTTAAGTTTTCTATATGTCTTTTCATGACTTATTAGCTCATTTCCTTTTAGCACTGAATAATATTCCATTATTCATTCACACATTTAGTATCCTACTGATCATAGGCCATATTTTCCCAAGGTCTATTAGTTATGTATAAAGCTTCTATAAACATTCATGTGCAGGAGTTTTTCTTTTTATACTTATAGAAAATATTTTGCATACTTATGAAGTGCATTTGAGCTTTTGTTACATGCATGGAATGTGTAATAATAAAGTTAGGGTATTGGGGTATCCATTAACTTGAGAACTGATCATTTCTATGTGTAACATTTCATGCCCTCTCTTCTAGCTAAATTGAAACATACAACATTTCATCTTTTTGGGGGGTAAATACCAAGGACCGTGATTGCTAGGTCATATGTTAAGAGTAGGTTTAGCTTTGTGAGAAACTGCCATACTGTCTTGCAAAGTGGCTACACCATTTTTCATTCTCACCAGCAACAAATGAGAGTTTCTATTCCTCTATATCCTCACCAGCTTTGGGTGTTGTCAGTGTTCTGTTTTTTGGCCATTCTAATAGGTGTGTAGCGGTATCTCATTGCTGTTTTAGTTTGCATTTCCCTAATGACATATAATGTAAAACATCTATTTGTACACTTATTTGTCATCTTCTTGGTGAAGTGTCTGTTAATAATTTGGCACATTTTAAAATCAGTTTTTTTTATTATTGTTGAGATTTAACAGATCTTCTTATACTTTGGATAACAGTCTTTTATTCAGTTATGTCTTTTGCAAATACTTTCTCCCATTCTTTGACTTGCCTTTTAAAACTGTTGACAGTGTCTTCACAAAACAGGATTTTTAATTTTAATAAAGTCTAGCTGATGATTTTTTTCTTTCATGGGTTCTGTCTTTGGTGATGTATCTAAAGTCATTGCCATATCAAAGGTCAGGTAGATATTTTTCATATGTTATCTTCTAAGATTTTTGTACTTTTCTGTTTTACATTAGATCTCTGATCCATTTTGAGTCAATTTTGTAAAGGATGTTAGATCCACTATTTTACATGTAAATTACCAGTTGTTCCAGCATGATTTTTTGGAAAGACTATATTTTCTCCATTGTATTGCCTTTCTTACTTTGTCAAAGAGGTCAGTTTCTGGGCTTTCTATTCTGGTCCATTGATCTAAGTCTGTTCTTTTACTAATACTACACTATTTTAATTACTATAGCTTTACAGTATGTCTTGAAGTCAGATAATGGCAGTTCACCAACTTTGTTGTGCTGTCCTTCAATATTGTGTTGGCTATTACGGGATTACAGTCTTCCACCTCCACATTTAAACTTTAGAATTTCCTGGGATTTTGACTGAGATTGCTAAACTTTGAGCACAAATGCTCATAAACATGGAAACAATAAACATTGGTTTACTAGAATGGGGAGGGAAGGAGGGAGACAAAGATTGAAAAACTACCTATCAGGTACTATGCTCCCTACCCGAGTGATGGGATCCATACCCCAAACCTCAATATTACACAATATTCCCATGTAACAAACATGCACATGTACTTTCATATCTAAAATAAAAATTGAAAGTAAAAGAGGAGTTGCTAAACTTCAGAAGTAATCGAAGAAATGCAACCGAAAACAATGAAGCATCACTCTCTAACCATCATATAAAAAATAAAAATTCCGGTAGTATTTAGTGTTGGTGAATATGTGAGTGGTGGGAATCTTTTATAAACTGATGGTGGAAGTATATATTGATAAAGCCATTCTTGGGAGCAATTTGTAAGCATTTAGAACAACTAAGCATGAACATATCAATTTTGGATATGTATCAAAGAAAAACCCTTACATGTAGAGAGAGGCAACAGTGAGAATGTTTATCATAGCTATACTTAAAATAACAAAGAGTTTGAAACAACTGGATTGCTTATCGACATACAATAAAATGTGGAACACGTGCAATACAATTTCTACTGATTTATGGCCTCCAATTATATTTTCTTTTTTCTTTTACTGCTCATTTCTCACAATCAATGCTAGGTAATATCCTTTTGGCCCTCTGGGCCCTCTATTTTCTGTACACTATTTTCATGAGGAGTTTCATTTATTTGTCCATATCTTGGACAAAAATACACAATGGAATCGGGCAGCTTGAGGCACAGCCCCAGTATTTTCTGCAAGATCTATACACTTCAAAACTAAAAAATGCACCCAAACATAGGCATAAAATTATGCCTATGCAGTGTTCAAAGAGTGCTTTACAGCAGCATAACTCTATACGAATACAGAATTACCACTCCTACTAAATCAACAGAAATGGCAGGTACTCTTGCTAAAAAGTAAGAACTTTGTTTTTTACTTAGTTGTGTGTGTGTGTGTGTGTGTGTATTTTGTTTTTTTCTGGGTTTTTGACAGATTGCTAAACTCAGATTATCACTGGAAAGAGACAAAATCATCTGCACAGGCTGACTATCACAATAAGGTTGCTTTAAAAACCATCTCCAAACTCAATATTTTAGAAAAAATATTATTTCTATAGTTCTGCAAGTCATCGTAGGTGGCTTTGCTTCAGGCTGCAATGACTGAGACAGTTCTGCTGATCTCAGATAGACTTACATGTGGCTAGGGTTCAGCTGGGAGTTAGTTGATCTAGGCTTGGATTGGCTGTTGAAGCTATGTGGCTGTTCTTCAAGCTGCAGTTTACCAAGTCCCTTGGGAAACTCTAATCCAAGTGTCCCTCATATTCCTTGGATAAATAGATTAAGTGGGGAATGTTCTCTTTGTGATGTTAATAGATATAAGAGTGTATGTTGAATCATGCAAGCAATTCCAAGCCCTTGTATTGCATTATGCCCTATAGTACCCTATTGGTCAAAGCAAGTTACAAAGCCAAGCTCCAATCCAGGGTCAGGGAAATACATTAAAGTGATAGCCAAGTTGAAGATGCAGAAGCAGGTGAAGACTTGGACCAAATATTTCTTTTCTATTTGTATTCCTTTTTAAAATTTTTTCAACTATTATTTTAGATCTAGGGGGTACATGTGCACCTTATTTGCATGGTTATATTGCACCCAGATAGTGAGCAATAGTACCCAATAGGAGGTTGCCAACCTGCACGCCTATCCCTCCCTCCCCCAGGAGTCTGCAGTGTATATTGTTCCTATGTGTGTCCAATGTTTAGCTCTCACTTATAAGTGAGAACATGTGATTCTTGGTTTTCAGTTCCTGTGTAAATTTTCTTAGGATAGTGGCCTCCATCTGCATCCAGGTTGCTAGAAAGGACATTATTTTATTATTTTTTGTGGCTGCATAGTGTTCCGTTGTGTATATGTACCACATTTTCTTTATCCAATCCACCATAGATTGATACCTAAGTTGATTCCACATCTTTGTTATTATAAACAACATAGAAATGAGCATATAAGTGAATGTATCTTTTCGGTAGAATGATCTCTTTTCTTTGAGGTATGTATCAAGTAATGGGATTGCTGCGTTGAATGGTAGCCCTCTTTGAAGATCTTTGAGATTAGTGGCTGAACTAATTTACATTCCCATCAACAGTGTATAAACGTTGCTTTTCTCCACAGCCTTGCCAGCATCTGTGTGTTTTTTTTTTTTTTGATTTAACAATAATATCAATTCTTTCTAAATCTATTCTTTCTAAGTGGTATGATATAGTATCACATTGTGGTTTTGATTTGCATTTCTCTGATGACTAGCAATGCTGAGAACTGTTTCATATGTTTATTGGCTGCTTGTATGTCTTCTTTTGAAAAGCATCTGTTCATGTCCTTTGCTCGTTTTTTAATAGGGTTGTTTTTCTCTTGTTGATTTCTTTTAGTTTCTTACAGAATCTGGATATTAGACGTTTGTTAGATGCGTAGGTTGCAAATATTTTCTACTATTCTGTAGGTTGTCTGTTTACTCTGTGGATTTTTTTTTTTTCTGTGTAGAACCTTTTAATTTAGGTCTCACTTTTTAAGCTATGTTTCTGCTGCAATTGCTTTTGGGGACTTAGACAAAAATTATTTGTCAAGGCTGATGTTGAGAAGGTTATTTTTTATGTTTCCTTCTGAGGTTTTTATAGTTTGATGTCTTACATTTACATCTTTATTTCATCTTGAGTTAATTTTTGTATATGGTAAAGGATCCAGTTTCATTCTTCTGCCTATGACTAGCCAGTTAGCTCAGCACCATTTATTGAATACGAAGTTCTTCCTTATTGCTTCTTTTTGTCAGCCTTGTTGAAGATCAGATGATTGTTAAGTGTGTGGCTTTATTTCTGAGTTTTCTGTTATGTTCTATTGGTCTATGTGTCTGGTTTTCTACCAGTATCATGCTGTTTTGGTTACTATAGCCTTAGAGTATAGTCTAAAGTCAGTCACTGTGATGCCTCCACCTTTCCTCTTTTGGCTTGGGATTGCTTTGACTATTTGAGTTTTCTTGTTGGATCCATGTGAATTTTATAACAGTTTTTTTTTCTATTTCTGTGAACAATAATATAGATAGTTTGATAGATACAGGGTTGAATCTATAAATTTCTTTGAGCAGTAAGGCAATTTTAATGATATTGATTATTCCAATCCATGAACATGGAATACTTTTCCATTTATTTGTGTTGTCTCTGATATCTTTTCGCAGTGTTTTGTAATTCTCCTTAGAGATATCTTTCACCTCCTTGGTTTTCTATATTCCTAGGTATTTCATTTTCTTTGTGGCTATTGTAAATGGATTTGTGTTCTTGATTTGACTCTCAACCTGGAAGTTATTGGTGTATAGAAATACTACTGATATTTGTACATTGATTTTTTTTTCCTAAAACTTTTCTAAAAGTGTTTATCAGTTCTAGTAGTTGTTTGGTTGAGGTTTTAAGATTTTCTATGTATAGAATATTATCATCAGCAAAGAGAAATAGTTTGACTTCTTGTTTTATTTGGATGCCTTTTATTTCTTTCTTTTTCCTGATCGCTCTGGCTAAGACTTCCTGGACCCAATATTTCAATTCAACTACAGCATTTCATATCTGACAAGCCAAAAAACGATTTAGATACAAATAGTAATACAAAACAGCTAACAGTTCTGGTGTAACTATCACTTTCTAACACTTTACACAAATACTAAATGTTCAACTCTTTTCACAAGAACCATGCAGGATAGACATTATTATATCTATTTTATGTTGGGAGTTGAATCCTGGTCTGTCTGGCACCAAAACCCACACAAGTTCTTCACTACCATGCTGCTTTTGTAATACACAACACAGTAATAGTATTAAACACATGAATTCAGTTGCTTGGAAGTGTTATTAGGTGCATGGACATTCGTATTGCAGGGTATTTACTGGATGTGTTTTTCTGGGCTGATTAAATAGAATAGACAATTTGTTCTTAAACCTTTCTATACATGAAAATCACCTGGAGTGGCATTTTTATTTGTCTCTCTCTCTCTCTTTTTACTTGCCCAGGCTGTACTTAAACTCCTGAGCTCAAGCAATCCTTCTGTCTTAGCCTCCCAAGTAGCTGGGACTACAGGCGCACACCATTACACTAAGTACATTTCTCTTTCTTTTAAAACAGGGTTCCCTGATTCAACTATAGATCCACCAAATTAAAATATCTGAGTGTGGAGCCCATGAATGTACTTATAAGTTTTAGTTGATTTTGATTCAGCCCTCTCAGCATCTCCACTTGAGAAGAGTTGCAACAGGTTATTTCAAAATGCTAACTACTTAGGAAGGGTTTATATCTGCATCCATAGTGCTTTCACTCCAGCCGAAGAAGTCTTTCAATATGGAAAGCTAAGTATAAGAGATACCTAAACAGTTTATTTCTCAAAAGTTTCCAGAGAATTGGGAGGAAAAGGCGGGTTGAAGAGTTAGGACTTGATTCTCAGATGAGAAGGGGGCCAAGGCCTAAGTAGTGATGCAAAGGAAAACATCAAATACATAGAGACAGACTGGAGTACGGGACAGAATGATGTTGTGAGTAAGGAAGAAAAAGGTGGGAAATTATAGGATAATAATCATGTTTCTCAAAAATAACAGTAGCTACAATGTCTTCAGTGCCTACTACAAGTGCACATATTATCTCATTTTATTCCTTATGACAATCTTATGTGGTGACTAATAGTATCCTTAATTTACAAGTGGAGAAGCAGAGGTTCACAAAGGTTTTCTAACTTGCCCAAGATCACAACGCCGGTAAAAACTGGAATTTGAAATCAGGCCTTTCTGGCTAAAAACCTTGTGTACTTAATTGGTGGTCAAGGTCACTTAAATGAAGAAAACAATAATAATATATTCAGAAGATGTCATGAGAGAATGAAACACCACTGCTTCAAGTAGTTGTTTCACTCAAATATGATTAATTTTTCCTGCTATTCGTCTGACTCATACAACCATTTACTTTGTACTGGTGTACTTTATACTCATATTGGAATAAAAACATTGCTTTTGCCTCACTTCAATACTATCTCATATGCTTAAATGGTTTTCCCAAGAATCATTTCTGAAAATAGCATTTAAGTTTCTCTTATGACCTTACCTGCAGTGATTTATCCATGCATGCATTCACTTTAGAACACATTCCTTTATGCATTCCAAAATATCTGTATCACTTACTATGAGCCAGAAACTGCAAAGCCAATCTTTTTCTAACAGAATATCACATCATAAAATCAAAGATAACATTGGTACTTTTTCAAATCTAGCAGGGCACACATTACTGAAGAAAACAGAGTCTAAAATGTGCTTCCTCAAAATATTGACCATAAAAAGCAAGAATAAAAGCCTTTATAATACAGTAAAAACTGTAAAGTGCTATCCAGCACTGCAACCATGTTACAAAATATTGAAATGTACAGAATAAGATCATTAAAGTCAGGAAAGAAAAGCTTAAAAAGAAAAATAATTTACTAAGTTCTTTGAGATGCATTCCATTTCCTGAAATGTATATTTATTTATACATACTTTGACAAATTTTGCCACACTTGCTAACTTTCTCATGTTTTTGTCTTCTTATTTTAAAGTAATACAAGCTATTTTAATGGTTTTACAGTTTTAGATTTGAGAACCACAACGAAAAATATGTCCTGAACTATCTTTTCAATGCAATCTTTTTCAGAAACTATGTAGGATATTTCCACAATTTCCTCCGTAAAGTAAATTTAAACCAGGTGATGAATAATGGTCCTATGACTCAAACGTTATATAAATTTAAGCCACTTGCGTTTGTGTGTGTGTTCTTGATATTTAATGTTAATAAAACTAATATGACTTTCTCTGGCCTATCTGAAATATATAAAATGATCTTAGTTTAGCTCAATAAAATCTGATGTAAAGAGTCAAACAAAAGCAACTTTGAGAAATAGCATCAAATATGTGTTTTAAAATACGTCATTTTTTATCCTCTTCTGGGGATGCTTATGCTTTCAGAGCCTTCCTCTGTGGCCATGCAGACAAGTTCCATTTGTATCATCTGGAGTAGTTCTGTGCTCCATTAGAGTGCACAGAAAAAAAGAAGATCCATCAAGGACAGTTTCATACGGTGCTATTCTTGAGAAACTGTTCTTTTATTGTTTGGATTTGTTTTTTCTGAATACAAATGTAATAGTCTACCACAGAAAACAGGTGCTCTTGCTTTTGGAGATAATCAATATGTTGTACTTTATAAGTCCATTTTTATGAATGGTAGAATTGCTATGGTGATAAACACATATTCTCAACTCAGCTTTATTCTATGAAGAATAAAGACCGTGAAATAGTAGCTTACCAAATGTCAGTGCTTGTGATTTTTGTCACTCAGAACCTTTTAAATATGTTTTTTCAGAGGCATTATTTCAAAGCCACACAGATGTACCCAGTTCTTAAATACTATGCTGTGTTTTTTTGTTTGTTTGTTTGTTTGTTTTTTGTGGTGCTACCCTTGAGGCCTTTGTTAGTCTTTCAAAATACGGCACTTCATGATTCAATTTCAGTGACTTGCAACAGTAAAAACATCATAACCATCTGATAACATGACCTTTACTCCAAGCATTTCCAATTGACACTTATTTTTTATTTTTTCAACTTTTGTTTTAAGTTCCTGGGTACATGTGCAGGATGGTGCAGGTTTGTTACAAAAGGTAAATGTGTGCTGTGGTGGTACATTGAACAGATCAACTGATCATCTAGGTATTAAACCCGAAATCTATTAGTTATTCTTTCTGATGTTCTTCCTCTCCCACCTTGAGATGCACCGGTGTGTGTTTTTCCCCTCAATGTGTCCATTTGACATTTATTAATAAAGATATCTCACATGTGAAAACTTTTAAATAGTTAAGGCTATATCAAACAACAGGGGGAAAAATAGGAGTCTTTAGTATAGCACTTGACTTATGACTCATAAAATGGTTGTTCTATGTTGATGTTTGTTCTTAAAGATGGTGATATTCAAGAATGCTTTTTTTAGCGACTGATGCCCATTTTTAATTTGTTAGAGTATATAAAAGGTATCGACATAAGGAGAATGAGGTAAAAGACTAAAATTCAAAACTGAATTAAGTCATTAGGGAAATTCATATGAAAACTACAATGAACTTATATATAAAAGCTATACTTTAAAATATTTAATAATAAGAAAACAACCCCACTAAGAAATGTTTAAAAGATCTGAACACTTTACTAAAGATATACAGATTGCAAAAATTTTCTCCCATTCTGTAGGTTGCCTGTTCACTCTGATGGTAGTTTCTTTTGCTGTGCAGAAGCTCTTTAGTTTAATTAGATCCCATTTGCCGATTTTGGCTTTTGTTGCCATTGCTTCTGGTGTTTTAGACATGAAGTCCTTGTCCATGCCTATGTCCTGAATGGTACTGCCTAGGTTTTTTTCTAGAGTTTTTATGGTTTTAGGTCTAACATTTAAGTCTCTAATCCATCTTGAATTAATTTTTGTATAAGGTGTAAGGAAGGGATCCAGCTTCAGCTTTCTCCATATGGCTAGCCAGTTTTCCCAGCACCATTTATTAAATAGAGAATCCTTTTCCCATTTCTTGTTTTTGTCAGGTTTGTCAAAGATCTGATGGTTGTAGATGTGTGCTATTATTTCTGAGGGCTCTGTTCTGTTCCATTGGTCTATATCTCTGTTTGGTACCAGTCCCATGCTGTTTTGGCTACTGTAGCCTTGTAGTATAGTTTGAAGTCAGGTAGTGTGATGCCTCTAGCTACTTATCTGACAAAGCGCTAATATCTGGAACTTACAAAGAACTCAAACAAATTTACAAGAAAAAAACAAACAACCCCATCAAAAAGTGGGCAAAGGATATGAACAGACACTTCTCAAGGGAAGACATTTATGCAGCCAATAGACACATGAAAAAATGCTCATCATCATTAGTCATCAGAGAAATGCAAATCAAAACCACAATGAGATAGCATCACACACCAGTTAGAATGGCAATCATTGAAAAGTCAGGAAACAACAGGTGATGGAGAGGATGTGGAGAAATGGAAACACTTTTACACTGTTGGTGGGCCTGTAAACTAGTTCAACCATTGTGGAAAACAGTATGGTGATTCCTCAAGGATCTACAACTAGAAATACCATTTGACCCAGCCATCCCATTACTGGGTATATTCCCAAAGGATTATACGTTTATACGTTTAATACGTTTATACGATTATACACATGTACGTTTATTGTGGCACTATTCACAATAGCAAAGACTTGGAACCAACCCAAATGTCCATCAACGACAGACTGGATTAAGAAAATGAGGCACATATACCCCATGGAATACTATGTAGCCATAAAAAAGGATGAATTCATGTCTTTTGTAGGGACATGGATGCAGCTGGAAACCATCATTCTCAGCAAATTATTGCAAGAACAGAAAACCAAACACTGTATATTCTCACTCATAGGTGGGAATTGAACAATGAGAACACTTGGACACAGGAAGGGGAACATCACACACCGAGGCCTGTTGTGGGGTTGGGGGAGGGGGGAGGGGGGAGGGATAGCATTAGGACTAATGTAATGACTAGTTAATGGGTACAGCACACCAACATGGCACGTGTATACACATGTAACAAACCTGCACGTTGTGCACATGTACCCTAGAACATAAATTATAAAAAAAAAAGTTCTCTAAACAAGAAAAAAAAAATTGTTGAGCTTAATAAAAAAAGATATACAGATAACAAATAAGAACATATAAAGGTGATCAAAATCATGTGTTATTAGGGAATTAAACATTAAAACAACAACTTGATACAACTAAAGACTGATCACAATGACTAAAATACAAATCACTGGTAACACCAAATACTGTTTAAGATGTGGGACAATGGAAATGTGCATTCATTGTTGGTGGGAATACAAAACAGTACAGCCACTTTGGAAGACAGTTTGGATTTAGCAATCACACTCCTTGGTATTTTCCCAAATGAGTTGCAATGTTATGTCCACACACGCATGAAAAAAAATACACACACAAATGTTTACAGCAGCTTTGTTTGTAATTGGCAGAACTTTGAAGCAACTGAAATGTCCTTCCATAGATGAATTGATAAACAAGGTGTGGCATATCCATACAGTGGCCCATTTTTCAGTAATAAAATATGCACTGGTAAGACAGGAAAACACTTTGAATAATGTCAAAAGCATATTGCCAAGTGAAAAATGCCAATCTGAAAAAGCTATATACTATATGATTCCAACCAGATAATATTCACATAATATTCTCAAAAAGGTAAAAACATGGAGATAAGTGGTTGCCAGGGATATGTGGGGAGAAAGGGAGGAATGACGAGATGAAACACAGAAGAGTTTTAGGGCAGCAGTACTATTCTGTATGTCACAGTAATGGTGTCACATATCACTTATTTGTCAATACACACAGGATATACAAAACAAAGAGTGAACTCTGATGTAGATTATGGACTTTAATAATAATGAATAAATATTGATTCATGTAGTGTAACAATTATTCCACACTAATGAAAATGTAAGTAATGCCAATCTTTTTCTAACAGTGTATCACAGGGAAAACCACAGAAAAAAAGGGGTAAGTGGCAACTCTCTGTACTTTTTTTTTTTTTTTGAGACAGAGTCTCACTCTGTCGCCCAGGCTGGAGTGCAGTGGTGTGATCTCAACTCACTGCAAGCTCCACGTCCAGGGTTCGCTCCATTCTCCTGCCTCAGCCTCCCAAGCAGCTGGGACTACAGGCGCCTGCAACCACACCTGGCTAATTTTTTGTATGTTTTGTAGAGATGGGGTTTCACCATGTTAGCCAGGATGGTCTCGATCTCCTGACCTCGTGATCCGCCCGTCTCGGCCTCCCAAAGTGCTGGGATTACAGGCATGAGCCACGGTGCCTGGCCAACTCTCTGTACTTTTAAATTAATTTTTATGTAAACACAAAACATTTTAAAAAGTAGTTAATCAGTATTTATAAAAGGTAGGGTATAAAAAGTAGTTAATCAGTATTTATACCCTATGTCTAATTAAAACATAGAGATTCTGTTCAAATCATAATAACAAGCTATATGATGTTAAGAAAGTACTGATCTCCATGAGCTTGGGTTTCCTCATCTCCAAAATAAGAGACTTTTCTACCAAACAGATTTAACCCAAATAAGACTACCTCAAGACATGTAATAATCAACCAAAGGTCAAAGATTTAAAATCACCCTTAAAGAAGCAAGAGAAAAGAAACAAATAACATGCAAAGGAGCTTCAGTATATCTGACAGCAGACTTCTCAGTGAAAACCTTAAGAGCCAAGAGAAAGTGGCACGACATATTTAAAGTACTGAAGAAAAACCTTTTTTCCCAGAATAGTATATTCAGTGAATATACCCTTCAAACATTAAGGAGAGAAAAAGTCTTTTCCAGACAAATAAAAGCCAAAGGATTTCACCAACACCAAAATTATACTACAAGAAATGCTAAAGAGAGTTCTTCAGCATAAAAGAAAAGGATATTAATGAGCAATAAGAAATCATCTAAAGGTAAAAAAAATTCACTGGTGATGGTAAGTATAGAACATTATGACACTGTAATTGAGGTGTGTAAACTACTTATATCTTGAGTAGGAAGAAAAAAAGATGAACCTATCAAAAATAATAACTACAACAACTTTTTGAGACATAGACAGTATAACAAGACATAAATAAAAACAACAAAAAGTTAGAAAGCAGAAAGGATTAAGTTAAAGTATATAATTTTTATTAGTTTTCTCTATGCTTCTTGGGTAGTTATTATAGTTTTTTCATTTTTGCAATCAGTCTTAAATTGTGATCAATTTAAAATAATGAGTTATAAGATGTTATATGCAAGCTTCATGGTAACTTCATATCAAAAAATAATCAATAGATGCAGAAAAAATAAAAAACAAGAAATTAAAACATACTACCATAAAAAATATCACCTTCATTAAAAAGAAGACAGGAAGGAAGGAAAGAAAGAAGAGAATACTACAAAACAACCAGAAGGCAAATAAAATAATGGCGGGAAAAATTTTCTTATTTATCAATAATAGCATTGAATGTAAATGGACTAAACTCTGCAATGAAATGGCATAGAATGGCTGAATGGATTAAAAAAAAAAAAAAACCCAAGACTCATTGATCTGTTGCCTACAAGAAACACACATTACCTGTAAAGACACGCACAGGCTGAAAATTAAGGGATGGAAAAGACTCATGCTAATGGAAACCAAAGAAAAAAAACAGGATTGGCTATACTTATGTCAGATAAAATAAATTTCAAGACAAAAACTATAAAAAAAGACAAAGAATGTCTGTATATAATGATAAAGGAGTCAATTCAGCACAAGGAGTCAATTCAGCACAATAATATGACAAACATAAATATATACACACTCAATAATAAAGCATCCTGATATATAAAGCACTTATTATTAGACCTAAAGAGAGAGATAGACCTCAATACAATAGTAGCTAAAGACATCCCACTTTCAGTATTAGACAGAACATTTGGACAGGAAATCAATAAAGAAACATGGGATTTAATCTGCACTATAGACCAAATAGACCTAACAGATATTTACAGAACATTTTATCCATTAGCTGCAAAATGCACACTCTTTTCCACAGCACATGAATCATTCCCAAAAAGAGACCACATTTTAGGTCACAAAATAAGTCTTAAAACATTCAAAAAATTGAAATAATATCAAGCATCTTCTCTGACCACAATGAAACAAAACTGGAAATCAATAATAACAGAAACTTTGCAAAGGATACAAACACATGGAAATTAAACAATATGTTCTTGAATGAGCAGTGGGCCAAGGGAGAAATTAAAAAGAAAAGAGAAAAATTTCTTGAAACAAATAAAAATTAAACCAAAACATACTAAAACCAAAGGAATACAGTAAAAGCAGTACTAAGATAAAAGTTTATAGCAATAAGTGACTATATTTAAAAAGTAGAAATACTTCAAATAAACAACCTACTGATGGGTCTTAAAGAACTAGAGAAGAACGAGCAAGCCAAATAAATATAAGTAGAAGAAAAGAACTAATAACTATCAGATAAAAAATTAGTGACATTAAAACAAAAGAATATTATGAAAAATTAATGAGACAAGTTCAATTTTTGAAAAGATAACCAAAATGACAAACCTTTACCTAAACTAAGAAAAAAATAAAAGACTCAAAGTCAGAGATTAAAAGGTTACATTGCAACTAATACTCCACTAATTCGAAAGATTATTTGAGACTAATATAAACAATTATATGCCAATAAATTAGAAAACCTAGAAGAAATGAATTCCTGGGAACATACAACCTATCAAGATTGAACCATAAAGAAATTCAAAACCTGAAGAGACCAATAACAAGCAATGAGACAAAAACCATAGTAAAAAGTATCCCATTAAAGAAAAGCTCAAGACTCGATGGCTTCACTGCTGCATTTTACCAGACTTTTAAAGAAGAACCAACACAAATCTTTCTCAAACTATTCTAAAAAATAAATGGAGAGGGAACACTTCAAAACTCATTCTGAGGCCAGTATTACCCTGATACCAAAAGCAGACACAGACAAATCAAAAACGGAAACTACAGGCCAATATCCCTAACGAACATTGATGCAAAAATCCTCACCAAAATACTAGTAAACTGAATTCAACAATGTATTAAAGAGATTATTCATCTTGAGCAAGTTGGATTTATCCCAGGGATTAAAAGTATGGTTCAGTCAATGTGATACCTTATAGAAACAGAAAGAAGGAGAAAAACATATGATCATTTCTACTGATGTTTAAAAAAAAAAACAAAGCATTTGATATAATTCAACATCCATTCATGAACAAACCCTTCAAAAATTCGGTGTAGAATGAACATACCTCAACACAATAAAAGTCATAAATGACAGACTGGCAGCTATTTACATACTAAGTATGGAAAAACTGAAAGACTTTAACATCTGGAACAAGACAAGCATGCCCACTTTTACTACTGTTATTCAACATAGTACTAGAGTCCAAGCTAGAGCAATCAGACAAGAGAAAGAAATAAATGGCAGCAAAATTGGAAAGAAAAAAGAAAATAATTTTAATCCCCCTTCTATTACTGCAGCTTGAAAGCACAACCTCCTGGCAGGAGGCCAATCCATTCAAGTGATTACAGCAACACATAACAGAACAAACTGCTCCAAAGAAGAAGAAAATAACAACTAATTCCACCACCTGCAACACCCTGGCTAACCAGAGGTCCTGAGTCTATCCACATGACAACTTCACTGCTAGCATAACCAGTATTCAAGAAAACCAGCACACTGAACAAAACTATAACCAAGGACTCCCACAGAGTCCACTTCGCTCCCCTGCCACCTCCACCAGAGCAGGTGCTGGTATCCACAGCTGAGAGATGTGAAGATGGATTACATCAAAGGACTCTTTGTAGACATTCTTTGGCACCAGCCTGGAGTCTTGTAGCCTCACTGGGTGGCTGGATCCAGAAGGGCAATAACAATCACTGGCATTCTGGCTGTCAGGAAGCCCCATCCCTAGGGTGAGGGGGTAGCACCAAATCAAGAGACAAAATTCTGAACAGCAGCTCTTGAGTTTCAGATCTTTCCACTGAAATAGTCTACCTAAATTAGAACTAAAGTAATTCTGGTAATATGACAAAACAAGTTTTTATAGCACTCCCAAAATATTACACTAGCTCTTCAGCAATGGTTCCAAACCAAAAACATTTCTGAATTGCCAGATAAAAAATTATCAGAATGTTGATTATTAAGCTACTCAAGGAGGTACCTGAAAAAGGTGAAAACCAAATGAAATATATATTTTTTTAAATTACAGGGTATGGATGAAAAGTAACCAGAGAAGTATATATCACCAAGAAAAGACCATCACAAATTCTGAAAACAAAAGACACACTTAGAAAAATGCAAAATACACTGAAGAGTTTTAGTAATAGAATCTAACCAGTAGAAGATAAAACTTCAGAGCTTAAATACAAGGCTTCCAAAGCAACCCAATCAACAAAGACATAGAAAAAATAATTTAAAAATTAACAAAGTCTCCAAGAAATTTGTAATTATGTTATATAACCAAACCGAAGAATAATTGGTGTTACTGAAAAAGAAGAGAAATCTAAAAGTTTGAAAAACTTATTTTAGGGAATAATCAAGGAAAGCTACCCTGGCATTGCTAGAGATCTAGACTTCCAAATACAAGAAGCTCAAATAATACCTGGGAAATTCATCATAAAAAGATCAACACCTAGGCACGTACTCATCAGGTTATCTAAAGTCAAGATGAAAAAAAGAATTTTAAGAGCTGTGAGGCAAAAGCATCAGATAACCTATAAAGGAAAACCTATAAGATTAACAGCAGATATTTCAGCAGAAAACTTACAAGCCAGAAGGAATTAGGGTCCTATCTTTAGTCTCCTTAAACAAAATAATTATTAGCCAAGAATTTTGTATCCATTGGAACTCAGCTTCGTAAATAAAGAAGAGATTAAGTCTTTTTCAGATGAATAAATGTTGAGACAATTTACCACTACCAAGCCAGCACTGCAAGAAATGCTGAAACGAGTTTTAAATCTTGAAACAAAACCTCAAAATAGAACCTCCTTAAAGCATAAATCACACAAGGCCTAAAAACACAACAACAACAACAAAAAGAATTCAGGTAGAAACTAGCATGATGAATAGATCAGTACCTCACATCTCAATACTAACTTTGAATGTAAACGGCCTAAATCTCCATTTATAAAATACAGAATAACAGAATGGATAAAAAACCCACAAACCAAGTATCTTCTGTCTTCAAGAGACTCAACTAATATATCAGAACTCACATAAACTTAAGGTTAAGGGGTAAGAAGAGATATTCCATGCAAATATAAACCAAAACCTGGTAAGAGTAGCTATTCTTATATCAGACAAAACAGACTTCAAAGCAACAACAGTTAACAAAAGAGTAACATTATATAATGATAAAAGGATTAGTTCAATAGGAAAATATCACAATCCTAAATATAAATGCACTTAACACTATAGCTCACAAATTTATAAAGCAATTACTACTAGACCTAAGGAATCAGATAGACAACAACACAATAATAGTGAGGAACTTCAATACTCCACTGACAATACTAGATAGGTCATCAAGACCAAAAATCAATAAAGAAACAATAGACTTAAACTATACCCTAGAACAAATGGACTTGACATACATTTACAGAACATTCTACCCAATAACTTCAGAATATATATTATTTCCATCAGTACATGGAACATTCTCCAAGATAAACCATATAGTAGGCCACAAAACAAGTCTCAATAAATGTAAGAAAATATAAATTATATCAAGTACTCTCTCAGACCATGTTGGAATAAAATTGGAAATTAACTCAAAAAGGAATCCTCAAAACTATGCAAACATATGGAAACTAAATAAGCTGCTCTGGAATGATCTTTGGGTCAACAATAAAATCAAGATGGACATTAAAAAATTCTTTGAACTGAATGATAATAGTGACACAACCTATCAAAACTTCTGGGATACACCAAAAGTGGTGCTAAAAGGACAGTTCATAGCATTAAATGTTTACATCAAAGAGTCTGAGACAGCACAAATAGACCATCCAAGCTCACACATCAATGAGCTAGAGAAAGAACAAACCAAACCCAGACACAGCAGAAAAAAAAGGGAAATAACAGAGATCAGAGCAGAACTAAATAAAATTAAAACAAAAATACACAAAATAAATAAAACAAAATATTGGTTCTTTGAAAGAATAAACAAAGTCAATAGACCATTAGCAAGACAAACCATGAAGAAAAGAGAGAAGATCCAAATAAGCTCAATTAGAAATAAAAAGGGTGATACTACAACCAATACCACAGAAATACAATAGATTATTCAAGACTACTATGAAGACATTTATGTGCACAAACTAGAAAACCTAAAAGAGATGAATAAATTCCTGGAAATGTACAACCTTCCTAAATTAAACCATGAAGAAATAGAAACTCTGAACAGACAAATAACAAGCAGTAATACTGAAACCGTAATAAAAAAGAAATTGCCAACAAAAAAAGTCCAGGACTGGATGGACTCACAGCTGAATTATGTCAGACATTTAAATAATTGGTACCAAGTAGCAATTCTACTGAAATTATTGCAAAAGACAGGGAAATAAGGAATTATCGTTAAGTTATTCTGTGAAGCCAGGATCACCCTAATACTGAAAACAGGAAAAAAACATAACAACAACAACAAAAAATACAAATCAATATTCCTTATGAGCATAGATGCAAAAATTCTCAACAAAGAACAATTTAACCAAGTCCAACAGCATATCAAAAGCATAATCGACCATGATTAAGTTGGTTTTATATCAGGGATGCAGGACTGATTTAATATACATGAGTCAATAGATGTGATACACCACATAAACAGAATTAAAAACAAATATCATGTGATCATCTCAATAGATGCAGAAAAAGCATTTGACAAAATCCACCATCCCTTTATTATTAAAGCCCTCAGCAAATCAGCATAGAAGTGATATATCTTAAGGTATGTCATCTTTGACGAATCCAAAGCTAACATTATACTTAACGGGGAAAAATTGAAAGCATTCCTCCTGAAAACTAGAACAAGACAAGAGACCCACTCTCACCACATCTATTTAACATAGTACTGGAAGTTCTAGCCAGAGCAGTCAGACGAAAGAAAGAAATAAAGGACATCCAAATAGTTAAAAAGGCAGTCAAACTGTTACTGTTTGCCAAAGATATGATTGTATACCTCGAAAACCCTAAGGACATGTTCAAAAAGCTCCTAGATCTGAAAAATAAATTTAGTAAAGTCTCAGGTTACAAAATCAATGTACACAAATCCGTAGCACTTCTATACATCAGCAATGACCAAGCTGAGAATCCAATCAATAACTCAATTCCTTTTACAAAGGCTGCAAAAAAAATACTTAAGAATATGCCGAACTAAGGAGGTAAAAGATCTCTACAGGAAAAACTACAAAACACTGCTGAAAGAAATAATAGATGACACAAACAAATAGAAACATATCCCATGCTCACTGATAGGTAGAATCAATAGTGTGAAAATGACCATACTGCCAAAAGCAATCTATAAATTCAATGCAATTATTTCCATCAAAATACTGTCATTATTCCTCACAGAACTAGAAAAGAAATTCTAAAATTTATAAAGAAACAAAAAAGAGTCTACATAGCAAAAGCAAGACTAAGCAAGAAGGACAAACCTGAAGGCATCACATTACCCAACTTAAAACTATACTACAAGGCTCTAGTTACCAAAACAGCATGGTGCTGTTATAAAAATAAGCATGTAGTCCAATGCAATAGAAAAGCTATTCCAGAAATAAAGCCAAATACTTACAGCCAGCTGATCTTCGACAAAGGAAACAAAAACATATAGTGGGGTGTATTAGTATATTTCACCCTGCTATAAAGTACTACCCAATACTGGATAATTTACAAGAAAAGTGGTTTAACTAACTCATAGTTCCATATGGCTTGGGAGGTCTCTGTAAACTTACAATCATGGCAGAAGGCAAAGAAGAAACAAAGCATGTTTTTAGTTGGTGGCAGAAAAGAGAAAGAGTGAAGGGGGAAGTGCCACTTTTAAACAATCAGATATTGTAAGAACTCCCTCACTATTATAAGAATAGCATGGGGGAAACAGCCCCCAAGATGCAATCACTTCCCACCAGGTCCCTCCTTTGATGCATGGGTATTACAACTTGAGATGAGATTTGTGTGGGAACACGGAACCTAACCGTATCATTCTACCCTTGGCCCCGCCCAAATCTCATGTCCTTCTGACATTTCAAAACCAATCATGCCTTCCCAAAAGTCCTCCAAAGTCTTAACTCATTCCAGCATTAACTCAAAAGTTTAAGTCTGAAGTCTCATTTGATACAAGGCCAAAACCCTTCCACCTACGAGCCTGTTAAAAAAAAAAAAAAAAGGCCGGGTGCGGTGGCTCAAGCCTGTAATTCCAGCACTTTGGGAGGCCGAGACGGGCGGATCACGAGGTCAGAAAATCGAGACCATCCTGGCTAACACGGTGAAACCCCGTCTCTACTAAAAAATACAAAAAACTAGCCGGGCGAGGTGGCAGGCGCCTGTAGTCCCAGCTACTCGGGAGGCTGAGGCAGAAGAATGGCGTAAACCCGGGAGGCGGAGCTTGCAGTGAGCTGAGATCCGGCCACTGCACTCCAGCCCGGGCGACAGAGCCAGACTCCGTCTCAAAAAAAAAAAAAAAAAAAGTTAGTTACTTTCAAGATACAATGGTGGTACAGGCGTTGCATAAATGTTTCCATTTCAACCTGCAGAAATTGGACAAAACAAAAGGGTCACAGACCCCATGCAAGTCTGAACCTTGACAGAGCACTCATTAAATCATAAATCTCCAAAAGAATCCCCTTCGATTCCATGCCTCACATCCAGGGCATGGTGATGCAAAGAGTGGGCTTCCACGGTCTTGGGCAGCTCCACTTCTGTGATTCTGCAGGGTACAGACCCTGAGGCTGCTTTCACCAGCTGGCATTGAGTGCCAGCAACTCTCTAGCATATTACCAGTTTCCTTTCTTTTTAGTCCTTATGTCAAGCTTAATTTATCCTACACATTTGCTTACATTATCTCCCCACACGAGAATATAAGTTCCTTAAAGAAACAAAAAGGTCATATGTACTTGATTGTATCCACTGTACCCAGAGCAATGTGTGCTGCAGAGTAAGCACTCAACGAATATGTGTCAAATTTATTAATAGATTAATTATTTAACAAATTTTGGAGGAGGGTACCATTAAATTCCCATTTTGCAGTTGCAGAAGCAAAGGTTCAGGCAGGTCAAGTAACTCGCCTAAGCTTATCAAACTTTTAAGTGGTAGAGCCAAGATATTAATGCAGATTTATCTTGATATTAATGTCAAAACGATTGGAGAAACAGAAGCCTTCAAGAAAAGTGGATAGTAACTAGCAAAACAGAAAATGTGTCAGAAAAGAGTAGTTTAACGTAAACCAGGAAAAGAGAACTAGAGGAGTTTCAAAAAGAAAAGGAATTAATAGTTTGGAGCATCACAGCAAGGTCAAGAAAGGGGAGGAACAATAATAGCTGACAGAAATTGTGCCAGAAACTGTGTGAAGTTCCAGACATACATTATCATATTTAATCTTACATTAAGGCTGTGATCACACCTGTAATCCCAGCACTTTGAGAGACTGAGACAGGTGGTTTGCTTGAGCTCGGGAGTTTGAGACCCGCCTGGGCAAGATGGCAACGAGACCCTACCTCCAAAAAAATTTAAAAGTTAGCTGGGCAAGGTGGCATATGCCTGTAGTCTCTGCTGCTTGGGAGGCGGATGTGAATGGATCTCTTGAGCCCAGGAATTTGAGGCAGCAGTGAGCTATGATTGCACAACTAACAGTGCCTCGAATAATTGCACTGCTACTATTGCACACGCCAGCCTGGGCAACAAAGTGACACCTGTATCTAAAAACAAACGAACAGCAACAACAACTGTGAGTAGGTACCATTGTTATTCCCATTTTACAGAAAATAAAACTAAGGCACAAAAAACTAAATTGCCAAAGATCATAAAGCTAATGCATGATGGAGCAGCGCTCAAATCCAGATGTCACTTCAACTATCAATTAAGTGGTCACTAGTGAACTTTATAGTGAGAGCAGTTTCATGGGAGCAAGAGCTGGACCGCATTGGGTTAAATAATGGCTGGTAAAAAAAAAAAAAGTATAGACAGCAGGTTGTATACTATTCTTTCTCGTTTACTGACTTGCAGGGAAAGGCAAGATAACAGACACAAGGTAAAGGGGTAATGGACACAAGGTAAAAACTGGTTCTATTTACAATATTGAAGAAACTAGAGCACATCATAGCTAAGTCATACGTGGGCTTAAATTTCCTAACACTATGCTTTTAATTATTGCATCCATATTTTGATTTTCATCTTCATAAATTGTAAAGAGAATACTTAGTATATTGTGTTAATCATTACAAAACGAATCTTAAAGAAACCCAAGCCATCAAAGATTCCCCACAATAAACATTCATATGTTTTCATACTATGAACAGCAGGGACTCTCCAAGCAATGAAGGTGATCACTCCATCTTCCTTGATTGACGAT
The DNA here is from genome assembly GCF_043159975.1 of Macaca nemestrina. Classification (NCBI taxonomy): domain Eukaryota; kingdom Metazoa; phylum Chordata; class Mammalia; order Primates; family Cercopithecidae; genus Macaca; species Macaca nemestrina. The sequence continues at coordinate 60,943,338 of NC_092145.1, forward strand.
CATTATGAGCTGGTATTACAAAAGGACATTTTACTCTCTTCTTTCTTAGAGATACCAAGTCTTTTTATTTGTCTTACTTGCAGGCACAGTAACATACGAAAATGAAGTCAAAATAAAGCAAATAAAACACCAAAATCAAGAAAATAATTATCTTAACTATACCACCGAATATTACCAAAAATGCTCAACAAAATGCTACCTATTTTGGCTACCCCTGGTTTGTAAGGAAACAAAATCAGCATGATTTTCTCAGTAGGCAAAAGATCTGAGGCTCACCTTATTCTTCACTGCGAGGGTCCATCCACTTTAACCTTGTCCCAAGTTCCCATATCACAAGTTCGGAGGGTGGTAAAGTGGGGCTGAAACTTTTGACAGAAAAAGAAAGGATAATGAAAGTAGTGTCATAAAGAAACAGGAGCGGCTTGGTAGATTGCTGTGGGGAAACAGGAGATTAAAGACCTTTAACTCAAATAACTTAGATGGTAGGTCCTGGAGGAGATCAGTTGGGGTATAAAGGGAAAACAGGAAGTTGCTTAGTCACCACTTTTTTAGGCTCTCAGCACAGCGCAGAGAAATAAGTTGTGATATTTAGGTTTTCCTCTAGGTAGTTTCAACCAGATCACCAGGCAAATACAGTAGGAAAGATTTTCATTCATGAATAGTAAGGAAAGCACAATGGGTGTTTTGCTGCTGACTTTTTTATAAGAGATCATACATTTTAGGAGTTCAGTAATCAAGTAGAGAGAATTACACGCATAGAGAATCTATATAATCTTCGGGTTAAACAAACTCAATTTGAATATTGAAATGATAAAATGTATAATGAAGAGCTAATATGTATTTTAAATATTTCATAGATAATGTCTTCACTTTATATTTAAATAGCAAAAAGTCATATCACTATTTCTAGTAAGAAGATGATGAACAGATATGGGGAGTCTGTGGTGCACTAATTTTGGCTTTTAAAAATGAGTTAATATTATATGAAACAAAAATACATGGAGAATTTTGAAAATATGGTTCCTCAAAAAAGCTTAAATTCTCAATTCTTTAAAACTGTTATTTTGAAAAATCAAAATCTATAACTATTTGCATGATTCTGGAAACTAGATTACCACATTATTACGAGAAGAGTATGTAACATAAACAAAACACTATAAAATTCCAAGTATAATTTGAGCAAGTTTGAAGCAATAGCTGAACACATGACTCAAAAATGTCAATAATCTAGTTATTACTACCTGCTTCAATTATTAAAACTAATATAGGATCTGTCACACCTAGCATGCTCATTTAGGATTAAAGTGTTATCTTCACAAGAGTAAAACAAGTATTGAGAAAAAATTAGCAAGTATATGCAGTTACACACATCCATGTTTTAACACGGAGTTTTCTTTAGTTATACAGAATATCTCATCAAAAGTTTACATTTTCCATATTGATACAGTGCGTGTGTTCTTAATTCTAGTTGGCAGACTGGTCTCACCAAGTTCAGATTGATCTTTGGTCTTCTTCACCTCTTCATGGCTCAAGTGTATATATGCTATATAATGAAAGGAACAGCTTAGCACTAAATATTTAGGAGCTCTGTCAATGACCAGGCTCTGGGGATCAGTCTGCAACAAAGTTTATGACACAGTTTGCCTCTAGGGGCTGGAAACCCTGGCTTCTCCTAGGAGTACAACTACGCTAACTAGCCCTCCTGGGGAATGAATCCTCCTCTTGTATTTCATCGAAACAAAACTCAAACCAAGTGAACTAAGCCCTATAAAACGTTCAGTCTCAATGAACAAATTCATTTTAAATTCGGAAAATGCCAGCAGTCTGCGTATGAAATCCACAGACAAGCTTAAATCAAAGCTGTTCTGAAGCAGTCAAGAGAGAATCTCAAAGGCGTTTAAGAGGTTAGAAATCTGGTCAGAAAATGAGTGAACTACATCCTGAACCAAGGGCAGTTAACTGCATATATCCACAGCCAAATGCTCCCAAACAGAGGCAATTGAGAAATGGAAGGCTTTGGGGAAACAGCAAAATCCAGGGAGACAAAGAGTAAGAAGTTTTAAGCTAATATCGTAGAGTATGTATTAACTCAGAGCATGCTCTGTCATTTGGGGATGAGTGTAGAAGGATAGTACATTGGTCTGAGGGATCGCAGGATTTGAGTAAAAGCAAAGTTCATGTTAAAAAGGAATAAAGTAAATAATATTGCATTGTCAAAGAGGCACTAAGTAAACTATCCAGCCAAATTATTATTGTTATAAAAGGCACAATAATGAGGAATTGCTGTGTGCCAGGCACTTCAATAAAGTTTTGCCTGAATCAGTCCTTGAAACAATCCTGTGAGGTAGGTACTCAAAGGATTGAGTAATCTCATTTTACTGATAAAACGTAAGCACAGAGAGATAAAACAGAGAAAATGAAAAATGGTTATTTGTTTTTAGTATAAAAAGAAGTTTACCCTTAGTGAAGCATTTGTTCAAATTAAGTAAATTGATTCACTTACCACAAGAAATGTCTTTCTTAAATATTTGTGTGCTGCAAGGGCACTGAGGATATCTGTGAATCCAGATTTCTCTTTCTACTGCTCACTAATTGTTTTGAAAGCATCAAACCTTCTAAAACAACCGAAAATGTCAACGTGATCCTAAAAGCAGAGAGGAAGAGAAGTCAAATACAGGATCAGAAGATAGATTAAGTTGGCTTCATTTATGGGCATGAAGTTTCCCTCATCAACAGTGAATACTCGAAACTTTTAAAAGTTTCTTCAAAGCACTCTTACTCCCGATCACCCCCACCACACTGGACCTCTCACTATACCTCTGGAGGTGCCTATTCTCCCATTTGTAAAATGTGGCTTTCAGAAGTATTCAGCAAACTGAATAAAGAAAATTTGCTCCCAAATTTTTCCATTCCAACTTCTATCTTGTAACTTTTTCGATATTCATAAAAAATTCTAATATCAGCTGATTTCTCATGCTATTGAATATGTAACATGTTGATATGGAAAATAACATATGACTTCTAAAGAATACTAATAAAATATCCCATTTTATTTAGCTGTAAATATAGCTGCAATGTTTTATTAGGATGATACAATTACCAAGGATGATGCTTTTTCACTGAAGAATATTCAACACTGACAATACACATTTCTGTACTTATTTTCATAATTTTATTTGAATGCCATTGATTTAGTATCCAGTGTATTTGAAAAAATAAAGACAAAAGACATACTCATAAAAGAATTAGTTATTTCTGTCACTATCTAAGGTCAAGTATCCTACTTAATTAGGCCTTACTTAAACTGCGATGCCTTGAAATGTATTTTACGCTATATAGTGTCAATTAAATAATCTATGGAGAAATCATCAAAGTTCAGAATATATACCTATTGAAAACAATGTTTACATATAAATAACAGAGGTAGTTTGCTTTATCAATTAACACAAATGAGATAAAGGCCAATTATAAAAGAAATATTAAAAATAAAATGCCAAGTACATACCGAAGAAACTTTAATTCAGAGGTATGCAGCTCCTATTCACTTGAATGGATTACACATGAGTATATAACAAAGAATACATCTTTTCAATGTAGTCACATTTCTACAAGAAATAAGTCAAATGTGCAGTGCTCATCTAGAGGAACACAAACAGCCTCACCAGGATCTAATTTACAATTTTACTTCTTGGTATTTCATCATTTTTAAACTGGTAATAATAATAGGGCCTACGTAATAGAAATTTGGTAAGAATAAGTAAAATAATCCATGTAAAGTTCTCAATCCACTGCTTGACACACTGATTGCTCAATAAATGTTACCTATTATTGTTGTTATTCTATGTAGTGAAGTAACACAAACACATTACAAGGTAAAACGTGATAAGTGCTGTTAAAAATATACAAACGTCTAGGAGACTTGAGGAAAAATAGTTGAGCCTGTTTGTAAGATTTGATAAAAAATATTTTTTATATTTCTTATATAAAATTTATAATTCAATTTTATATAATAATTTGGGGATGTAGAGAGGTCTGACAGGTGACAATGAAAAGGTTTATGGCCATTTCCAAACAAGAGTGATGAGAGTTTCAGAAGTGAAAATGTACACAGTATAAGTGAGTAGTAATATATATTCTATTTCGGTTGGATTGTTAGCAATTAATGAGAGTAGAAAAAGGCAAGGTAGAGGAATTAGAATGGATCAATATCATGCAAAGATGTGAATTTGAGTGACAGGTATCTACACTTAATTGAGGATGCAATGGGAGATCTACAGAAGAATGTTGAACAAGGGAGTTCCATAATCGATATGTAAATAGGTAAGACAAATAAATAAAAACTAGAAAACCGACAAGAAAACTATTGCAATGATCTATCAAAAAAAAAAAAAAAAAAAAAAAAAGAGGTTACAGATTGGGATGCAGAGCAAGATGGTAAGAATGCAGAATAGAAAGCCCCACCAATCATCCTGTCTGCAAGGACACCAAGTTAACAACTATCTACGTAGAAAAAAAAAAAATCATTAGAACCAAAAATCAGGTGAGCCAGGTGAGCACTCACAGTATTTGGTTTTAACTTCATATCTTTGAAAAGGCACTGAAGAGGTAGCAGAAAACAGTCCTGAATCACTAACACCATCTCCTTCAACCCCCTGCAGCAGTGGTGTGTTACAGAGAGCATTTCTGGGCTCTGGGGGAGAAAAAAACACAATTGTGAGGCACTGAGCTCTGTGCTGTTCTGTTAGAGCAGAAAGAAAAACAAGATCAAACTCAGCTGATGCCTGCCCACAAGGGAAACATTTAAACCAGCCCTAGTCAGAGGAAAATCATTAATATCAGTGGTCCAAAATTGAGTGTGTGCAAAACTTGTCACTGAGGGGCAAAGTACGCTCAATCTCTAAGTAAACTTGAGAGGCAGTCTAGGCCATAAGAACTGCAACTCTTAGGCGAGTCCTAGGGCTGAACAATACTCAGAGACACTGGACTGGGGGTTGGGGGAATGAGATACACTGAGACACCAAATGGGGCAGCCAAGGGGGTGCGGGTATTTCCCAGGCTTCAGAGCTTGCAGCTCCAAAAGAGACCCCTTTATTCCACATGAGGAGAGGAGGGAGAAGAGTTGGGAGAACTTTGTCTTGCATCTTGGATAGCTGCTCAGCCACAGCAGGATAGGGCCCTAGTCAGAGCCATGATGCACCCATTGCAGGCTTTAGCTCCCAGCTGGCATTTCTAGGTACACCCTGGGCCAGAAGTAAACTGGCTCCTTTAAGGGAAGGACACAGTCCTGACAGCTTTTATCACCTGCCAACTCAAGAGCCTTTAGGTCCTGAAGAGCCAACAGTCATACCCAGGTACTACATGGAGAGCCTCTGAGAGTTGTTGGTTTCAGATGAGACTCAGCACACTACCAGCTATGGTGGCTATGGGGCAAAAGTCTTTCTGCTTGAGAAAAGCAGAGGAAACAGTAAAAGGGACTTTGTCTTTTACCTCAGGTACAAACATCACCATATGGGAGTACAGCATCAAGTGGTCTCCTGAGGTCCCTGACTCTAAAACTTGACTCTTGAACAGCATTTCTGCACCTGCCCAAGACCAGAGGGGAGTCCACTGTCTGGAAGGAAGAATCCCAGGCCAAAATGCATTCACCACAAGCTGACTTAAGAGATCTTGGGCCTTAAGGGAACATTTGTAATAGTCTGGCAGTACTCCTTATGGCCTGGGTTAGCAGTGGCTATAGGGTGAGGCTCCTCTGAGTTGGGAAGGCCTGCGACTTGTGGTTTGAGTGCCAGCTCAGCCACAATACAATAGAATACCAGATAGACTCCTAAGGTTTTTGCCTGTAGTCCCTGACTCCCCGGCAGCACCCCTGGACCAATCTGGGGCCTAGGGGAACTCACTACCCTAAAGTGAAGGATACAGGCCTGATTGGCTTTGCCACCTGCTTATTGTAGTCACAGGGTCTTGAGTAAACATAGGCAGTGATGAGGGAGTGATTAGAGCAGGCCTTGGGTGAGACTTAGTGCTGTGCCGGCTTCAAGTCTGACCCAGTGCACTGAGAGTGGTGGTAGTCACAGGGTTCTTGTGTAGATCCATCCCCAGCTTTAGGTGTCTCTGAACAGAGAGAGGGACACTATTTGTTTTGAAGAAAGTGAGGAAAGAGAAGAAGCGTGTCTACTTGGTATCCAGAAAATTCTCCCACCACTTGCCCAAGACCATCAAGATGGTACATCTACGTATCTGCAAGAACCACAGCATTACTGAGCTTGGGTATCCCCTAAAGCAAAAGCAGCTTAGAAAACAATACCCAAGTCCTTTCAAATATCTGGAAAGCCTTCCAATGAAGGACAGCTCCAAATAAGCCCAAATAGTGAAGACTACAGTAAATACCTAACTCTTCAATGCCCAGACATCAAAGAACATCTACTAGCATTAAGATTTTCCAGGAAAACATGACCTCACCAAATGAACTAAATAAGGCACCAGAGACCAATACTGGAGAAACACAGATATGTGGCCTTTCACACAAATGATTCAAAATAGCTATGTTGAGGAAACTCAAAGAAATTCAAGACAACACAGAGAAGGAATTCAGAATCCTATCAGATAAATTTAACAAAAAGATTAAAATAATGAAAAAGAATCAATCAGAAACTCTGGAGATGAAAGATACATCAAGAAGAATAATTATGCAGATTGAAGAAAGACTATTTGAAAATACACAGAGAAGACAAAAGACAAAAGAATAAAAAAACAGTGAAGCACAACTACAGGATTTAGAAAATAATCTCAAAAGGGAAAATCAGCCTTAAAAAGGGGTGAGAGAAAGGGATAGGGGCAGAAAGTTTATTCAAAGGGATAATAACAGACAACTTTATAAATCCAGAGAAAGATATCAATACCCAAGTGTAATAAGGTTATAGAACACCAAGCAGTTTTAACCCAAAGAAGACTACCTCAAGGCATTTAATAATCAATTTCCCCAAAGTCAAGGATACAGAAAGGATCCTAAAAGCAGCAAGAGAAAAAAAAGGAATAACATATAGTGGAGCTTGAATATATCCAGCATCAAAATTTTCACTAGAAACCTTACAGGCCAGAAGGGCATGGCATGACATATTTAAACTGATGTATATCTGGCAAAAACCTCTTTCAAACATGAAGGAGAAAAATTGACTATTCCAGACAAACGGAAACTGAGGGATTTCATCAATATGAAACCTGTCCTAAAATAAATGCTAAAACAAGTACTTCAATCAGAAGGAAAAAGACATTTATGAACAATAAATAATTGCCTAAAGGTAAAAAAACCTTCCTGGTAATCATAAGTACACAGAAAAACACAGTGGTATTATATTACTGCAACTGTGGTGTGTAAACTTACTCTTATCCAAAATAGCAACACTAAACAAGGAACCCATCAAAAACAACAACTACAATAACTTTTCTAGTCATAGTCAGTAATAGATATAAATAGAAACGGAAACAACAAGAAGTTAAAAGGCAGAGGTATGAAGTTAAGGTGTAGAGTTTTTATTTTCCTTTTGCTCGTTTGTTTATGTAAATAGGTTTAAGTTTGTTATCTGGTTAAAATAATGGTTTATAAGATAGTACTTGCAAGCCTCGTGGTAACTGAAAACCAAAAATCATACAATGAATACACAAAAAATAAAAAGCAATAGACTAAATCATATCACCAGAGAAAACCATCTTCACCAGGGGAAGACAAAAATAAAAATAAAAAGTAAGAGAAGACCACAAAACAATCAGAAAGCAAAGTAACAAAATGGCATGAGTAGGTCCTTACTTATTGATGATAATAATGAATGTAAATGAACTAAACTTATCAATTAAAAGTCATAGCCTAGCTGAAAGGATGAAGAAAACAAGACCCATTGATCTGTTGTCTACAAAAACCACATTTTACCTATAAAGACACACATCAACTGAAAATAAAGGGATTAAAAAAAAAAATCCATGCCAAAGGAAACCAAAGAAGAGCAGGAGTCACCATATTTATATCAGACAAAATAGATTTCAAGACAAAAACTATCAGAAGAGACAAAAAAGTCACTATGTAATGATAAAGGGGTCAATTTTCCAAGAGAATATAACAATGTGAATACTTATGTATCCAACAGTGGAGCACTCTGATATATAAAGGAAATATTATTAGAGATAAAGAGAGAAATAGACCACAATATAGTAATAGCTGGAGACTTTAACACCCCACTTTCAGCATTGGATAGATCTTCCAGACAGAAAATCAACGAAGAATCATCAGACTTAATATGAGGTATAGACCAAATGGATCTAATAGATATTTACAGAACATTTCATGCAATGGCTTCAGAATACACATCTTTTTCTCAGCACATGGATTATTCTTAATTCTAGACCACATGTTTTGTCACGTTAAAAAGTTGAAATTATATCAAGCATCTTTTCTGACCACAAAGGAATAAAACTATAAATTAATAACAAGAGGAATTTTGGAAACCATACAAATACATGATAACTTAAAAATATGCTATTTAATTATCAATGGGTCAATGAAGAAATTAAGAAGGAAATTGAATAGTTTCTAATGGAAACATAACGTACTAAATCCTAAAGGATACAGCAAAAAGCAGTACTAAGAGGAAATTTTATGGCCATAAGTGCCTACATCAAAAAAGGAAAAACTTCAATAAATCTGATAATACATCTTAAAGAATTAGAAAAACCAAGAGCAAACCAAATCCATAATTAGTAGAAGTAGAAGAAAGTAAATAATAAAGATCAGAACATAAATAAATGACATTGAAATAAAAAAATACACATGATCAAGGAAACAAAAAGTTAGTTTTTTGAAAATTTCAACAAAGTAGACAAACATTTAGCCAGACTAAGGAAAAAAAGAGAGTATCCAATTATATGAAACCAGAAATGAAAAAGGAGACATTACAAGTGATACTGCAGAAACTCAAAGGATCATTAGTGGCTACTATAAGTAACTTTATGTCAATAAATTGGAAAATCTAGAAGAAATGGACAAATTCCTAAATACATACAACCTACCAAGATTTAGCCAGGAAGAAATACAAAACCTGAACAGACAAACAACACATAACGAGATTAAAGAGATGCCTGCATTCCAGTGTTTGTTGCAGTGCTGTTTACAATAGCTAAGATTTGGAAGCTACTTAAGTGTTCATCAGCAGATGAATGATTTTTTAAAATGTGGGAGATATATACAATGAAGTACTATTTAGCCATAAAAAAGAATGATTTTTGGTCATTTGCAACAACAGGGATGGAACTGGAGATTATCATGCTAAGCGAACTAAGCCAGGCACAGAAAGACAATCATTGCATGTTTTCATTTATTTGTATGATTCGAAAACCAAATCAATTGAACTCATAGATATCGAAGTAGAAAGATGATTACCAGAGGCTGAGAGGAGTAGTAGTGAGCTGGAAAGGCAGTGGCGATCAAGGGGTACAGAAAAATAGAAAGAATAAGACCTATTATTTGACAGCACAGCAGGGTGACAGTAGTCCATAATAGCTATACATTTTAAAATAACTTAAATAGTATAACTGGATTGTTTGAAACTCAATGGATGAATTATTGGGAGGATGGATACCCCGTTCTTCAATAATGTGCTTATTTCACATTGCATGCCTGTGTCAAAACATCTCATGTACTTCATACATATATACACCTATGATGTACCCATGAAAAAATAAAATTTAAAATAAAGGTTATAGGAGTCTGACCACTATTTCATTCCCATTGGCAGTGGGAATGAAAAGGACAAAAAGTTAAGACGAACGTTTTAAATGAAAATTCCATAAAAATGGCTAAAATAAGTTTGACATGAAGCAAAATGCTAAGAGGGAGAAACGTAAACATTTCTCCATATGGGGCCAGTAGTTATGCTCGAGGTTGTTGTCAGTACCAAGAAGACTACTTGGGAGGAGTCTTAGTCAAGTTCTGCAGAGCATGACATGAAAATAGAAACCTAGCACAAAGATAAAAAATGTAGCCTATTAGATAGGAACTAGTTTGTCTTAATGACCAGGAGCAGGCAAACAAACAATACTGTAAGAAATCAGCTTGAAAGTTAACACAATACCTGTATTGCCACAGCTAGCATGCAAAGATGCTTTTTGTTCTTCAGGAAACTATATTTTCCTTATATATATATTTTTTTTGTTAAACCATCATTTTCATTAAATTAATTGGTAGTCTTTCTCTTCTTTGCATAAGTTTTTTCTTGACTCTTTAGAGACACTTTGGCAATACATAAATAATAAATAATAAGTCCAAATGGCATCAGACTCTAGAATTAATGGACCAAAGTTTGACATGTCTCAAGAATCAGCATTCACATCTAGTAGACTTTAGCCACAAAAATATTTTGCTTTCTCTGTAACACCATGGGGGAAAAATTTTGCATTGAAAAGAAAAAGAAAAATTATTTTTGATACTTCTATATAAATTATTACCCACAAACTACAAAAACAAAGTAATTTTTATTAGAAGGCAATATTATTTGGAAGGCATTATCAGTGAAAAAATATAATCTTAAACATATACCTGTAGTCTCTTCCATTCCTTAGGCAAATGGCACATGTACAACAAAAGTCCACAAGTGTGTGACCATAGTTACCTGTGAAACTTAGCTTTCTTTTCAGATAAGTAGTTCCTTAGCAGTTCCTAATTACTGTTGTGAGCACTTTGAATTTAACAGAGAAGTGGCTGAGGGCCATTTCAAAATTAAATCACAAATAATTATTCAATGTATCACATTTCATTTATTTTTTTGTTAGACACTTATACAGCTTCACTGTGTTCCCACCCAAATCTCATCTTGAATTGCAACTTCCACAATTTCCATGCATTGTGGGAAGAACCCAGTAGGAAGGTGATGAATTATGGGAGGGGGTCTTTCCTGCACTGTTCTTGTGATAGTGAATGAGTCTCACAAGATCTGATGGTGTTAAAAAACAGAAGTTTCCCTGCACAAGCTCTCTCTTGGCCGGCTGCCATGCATATATGACGTGACTTGCTCCTCCTTGCCTTCCGCCATGATTGAGAGGCCTCCTCAACCATTTGGAACTATAAGTCTATTAAACCTCTTTTCTTCCCAATCTCAGGTATGTCTTTATCAGAAGCATGAAAATGGACTAATACAGATAGCTACCCTTTTCAATAACTAGACCTTAAGTTATTAAAGGAAAATGACAGAATAAAAATTAGCTACCTTTATTAAATTGATGATTATAACAATCTTTCAAATTAAAATAAAAAAGTGTTAATAAGATCAAATAGAACTTCAGTATAATTACATATTATCTGGAGAGTCAAGCAATGAATATTGAAAACATATGGTGCATTAATGTTTAAGAGTTCAAAGACATTTTGCTACCATATGGAGATAATATATTATTATTCACAACTTATACTTTTAAACTAGAGTATGCTCACACAATAACTTTGTATTTTTAAAGTAAATAACACAACAGATATTTTTATGGCTAATAGAAAAACAAAGCATAATGAGGTATGAATTTAAAGTTATATAGTGCATTCAAACCCTAGGGATAAGATCACTAATTAAGTAGTGATTAAAATTAAAGACCAGCATTTGTATGGCTCTACATTTGATCCACCAATTTATTTTCTTCTTCTCCCTTGAGTACCTGTTTCAGTTTCTATAATTTCCAATATTTGATTCATTACCAAGAAGAATAGAAAAGCTTAAATTTGTCTCTCAAAACTGTTCACTTATTCTTTTCTTCTTCTGACTTTAAGCATTCTATCTTTCCATGCTGTACCACAGTCTTCTGTTTCATTTCTTTTTCCACAATTCGTAAAACAGATATGCACCTTTGATGATGTTATGACATTTTTCATACAGACCATCTACTAAACAATAAGGTGCAGTAGATAACTGAGTTAGCTACTTAAGTATCATTCTAACATTATCTGGATAACTACTTCACTTTCCTCCCAAACTTTCAAGTTCTATTTCAAGTTCGTTTGCCTGGTTCTTCCGCTAGGCATAAGCTAGTTTGATTTATATCATTTATTTACTCTATTTTATATATGTAAATGAGATATATAAATGACACATTTATATATACAAAATGACACATTCCACTTGGCCATGATTCCACGTTTTCACCAAGATAGCTTCAATGATAAACATGTGGCTCTCACCAAATAGTTCCTTCAGAAAAGTTTATTCAGTGGAATACTGGTCATTTTAAATATAGGTGCCATTTGTACCTTTTGAAATTTTCTTGTGGCTATATGGGTAAACTACATAATACATTTTAAGTTTTATATTTTTATTGAATCTTTGAAACCTAATTTGGCATTTCTATTAGCTCGTTATAACAGAAAAACTCTGCAGATGTATATTTTCAGAATCAGTGGCACATTGGTTTATACCTGATAATATTAAATCCATTTACTTATATATGGACTAAAGACATGTAAGGAGGAGATGAATATCCTGTAAAGCCAAAAAAAAAAAAAAAAAAAAAAAAGATGATGTAGCTCTCCAAATGTCAAAATAAGTTCACAAGTGTACATTAAAACTGATGACTGTTACACTTGAAAGTTCTGTATTTTTGCTATGATGTTTAAGTAACAGATCTAATATAAAACTTTATTAAAAGAAATCTGACAATATTTTATTAATGTATTTTGTTATAATAATAATAATGCTCATGACAGAAAATGGAAGCAATACACAGAGTATAACATAAAATGTAAAAGTTCTATTCAGCTCCCTGTCTCACTCCTCAGAGAAACATACTGCAAACAATGTATGCATAGTGCTAGATAATATATGTGTATTAAAAACATAAATATTATATATACACACATATGCACAAGGAAATATACAAGACAGATGATAGATATACAGACAGACTTGGTGTGTATACATACATAAAATATGTTCATACATAAATATATAATGTAAATGTAACTGTCCCATCCGGATTATTATATAAACTGATTTTTTTCACATAATATAGTGTGAAAATATTTCTGCACCAGTGTATATAGATGGTTCTGATTTTTTTCGAAGTTTATTAAAATTTGATTTTATGAGTACATTATAATTTATGTAATCAATCACCCATTTTCAGAAAAGTTATTTACAGCTTTTACCATTACAAATCATAGAACAACCCTTGCACATACATATGAATGTACTCTTGTGACTATGTTTATAGGTATAGTCACTTTACAGCGGTGGAAACGGAAGGAAAAATGTTAATTTATATTGTAATATGTGGACAAATTACCATCTAGAAGGTTGAATCAATATATAATTAAACAGCATGAATGCTCATTTACATATATCCTCACCAAAAAAAAAAATTAAACTTTTTTTAGAGTGATGATTAAATGGTAGCTCATAATTAGATTTTATTTTATTTTATTTATTAATAATTGATGATGAGTACACTTTATTTATTTTTTATTGGCATTTTTCTGCAATTGTCTGAGCACGCCCTTGCCTCATTGTTTCTCTGTTGGATTATTCAAATTGTGATTTTTGACTTACAAGAGCTCTTTAAGGAAAATTTATTTTAACCAACAAATATTTTTCAGTGTGTCATTTGACACTCAAATGGTATTTTTCGATTAAATAAGTTTTTTGTTTTTATTTATTAATTATATAGTATTTTATTTTGTGACATCTAAACCTTACTTCATCTTTCCTTAAACCAAGTGGAAAAAAAAAAAAAAAAAAGGAATGCCTCTTTCTAGTACTTTTTGTTTACTTGTTTTTTTTAACAGGTTTATTAAGGTATAAATTACCTACAATAAACTGCACACTTTTATTTTTTATTTTTTTGCTCTCCCTGCCAGGAGACAAAACTGCATGCTTTTAAATGTATAATTTCAAAAAGTTTTGAAATATGTATACACCTGTGGAATACTTTCCACAATCAAAATAGTGAGCATAACCAACACTCATGAAATTTTCCAGGTGCCCTGTTGTAATTCTCCCTTCCTGCCCCTCTATTTTCTATTGTCAAGCAACTACCGACCTTCCTTTTGTCACTAAAGATTAGTTTGAATTTTCTGAATTTTTATGTAAATATAAATATGTAATATTTAAGTAATATGTAATATGTAAATTTATGTAATAATATGTAAATATTTTATGTAAATGGTATTTTTGCCTGAATACTTTCACTAAGCACAATTATTTTGAGATGTTTATGTTGTGTGTATCAATCATTTATTTATTTATATTGCTGTCTTGTATTTCACTATATGGATATAAAACGATTTATTCACTCACATGTTGATACACATTTGGGTTGTTTCCAGTTTTTGGTTATAGACATATGCTGTCATTTCTTTTGGGTAAATACCTAAAAGTGGAATGTCAAAATAATAATGCAGATGTATGCTTAATATGTAAGAAACTACCAAAATCTTTCCAAAGTGTATCATTTTATACCCAAACTAGCAGTATGTGAGAGTTCCAGTTTCTCCATAATCTTGCTAACACTTAGTGTGGTCAGTCTTTTTAATTGTAGCCTGGTGTGTAATATCACATTGTGGATTTAATTTGCACTTTCCTAAAAAATAATAATATTGAGCTTTTTTTCATGTGCGTATTACAATCTGTATTTTTTTTTTTGATAAAATGTGTTCAAATGTTTTGCTCATTTTAAAAACTTGGTAGTTTTCTCAAGTTTTCAGAGTCCTTTTTATCTTCTGGATACAAACCTTTTATCTCTCAGACCACAGTATTTCTTTTCATTCTCTTAATGAATAAAAAGCAGTTTTCTAAACTTCTAAAAGCAAGAGTTTTTAATTTTGATGAAGACCCATATATCATTATTTTCTATTATGGATTGTGTATTTGGTGTTATATTTAAAAATTCTTGCCTAACCCATTGTTGCAAGAATTTTCTCCAACATTTTTATCTAGAAGTTTTATAGTTATAGAATGTTGATTTCAGACTATAATCCATAATCCATTTTGAGTTAATTTTGTTTATAGTAGGAGGTATGAATTGAAGTTTTGATTTGTTTGTTTTACACTTTCTAAATGGATCTCAATTTGTTACAGTACCATGTCTTTAAAAAGTTGTCCTTTTCCTACGAAAAATTCACTTTACAAGTGGTTTAAATCTACTTTCTTGCTATTAATTTTCCATTTCTTCAAGCTTTTCTTTTGTTCCTTTTATCTTATTTTTCTGCCTCCATTTAGATTAACTAATTTTTAAGATTCCACTTATATCCCTTGTTAGTTTATTAATACAACTCTTTGCTTTGTTAGTTTAAGGGTTGCTGTAGGTTTTGTGGTGTATTATTTACACTTGTCATACTGTACATTTAAGAGATATTATACCACTTCATGTTTACTCAAAGTATCTTACAACAGTAAATTTTCATCTCTTTCCTCTTCAGCTTTTTGCAATTGGCATACACTTTACGTATAACCCCACAGTGCATTATTGTTATTTTTGCATTAACAATCAATTATCTTTTATAAAAAAAAAATTAGACAAATATTTTCTTGTTTTTACCCATAGAGTTACCATTTCTGCTGCCCTTTATTCCTGTATGTAGATCCAGATGTATGTCTGGTATCATTATCCTTTGGCCTGAAGAACTTCATTTAACACGTCTTGTAGTGCATGTGTGGTGGGGTTAGTTATTTCAGCTTTCGTATATCTGAAAAACTATTATTTCATCTTTGATTTTGAAAGAAATTTCATCGGGCTTAGAAGCATAGATTGAAAATTTTATTTCAGTACTTTAAAGATGTTCCTCCACTGTCTGCTTGCTTATACTGTTTCTCATAAGAAATTGAAATCTCTTACCCCTGGGCAGCTGTTAAGATTTTCCCATCACTGCTTTTAAGCAATTTGATTTTGGTGTATCTTAGTGTCGTTTTTTTCATGTTTCTTGTGTTTCTTTTTTTTTCTTCAACTTTTATTTTAAGTTCTGGGGTACATGCACAAGACAAGCAGGTTTGTTACATAGGTAAACCTGTGCCATGGTGGTTTGCTGCACCTATCAACCCATCACCTAAGTATTAAGCTCAGTATCCATTAGCTGTTCTTCCTGATACTCTCCTTCCCCAAGCAGCACCCAACAGGCCCCAGTGTGTGTTGCTCCCCACCATGTGTCTGTGTCTTCCTATCATTCAACTCACATGTATAAGAGAGAATATTCAGTGTTTGGTTTTCTGTTTCTACATTAGTTTGCCAAAGATAATGGCTTACAGCTCCATCCATGTCTCTGCATGGGACATGATCTCATTCTTTCCTTGGCTGCATAGCATTCCTTGGTGTATAAGTACCACATTTTCCTTATACAGTCTATCATTGATGGGCATATGGGTTGATTCCATATCTTTGCTATTGTGAAAAGTGCTGCAATGAAAAAAATATGTGCATGTATCTTTATAATAGGATGATTTATATTTTCTTGGGTATATAATGAATAATGGGATTGCTAGGTCAAATGTTATTTCTGCTTCTAAATCTTTGAGGAATCATCACACTGTCATCTACAATGGTTGAACTAATTTACACTCCCACCAACAGTGTAAAAATGTTTCTTTTTCTATGCAACCCCACCAGCATCTGTTTTTTCTTGACTTTTTAATAATTGCCATTCCAACTGGCATGAGATGGTATCTCATTGTGGTTTTGATTTGCATTTGTCTAATGATAGGTAGTGTTGAGATTTTTTTCATGTTTGTTGGCCACATAAATGGCTTCTTTTGAGAAGTGTCTGTTCATGTCCTTGCCCATTTTTTAATGGAGATGTATTTTTTTCATGTAAGTTTGTTTAAGTTACATGTAGACTCTGAATATAAGTCCTTTGTCCAATGAATAGATTGCAAATTTTTTCTACCATTCTATAGGTTGTCCATTCATTCTGATGATAGCTTCTTTGCTGTGCAGAAGCTCTTTAGTTTAATTAGATCCAATGTGTCAATATTTGCTTTTGTTACAATTACTTTTGACATTTTCATCATGAAATCTTTTTTTGGTGCCTATGTCCTGCATGGTATTGCCTATAATTTCTTCTAGGAGTTTTATGGTTTTGTGTTATACATTTAAGTCTTTAATCCATCTTGAGATAATTTTTGTATAAAGTGTAAGGAAAAGGTCTAGTTTCAATTTTTGGCATAGGAATAGCCAGTTCTCTGAGAACCACTGTTAGATA
Source organism: Macaca nemestrina (assembly GCF_043159975.1). Taxonomy (NCBI): domain Eukaryota; kingdom Metazoa; phylum Chordata; class Mammalia; order Primates; family Cercopithecidae; genus Macaca; species Macaca nemestrina. The sequence continues at coordinate 60,960,550 of NC_092145.1, forward strand.
GGGAATCGTTTCCCCATTGTTTGCTTCTGTCAGGTTTATCAAAGATCAGATTGTTGTAGGTGTGTGGTCTTATTTCTGAGTTCTCTATTCTGTTCCATTGGTGTATGTGCCTGTTTCTGTACTAGGACCATGCTGTTTTGGTTACTGCAGCCTTGCAGTATAGTTTAAAGACAGGTAGTGTAATGCCTCCAGCTTTGTTCTTTTTGCTTAGACTGTTTTGGCTATTTAGGCTCTTTCTTTTTTTTTTTTTTTTTGGTTCCACATAAATTTTAAAAGAATTTTTCTCTCATTCTCTGAAGAATGTTAATGGTAGTTTACTGGGAATAAAATTGAATCTGTAAATTATTTTGTGCACTATGGCCATTTTTATGATATCAATTCTTCCTATCCGTGAGCATGGTATGTTTTTCCATTTATTCATGTCCTCGCTGATTTCCTAACAATGGTTTGCAGTTCTCTTTGAAAAGGTCCTTTACTTCCCTTGTTAGCTGTATTCCTAGGTATTTTATTCTCTTTGTAGCAATTGTGGATGAAAATTCATTCATGATTTGTCTCTCTGCTTGCCTGTTGTTGGTGTATAGAAATGCTAGCAATTTTTGCACATTGATTCTGTATCCTGAGACTTTGCTGAATTTGATTATCAGCTTTAGAAACTTTTAGCCTGGCCGGGCGCGGTGGCTCAAGCCTGTAATCCCAGCACTTTGGGAGGCCGAGACGGGCAGATCACAAGGTCAGGAGATCAAGACCATCCTGGCTAACACGGTGAAACCCCATCTCTACTAAAAATACAAAAAACTAGCCGGGCGAGGTGGCGGGTGCCTGTAGTCCCAGCTACTTGGGAGGCTGAGGCAGGAGAATGGCGTAAACCCAGGAGGCGGAGCTTGCAGTGAGCTGAGATCCGGCCACTGCACTCCAGCCTGGGCGACAGAGCGAGACTCTGTCTCAAAAAAAAAAAAAAAAAAAAAAAGAAACTTTTAGCCTGAGACAATGGAGTTTTCTAGATATAGGATTATGTCACCTGCAAACAAAGATAATTTGACTTCCTCACTTCCTATTTGAATACCCTTTATTTTTTGCTCTGGCCTGATTGCCTTGGCCAGAAATTCCAATAACTTGTTGAATAGAAGTGGGGAGAGAGGGCATCCTTTTCTTGTGCCTTTCTTCAGGGGGAATGCTTCCAGTTTTTGTCCATTCAGTAGGATATTGACTGTGGGTTTCTCATATATGGCTCTTATTATTTTGAGATAAGTTCCTTCAATACCTAGTTTTTAAGAGTTTTTAACATGAGGAATATTAAATTTTATCAAAGGCCTTTTCTGTGTTTATTGAGATAATCATGTGGATTTTGTCCTTAGAACTGTTTATGTGACAAATGAGATTTATTGATTTGTGTATGTAGAACCAACGTTGCATCCTGAGGATGAAGAAAATTTGATCATGGTAGGTATGCATTTTGATGTGCTGCTGGATTTGGTTTGCAAGTATTTTATTGAGGATTTTTGCATCGATATTCATCAGGGATATTGGTCTAAAGTTTTCTTTTTTGTTTTATCTTTGTCAGGTTTTGGTATCAGGATGATTCTGGCCTAATAAAATGAGTTAGAGAGGAGTTCCTCCTTTTCAATTGTTTGGAATACTTTCAGTAGAAATGGTACCAGCTCTTCTTTGTGCCTTTCAAAGAATTCAACTGTGAATTTGCCTGGTCCTGAGCTTTTTTTGGTTAGTAGATTGTTTATTAGTGCCTCAATTTCAGAACGTGTTATTGTTATTGAGGGATTCAATTTCATCCCTAGTTCTGTCTTGAGAGGGTGTATATTTCCAGGAATGTATCCTTTTCTTCTTAGATTTTCTAGTTTCTTTGCATAGATGTGTTTATAGTACTCTCTGATGGTCAGTCGTATTCCTGTGGCCTCAGTGGTAATATCCCTCTTATCATTTCTGATTGTATTTATTTGATTCTTCTCTCTTTTCTCCTTATTAGTCTAGCTAGGGGTCTATCTATTTTATTTTAATTTTTTTGGAAAATCAGCTCCCAGATTTGTTGAGTTTTTGAAGGGTTTTTAGTGTCTCCATTATCTTCAGTTATACTTTGATTTTGGTTATGTCTTTTCTTCTACTTGTGTCAGCATTTGTTTGCTCTTTTTTCTCTAGTTCTTTTAGTTGTGATGTTACATTGTCAACTTGAGATCTTTCTAACTTTTCAATGTGGGCATTTAGTGCTATGAATTTTCCTCTTAACACTGCTTTAGCTGCATTCCAGAGATTCTTGTGTATTGTCTCTTTGTTCTCTTTACCTTTAAATAACTTCTTGATTTCTACCTTAATTTCATTATTTACCCAGTAGTCATTCAGGAGCAGGTTGTTCAATTGTCATGTAGTTGTGTGGTTTTGAGTGTGTTTCTTCATCGTGAGTTCTAATTTGATTGTGCTGTGGTCTGAGACACAGTTATGATTTCTGTTCTTTTGCCTTTGTTGAGGAGTGTTTTACTCCCAATTATATGATCAATTTTAGAGTAAGTGTCATGTGGCAATGAGAAGAATGTATATTCTGTTGGTTTTGAGTGGAGAGTTCTGGAGATACCTATCAGGTCCAGCTGATGCAGAGCTGAGCTCAGATCCTGAATATCTTTGTTAATTTTGTATTTTGCTGATCTGTCTAATATTGTCAGTGGGGTATTAAAATATCCCAAAGGAGATTAGATAGCTTGTCTTAGGTAGATAACAAAGGAAGAGTCCTGGAGAGCCCATGGCCCGTTGGGCAGTGTCTCATTCCCACATAACAGAAAAAGCAGCCTGGGAAAAAAATTAGAGCTGCAAGCACAGATAAGGAAACTAGCACCGGGTATGGTATTGTGCCTGGAGGCATGCCCATGGCTGCAGATATATATATTAAAAAAAAAAAAAAAAAAAAAAAAAAAAAAAAAAAAAACCTTTAGCCCATTTGGATAAAAACTTCTACAAACCTCCAGAGCTCAATCAGTTAAGGAGAACAAGGCCTGCTATAGAAACGTCTTTGTCCTTTGTGTAGTCAGTGGAGTCCCAGGAAAAGTTTCTTCTCCTTTTGTGGGCATGGGCACAGTGGACTCCAGTGAGTTCCGGTGGGCACTCTACTTTCCTTTGTTAGGACTGTAAGTCCGGCTTCTATGAATCATCACTTCAGCTCCTGATTGTTCCTGGGCCAAGGTCCCAAGCCAAACTGAGTCATGTTTTTGTGATTTCTTAGAAACAGGGGAAATTCAATATTTTAGTTTAAGTATTTACTTAGTAAGTTCCCTTTTATCCCTCAATGATGGACATTTATAGCACCGTATGGGAGGATACTTCACCCGGAGTGAATATACTCCTCTCCATTTGGATTGTTTTTCTCTTCTTGTAAGAGTTCAGCATTATCCAATAAATTTAAACAGTTCCTTTATGAGATAAGTTAATTTTCTTATGCTGGGAGCATGCTATAGGGACAGCCTATCAGACCCAAAACTCTAATTTTTGCCTGAAAAGAATTTGACGTGTTTACCTAACATTTCTAACCCTACAGTGCCACCTGGTAGAATGGGATTTTTCTCCATGGGGAGCCATGTCAGCTCTCTGTTCCAGATTTCTAGTCTCCCAATTCTTTTCCATTTTTGATCTTCTATCAGTGGTCAGATCCCATGTCCTACTTGTAGGCAGAAAAACTCCACTTTCAACAGTCAGGTGGAAGACATTTTGATAAGACAGATCTTAGCTTCAATACTGTCCCCATCAAAGGAGAGGCAGCCATTCAATTTTTACACTCTTTGAGGCAGTTATTTTGCATTCAATTACATTGGAATTTAAACAGAAAACAAATTTTACATTTAGAAGTTGTTCAGTCCCATTCTATGGCATTTTGATTTTTTGCTGGAGCCATAGCAAGGGAAGCCAGAAATGGTGTTAGGACACTCCCTCCATTTAAACTCTTGCCCCAGTCCAACCACTACATAATCTCTCCCAAGCCTCTGGGGTACCTTGGGAGCCTTCTGCACTAGGTGGGTCTAGGAATCCAGCAGGACAGAATGGTAACGTTTTGAACAGGTAAGTGTGAATAAATCTTGCTGACTAGGTTTTCTGGGACTATGGATAAAAGGTCACACTTGTATGCATGGGGAGGCACTTATGATGGTTGCTGGGACCCAGAGGAGAGGGGGAAGGAGGAGAAGCGGGACACACTTTCTCTCTTTCCCTCCACCCTGGGTCACACAAATGGGAGGAAGAGGAATAAAGGACACCTTGTCTCCCCTTCTCCTTCTAGATGAATAACAAACCATCTGCAGTTAGTACTCCCCTTGAGTGCATTTTGAATCACTGGAACCCCTTTGACCCTGAGACTCTGAAAAGAAAATGGCTGATACTCTATTGCACAGGGGCATGACCTTGTTACCATCTTGGGGATGAACAAATGTGGCTTTCTGAGGGAAGTCCTGATTTCTATGCTATTCAACAACTAGATATTTTCTGTGAGTGGGAGGGCAAGTGCTCCAAGGTTTCCTATGTACAGGCTTATTTTGCTTTTTGGGAATACTCGAATCTTTATAAGCATTGTACAGTTGACCCTGCCCTTTTGGCAGCCATGTCAGGCAAGCCTACAAAGGATGATTACCCAAGGTCAGAGAGAAAAACCAGTGGGGAGCCCTAAAATGCAACTTCTGGATTCCCTACCTGCCTCACTTCTTAGGGGCTCCCAATAGCCAAATCATTAGCTCCTCTGGTTGTGCCACTCAAGAAATTGCCAACTTTGCTGTTGCCCCTGCAGGAAATGCCTGATGGGCATGGTGTCACTAGAATTCAAGTTCCCTTTTCATTTCAGAACCTTAGGGGGACCTAGGCAAGTTCTCTGATGACCCTGATAAACATAAAGAGGCTTTTCAAAATTTAACCCAAGTGTTTAATCTAACATGGAGAGAAGCTATGCTACCTTTTTTTTTTTTTTTTGAGACAGAGTCTGGCTCTGTCGCCCACGCTGGAGTGCAGTGGCGCGATCTCGGCTCACTGCAAGCTCCGCCTCCCGGGTTCACGCCATTCTCCTGCCTCAGCCTCCCGAGTAGCTGGGGCTACAGGCGCCCGCCACCACACCGGGCTAATTTTTTTGTATTTTTAGTAGAGACAGGGTTTCACCATGTTCGCCAGGATGGTCTCGATCTCCTGACTTCGTGATCCGCCCGCCTCGGCCTCCCAAAGTGCTGGGATTACAAGCATGAGCCACCGCGCCCGCCCGGCCGAAGCTATGCTACTTTTAAGCCAAACCTTAACTGTTGTAGAAAAGCAGGCAGCCTTACAGGCAGCAGAAACATTCGGAGATAACAGCGTATCTCCTATAGTCAGTCTAAAAGTCTTAAAGGAAGAAGTCTAAAAGAAAAGAAGGTGAAAAAGAGACAGGATCCCCATTCCCAACAGAAAGAGAAACAGTGCCCCTTGAAAACCCTAACTGGAGCCCTAGTAATCACATAGATAAGTGGAAAATAAAACACTTTCTGATTTGCATTTTAAAAGGCTTGCAAAGAACCAGAACCAAACCTCTTAATTATGCTAAACTGTTGTTCTTGTTGAACCAGAAACCAAATGAAAATTCCCCTGCCTTTTTGGAAAGGCTGAGAAGAGCTTCAGTGAAACACACTGCTGTCTCCCAATTCAATAAAAAAGAGAGACAGAAAAAAAAAAGATTCATTACTCAGGAAGCCCCTGATATCCAAAAGAAGTTGCTGAAACAGGTTCTGTGTAAAGACATTTCAAGTTTTCTCACCCTCAAGTTGAAACTTTGCAATATCTAAATAATACTTTCCTCTGTACCCCAAGCGAGGAGGACTCAGGAAGGTACTAAGGCTCTCAATTTCTTAGCTGAAAGATAATATAGGTTCTCAACATCTAAAGCTCAGTTTTGTCAAACTTCAGTAAAGCACCTAGGTCTAGCCTGGTCAGAAGGAATCAAAACACCAGATGAGGAAAGAATTAAGCCCATTTTAACATTTAAGGGGATTCTTAGGCATTACTGAATTTTGCAGACTGTGGGTACCTGGGTACAGTGAAATAGCTAGCTCATCCTTTATAACACCTCATAAAAGAAGCTTAAGCAGCTAGAACTCACTCCCTAACTTGGGAACCTAAAACATAAAAGCCTTAAACCAGCTAAAGCAAGCCTTACTTAAAGCATCGGCCCTCAGTCTTCCCATAGGGAAGGTATTTAATCTATATGTATCAGAAAGGAAGGAAATAGTCCTGGAGTTTTGGCTGAAGCTTGAGGTCCAGCTGAACAGCCAGTGGGTTAACCGTGGGTAATAACTTAGCTGTTTGCACCCCACACAGTATAGCAGGGCTGCTCTCCTTTAAGGGAAGTCTCTGGCTAACAATTGCCTCCTCAAATATCAAGCTTTGCTGCTAGAGGGATCTGCAGTCCAGTAGAAGAAAAAAACCTGCCGTTGCTTGAACGCAGCCACTTTTTCCCAGAGTAAACTAGAGAACCTGAACATGATTGCAAATGGGTAGTGGTGCAAATCTGTAAAAGAAATGATAAGAATCACTGTTTACCTTCTCTGTAAAGTTTTAATTAATGAAAAAGAATTTCCTCAAAGTGTGCTCAGCTGAATTAAGAGTGGATATCCAAGCTATGAGTATATTCAAAAGTCCTGTATGTTTTTCTCTTCAAAATCTTGTTTCTCTGGAAGAGATTTTTTTTCCAAGTTGACTAAATTACTTTTCTCTACTCTGTCTTGCCACTCTCAGTGTGTGCATAAAAGGCCCCAGAATAACTTCTGGTGGACTGGGACTCCTTGGGAAAACATAAAAGGGAGATATATAGAAATATCCATGCCCCTAACTATGCTGGAAAGAGTCAAACTTTATCTGCACTTAGCACATACTTAAAACAACTTACCAGGTTTTACAATCAAGTGAAGAATTGCTAAGAATTACCATTATGATATGTAACTAAAACTACTGGAAATAAATTTGCCCCCAAGGTATGCAAAACAGTAAAATGTGTTCATAGTAAAAGATTACAAAAAGGCATGGAAATGTACATTTTGCCTACAGATGAAGAATTGTCCTTATTTTTTTTTTTTCTTTTTGAGATGGAGTTTCGCTCTTGTTGCCCAGGTGGGAGTGCAATGGCACGATCTTGACTCACTGCAACCTCTGCCTCCTGGGTTCAAGCAATTCTCCTGCCTCAGCCTCCCACGTAGCTGGGATTACAGGCATGCACCAACACGCCTGGCTAATTTTGTATTTTTAGTAGAGACAGGTTTTCTCCATGTTGGTCAGGCTGGTCTCGAACTCCCGACCTCAGGTGATCCGCTTGCCTCTGCCTCCCAAAGTTCTGGGATTACAGGTGTGAGCCACCACACTTGGCCAATAATTGTCTTAAGTTAGATAAAATAAAGAAGGTTTAAGTAAATTGTGAAAAAAAATTGTAAAAATTAATCTTGCAAAATAAATTCTATGTGTGAACATACTGGCTAAATTCAAGAGGGTTATAAAAGGTTTGTGAAAAATCTTACCTCATGATCGAACTTGTTAAGATTAAATAGAATTGTATATAAAGTTTCATTAAAATTGAGGTTAATATTAATAGTAAACTAATACAAGGGTGAAGTTTAGCTTTCTCTCTCTTGAGCAGGATTTTCATGTAATAATAAGGGCTAATGAAAGTTTTTTGCTTTTTTGAATTCTTAAGTCATCATTTTGGCAAAACAAATGACTTATGGTAATCTAAAATTTTATTTAATGATATCAAGTGTTTTAAACCTCCAACATATTCAACAGGCTTCCCAAAATCAAATTTCAGTTTCAACGTTGTCTTACCTTATGCCTAGCATTTGTATGCTGCAGAGGGCCCCTGGAACATCCGGAAGAGAGGTAAACAAGATTATTTAACATGTTTAGGTACATGGGATTGCCAAGGTGATGTCTAATATTCTTCAGGTTATATTTTAGTGACTAATATTAACATACATTCCAAAACCATATGGGATGTCTAAGGTTCTAATGTCTAAATATGTGCTTTCAATCACAATTAAGGTTGTTATGTTGGGTTACTGTAAACCACAAAAATAACCAAATTTCTTTGTCAATTGTGTTTCTGACTGTATCCAAATTGGTCATTTTGTCATTTACAGACAATCATTGTCTTGTTTTAATTCTCTTCAAAAGATGGTTTATAATCAAACTGTGGGATTTTTAACAGTTTCTCTCAAATGCAGGTTTCTCATAACAGAAAAATGTACAGAACTCATGAAAAGCTAAAATGTTTGTGAATATCAAGCAAAACAAATGTTCATGAAATGGACTAAACTAATAAAAAACAAAAGCAAGTTTTTGACTTTTGCTTGGAACATTGCTGATCCTTATTTTATTTTTCAGAGTCAAGGAAACGCTTTAAAGCTTTTAACAACTAGGCAAGGTATTCTCCTGTGATCAAGATTTGGAACATGTTTGTTTTCCTCTGCCTAGTTCTTCTATAATTTGGAAACTAGTTATGAGAATTCTTGAATTGCAACAGTATAGTTGTTAGCATCAGTGCAACAAGAATCCCTTTTCTTTTGCAACAAAACACAATTGGAAAAACTGGTTGTTTTTCCAAGGCTTTAACTAGAAACATGTGTTTCCCTTTAAGCAATCAACCTTGACTTGCAGAGTCAGTAAAACCCCTTTGAAAAAACTGGTCTCATACCTGTCTACACAGTCCTATCATAAGTTGTTTTTAACAAAAATGAGGACTGGCGAGAGAGAAAATTGTGTTTTAAAACTTATCATACATCTATCATTAACTTCTAGTCTCATTAGTTATTTTTAACTTTTTGCCTACATTTTAAAATAACCATGCTTCTTCCTGTGAGCTAACCAGCAATCTCCAGATATGGCTCAGAGGAGACAGAAAGAGATGGGTAATGTAAAAATCTGGATCAATATTCTAGTCTAAGCAATTATCCTGCAGATCCTGCTGGATAATAGGAATAAATAGGGTGCCTATAACCCAAAAGTCTCTTTGGAAGGATAAAATTAAGAAGGCTAACCAAAGCTAAGCCCCATGCACCTACATCTTAGCAAGCATAACTATAGCCACTAGTTATCAAAATGTGTCAGCAGCTTCAAGATTTTTAAGCTGTCCTTACCCCTCTTGTCTTATTTTAATACATGTCCTCTGATAACCCAAATTGTTTCTTTTCACATAGAGGCTACCAAGCTCCAAATGGTGATGTAAATGGAACCATGAATGAATGCACCTTTCTTCTGAGGAACCTTAAACCAACCTCAAAAAGAATCCCAGCTGCTGTTCCCTATACCACTCCCCTCTCCAGCAGAAAGTAGCCAGAAAGATCAATGCTGGATTTCCCCAACAGAAGTTAAGGTCTCCACTTCTGAGGGGGGAATGAAAGGAGTTAGGTAGCTTGCCTTAGGTAGATAACAAGGGAAGGGTCCCAAAGAGGCCCCAGCCCATGGGTCAGTGCCTCTTCCCCACATAACATAAAAAGCAGCCTGGGAAAATAATTCAAGCTGCAGGCACAGATAAGGGAACTAGGACAGGATGTTGTGCCTGGAGACACGAGCACGGTTGCACAGATACAAAAAGCCTTGGGCCATTCCGGCCCATTTGGATAAAAACTTGCACAGACCTCTAGCTCACTCAGATAAGGGAACAAGGCCTGGCATAGAAAATGTCTTTGTCCTTTGTATAGTCAGTGGCCTCCCAAAAAAGTTTCTTCTCCTTTTGTGGGCATGGTGGGCACGGGCTCCAGTGGGTTCCGGTGGGCACTTTACTTTCCTTTATTAGGACGATAAGTCTGGCTTCTGTGAATCATCGCTTCAGCCCCTGACTGGTGTTGGACCAAGCTTTCACTTCAGCTTCTAATAGGTCCTGGGCCAAGCTGAGCAGCCTCTGTGATTCATCATTTCAACTGCTGATTGGTCCCGGACCACTGTCCTACAACAAGCTGAGTTACACGTTCACCAAGACAGCCTGCAGACTAAGCACATTTTCCTTTTTCCAGTCCAGTCCGGACCACCAGGACTCTCCAGAGCCAGCATGATAGAAAGACTAAGTTGGCTGAACCACAGAAATGGCGGCCACCACTCCCCTCCAGAGGCTCCATCCAAGGGAGAGATCAGAGTTCTGTTGTATAACTCTGGCTGGTGTTGCTGAAATTCCCGCAGGGAGGTCTCGCCCAGTGAGGAGGGATGAATCAGGGTCCCATTTAAAGAAGCAGTCTGGCCATGATCTGGTTGCATTGTGGGGAACTCCTCCCAGTCTGGACCACCTGGACTCCCCAGAGCTGGCGGGCTAGAACGCCGACTCAAACCACAGAGATGGTGGCCACCCCTCCTGGGAACTTGGTCCATCTCAGGTAGTCTACAGACTGCTGTCACTGGCTGACTGGAATTCCAAGCCAGTGGGTCTTAATTTTGTGAGGTGCTGTGAGAATGGTACACATAGAATGACACCACTAGGCTCCTGGGATTCAACCCCCTTCCTAGGAGAATGCACAGATGGATCTGCCACCTTGCCAGAATTCCCAGGGCCAAAGTATGCAAACCAATTACCGGGTCTCTGTGCGTGCCCAAGTGGCTGCACTGCTGAGATTGCACAGCTCTGACTTCGGATCCAAGACCCTTGTGTGGGCTAACGAGGGGATCTCCTTACCTGCATGTTGCAAAGGTCCGTGTGCTAAGGGTGGTTTCTCAGGTGGGGTCACACAATGACTCACCACCTCCTTTCGCTGGGGATGGGAGCTCCCCTAGCTCTGTGCCACTCCCAGGTGAGCCATCGCCCCGCTCTGCTTTTCCTCACTCTCCATGAGTCAAGCTGTCCGATTAATCAGTCCCAATGCAAGAGCCTGGATGCTTCAGTTGAAGGTGCAGAATTCACTTGCTGTTTTCTTTCCTCTTCGTGAGAGCCATGGACTGTAGCTGCTTCTAATAAAACCATCTTGGCCAGAGCTGCTATTTTTTAGAGTTTGTTGAGATTCTTTGATCTCTGAGAGTAGAATTCGCATAAAATTTGCAGCATTTTAACCATTAATTCACCAAGCAACTTTTCTGCCCTACTTCTTTTATGGACTCCATTTGCACATTTATTTGTCTACTTAAAACTGTGTCACAGTTCATTGGTATCATGTTAATTTTTCTATCTTTTAATGTCTTTTATCTTTAATAGTTTATATTGCTATGTCTTCAGGTTAACTAATGTTTTCTTATGAATATTAATATACATTCAATCCCATGCAGCACATTTTAATCATTTCAGACATTGTAGTTTTTATCATTAGCAGGTCAAATAAGGCCCTTTTAAAATATGTTTCTTCCATTTCTGTACTTAACATATGCAGCCTTTCCTGTAACTTCTTGAAGATACAGAGTAGTCTTTTAACTGAATTTTTTTTTTTTTTTTTTTTGAGACGGAGTCTCACTCTGTCGCCCAGGCTGGAGTGCAGTGGCCAGATCTCAGCTCACTGCAAGCTCCACCTCCTGAGTTTACGCCATTCTCCTGCCTCAGCCTCCCGAGTAGCTGAGACTACAGGCGCCCGCCACCTCGCCTGGCTACTTTTTTGTATTTTTTAGTAGAGACGGGGTTTCACCGTGTTAGCCAGAATGGTCTCGATCTCCCGACCTCCTGATCCGCCCATCTTGGCCTCCCAAAGTAACTGAATATTCTTATCTGCTAGTTTTATCATCTGAGTCATTTCTGGTGTGGAACTGATTGAGTTTTCTCCTAATTATGCGTTATATCTTTATATTTCTTTCATGTCTGGCGATTTTTATTAAATGTCAGACATTGTTAATATTTCTTTTTAGAATGATGTATATTTTTGTATTTTAAAAAATATTCTTGAGCTTTGGTCTGAAATATAATTAAATGAAGTAGACACATTTTGATCTTTTGGGGTCTTGTTTTTAAGCTTAATTAGGCAAAACTAGAACTGTGATTATTTAGTCTGGGATTATGTTGTTTTTTTTTTTTTTCCAAGTACTAGGTAAGTCAACTCTTAGTATTGTAATCAATGTGCCATGAGTTATGTGCTTTTTTACTCTAGCTGGTAGAAATAGGCAAAATAACTGACTCTGCAAGGACTGAATACTGTTCCCTATTATCCTTTTATCTTTCTCCTCACCAGTACTCTGCATTGCAAACTCTAGCTATCTTGGTTTTCCTGGGCTCATTCTTTGTCTCCTCAACTCAGGGTATCTATTGGATTCTGATTGTGTTCCCCTTCCCTGTACTGCAGATTGTGTTCCCCTTCCCTATACTTCCCTGTAAAGCACTAGACTGGGGCAATCACAGAGCTCACTACATTTGTAGAAACCACTATCTTTCAGTACCTGATGATCACTGCCTTTCATTGTCTCTGTTTTACTTACTGTGTTCATTTTTAAGTTGCTTTAGACAGAAAAAATGAATCTAATCCTTGATATTACATTTTGATTAAAGTTTCCTGTTTGCTATTTAAATTCTTTATTTTTTCTTTTTTGGCTTTAAATACATTTAATTCACATGACAACTTTGCGATGGAGGAACTGTTATTTGTACTCTCTTTTTATAGAAATGGAAACTAAGGCTCAAAGGAGATAGATATCTTGTCCAAGATCACACACACAACAAGAAAGGAGCAGGGCCAAGATTTGAATCTAGCCTCCACTAGCCCCAGAATATTCCACAACCTTAGTCCATGCTCTCAAAGGACAAAATTGGAAAGCATGAATGTGAGTAAAGAAGGAGTTGAAGGAACAAAGACAGGAGAATTGCCCCATGAGCTCAGTGCTCAGTGGTAAGCTCAAAGCGGAGACTAGAAGTTATTATTACCACGCAGCCATATCCAACTCCCAGGACACTTAACCCAAAGGCATTCAGATTTCTGGAGAAGTTGAATTCTAGGAACTTTGTTACCAGGGCCATGACTGAGGGTATTTCCTTCATCCTGGTGCCAAGAGATGAGGAGTCTTCACCCTCTTCCTGTTTGCCGTGGGTTTGTGTTGGTGATTCTTCCCGTCTGGAAGCACATGAACGAAAGCAACAAGATGAACGAAGGCATTTATCTCTGCTATGGGAACCTCTCTGGGATCCCAGTTCCTCCTCCCAGACTTTTATAATGATGAGTCCATCAGCTGGATACCAACTCTTATCTTTGCAGGGTTGTTTTTCTTTTGTTTCCCTATCAGTCCTAAGTTAAGCCCTGTAGCAGATACTGTTAGTTGTTCTTCTACATCTATTTGGCCCTTCTTTCTTTAGTACTAAAACCTCTAAATCTGAGCTGAGATCAAGAGAATCCCAAATGAAGACTACATTTTCCAGCCTCCTTTGTAGCTAGGTGTGACATTGAGACTACGGGAAAAAGATTTAAGCGGAAGCAACGTATGCAAGTTCCAGGTTGTGCCTTCCAATCCCATTCTCTATCGTCCTGCTGGCTGGAATACAGATCCAGCTCATGAGGTCTTCATCTGTGAGGGTCAGGGAAATGCCTTTAGAAATGATGGAAGTAAAGACAGAAGAAACGTGGGTTCTTAGCACCGAAGCTGCCCTATCAGCTTTTGGTTGCTTTTACTCAGAATGGCACATCAGAGATAAACTGCTATCTTGCTTAAGCCACTGTAATTTTGGGGTCTCTGATATTAATGAATACAACATATCTTCTTCTTATGACTTTCTTTTTTTAATTTTTAGTTTTCTTGTTTCAATAGGTTTTTGTGGAACAGGTGGTGTTTTGTTACATGTGTAAATTCTTCAGTGGTGATTTCTGAGATTTTGGTCCACTCCTCACCTGAGCAGTGTACAATGTACCCAATGTGTAGTTTTTTTTATCTCTAGACCTCCCTCACCCATTCCTCTGAGTCCTCAGAGTCCAATGTATCATTCTTATGCCTTTCTGTCCTCACAGGTTAGCTTCCACATATAAGAGAACATACAATGTTTGGTTTCCCATTCCTGTGTTACCTCACTTACAATAATAGTCTCCAATTCCATCCAGGTTGTTGTGAATGCCATTATTTGGTTCCTTCTTATGGCTGAGTAGTATTCCATGGTGTATAAATATCACATTTTCTTTTATTTATTTATTATTTTTTTTTTTTTGAGACGGAGTCTCGCTGTGTCGCCCAGGCTGGAGTGCAGTGGCGTGATCTCGGCTCACTGCAAGCTCCGCCTCCCGGGTTCATGCCATTCTCCCGCCTCAGCCTCCCGAGTAGCTGAGACTACAGGCGCCCGCCACCACGCCCGGCTAGTTTTTTTTTTTTTGTATTTTTAGTAGAGACGGGGTTTCACCGTGTTAGCCAGGATAGTCTCGATCTCCTGACCTCGTGATCCACCCGCCTCGGCCTCCCAAAGTGCTGGGATTACAGGCTTGAGCCACTGCGCCCGGCCCACATTTTCTTTATCCACTTGTTGATTGATGGGCATTTGGGCTGGTTCCATATTTTTGCAATTGCAAATTATGCTACTGTAAGCATGCATGTGCAAGTATCTTTTTTGCATAATGACTTCTTCTGGATAGATACCTAGTAGTGGTATTGCTGGATATAATGGTAGATCTACTTTTAGTTCTGTTTTTGATAGTGGTTTTACTAGTTTCCATTCCCACCAACAGTGCAAAACTTTTCCCCTTTCACCACATCCCTGTCAATGTCTGTTATTTATTTATTTTTTATTTTTTAATATGGCCATTCTTGCAGAAGTGAGATGCTATCGCTTTGTGATTTTGATTTGCGCTTCCCTGATAATTAGTGATGCTGAGCATTTCTCCACATGCTCCTTGGCCATTTGTATATCTTCTTTTGAGAATTGGCTATTCGTGTCCTTAGCCCACTTTTGATGGGATTGTTTTGGGGGGCTTTTTTGTTTGTTTGTTTGTTTTCTTGCTGATTTGTTTGAGTTCTTGTAGATTCGGACTAATACTCATTTGTCAGATGTATACATTGTGAAGATTTTCTCCCACCCTGTGGATTTTCTGTTAACTCTGCTGATTATTTATTTTGCTGTGCAAAAACGTTTTAGTTTAATTAAATTATTGGTCTAACATTCATTTAGGAATTGCAAGTGAGTTAGAGATTCAACTTTACTTTTTTTCTAAGTCTCCAGTCAGTTGTACCAATACTACATGAAGGTTTTTATCATTAAAATAAAAATCATTGTTCAAAAGATAGTTATATGAATGGCAGTAAGGCAATTTTTAAAAAATGTCCATTACGATAGTAATAAAAATGATTGCCAACCATTTATCAACAATGACCAAAGATAGTGAGAAGTCACAGACCACTAACACTCAAGTCAAATCTCAAGCAGCATTTGTACTGGAGAAAGGAGAGGCGTGTAAAAGTGAAATGGAGAAAACTGCAGGGCAATTTGGTAAAAATGGCTATGGTTACAATTCCCCCAAAAGAGGAGGTTAACGTCAGAGCTACACAAAACTCACTATCCAGGCCATTTTTTGTCTTGAGTGATATGGTCAAACACATAATCTGGGTCTCACTGATAATGGTGAAATGGGACTCAAGGTCAGAAACTAAAATCCCAGGGGGGCTGAACTCAGCTCATATGTATCTTTCTTGTACCAGAGAAAATTATTTTTCTTTTTATTTCTGAATTCATTCACAATATTTTATTTATACATAATAATTGTATATATTTGTGAGGTACATATGATAATTTGATACATGTATAAAACATGTAAAAATTAGTTGAGGGTAATTTGTGTATCTATCCCTTTAAAAATGTATTTCTTTGTGTTGGGAACATTTTGAATCTTTTAGACTTTTTGAAATACACAACACATTATTGACTATAGCCACCCTGATATACTAGTAAACAATAGAGTTCATTCCTTCTATATAACTGAATTTTTGTACCCATTAACCAATCTTTCTTCACTCCCCTCCCCACACATATTTTTTAGCCTCTGGTAACCATCATTCAATCTTCTACCTCCATGAGATCAACTTATTTATCTCCCACATATAAATAACAACATGTGATATTTGTCTTTCAGTGCCTGGCATATTACACTTAATATAATGACCTCTAGTGCCATCTATGTTGGTGAAAATGACAAGATTTCATTCTTTCTATGGCTGAATAGTATTATATTATGTATGTATACCACATTTTCTTTAGCCATTGATCCATTGATAGACTATTCACCATATTTCTTAATGGGATATTTTAACTTAAAAACATCTTAAAGTCTTACTACTCTTAAAAAATAAAATGTATAAAAATAAATTCACTTTCCCACATAAAAATATTTGGATAGGACTCTTCACTTTAATTTACTAAACCCTGTTAGGTTCCTGGCCTTTATGGGCAGTTGAACTTGCACCACTGGGCTAGTGAGGGAAAGTGGGTTTAAAGTGAGTTAATCACAGAGGTAGAGCAGAATAGTTAGAAATAAGACTGGAAAGAAATGACTGACTCAAAATAAAAAGGTGCATATATGAGGTAAATGTAGATTAGAATGTATGAGTGACTAATTTGTGTAAAGTGCTATGAAATTTAGTCATTTTAACAGCATTATGATGTAGATATCATTGTCATCATCATGAAACTGAGGCACATAGTGGTCAAATAAATTACCCAAAGCCATCCAGATAGCAAGTATCTAATGAAGAATTTAAGTACTTGTAAAACAACACCAATATTTTCCACCTTCCCATGGAGTCCCAATTCTGGTTATGGCAACGGATCAATCTGTGGCACTTTAAAAATACAGATTTACGAGTACTACCCCCACAATCTGATGCAGTTAACTCAGTAGATCTGTGCAACGATTCTAGAATCTGTATTTTACAAAGCTTCATAAATAATATTGATGCAGCTAGTCTACAGACTAATATTTGGAAAGCATTTACTCAGTCTTTCTTTTTTTAATTTTAATTTAAGGGCTTTATGTTTTAAAAAAAGATATCTATATTATTATTTCTATAATTTATTTTTTTGTGTGTTTTTCCTTTTTTAACTTTTATTTTAAGTTCACAGGTACATGGGCAAGTTTGTTATATAGCTATACTGTGTGTCATGAGGGTTTGGTGTACAGATAATTTCATCACCTGGGTAATAAGCATAGTACCTAATAGGTATTTTTTCTGATCTTCTTCCTCTTACCATCATCCACCCTCAAGCAGGCCCCAGTGTCTGTTGTTCACCTCCTAGTAGCCATCTTATAAGTAGAATCCCATTTATAGTAGAATCCCACTTATAAGTAGAACATCTTATAAGTAGAATCCCACTTATATCTAGATCCCACTTATAAGTAGAACATGAGATATTTTGTTTTTTGTTCCTGTGTTGGTTTACATAGGATAATGACCTCCAGCTCCATCCATGTTGCTGCAAAGGACATAATCTTGTTCTTTTTATGGTTACATAGTATTCCATAGTGTATATTTATTACATTTACTTTATCCAGTCTACTATTGATATACATTTAGATAGATTCTATGTCTTCACTATTGTGAACAGTGCCACAGTGAACATACACATGCATGTGTCTTTATGGTAAAATGATTTATATTCCTTTGGGTATGTACCCAATAATGAAATTGCTAGGTCAAATGGTAATTCTGTTTTAACTTTTGGAGTAATTGCTACACTGCTTTTCACAATGACTAAATGAATTTACACTCCCACCAGCAATGTAGAAGTACTTGTTCCTTTTTCTCCACAACCTTACCAGCATCTGTTATTTTTCAACTTTTTAATAATACCCATTGTATTATTCATGTATTCTGCATGGTCTCCCCAGACGTGCAGAACTGTGAGTCAATTAAACTTCCTTTAGGTATTATTAAATGGGTATCTCACTGTGGTTTTGATTTTCATTTCTCTAATGATAAGAGATGGTAGGTGTATTAGTCTGTTTCCACAGTGCTATAAAGATACTACTGGAGACGGGGTAATTTGTAAACAAAAAATGTTTAATTGACTCACAGTTCTGCATGGCTTGGGAGGCCTCAGGGAACTTACAATCATGGCAGAAGGTGAAGGGGAAGGAAAGCACATCTTACATTGCCATGAGAGAGAGAGAGAGAGCAGGGAAAACTGCCACTTTTAAACTATCATATCTTGTAAGAACTCCCTCACTATCATAAAAACACCAAGGGGAAAACTACCACCATGATCCAATCACCTCCCACCTGATTCCTCCCTTGACACATGGATATTACAATTCTAGAGGAGATTTGGGTGGGAAAAAAGAGTCAAACCGTATCTTTCTGCCCTTGGCCCCTTCCAAATCTCATGTCCTTTTTACATTTCAAAACCAATTTTGCTTTCCCAACAGTTCCCCAAAGTATTAACTAATTTCAACATTAACCCAAATGTACAAGTGCAAAGTTTCCTTTGATAAAAAGTCCTTTCCACCTATGAGCCTGTAAAATCAAAAACAAGTTAAATACTTCCAAGGTGCAATGAAGGTACAGGCATTGGGTAAATACTATCATTTCAAATGGAATAAATTAACCAAAACAAAGGGGCCACAGACCCCATGAAAGTCTGAAACCCAGTGAGACAGTCCTTAAATCTTACAGCTCTGAAATGATTTCCTTTGACTTCACATCTCACATCCAGGGCATGCTGATGCAAGGGGTGGGCTCCCACAGCTTTGCACAGCTTTGCCCCTGTGGCTCTGCAGGGTACATCCCCTGTGGCTGCTTTCATAGGCTGGCATTGAGTGCCTGTGGCTTTTCCAGGTTTGCAATGCAAGCCATTGGTGGATTTACCATTCTAGGGTCTGGAGGATAATGACTGTTCTCTCACAGCTCCACTAGATAGTGCCCCAGAGGGGACACTATTGGGGGGCTCCAATCCCACATTTCCCCTCTGCACTGCCCTAACAGAGGCTGTCCAGGAGGGCTTCACGCCTGCAGCAAACTTCTGCCTGAACATACGGGCCTTTCCATACATCCTCTGAAATCTAGGCAGAAGTTCTCAAGTATCAATTCTTGCCTGCTGTGCACCTACAGACCCAACGTCATGTGGAGGCCACCCAGACTTGGGGCTTGCACCCTCTGAAGTAACTGCCCAAGCTGTACCTTGGTCCCTTTTAGTCACAGCTGGAGCTGGAGCACCTGGGATGCAGAGGCTGCACAGAGAAGCAGGGTCCTGGGTCTGGTCCTAAAAACTATTTTTTCCCTTCCTTCCAGACCTGTGGTAAGAGGGGCTGCTCTGAAGGCCTCTGACATGTACTGGAGACATCTTCCCCATTGTCTTAACTATTAACATTCAACTCCTTGTTACTTATGCAAATTTCTGCAGCATGTTTGAATTCCCCCCTAGAAAATGGGTTTTTTTTTCTTTTATAGCACATGGTCAGGCTGTAAATTTTTCAAGCCTTTATGCTCTTCTTCCCATTAAAACATAAGCTCCAGTTTCAAGCCATATTTTTGTGAATGCATATGACTGATTACTTTCAGAAAAAGTCAGGTCACATCTTGAACACCTTACTGCTTAGAAATTTCTTCTGCTAGATACCCTTAATCATCTCTCTCATGTTTAAAGTTTCACAGATCTCTAGGGCAGGGGCAAAACACCACCAGTCTCTTTGCTAAAGCATAGCAAGAGTCACTTTTGCTCCAGTTCCCTAGATGTTTCTCATCTCCATCTGAGACCACCTTAGCCTGGACTTCATTGTCCATATTACTATCAGCTTTTCAGTCAAAACTATTCAAAAAGTTTGTGGGAGGTTATTTTCCAGTGCTTTAATAGAATTGACCAAAAAATGAGATACAAAACAATACTCAATAAATGAAAAAAAAATTATACCAACTACACTGTTGGACCACAGCACAATATAAATAGAAATCAGCACTAAGAAAAGTACTCAAAACCATACGATTACATGGAAATTAAACAACCTTCTTCTGAATGACTTTTGTGTAAATAACAAAATTAAGGCAGAAATCAATAAATTATTTGAAACTAATGACAACAAAAATACAACATAGCAGAATCTCTGGGACACAGCTAATGCAATGTTAAGAGGTAAGCTTATAGCACTAATCGACCACATCAAAAAGTTAGAAAGATTTCAAATTAACAACCTTACATCACAACTAGAAGAACTAGAGAACCAAGAGCAAACTAATTCCAAAGCTAGCAGAAGACAATACATAACCAAATTCAGAGCTGATCTGAAAGAAATTGAAACACAAAGAACCATAAAAAGATCAATGAATCCATGACATCATTACTTGAAAAAATTAGTAAAATAGATGGCTAGCTGGACTAATAAAGGAAAAAAAGATTTAAGTAAACACAATTAAAAAATACAAAGGGGATGTTTCCACTGACCCTACAGAAATACAATTATCAGAGACTGCTATTTTTACCTTTATGCACACAAACTAGAAAATCTAGAAAAAATGCTCTGCGTTTCATGAAGAGATCTGATTGCCACACATACTTTGAACTTAATCTCCTGAGGAACTGAAGGAGTGAGTGATATGAAAAAATCTGTATTTCAGAAATATCCCTCTGGCAGCAGCAGAGTTGAGGACAAATTAGAAGAGAGAAACTGGAGACAAAATCAATTAGAAGATTATGGTAATTGTTAAAGCAAGAAATCATGAAGCTTGAATTAAAGCATTGGCAGTAAGCCTCATTCCAGTACTGTTTTCAGAATCCATGCCTTCAGAGGAAAGACTATGCTTGGGCAAGTTTCTTTTGATACGTCTCGAAAAAAACCTGAACTAGTAGTGCACAGAAAGTATCTCATATTAGCTTGCAGGAGCCCAAATGTACACATGTGTTCCCAAATTTGTTTTCTGTGACAGCTTATGATTAGTCTGAAATCAGCCAAGGTGGAATGCAAATCAGAAATCAGGGCTTCATTTTTTTTTTTTTTTGAAAAAGT
This sequence comes from Macaca nemestrina, assembly GCF_043159975.1. Taxonomy (NCBI): domain Eukaryota; kingdom Metazoa; phylum Chordata; class Mammalia; order Primates; family Cercopithecidae; genus Macaca; species Macaca nemestrina. The sequence continues at coordinate 60,981,390 of NC_092145.1, forward strand.
GTTGGTTGTTAAACATTTCTCAATTCACCACTGAATTGAAATTCCCTTGGGAAGGGGCTCAGGTAAACTATTTTATACTAAATTCTCAACTGTAATGAGTAATGTTCTCATGTGGCTCCTGTATTCTCTTCAATAACAACCTTGTTTGAGTTCAAAGCTCATCATACGCAAAAGTATTAATTATTTATATATTTAAAACTCTTCATGCATCTAAGTTTATGTATGCTCATTCATGTGTTACATTCATTCTCATCTTGTAATGTAATTTTATTTATAAATTTATAAAGCATTGAAAGATTATAGTTTTTAGTATTATAGATAAACTTTTATCCAAAGAAATTCAGAAAAAAATATTTATTTATATTTATTTTCACTCTTTTTAAAGTATCTGTTCTAAAACAGCACACTTTATAGCAGGGGAAATGCTACTATTCCATAACATAATGGCAAGGCACTCGTATGTTCTAGAGAGGGCAGGCTGTTAAAAAGTTAGTGGCATACAAACATTTTCAGTGGAAAGAACACTTACTGCAAATAGCAGCTTATGTAAATGAAATAAAAGATTAGTATAAGGTTGTCGTGAAATATCTTTAAAATTGGCAAATATTGCCAGTTTGCTCTCAGAGAGTTAACAGCAAACTCATTTTAACAGCATCTGCACTTCTTTCTAAACTATAGTTTGTGAGAAATGATGTTTACAACTTTTTAGTTTTAGTATGTAGATATGTTGCAGTCTCAGAAGTAAATGAAGTTTAAGTTATTTTTTTGTTCCTCTGGCTCAACAAAATCACTCTCAGTGGCATGAGTTACGAAATAATACATCAAGGGATCTTGTACAGTGGACTGTCCAACTCCTTTCACACCAGGCTTGTTTTATTTTCTCCTTTAGACCAATGTGACTGAGAATTCTAACCATGTAAAAGGTGTCAGGTGATGGTGAAAGTCGTTGCTTTTAGTAAATTTTCTATTGGAAAGCCCCACATAACTGCTCTTTATTAGCATACTATATTCCTGGAAAAACATATCTTTTTCCAACCTTTGAGATTCCTGCTTTCCTACAGGAAGTAAGTGTCTCTGCTCAGTAAGTAGTAAAGAAAACTATATGTCTCTTATTTGAGCAAATTCTGTAGATACTCAGGTATCTACAGAATAGATCATTCTCTAGACAATAAATATTCATAGATAATGAATAGATTATTAACCATATTTAGAAATGAAGGATTTTTGGAGAATCTCTGGCCATACTCTCCTTTTCAAAAAAAATTAAAAGAGAAAATAACATTGGTGATACGACAGTAGGCTCTTGCATCTCTCAATAAACCTATTTCTAGAGGGGACAAGATGGCTGACAAGATGCAGCCAGGAAGCAAGGTTTCCACTGAGAGAGACAAAATTATTATTCCACTGAGAGAGATAAAAGTAAAGCACCATTATTTGGGCAAATATTCAGAAAAAGAGGTTCAGAGTGGATGAAAAAGATATACAGAGGCCAACAGTGAAGAGAGAGGTAGCTGGGAAATCTCCATGGGGTGTCTAAATGCCAGGGTTAGTTCCCAGCCTCGAATGGCTCAAGGGTAAGGGGTGAGTGAGTGAACTGAGAAACAGTTCAATCTCACCATGGACCCATGAGATCCTAGCTACAGGAGACCCCATGTCTCTCATGGATGTGTGAGCTGGCACTGGGATCTCTTCTGGAAGCAGGTAGAGACAGGCCTTCAGATGGCGTAAAGCCTGGGAGCTTTTGTGTGCTTGGAAGCTTGAGTGGAGAACAGCCATAGATGCTCATCCCCTAGGGCTCCTCATCGCCCTCTGGGAAGTGTGGGCCCCAGCTGACCTCTGAGCCAGGATAGAGTGGAGTCAACTCCCATCAGGACTGGGGCACAACTGCTCTGCAAACCCTCCTGCTCACTGGCCCCTCCCAGGGGCAACGCCTAGCCACCCTACAGGAACAGATGCACGGTGCAGGTGGTAGCCCAGTCTGAGTCATTGCTGCACCTGAGTACTTTCTCTGAGAGCACATGTACTACCTGGGAACACATCAAATACCTCACCACAGCTGGAGCCCAAATACCAGCCATGGGAAGCCCCCGTACCCCAGATCTAAAGTATGCAGCTCAGGAGTATAGAGCCAAGATCTGTGGCTGGCACTCCAGAGGGGGTTGAGCCCCCACAATCAAAGCACTGAGAGGGATTAGATGTGTAGACCTCTGGGCCGGTGCAGGAGTGGAGTGTGCCTCCCTCCACAGGGTCGGTCCCCAGAGAAAGTGTGGCATATCTCCCTACCACAGCCTCTGCCCTAAGAGGCACTGCAACCCAGAACAACTAACAACAACAACAACAAAAGTCACTGGCACTAGGCCAGTAATTGGAGGGGCCCCTCCAAGACCCAGGGGCATACCTGGTGAGGAGGCAAACTCTGTCCTACCCAATCACAGAGCATTACTGTGAATGTAAGGAAGTACAATAGTGCCACACATTTGGTTATTAAAATAGCTACCAGTTGTTACTCAAGCCCATCTACTGGATTGCAGCGCAAACTATAATACTAAAAATTTATCCCACTAAAACATACACCTGTGAAAGCAAGTGCAAAAATTCACCCACACATAAAGATTCTATTCAGGGTCCAGTCCCTCTGAAAGCATCCAGAAATGAAGCCAACTAACTACACTCAATGTATACCACAGTTAAAGAACATCAACCCTCCCAGATGAGAAAGAATCAGCATAAGGACTCTGACAATCCCAAAACCCAGAGTGCCTCCTTATGTCAAAACAAATAGACTACTTACCCAGCATTAGTTCTTAACCAGACAGAAATGATCAAAATGACAGATAGAATTCAGAATCTGAATGGCAAGGCAACTTATTGAGACTTGGAAGAAAGTTTAAGCTCAATACAAGGAATCCAATTAAATGATCCAAGAGATGAAAGAAAAAAGTAGCCATTTTCAGAAAGAACCAAACTGAACTTCTAGAGCTAAAATACTCACCACATAAATTTTATAATACCATCACAAGTATTAATAGCCAAATAGACCAAACTGAGGAAAGAATCTCAGAGCTTGAAGAGCTGTTCTCCAAATCAACTTAGACAAAAATAAAGAAAAAAAATTAAGAAAAATGAACAAAACATCTGAATAATATGAGATTACGAAAGAGACCAAATCTATGACTCATTCATATTTCTGAGAGGGACAGAGAGAGAATAAGCAACTTGGAAAATATATTTGAGAATATAATATACAAAAATTTCCCTAGTCTTGCTAGAGAGGCTGACATGCAGATCCAACAAATACAGAGAACCCCAGAAAGATACTACACAAAAATGACCATCTCCAAGGCAAATAGTCATCAGATTCACCAGGTCAACATTAAATTGTAATAAGTCTTAAAATAAACTAGAGAGAAGAGTCTAGTCACTTACAAAGGCAACTCAATCAGGCCAGCAGCAGACCCCTCAGCAGAAAACTTACAAGCTGGAAGATTCAGGGCCTATTTTGAGTATCTTAAAGAAAAGAAATTCCAACTAAGAATTTCATTCCTGCCATACTAAGCTTCATAAGTGAAGCAGAAATAAAATCCTTTTCAGACAAGCAAACACTGAAGGACTACATTTCAGCCAGACCAACATTACAAGAGGTCCTTAAGAGAGTGCTAAACATGGATTCAAATGAATGGCATCTGTTACCACAAAAACACACTCAAGAGCATAGCCTCCAGGCACTATAAAGCAAGTACACAATCTAGTCTACATAACAACTAGCCAGAAACATGACGACAGAATCAAAATCACACATACTACCCCTAACATTTTGTGGAAATAAGTGAAACACACCACTTAAAAGACACAGAATGTCAGGCTAGATAATAACACAGCAGCCAACCATCCGTTGTCTACAAGAGACCTATCTGACATGTAACAACACCCGCAGGCTCTAAGTAAAAGAACAGAGAAATATCTACCTTACAAATGGAAAACAAAAAAGAGCAGGAATTGCTATTCTTACATTGAATAAAACAGACTTTAAGCTAATAAAAATGAGCAATCATGAAGAAGGGCATTACAAAATGATAAAGAGTACAGACTCTTTCATTCCAACTGGAAGCCTTAATTAGACTAAACATATGTGCACCCAATATTGAAGTACCCAGATTTATAAAACAAGTTCTTCTTGGCCAACAAAAAGACTTAGACAACTACACAATAATACTGGGAGACTTAAACACCCCACTGACAGCATTAGACAGATCATCAAGGTAGGAAATGCACAAAAAACTCTGGATTTACACTTCACACTTTACCAATTGAATCTGACGGACATCTATGGAACACTTCACCTATCAACCATAGATTACACCTTCTTCTCATTTGCACATGCAACATTCTAAGGTTGACCACATGTTCAGTCATAAAGTAAGTCTCAATAGATTTAAAAACCCTGAAATTGTACCAAGCACACTCTTAGACCACATTGCAATAGAAATAAAAATCAATATCAAGAAAATCTCTTTGAAAACTATACAAATTTATGAAAATTAAACAATTTGCTTCTGAATAACTTCTGAGGGGACATTGAAATTAAGGCAGAAATCAAAAAAGTCTTTCACATTAATGAAAACAGGGACAAAACTTAACAAAATTTCTGGAATGCAGACACAGAAGTGTTAAGATGAAAGTTTATTACCTTCTTCAAGAAGTTATAAAGGTCTCAAACTAACAATCTCACTTTTCACCTAAAATAACTAGGAAATAAAGAACAACCTATCTACAAAAGTAGCATAAAAAATAATTAAAATTGGCGAAAAACGTATTGAAATCGAGAGGCAAAAGTTTATACAAAAGATCAATGAAATATAGAATTATCCAAAAACTAAATAAGATTGGTAGAATCTTAGCTAGATGAAGTACAATCAGAAATGATAAAGATGACATTATAACTCATCCAACAGAAATAAAAAAGATTATCAGAGAATACTGTGGACAACTCTATGGAAAGAAATTAGAATACCTAGGGGAAATGGATAAATTCCTGGAAACACACAGTCTCACAAGATTGAATCGGAAATAAATTGAAACCCTGAATAGACCAAATCAACCTCTGAAATAGAATCAGTAATACAAAATCTACCAACCGAAAAAAAAAAAAAAAAAAAAAAAAAAAGCCCCAGACCAGACGAATTCACAGCTGAATTCTACCAAGTTCACAAAGAAGAACTGGTACCGCCGGGCGCGTTGGCTCACGCCTGTAATCCCAGCACTTTGGGAGGCCGAGGCGGGCGGATCACAAGGTCAGGAGATCGAGACCACGGTGAAACCCCGTCTCTACTAAAAATACAAAAAATTAGCCGGGCGCGGATGTGGGCGCCTGTAGTCCCAGCTACTCGGGAGGCTGAGACAGGAGAATGGCGTGAACCCGGGAGGCAGAGCTTGCAGTGAGCCGAGATCGCGCCACTGCACTCCAGCCTGGGCGACAGAGCGAGACTCCGTCTCAAAAAAAAAAAAAAAAAAGAAGAACTGGTACCAATCCCACTGAAGCAATTCCAAAAAAGACAAGGAGGGGTAATCTTTCCTAACTCATTTTATGGAGCTAGCTTCAGCCTAATATCACAATCTGGCAGAGAAACTATAAAGAAAGAAAACTTTAGGCCAACATCCCCAATGAACATAGATGCAAAAATCCTCAACAAAATACTAACAAACTGAGTCCAGCAGCACATCAAAAAGTTAGTTCACCATGATCAAGTATGCTTTATTCCTGGGCTGCAAGGTTGGCTCAACATACACAAATCAATAAATGTGATTCATCCTATCAACAGAATTAAAAGCAAAAACCATATGATTGTCTCCATATATGCAGAAAAAGCTTTTGACAAAATCCAACATCCTTTCCTGAAAAAAACCCTCAACAGACTAGGCATCAAAGTAACACATCTCAAATAATAAGAGCCATCTATGACAAACCCACAGCCAACATTATTCTGAATGGGCAAAAGCTGAAAGCATTTCCCTTAGAACTAGAACAAGACGAGGATGCCGACTCTCACCACTCTTATTGTGCATAGTACTAGAAGCCCTATTCAGAGCAATCAAGCAAGAGAAAGAAATTAAAAACAGCCAAATAGGAAAATAAGTCAAACTATCTCTCTTTACTGATTCTATACCTAGAAAACTCTAAAGACTGCGATGATATAATTCTATACCTAGAAAATTCTAAAGACTGTGCCAAAAGGTCTACTAGAACTGATGAACAAATTTAGTAAGGTTTCAGGATATAATATTAATGTACAAAAGTCAGTAGTGATATGGTTTGGCTGTGTCCTCAGCCAAAGCTCATCTGGAATTATAGCTTCCATTATTCCCATATATTGTGGGAGGGACCCGGTGGGAGATAATTGAATCATGGAGGCAGTTTCCCCCATACTGTTCTCATGGTAGTGAATAAGTCTCATGAGGCCTGATGATTTCATAAAGGATTTTCTCTTTCACTTGGCTCTCATTTTTTGTTTCTGCCTGCCACCATGTAAGATGTGCCTTTGTTCTTTCTTCATTTTCCATCATGATTTTGAGGCCTCCCCAACCACGAGGAACTGTAAGTCCATTTACCCTCTTTTTCTTTGTAAATTGTCCAGTCTCCGGTATGTCTTCATCAGCTGCATGGAAGCAAAATAATACAGTAAGTTGGTACTGATAGAGTGGGGCACTGTATAAAGATATTCGAAAATGTGGAAGCAACTTTGGAACTGGGTAACAGGCAGTGGTTGGAACAGTTTAGAGGACTCAGAAGAAGACACGAATATGTGGGAAAGTTTGGAACTTCCTAGAGATTTTTCGAATGGCTTTGACTTCAATGCTTGTAATAATATGGACAATCAAATCCAGGCTGAGGTGGTCTCAGATGGAGATAAGGAACTTGTGAACTAGAGTAAAGGTGATTCTTGCTATGTTTTAGCAAAGAGATTGGTGGCATATTGTCCTTGTCCTAGAGATCTGTGGAACTTTGAACATGAGGGAGATGATTTAGAGTATCTACTGGAAGAGATTTCTAAGCAGCAAAGCATTCAAGATGTGACTTGGGTGCTGTTAAAAGCATTCAGTTTTAAAAAGGAAACAGATCATAAAAGTTTGGAAAATTCAAAGCCTGACCATGTGATAGAAAAGGAAAACCAATTTTCTGAGGAGAAATTCAAGCTGGCTAATTTGTATAAGTAACAAGGAGGCAAATTTTAATTGCCAAGACAATGGGGAAAATGTCTACAGGGCATGTCAGAGACTTTTGAGGCAGCACCTCCGAATCACAGGCCTGGAGGCCTAGGAGGAAAAAATTGTTTTGTGGGTGGGGCCCAGGACACCCGTGCTGTGTGTCACCTAGGAACTTAGTGCCCTGCTTCCCAACCACTCTAGCCATGGCTAAAAGAGGCCAAGGTACAGCTCAGGCCATGGCTTCAGAGAGTGCAAGCTCCAAGCCGTGGCAGCTTCCATGTGGTGTTGAACCAGTGGGTGTACAGAAGTCAAGAATTGACCATCGCCTAGGTTTCAGAGGATGTATGGAAATGCCTGGAGGTCCAAAAAAGTTTTATGCAGGTGCAGGGCCCTTATGGAAAACCTCTGCTAGGACAATGCAGAAGGGAAATGTGTGGTTGAAGCCCCTACACAGAGCCCTCACTGGGACACTGCCTAGTGGAGCTGTGAGAAGAGGGCTACCATCCTCCAGATCCCAGAATGGTAGATTCACCAGCAGCTAGCACTGTGCACCTGGAAAAGCCTCAGACACTCAATACAAGCTTGTGAAAGCAGCCAGGAGGGAGGCTGTCCCTGCAAAGCCACAGGGATGGAGCTGTCTATGACCGTGGGAATCTACCTCTTATTTCAGCATGACCTAGATGTGAGATACGGACCCAATGGAGATCATTTTGGAGCTTTAAGATATGACTGCCCTGATGGATTCTGGACTTGGCATGAGGCCTTTAGACCTTTTTGGGGGCCTATTTCTCACATTTGGAATGGGTGTATTTACCCAATGCCTATACCTCCATTTTACCTAGGGAGTGACTAACTAACTTTCTTTTGATTTTACAGGCTCATAGGTGGAAGACACTTGCCTTGTCTCAGATAAAACTTTGGACTGTGGACTTTTGAGTTAATGCTGAAATGAGTTAAGACTTTGGGGGACTGTTGGGAAGGCATGATTGGTTTTGAAATGTGAAGATGTGAGATTTGGGAGTGGCCACTTGTGGAATGATATGGTTTGGCTGAGTCCCCACCCAAATCTCATCTTGAATTGTAGCTCCCATTATTCCCATGTGTTGTAGGAGAGACCCAGTGGGAAATAATAGAATCATGGGGGTAGATTCCCCCATACTTTTCTTGTGGTAACAAATAAGTCTCATGAGATCTGATGATTGTATGAGGGGTTTCCCCTTTAGCTTGGCTCTCATTTATCTCATTGCCTGCCACCATGTAAGACATGCCTTTGTTCTTCCCTCACCTTCTGCCATGATTGTGAGACCTCCCCAGCCACGTGGAACTGTGACTCAATTAAACCTTTTTCCTTTGTAAATTACCAAGTCTTGGGTATGTCTTTATCAGCAGGGTGAAAACAGACCAATACAAGTAGGATTTCTACACACCAATATCATCTAGGCTGAGAGCAAAATCCAGAACACAATCCCTCTTAACATAGCCACAAAGCAAATGAAATACCTAGAAATACAGATAAGCAAGGAGGTGAAATCTGTCTACAAGGATAACTAAAAACACTTCTGTAAGAAATCAGAGATAACAAAAATAAATGGAAAAACACACTATGCTCATGGATTGGAAAAATCAATGTCATTAAAATTGCCATAATCCACAAAACAATTTACAGAAACAACAGTATTCCTATCAATCTACCAATGTAATTCTTCAAAGAATCAGAAAAAAAAAAAAACTATTCTAAAATGTATATGTAACCAAAAAGGAGTCTGGATAGTCAAAGCAAGCATAAGCAAAAAGAACAAAGGCAAAGCATCACGCTATCTGACTTCAAACTACACTATAAAGCTGCAATAACCAAAACAGCTTGGTACTGGTATAAAAACATACACATAAACCAATGGAACAGAATAGAAAATTCAGAAATAATGCTACACACCTACAGCCACCTGACTTTCAGCGAGGGTGAAAGAAAAAGGCAATGGGGAAAAGACTCCTTATTCAATAAATGGTGCTGTGATAACTGGCTAGCTATATGCAGAATAATTAAATAGACCCTTATCTTACACAATATACGAAAATTAACTCAAAATGGGGTACATATTCAAATATAAGACCTCAAACTATAAAATCCTAGGAAAAACCTAAGAAATACCTTTCTCAACATTAGCGTTGGCAAAGAATTTATGGCTAAGTCCCCCAATACAACTAAAATGAAAACAAACATTGACAAGTGGGACCTAATTAAACTAAAGCGCTTCTTCACAGCAAAAGAAACTATCAACAGAGTAAACAGGCAACCTATACAACAGGAGAAACTGTTTTTAACGTAGGCATCTGACAGAAGCCTAATATCGAGAATTTATCTGGAACTTAAACAAATCAACAAACAAAAAACAATCCCATTAAAAAATGGGCAAAAGACATGAACAAACACTTCTCAAAAGAAGACATACAAGTGGCCAACAACCATATGAAAAAATGCTCAGCATCGCTAATTATCAGAGAAATGCAAATCAAAACCACAGTGAGATAAGATCTCACATCAGTCAGAATGACTATTACTAAAAAGTAAAAGAACAACAGATGCTGACAAGGCTGTAGAAAAAGGGAATGCTTATATGCTATTGGTGGGAATGTAAATTAGTTCAGTCACTGTGGAAAGTAGTCTGGAAATTTCTCAGAAAACATAAAACAGAGCTACCGTTCAACACAGCAGTCCCATTACTAGGCACATACCCAAAGGAATATAAATTATTCTACCAAATAGACACATGTGTGTTCATCCCTGCACCATTTGGAAAGCAAAGACATGAATTCAACCTAGATGCCCATCAATGGTGGATTGGATAATGAAAATGAGGTACATGTATGCCAGGGAATATTATGTAGCAACAATAAAGAATGAGATAATGTACTTTGCAGCAACAAGGATGAAGCTGGAGGCCATCCATGATCCTAAGAAAATTAATGTAGGAACAAAATAGCAAATACTGCATATTCTCACTTACAAGTGGGAACTAAACATTTAGCACACATGGTCATAAACATGAGAATAATCAACAATGGGTACTCTAGAGGAGGGACGGAAAAAGGAGAGCATCAGTTGAAAAAACTACCTACTGGGTACTATGCTTACTACATAAGTCCAATAAGCCCCTGTAACAATTCTACACATGTACCCTTTGTTTCTAAAATACAAGCTGGCATTAAAAAAATCTATTTCTAACTATGTCATTATAAAGTGCCATGGAAAAGATGAGATTATTCAAAGAATTTTCAGAAAATTTACCATTTAAAAAATCATATGCATTTTAAAATGCAGAATAAAAACAATGCAATAGTGGCAGTTGTACTTTAAGTAGAATATTTTCACTTAAATTGTCTTTGATATCAAAAGTATGTCATCCTTATCAGCACATATATACACATTAGTCATATAAATATTTAAAACAACATAAGTCTAAATGTTAAATTTCCATTATTTATGTTATAGCATTATTTCCCAGTGTTAACAACACTCCCTTGAGGAAGGACTACAGCATAAAATTATACTAATCAGCTTAATGATATACTATAGCTTCTCAGAATAAAGTATTTGTATATTGCCAGTAGTCAACCATTCCAAATGGAAAGAAAACATAATTAACCAACATGATGTATGCACAGGTCTGAATTTGAAGCCCAATTCCATTTCTATTTAGGGTTGTAATCTTGTGCTAGTCATTTTCCTCTTTGTATTTTCAACTGTAAAATAAAGTTAATAATATAGTTATCGTGTAGAGCTGTTGTGTTAATTAACTGAAGTACATATGTAATGCCATCTAATAGTGTCTAGCACATGGTAAGTGCTCTATGAATGGTAGATGATATTTTTACACTGTTATTGTTACTATAGTAAAATATGTATGTAGGATGTCAACTTACATGCTCAGAGACTATTCTGTAAGTTAATGTTATAAATTTTTATTTCTTAGTAATACAGTTGGTAGAGAGATGGCATGGCTAAGCAGTTAAGAAAATGTGCTCTCAGTAAACTACCACAAGGACAAAAAACCAAACACTGCATGTTCTCACTCATAGGTGAGAAGTGAACAATGAGAACTCTTGGACACAGGAAGGGGAACATCACAAACCAGGGCCTGTCGTGGGGTTGGGGGAGAGGGGAGGGATAGCATTAGAAGATATACATAATGTAAAGTATGAGTTAATGAGTGCAGCACACCAACATGGCACATGTGTACATAGGTAACAAACCTGCACGTTGTGCACATGTACCCTAGAACTTAAAGTATTATATATGTATATAAAGAAAATGTGCTCTAGAACTAGGCTACCTGGATTGTCATCTTGGGTGTACTATTTACTAGCTGTTTGATTCTTTTCTGTGATTTGGTTTCATTAACATAACTGCATTTATCACAAAGAATTATTGTAAAGCTCAAATGAGTCAAGTCATTTAAAATACTTAGCAATATTCCAGGCACATAGTAAATACTCAAAAGTGTCTAAATCATAAAAAATGTAACAATATATTATTTTTATTGAAAATAACTAATGTATGTTATAAAGCTGACTAACATACATTTATGCCATAGCAGTTTCTAAAGGAAATCTTGGTTTATGTAAGTAGCATTTTAGTAATTATTAACAGTGGATAGCGGTTTTATTACTGTTATCTGAGTTGGCTTGGCAAAACGAAGTCTGTCTTCTTGTGTTCGTAGATCATGTTTATTCTTCATCCCTCTACAGCCTACTTCCGTTCTTTAGGGACAAGATATGATACCAAAAGGACAATCCTGTCTAAGTTGTGGGAGATGTTTGTAATTTAGACAAAGTCCCATGGCCTGTGGACAGAATCTAATTTCAGAAGAGTTAGAAGAAGTTGGTAGTTTAATTGGGCCTCCTGACTGGCTAAAGAAAAAGCCCAAGGCAGAAGAGGGGAGTAGGATTGTAAGTAACTGGCTAGAATTGATTTATTATAGTATGAAGGTATGTAACATTATAAAGTGGGTAAAAATAAGAGTGGGATAAAAGTGCTGAAGTTTAGGAACCACACAAATAACTAAGTATAATGCTCATGGTCTCTGTATCCCAGGTACTAGGTGGCAGCTAAAACATTCAGGGGATTGGAAAGGCAATGGAAGTTTGGAAAGCACATAGGTGTCCTAACTTGTTACTGAACCACTAGATCCTGAGCTCTATTCAATGGTGGGGCTGAAGCTGTTTGTACACATTCTGCCTAAGTACTGGCAACCTATGGGGCCAAGCAAGAGAGATATTTAAAGAAGGAAGCAAAGAAAAAGCAAATACAGTAACAACTTAAAATACATTTCCTGGATCTTTCCGGTATGATGTCATCTGAAGAGGGTACCCAGGTGATAATAATACGTGTAAAAGCCCATCTCTTAATTCCAATAAAGATGCTATCTCATTGTTCTATCTGATTCGCCTATTTATAGGTAAGCTATCTACTAAATGCCAATATTTTATAACATACTTTTCTAGGTGTTGAATAAAAATATTGTGCTGCATAGAGTTTAAGTAGGTGGAATTACTCATTCTGATTTGTCTATGTGGCTGTCACTTGTGGATAGAAATTTAATCGCTTTGATATGATTGGCTTTTCACAAAACTCAGTTTTTTCGTAGGCCAAAGAATGGCAGAAATGAAACAGTACTAGTTCTTTTACTCACTGGGCCCTCATAATCCAGTGCAGAAACAAAAACGGGTAAAGTTCCTCAGTCACATCCAATTGAGCCATAATCACATTACTACAGACATAGTGAAGATTCATAGGTAATACAATCTTTAAGAATTTAGATGGCTTATTTTCTTAGTATTGTTGATATCACAACTATACTTAAAAATTAGATCGTACTTCTTAATTACCTATCTTTAAAGGAGCTTAAATAAGTTAGAAATATGAAAAGTACTTTAAATTTGTTAAAATATTGTTGTTTCAATAGATTTCGTTTTGAAAAACATGCATATGTAATGTATATAGATAATTATGTGCAAAAGAAAATATTCTTTATAATTAAAATTCATTTAAACCAATGTAATGGTTTATTATCATTACATTAGATTTAATATGCTGAAAGTGTTTTTTTGCTATTTTAAATCTTTTATAACATTTTTTCTAAACCGACCCAATTTATATTTCAATTCAATATTCTTTTCAATTTGTATTTTAAGTTCAAGGAGTACATGTGCAGGTTTGTTACATGGGTAAACTGCGTGTTGTGAGGGTTTGGTGTACAGATACCTTTGTCACCCAGGTAGTCAGCATAATACCTGATATTTAGTTTTTCAAACTTCTTCGTCTCCTCACCCTCCACCCTCAAATAGGCCCCCAGGGCCCATTATTTTCTTCTTTGTGTCCATGTGTACTCAATGTTTAGCTCTCACTTATAAGTGACAGCATGTTGTATTTGGTTTTCTGTCCCTACATTAATTCTCTTAGGATAATGGCCTCCAGCTCCATCCATGTTGCTGCAAAGGACATGATCTCATTCTTTATTATAGCTTCATAGTATTCCATGATATAAACATACTACGTTTTCTTTACCCAATCTACTATTGATGGGCATCTAGGTCGATTCTATGTCTTTGCTATTGTGAATAGTGCTGTGATGAACATTCAAATGCATGTGTGTTTATGTTAGAAAGATACAAAAAGAAACTATAGTGTGAGTGGGTGTGGTGGCACTTGCCTGTCTCAGCTAGTTGAGAGGCAGAGACAGAAGGATTGCCTGACCCCAGGAGTTTGAGATTAGTCTGGACAATGTAGTAAGATCTCATCTCAAAAAATTTAAAATAGGCCGGGCGCGGTGGCTCACACCTGTAATCCCAGCACTTTGGGAGGCCGAGGCGGGCGGATCATGAGGTCAGGAGATCGAGACCATCCTGGCTAACACGGTGAAACCCTGTCTCTACTAAAAATACAAAAAATTAGCCGGGTGTGGTGGTGGGTGCCTGTAGTCCCAGCTACTCGGGAGACTGAGGCAGGAGAATGGCGTGAACCCGGGAGGCGGAGCTTGCAGTGAGCCAAGATCGCACCACTGCAGTCCAGCCTGGGCAACAGAGCAAGACTCAGTCTCAAAAAAAAAGAAAAAAGAAAAAATTTAAAATATATAAAATAAAGAAGGGGCTTTGAGATGGATGACTAGAGGCATCTCATACTCACCACTTTCACTAAGACAAAAGAAAATAGGGGGTTAATAATTGCACTTCAAATATGACACCCAAGAGAGAAAACTCGTATTCAACAGAAAAGTGACAGGAAATACCTAAAGCAAGGAAGGAGAGGAAAGTGATGTAGCCTGCTTAGTCAGAATTGACTGGTAGCCAGGAGAAACTCCCCAATGCAAAGAAAGGGTAAAGAAGAGATTTCTCAGAGGTTCACATTTCCACCATGGACTGCCTTTTTAACTCCAGGAGAGGCCCTAGAACCACATGGGCCTTGAAATTAACATAGGGTGTTGCTGAGAAACTTCACAGTGTTACTGCTCTACCACTCCATCCCACAAGTCCTAAGAAACTACAGCATGGTGCCATTTTGAAAGCCCAGCTCACATCTGATTTCATTGTCCTGGGGCCCAGCAGTGATACGGCTAAGGCATGAGTGAGGTTCAGGTCACCACTGCAGGGGATGAGGCATGAGCAAGATGCAAGCCATTGCCACAAGGGCTGAGGCAAAAGGAGAGCTTACAATCCTTACCTTCCAGCCTAGGTTGCTGCTACTCAACGTGGCCCCACCCTCCCATGTGCCAGGGCAATAACGTGGCTGTTACCATCCCCCACGTGAGTATTCTGCCAGGAGTCTTGGAATTGCCCCAAACCTTGCCTACCATAGCAGGCACCTGAAAATACCATCAGTGGCCTGAAGACAGTCTGCCCAATCTAGCTTTGCCCGCACCCCCAATCCCAGAGCACATAGTCCAGGGCCCTGGGTGTTTCCCAGCCCAGTCCTTCACCATTGGCACATGAGCACTTTTCCTAGAGGCCTGAGGTAGGGCTTACCTACCCTGTTGCTATAATCACAGCTGGCACCTGCCTGGATGCACCACCTGTGAGCCTGGAGACTTGCCATTGCAGCTCATTGCAGTCACCAACCAACACCAGTGTATGCTACCTATGACCCAGAGGGTGATTCTACCATTGCCACTGCCATCAGCTATGACATGTTGGTTACCCAGAGGCCTCAAAACCTGCCCATTCACCTAGCCTACCACTACCACTACTGGCATCTGTGCAAGCCACTTGCAGACCCAAGAACACTGGGATTCAAGCCTGGACCTGCTAACACCAATGCTAGAGTACCCCACTCTATAGTCCAAAGATAGGCACATTCAGCCCACCACTGCAACCACAGGAATCCAAGACAGGCCCACCTGGCCTCTCTGTCCCCAGCAATACTTCACAAGAGCCACCACTAATAACCACACCCTCAGCCACTGAGAAAATCACAGATACCACTAATGCTGTGTAAAGCCACAGAAATTATACAGAGACTACTCTACTGTAATCATCCAGAATCAAAGCCAAAGTGTTCTACCCAACCAATGCAATAGATACATCTTCAGGAAAAATCTTCCCTTATGAATGCAAACTCAAATAACTGGAAGCAGCAGCTGTTATGATGCCAGATGCACAGATAACCATGTAAGGACACAGGGAACATGAAAAAGCAAGGAAGTATGATACCTCCAAAAGAGCATAGTAGTTCTCCAGCAACAGACCCCAGTAAAACATAAATGTCTGAATTCCCGTGAAAAGAATTTAAAATACTATTTTTAAATAAGTTAAATGAGGTACACAGAATACGGGAAAGCAATACGAAGAAATCAGAAAAACAATTTAGGATATGAATAAGAAATTTAACAAAGAAATAGATATCATTAAAAAAAGAACCAGTAGTGGAACTTTGGAGGGGTGGTGAGGGTTGAAAAATTGCCTATTGGATGCAGTGTTCACTGTTTGGGTGATGGGAACATTAAAAGCCCAGACTTCACCACTACATGGTATATGAATGTAAAACATCTACACTTGTACCCGCTAAATCTATTAAAAAATTAAAAATTCTTAAAAATTAAAAAAATCCAAACAGAAATTCCAAAACTAAATAATTCATGGAATAAAATGCAACATATATTTAAAAGCTTCAACAATAGACTAGATCAAGGAGAAGAAAGAATCCCACAATTTGAAGACAAATCTTTTGAAATAACCGAGTCAAACAAAAATAAAGGCACAAAAGAATAAAAACAAATAAGCAAAGAACTAAAAATGGAAGTGCTCTTTGATCCAGCAATCCTACTAGGAGGTATCTATCCAAAGGTAGAGAAGTTAGGATATCAAAGGAATACCCATACTTACATGTTTATTGCAGCACTATTCAAAATAGCAAAGTCATGGAATCAACCTAAGTGACGATCAATGGATGAATAAATAAAGTGTGGTATATATGCACAATAGAATACTATTCATCCACAAGAAAGAATAAAATCAAGTCATTTACAGCAACATAGATGGAACTGGAGGTTATTATGCTAAGTCAAATGAGCCAGGCACAGAAAGTCAAATACTACATGTTCTCACTCATCTGTGGGACCGAAAATAGTTGATGTCATGGAGGAACAGAAGAAAATAATAGATACCAGAGGCTGAGAAAAGTGAAGGGCATGTGAGTAGGAGGGAGGCATGAAGAGAGGTTGGCTAATGGGCACACACAGACAGTTATATACAAGAAATGAATTCTAATGTTTAATAGCACAGTAGGGCGACTATAGATGGCAACAATATATTATATATTTTAAATTAGCTAGAAAAGAAGACTTGAAATGTTCCCAATAGATATGGTAAATACTTGAGGTGATATATACTCCAAATACCCTCACTTAATCATTACACGATCTATGCATGTGACAAATACTCACATGTACCCCATAAATATATAAAATATTATGTATATCTACAAATGCAAAATAAATAAATTCATTGAAACATGAATAAAAGAAATTACCATGTATGAGATGAAACATACTGATAGGATTAATAATGGATTAGACACTGAAGAAGAAAGATTAGTGACTTAGTAGATATAGCGATAAAAATTATCCAACATTTAACACAAAAAGAAAAGTGAGTTTTGAGAAATAGAGTATCTGTGAGCCATAGGACAACACGAAGTTGACTTACACACATGTAATTAGAGTGCATGAAAGAAATAGGGGCAGAAAAAAAATATTTGAAAACATAATAACTGAAAATTCCCCAAAATTGATGATAATGATTCTATTAGTTTTCTACGTCCGCCAATAATAAAAATACCACAGGCTAGGTGGCTTAAACAACAGAGATTTATTTTATGAACATTCTAGAGGCTAGAAGTTAGAGATGAAAGTGTTAGTAGGTTTGGTTTTTCTGGTCTGTCTCCTTGGCTTCCAGATGACCACCTTCTAACTGCTTTCACATGGCCTTTCCTCTGTGTGCACACATTCATTCAGTCTCTTTGTGGATCCAAACTTCCTCTTCTTATAAGAATTTCAGCCAGATTGAATTAAATCCTACCTTATCAGCCTAGTTTTAATGTAATCACCTCATTTAACGGCTCTAAAAACAAATACAGTCATATCTTAAGGTACTGGGCATTTAGGATTTAACATACAATTTTTGAAATAAAAAAGTTCAACTCTTTACAAATACGAACTCTCAGTTCTAAGAAATTCAATGAAACCCAAGCACATAAAACATGAAAAACTACCTGACAAATAATAATTACATTGCTCAAAACTAGTAGTAAAGAGAATATGTTCAAATCAGTGAGCAACAAGCAAAATATTCCATCCGGAAAGGAAGAAAATGGAAGGACAAAGGCAAATTTCTTGTTGACAATGATGAAAACATAAAGATTTTGGAGGAAGATTATTAAAGTCCTAAAATAAAAGCACTGTCAAAAAAGACTTCTATATCTAGATAAAATATCTTTCCAAAATAAAAGTGAAATAAGCACTTTTTAAGGTATGAAAAGTGTGAAAGAATTCATCACCTCCAGATACATATCAAAAAAAAAAAAAAGAAAGGGAGGTTTTTGTGCAGGAGGAAAATAATACTACAGGAAAGTGTGGATCTATGTATAAAAATGAAGAACACTGGAATTAGTAACCACATGGGTGAATATACAACATTTTTCCTAATATTTAGGTTTCTTCAAAAGATAATATTAGTTTAAACAAAACTAATAGCAATGTAATATGAGGTTTATAACACAGGTAAAAGTAAAACATATGACAAAACTAGGATGGATATCAGGAGGAGGTATGCAAGAATATCATTATAAAGTAAAAATATACCTGCAGTGATGTGATATCACTTGAAATTTGATTAAATAAGTATACTTTATAGAAACCAAGAAAGTAACAAAACAAACCATTATATTTGATAAGCCAAAATAAAAGCATAAAACAGAATCATAAAAAAATCTAGACAGGAAACAGGGAAAATGGAAAATGTTAATAAAGAACTAGCGATAAGATAGTAAACAAATAGTAAGAAGGAAGTTTTATACCAATCCATATAAATAACTGTATTAAGTAAAAATGATCTACACACCTCAAATAAAAGTCAGAGATTGTCAGTTCAGCTAAAAAACAGAAGATCCATTAGATACTGTCTACAGGAAACTCAATTTAAAAATAAAGACGCAAATTGGTTAAAAGTAAAAGCAGGGTAGTAGATCCATCATGCTGACACAAACAGAGAGAGCTAAAGAGGCTATATTAATAACAGATAAAGCATATTTGATTAATTTATCTTTATAATAACTCAAAATTGTATTTTTACAGACAGCATCTGGGTCTGTTGTCCAGACCGGAGTGCCAGTGGCACAGTCATAATAGCTCTTGAAATCAGGTTATGTTATTCTAACAACTTTGTTCTTTTGCAAAGTTGTTTCTATTGTAGGTTACTTACATTTACATGTGATTTAGAATCATCTTGTCATTTTCTTTTCCTCAGCTTTTATTTTACAATTGTGGGTGCATGTGTAAGTTTGTTACGTAAGTATATTGTGTGATGCTGAGGTTTGGAGTACAAATGAATCCATTAGCCAGGTAGTGGGCAAAATACCCAATAGGTAGTTTCTTCAACACTTACCTTTTCCCATTTGCATTCCCTATTGTCTATTTTTCCCATTTTTATGGCTATGTGTATCAAATGTTTAGCTTGCACTTGCACTTGTAGATTTTTTTATTTAAATTAAATAAGCAGGCATGTGCTTGGAGGCCCTCTGACAGCCCTACTTCAACAGATTGAGCAGCTTTATTTCCTGGGCAAAACAGGCGGCAATCGCAGAATTAGAACCTCATTGGTATCCTTAAGTGAGAGTAGAGGCCATCAAAAAAGGAACCCAAAGATATTGGGGGCTAAGGCAAGGGGGCCCAGGAACAATGGTTTGGATGAGACTCTCAGGATCAGAGTGCTGGCTACTAGGGAAATGGGAAGGGATTTGAAGATTTCCAGGGGAATGAGAAGACCAAGTTACTTTTCTCAACAATTTACTGAATAGTGAACATTAATTAATGTGATTTTTAAAAACTCATAGAATGTGGTTTAACTTTTGCTTCAAACCTTGACCCTTTGAATGACCTCTTCGCCTTTATACTTAAGGGAGCAACATGCACATTTCTCATTCTGTAGTGCTAATTATTATAAACAATCAGACGAAGACATTTATTTGGCATTCTTTATACTGTATGAACTGCATTTTGCAAGATAGTCTCCATCTTAAACATCTATCTATAGTTATTTTTGTCAAGCCTGACTTTTTGTCCTTTGAAAATTAAGATTATTCATACCTCTCTTAAATTACTAAACCATGGTAGTTTGTTGTGCATACAGCATCCTTCACTTACAAGAAATTTAAGGGGCAGCCTGCTTATGTTTTCTCTATAATTTTTAAAATTCTAAGCTTGCATATAGAAAATTTGTTTCTGGACTATTTTCATGGAATTGTGTTTTATTTTCACTTTGGGGGTCTTGATGGGAAGATACAAAAACTCTCCAACTTTCAATCCTTTCTTCATGAATCATCTGACATCTCATCTTAGATCAATTTAGCAGATATTAATACAACATATACAGTAAGAGCTATGCTCAGTTTAGTCATGCAAGGGCAATAAAGAAAGAACATGCATCAGGGATCTTACACAACTTTAAATTATTTTATGTTAAGTCAATTAATTTTTCACCTAAAACAATAGGACAGAGTAGTCATATCATTAACATTTAATAACTCAGTACTGTGCTTCATCCATCAAATTCTGATTAAAAGAAGTCATTCCAATATGGAATGTAATGTAAAACTGACAAATGTGGGACAATTCCAAGAGAATTAAAATATTTTTATAACATATAAATCTTTTAAATGCATATTCTCCAGTGGTCATTCACATACTTAACCTATAGCTGACAATAATTATTTTATTGACCATAAGGTATTAGGGATGTTTATATTTTGGATATTATTCTGGACTTCACTAAAGAATTAACAAGGGGAATCTTTGAGGGCTTTTACCCACTCAGCATGATGTTGGCTGTGGACTTGTCACAGATGGCTCTTAGTATTTTGAGGTATGTTCCTGTCATTCCTGGCTTGTTGAACATTTTTATCATGAAGGGATGTTGGATTTTATCAAAAGATTTCCTAGAGTAATTGAGATGATTGTATGGTTTTTACTTTTGAGTGTGTTTATGAAGTGAATCACATTTATTTATTTTGATACATTGCACCAGCCTTGCCTCCCAGGAATAAAGCCAACTTGATCATGGTATATTAACCTGTTGATGTGCTGCTGGATTTAGTTGCCTATTATTTTGTTGAGGATTTTTGCATCTATATTCATCAAGTATTTTGGTCTGAAATTTCATTTTTTCATTTTGTCTGCCAGGTTATGGTATCAGACAGATACAGGCTTCATATAATGAGTTAGAAAGGAGCTCTGTCCTCTTTGATTTTTTCAAATAGTTGCAGTTGGATTGATATAAGTTCTTCTTTGTATGCCTGATAGAATTTGGCTGTGAATCCCGCTGGTCCAGGAAATCATTCTGGTTGGTAGTTTTTTTTTTTTTTATTTATTACTAACTCAATTTCAGAAGTTAATATTGGTCTATTAAGGGTATCAGTCTCTTCCTGATTCAATCTTGGGAGATGTGCTTTTCCAGGAATTTGCATATCTTCCAGATTTTCTAATATGTGTGCCTAGAGTTGTTCATAGTAGTTCCTGGAACAAGACAAGGATGCCCAAACTCATCACTCCTATTCAGAATAGTACTAGAAGTCTTAGCCACAGCAATTAGGCAAGACAAAGAAATAAAAGGCACACAAATAGGAAAAATAAAATAGTCAAATTATGCGTTATTCACTTACAGTATGATTCTATAGTTAGAAAACCCTAAATACTCTGCCAAGAGGCTCCTAGTATTAATAAATTACTATAGAAATCTTTCAGAATACAAAATCAATAAACAAAAATCAGCAGCATTTCTGTACACCAACAACGTCCAGGCTGAGAGTGTAATCAAGAACATGATCTCAAATAACCTTTAGTAATATAAAAACCTTTGGTTATTTAATTAACTTATCTAGTATTTAAATAACCTTTGGTTATTTAAAAATGTACAATTATATTATTTTTGAATCTGTTCACCCTGTTGTGCCAGTAAATACTAGGTCTTATTCATTATTTCTTACAATAGTAACAAAGAAAATAAAATACCTAGAGATACAGATAATCCAAAGAGGTGAAAGATCCCTACAAGAGAAGTAAAAAAACACTGCTGAAAGAAATCAGAGATGACACAAATAAATGGAAAAGTAATCCATGCTTATATGCTTATAGATTGGAAGAATCAATATCTTAAAAATGGCCATACTGCCCACAAAGCAATTTACAGATTTAATGCTATTCTTATCACACTACTAATGGCATTCTTCAGATAATTAGAAAAAAAAAAAAAAAAAACTATTCTAAAGTTTATATGGAATCAAAAAACAGCCTAAATAGCAAAAGCAATTAGAACTAAGCAAAAAGAACAAAGCCAAAGACATCACACAAACCTGATTTCAAACTATGCTATAAAGCCACAATAACCAAAACAGCTTGGTACTGGTACAAAAAAAGGCACACAGACCAATGGAACAGAATAAAAAACTCAGAAATAAAGCCAGACATCTACAACCACCTGATCTTTGGTAAGGCTGACAAAAACAAGCAATGAAGAAAGTACTCCCTATTAAATAAATAATGCTGTGATAACTGGTTAGTCATATGCAGAAGATTTAAGCTTTACCCCATCTTTCATTATATACAAAAAGTTAACTCAATACGCATTAAAGATTTAAATATAAGACCTCAAAGTATACAAATTCATAAAGACAACCTAGGAAATACTCTTCCTGACATAGATCTTGGCAAATAATTTATGGCTACATTCCAAAAAGCAATTGCAACAAAAGCAAAAATAGACAAACAGAATGTAATTAAACTACAGAGCTTCTGCACAGAAAACAAAACAAGCAAACAAACAAACAGAAAAAAAGCGAGCAAACAGACAATTCACAGAATGGGAGAAGATATTTGCAAACTATGCATCAGACAAAGGCATAATATCCAGAATCTATAGTAAACTTAAACAAATCAACATGCAAAAACCAAATAACCCCACGTAAAAATGGGCAAAGGACATGAACAAACACTTCTCAGAAGAAGACATACAAGTGACAAACAAACATGAAAATATGCTCAGCATCACTAATTATCAGAGAAATGTAAATAAAAACCACAATGAAATACCATCTCACATCAGTCAGAAACACTATTATTAAAAAGTCAGAAAACAACAGATGCTGGTGAGGCTGTGAAGAAAGAAAGAGTATTTACACTCTGCTGATGGGAATGTAAATTAGTTCAGCTATTGTGGAAAGCAATCTGGATATTTCTCAAAGAACTTAAAACAGAGCTATCATTTGACACAGCAATCCCATTATGGAGTATATACCCAAAAGAAAGAAAAATCATTCTATCAAAAGACAGATACTCTTGCCTGTGCATCGCAACACTATTCCCAGTAGCAAAGACATGGAATGTGACACATCGCATAAACAAAATTAAAAACAAAATGATACGATCATCCTCCAAAATGCAGAGAAAGCATTCAACAAAATCACTCATCCATTTATGGTAAAAAGTGTCAACAAACTAGGCATAGAAGGGACTTACCTCAAACTAATAAAAGCCGTATATGGCAAAGTCACAGCAAACATCATACTGAATGGGGAAAAGTTGAAAGCAATCCCCCTGAGAACAGAAACAAGTCAAAAATGCCCACTTTCACCAATACTATTCAACATAGTTCTAGAAGTCCTAGCCAGAGTAATGAAGCAAGAGAAAGAAATAAAAGGCATCCACATTAGAAAACAGGGAATCAGACTATCCCTGTTTGCAGATTATATGATCGTATACTTAGAAAATCCTAGATTCCTCCAAAAGACTCCTACATTTGGTAAACAAATACAGTACGGTAAAGTCTCAGGTTACAAATCCATGTACATAAATCAGTAGCACTGCTATACACCTCCAACAACCAAGCTGAGAATCAAATCAAGAATGCAATCCCATTTAAAACAGTTACAAAAAATATTAAATACCTAGGAACATACTAAACCAAGGAGGTGAAAGGTCTCTACAAGAAGAACTACAAAACACTGCTGAAAAAAATCACAGGTGACGCACATGGAAACATATCCTATATTCATGGTTTGGAAGAATCAATATTGTGAAAATGACCACACTGTCCAAAGCAATCTGCAGGGTCAATGCAATTCCCCAAAATATACCAATTCATATGGAACCAAAAAAGAGCCTGAATAGCCAAAGCAATCAATATTAGTCAGGGTTCTCTAGAGGGACAGAACAAATAGGAGATATATATTAATCTATCTATCTATCTATCTCCTATATATATTTCTCATATATATATATGAAAGGGAGTTTATTAAGGAGAATTGACTCCCACAATCACAGGGTAAAGTCCCACAATAAGCCATCTTCAGGCTGGGAAAGAAAGAAGCTAGTAGTGGCTTCTGAGTTCAAAAGCCTCAAAAACAGGGAAGCCTTCAGTCTGTGGCCAAAGTCCTGAAAGGCCCTGGCAAACAACTGGTGTAAGTCTAAGAGTTCAAAAGCTGAAGAAATTAGAGTCTGATGTTCAAGGGCAGGAAGCATCCATTACAGGAGAAAGATGTAGGCCAGAAGACTTAACCAGTCTAGTCTTTTCATGTTCTGCCTGCTTTTATTCTGGTGGCAGGGGCAGCTGATTAGATCGTGCCCAACTAGATTGAGGATGGGTCTGCCTTTTCCAGTCCACTGACTCAAATGTTAATCTCCTTTGGCAACACCCTCACAGACATACCCAGGAACAATAATTTGCATGCTTCAGTCCTATTAAGTTGACACTCAATATTAACCATCACCACAATCCTAAACAAGAACAAATCTGGAGGCATCACATTACTGGACTTCAAGTTATACTACAAGACTATAGTTACCAAAATAGCATGGTACTGGTATAAAAGTAGGCACATAGTCTAATGGAACAGAATAGAAAACCCAGAAACAAAGCCAGATATGTACAGCCAACTGACCTCCAACAATGCATACAGAAACATAAATTGGGGAATGGCCACCCTATTTATTAAGTGGAAAACTGGCAAGCCACATGTGGAAGAATGGACTGGATCCCTATCTCTCACATTATACAAAAATCAGTTCAAGATGGATCAAAGACTTAAATATAAGACCTGAAACCATAAAAGTTCTAGAAGTCAACATGGGAAAAACTTTTCTAGATATTGGTGTAGGCAAATAATTCATGGTTAAGACCCCAAAGGCAAATGCAACAAAAACAAAAATGAATAAATAGGAGATAATTAAACTGAAAAGCTTCTGCATGGCAAAAGAAATAATCAGAGTAGACAAGCCATAGAATGGGATAAAATATTTGCAAACTATGCATCTGGCAAAGGCCTAGTATCTGGAATCTATGAGGAAATGAGACAAATCAACACGAAATAAACAAATAATCCCATTAAAATGTGTGCAAAGGGGCCAGTCGAGGTGGCTCAGGTCTGTAATCCCAGCACTTTGGGAGGCTGAATTGGGCGGATCACAGAGTCAGGAGATCGAGACCATCCTGGCTAAAACGGTGAAACTCCGTCTCTACTAAAAATACAAAAAATTAGCTGGGCATGGTGCTGGGTGCCTATAGTCCCAGCTACTCGGGAGGCTGAGGCAGGAGAATGGCGTGAACCTGGGAGGCAGGCGGAGCTTGCAGTGAGCCAAGATCGTGCCACTGCACTCCAGCTTGGGTGATAGAGCGAGACTCTGTCTTAAAAAAAAAAAAAAAAAAAACTGTGCAAATGACGTGAATAGACATTTCTAAAAAAATATATGCAAATGGCCAACAAACATGAAATAATTCTCAACGTAACTAATAATCAGGGAAATGCAAACTAAAACCACAATGAGATATCACCATACTCCTACAAGAATGGCCATTATCGAAAAGTCAAAAAACAATAGATGATAGATGTTGGCATAAATGTGGGGAAAAGGCAATGCTTATACACTGCTGGTGGGAATGTAAACTAGTACAACTCTATGGAAAACAGTATGGAGATTCCTAAAAGAGCTAAAAGTAGATGTACTATTTGATCCGGCAAGCCCACTTCTGGGTATCTACCCAAAAGTTATTGTATGAAAAAGACACTTGCACACGTATGTTTACAGCAGTAAAATTCACAGTTGCAAAGATGTGGAACCAACCTAAATGTCCATTGACTAATGAGTGGATAAAGAAAATGTGGTATATATATGCCATGAAATACAACTGAGCCATAAAAAGGAGCAAAATAATATTTTTGGCAGCAACTTGGATGGAGCTGGAGGCCAGTATTCTAAGTGAAGTAACACAGGAGTGAAAAACCAAAAACCAAACATTCTCACTTATAAGGGGGAGCTAAGCTGTGAGTACACAAAGGCATACAGAGTGATATAATGGATTTTAGAGAAGGGGGAGAGGGGCTAAAGATAAAAACCTACATATCAGGTGCAATGTACACTACAGGTGCACTAAAATCTCAGGATTCATCACTATATAATTCATTCATGTAACAAAAAATCCACTTGTACCCCAAAAACTATTGAAATAAAAACAAAAAATAAAATAAATCAAAATAAAATAATGATAATTACTTTTCAATGTGGTACATATACACCATGGAATACTACATGGCCATGAAAAAGGGAGATGATATCCTTTTTTGCAACACGGATTGAGCTAGAGGCCATTGTCCTAAGCAAATTAACTCAGGAACACAACAAAATACAGCAGATTCTCACTTATAAGTGGGAACTAAACACTGAGTTACACATGGACACAAAGAAGGGAGCAATATCACTGTGGCCTACTTGAAGGTGGAGGGTGAGAGGGGGGTGAGGATCAAAAAGCTACCCATCAATACTATGCTTATTATCTGGGTGTACACTAATCTCCTGTGACATGTAATTCATCTATACAACCAACTTGAACATGTATCTCTGAAACTAAAAGTTAAAAAAATACTCAATATGATTATTTACTAGTAAAATGCAAATTAATACTAAAATGAGATACACAAGTATTAGAATGCCTAATATTAAAAAGACTGACCAACCATGTTGAATTTCAGGTGTCAACTTGACTGGATTGAGGCATGCCTGGATGACCAGTGAAGCACTGTCTCTGTCTGTGAGGCTGTTTCTGAGGTTGATTGGTGTGTGAGTAGATACACCCTCGATGTGAGAAGGTACAATCCAATAGGCAGTGGACCCTGTTGGAAAAAACAATCAGAAGAAGGGGGATTCTCTTTCTCTGCCTTCTCATTCCCTTTTGGAGTGGGATACATTTTTCTCTCCTGCCTTGGACATATGACTCTAGGTTCTTTGGCTTTTGGACTCTGAGACTTGGCACCAGTGGTCTCCTGGGGGCTCTTGGACCTTCGGCCTCAGGCTAGGTGTTGTACTGTCAGACTTCCCTGGTTCTGTGGCTTTTGTAATTGCACTGAGCCACAACGTCAGCTTTGCTGGTTCTCCAGCTTGCAGATGCCCTGTCATGGGGTGGGACTTCTTTGCCTGTGTGATCCTGTGAGCCAATTCTGTCATAAATCCCCTCTCATATATTCCATGGCCTCTGTTTCTCTAAAGAACTCTAATACACCAATTACCATACCAAGTGTTGATGACAATCTCTCCA
Organism: Macaca nemestrina; assembly: GCF_043159975.1. NCBI lineage: Eukaryota > Metazoa > Chordata > Mammalia > Primates > Cercopithecidae > Macaca > Macaca nemestrina. The sequence goes on from NC_092145.1 coordinate 61,008,939, forward strand.
ACGCTGCTGAAAATGTAAAATGACGTAACCACTTTGAAAAACAATTTGTCAGTTTCATAAAGAGTTAATGACTCACCTACCATATGATTAGCCATTCCACAACTAGGTATTTATCTAACATAAAAAAGATATATGCCCATACAAACACTTGTAAACATTTACGTGGTTTTATTTGTAGTAGCGTAACGACTGGAAACTACTTTTAGGTCCACTATTAAGTGAATAGATAAATACAGTTTGGTACAGCCCCAAAGAGAATACTAGTCAGCAATAAAAGGCAATGAATTATCGAGACATAGAATAGCACGAAAGAATCTTAAATTCATTTTGTTGAATGAAAGAAAGCAAGAAAAAGTACATACTCCGTGATTCCATGTGTATGAAACTCTAGAACATGAATGCCAAACTAAAATGTCAGAAAGCAGGTCAGTAGTTACCCAGGCATGAGGAATGAAGAGACAGGAAGGAAAGATTACAAATGAGCACCCAGAAACGTTTTGAGAAGTCATGAACATATTTACTATCTTGATTGTGGTTATGGTTTCATAGTTATAAATATGTTAAACATATTTAATTATATACTTGATATATGTGCAGGTATTTTAATGACACTTTATTTACCAATAAAAATACAAATGCCTAAACCCGGGAGGCAGAGCTTGCAGTGAGCTGAGATCCGGCCACTGCACTCAAAAAAAAAAAAAAAAAAAAAAAAAAAAACAAATGCCTATATATCTAAATAAGTACAAGTCTATACATATTTTCAGTAGGTAATTATCGGTTTTTTAAATTACAAAATAAAATGACAAATCTGATTGCCTTCAGAATGAACCTAATGACAAAATAAAGTTATATAATTTCTTGATTTTGTCATTAACTAATCAAATGACAAAACCATGTCAATATAACATTAAGTTTTAAATATGATGAGTAATTGCCTAAATGTTGGATGTTTCAACGATGTACTAAGGGTTTTTAAAAAGTAAAAATTATTCTCATGATGTGACAGATTTGAATAATTCACCCAAAGAGAAAATGTGATTTTATGTTATTTCATCTTAAAACTCCAGATAATTTAATGAAATAGTTATTCTTCAAAACAACACTTGATAGCTGTGTATTGACTGTTTTACTAGATAAAAATATTTTAGATTAATTCTTTAAAACACCTTTCACAAGAACTCAGAATTTGTTAGAATAAAATAAATCAAACAAAAAACTTGCTATAGCCCAGGTACAAATTTATACTCATCTGTCCCGCTTTGAATTATATTATGAGTTACTAGTCTAAATGAAAATGTAGTATCTAGCACATCATTTCCCCTTCACATATACATCTAAACAATGTAAAACATGGATCCAGATACATTTACATGAGATTTAATTAGAATTTCACAAACTGTCATTTCTGGCTTTCATTCTTTAGTATTAATATTCTTAGCCATCTATTTACAAAGGCATTGCTTTCCTGGGAGCAATTACAAAGCTTGGATTCTACTTGGTTTCAAGTATTGCTTTCTGAGTATTATATTTGAACTAACATAATGAATATTCAACGTGAATGTCATTTTCTAACCTTCTAAGCTACTTTATCTCAACAGAGAGAGAAACATTCTACTGTTTGTAATAGAAAACAAACATGAAATCTGATTGGTTATTATACCAATCAGATTATTTTGCTTGGTAGTTTTCTAAAAATAATTTAATGGGGGCAAAAAGACAATAGTTCATACTCATAATGAGCTCATGTGATAACCACGGCTATATGAGAACATAAATTAGAACTTCAAAAAGCATCCAGCTGTTTATCAGCATTTTCCAGCAAATATATTTATTTTGCAGTATCTTCTGCTTCCAATATAAACAATGGTAAGTCATCAAAATGTTTGAATGTGCACTCATGGAAAGTACATGTACCCTAGAGTTGGGCATATTCATGGTCGTTTGGGTAATGCTTCAAATTGGTAAGAGAGGGTTAATGATACTTAATAAGAGCAGAATAGGAACCAAGATTTGTTACAGAAATCTTAAACTGGTATCAGGGGGTCTGTAACTACAAAGTACAAGGCTTTATCACACTGATTAAGGCATGAAAAACACTATAACATACATTTTCAACAGGGACACTATCTCCTCAAAGGGGGCAATAATTGATTATTGAGGGGCAAAAATATTTGATAATACAATGGTTTGTGACCCTCTAAATGCCCACAGTATATATTATAAAAAAGATATATAGTACATCTGTGGTGTTTAAAATTCATGGTGCACGGAGAAACAATTACAAAAAGTATGTAAATAGCCTTTTCAGGGAGGAGATAATGAATAAAAGGGTTGAGAAACATTGCACTATAAGATGGAAAATTCAGTTTATGGTACAAGAAATAAGAATCTGACCATGTCTATGTGACTATTTCCTTTTATATTAGACTGTGAAATTGGGTAGTTCTGTTTAGTATGTGTATCTTTATGATTGCACTCAGGTGGGCAAGGGGTGAGGAAAAAGAGTGGAATGAGGAGATTTCAGAAACATAAGGTCTTGAATGAATAATCTCGCCTATCCTCATCCACATCTTTCTCTGCATCATTATATTGAATTAATTTGTCTGTTTGTAGTCACATAGAATTTCTGAATCTTTGGAGAAGATTATGGAATTGACTGTCATAAATTCCCAAAGGTAGGGAAATAATAAGATACCAGGAAAAACTCGGGAAAGTGCTAAAAAAATTCTGTAGTGCAATGTCAATGTCAAAGTCATTCATTGAATTATTTATTTTACGGAGGGCCATTCTCCAAGTAGTGTTGTCATAGGTTTATTCTGTTTGCTCAAAGCTGAAGAAGAAAGTTATAGGCATCAGTCGTTTGGGTGGTTTATTAATGAGCCAGCCCCCTCTTAAACAAGTCCTACATTAATGCAGCTGCGGATTTGGCTCAAGATGATTAATCTACGTATAAAGCGCCCTCCCAGACCCCATAGTTTCTGATTCTGATAATACAATGTTTCATAAAACAAATGAGATTTGAAACATACAGAAAAAAATAGGGTAAGGTACAGTCATTTTTTTATATAATATATTAATGATGAGCAGATAGTGATTGCCAAATGCAAATTATACATAACACAACAGCAAAAAAAGCCAGTCTTTTAAGAAATGTTTTCAAATTTACTGTGACAGCATTCATGGTTAGTTCAGGGAAATGATGTTTGGGTAGACTGAAAATGATTTTAAAAGCACTGAAGTGCAAACTCTAATATAAATTGTCACTGATAATGGTACTCTAAGTAGAAAAATGCAGTTCAATTTAAGCTTAGTACATTCCTAAATTATTCAAGATAGGTTTATTCAGATTAATAATTATAAAGCCTTAATAATCTTCTACCTGGTTTCCCACTTCTGAGTATTTCTCTCATTGTTCCATCCACGATAGGTCAAGATGGGGCACAAAAATTGTTAAAATGCAGTTTCATCTATTTTATGACTTATTAACATTTCTTTACAAAAGATTAATCTAAAACGACAGCTAGGGCAGTGTTTGAGGATTTTCACACATCCCCCCTTATGGAAATTTAAAAACCTTACATGTACTATGTTTAATAGGAATAACTATATTTTTACTGCATTTACTTATGATAAGTAAATAGTAAAAACAAACCTATTTCTACACAAAATACAAATATATAGGCATTATGTTAGCAACATCACATTTGCTAAGGGTCAAAGCACATAGAATGGTGCCTTTGACAGATATAATATTAGATTAAGATAAAGGAAGAAAGCTTTTTTTTCATTGAGTGTGATACAGACATTTAATTTATTAGGAAAATAGTATAAACCATCAGGCACAGTGGATCATTCCTGTAATCCCAGCAATTTGGGAGGCGGGAGTGGAAGTATCTCTTGCTGTCAGGAGTTTGAGACTAACCCAGGCAACATAGCAACAGCCCATCTCTACAACTTTTTTTTTAATTAGCTGGGTTTGGTATGTCTGTACTCCAAGCTACTCGAGAGACTGAGGCAAGAAGATGGTGTGAGTCCAGAAGTTTGAAGTTAGAGTGAGCTATGATCATTCCACTGCACACTAGCCTGGGTGACAGGGATAGACCCTGTGTCAAAAATTAAAAAAAAAAAGAAGAAAATATTATAAAGGTAATCTTGTAAGTACACAAGAGCAGTGAAATTATCCAATATAATATTAATGTATCAAAAATAACATGTCCTTTACAAATTTGAAATGTAAAATTTTCACCAAACCCTTAGTGCTTAATCTCATATCAAAGAATTAAAATTGTACTACCCTTTGAGTAAAGATTAGTCATTCTTTTCACAATGACAGATCATGCTCAGGGAGTAAATTATTTAAACACTGAGCTATTCAAAAGAAACTTAAAGGTGGTATGGGAGTTTGTGGAATTTATATATAATACCATGCATAGTTCTGTGGCACTGCCAAACACTTTAAGTTGATTTCTTCCTTGTCATTAAAATCTAAAATGCTAAATTTATGTCTTGCTCTACATCGTGATGGAACTGCGTTATTCATCCTTTCTGTCTTTGCATTTCCATGGAAATCATTTATATCTACAGTTGATCCTCATTATTCACACATTCAGTATGTGCACACCTCACTAAAATATATTTGCAACCACAAAATCAATACTCACAGTGCTTTCACAGTCATTTTTCAACATATGCAGAGTGGAAGAAAATTTGACTCAACCGCCAACATGTCCTAAGCTACGGTCCAATGAGGTAACAGTCTGCCTTCTTGTATTAGCTGTCATCATGTAAACAGGTGTCCTTTTTGTAGTCTATTTACTGCCACATGTTCCACATTTTGTGTTTTCTGTTGGTTATTTCACTCCTTTAAAATCTCCCACAAGCTTAGTGATGAAGTGATGTCTAGTGTCCCTAAGCAAAGGAAGGCTGTAATGTGTCTTAGAGAGAAAATACCTCTGTTAAAAAGCTTCATTCAGGCCTGTGTTACAGTGCTATTGGCCATGAGTTCAATGTTAATGAATTAACAATATGTATGAAATAAAGCATCTTTTAACAAAAACAGAAGTAAATAATGTTATGTATTGATCAGCTGATGAAAATGTTTTGACCAGGGGCTTGCAGGAATCTGACCCTGTATTCTGCATAGGAACAATAGTTCTGTATTCACTAATTTCAGCGTTTGTATTAACTTTACAGAACACAATTACTCTGAATAATGAGAATCCATTGTACTTCTAAAGATTTTCACTAGGATTAAAGGAAATAGTATCTACAAAACATGTAGCACAGTATTGTATTATTGTATTAATACTGTGGGTGTTAATAGTGTGGGTAGTTTCACAGACTAAACTGTTTTCAAGAAGTTTAGTTTCAAGAAGAAGGAATCTTTCTGGCCATTGGAATGATATATCCATACTTCAGTGCACTAAATGACTCCTTTTTACCTCAGGAAATATGAGAATGTAGCTCAATAGCCCCTACATAAAAAGAGCATTACACCAACCAGTGACCTACTCAAAAAGAAATGTTTTAAGTTTGGTGAAAACCTGTTGCTCCTTGTCAAATCTTGTCCTAAATAACACATCCTGCAAATTCCATCAGATAGTTCTTTTTTTAAAGATGCATTTATTTTCTGACTTTAATTTCACTTACCCTTATGTATTTTCTAACTTCTCCATGAGCTTGTCTTTATGCTTTAGCAATGGAAGTAATACAGGCTAATTTAAGAGTTGCTAAAGTTTATCACTAACATCATAATTTAAAATAATATACTGTTATCTATAAACTCTTCCAGATTGCAAAAATACATATGAAATGAAACAACAAACTCAAAATAACTGATTAAGAGAGATCCCTATGTATATGTGAGTGAGTGTATAAGTATGTGTGCATACAATTAGTGATTTCCTTCAGTGCTGCACAGAAATTGAATTTTTGAATTTTGAAAGAGAAGACTAATGTTTATATATACATGTGACAGATTGCTGCCAAGATAACTATCAATATTTTTGCTTCAGACATTATATATTCTTGACAGTTGAAAACTCAAAACTTAGTTTTACTGCTCTTCTAGGTTGCAAGGTTTTATATTGTTGGCACTCATTAACTGCTTTGTTATATATTTTTAGTGCCAGAATAAACCTTAAAAAATAGTACTCTTTTGAAGGGTCATAAAATAATGACTTGTATTATGAAAAGCTAAATGTTGCCCACCATTTTGGAAAAAAATGTGAAGTCTTTAGATGAGCCTGGAAATCATACAGAAGATTCTGGTTTTGTCCCTCATATCCAACCAGATTCTAACAGCTGATAGTTCATCCCATTCTAGAGGCCCTGCAAGGAGAGTGTTTCTCAAATGTCTTAGAATTTTGCTTTGAATCTAGCCATTGCAACCAACCATAAAAATGAAAAACAAAAAGATAGCTGGTTCAATCTTTTAATATTCAGACTCAGAAAAGTTTAAATAATGCAAATTTTTTAAAGATAAAAAGCAGTTTGCACTTATTTAATTCTATGATTTAGCAACTCAAGTCTGCGATTAGTTCAATGGTAACAAGTTTCTAAATCATATGATAGAATGGGCAAAAGAGTACCTTCTATTTAACTTTAAAATCAAATCAAATTTACCTTCTGCCCCATTCCCTTCTCTTTATTTTTGAATTCTCCCTCATTGACCAACTGTCCATGGCTTCCCGACTACACCTACCCCTATTTAGGACTTCCAATTGCTTTTGAAATTTTGTCATATAGATAAAGAACTACCTCCTTTCACACATGACAGTGGGAAGAATAAAGGATGGAGAGATTGCTACAATGACAATGACCAGACAGGAAAACATAATTTTACTTTTTCAGTTCTGCCAAGGGCAGGTTCAAGGACAGACTGATCTTTCTGAAATATAGGACTTTTGCTCCCAGGCAGTCCCACCAAGCTGAATACATGTGTTTATTAAAATGTGGAAGACTGAATTCAATTATATGATTTGTCCCCTAAATGGCATTTTAAAGGGCCATGTAATTATATTAGGTTGGTGCAAAAGTAATTGTGATTTTTGCCACCAGTTATATTGGATCAGTGCCCACCATAATGACCTCACTTTAACACTATAAAGATCCTGTTTTCTTTTTTTCTTCTTTTATTTTTAGATATGGGGTCTTGCTCTGTCACCCAGGCTCAAGTGCAGTGGCATGATCATAGCTCACCATAACACTGAACTCCTGGGCTCAAGCCATACTCCTATCTCTGCCTTCCAAGTAACTAGGATTACAGGCATGCACCACTCTGCCCAGCTATTTTGTTTTAGAGATGGGGTCTTGCTATGTTTTCCAGTCTGGTCTCAAGCTTCTGGTTTTAAGCAATCCTCACGCTTTGGCTTCCCAAATTGTTGAGATTACAGGCATAAGCCACCATGCCTGGCCCCTATTTTCAAATAAGGTCAAACTCTGAGGTTTTGGGGGTTGGGAATTCAACCTACCTTTTTGTGGAGACACAGTTCAATCCATAAGTGATTTAAGAAAAAGTTATATCATATTAACACTCACTAAAGAAAACTGAAGTGGCTATATTAGTATCGGCCACAGATTTCAGAGCAAAGGATATTACCAAGGATAAGGAAGGTTACCTCATAATATTAAAGTCATCAATCCATCAAAGAGTAATAACAAACTAAACTTGTATGTGCCTAATAACAAGTACCAAAATGGATAAAACAAAAACTGATAGAAAACCAAAGAGAAATAGACAAGTCCATGACTACAGTCAGATATTTCAATACTTATCTCTTTGTAATTGGTAGAAAAAGTAGACAGAAAATCAGCAAGGATATAGTAGATGAACAACACAATAAATCAATTTGACGCTGTTGACGTTTATAGAGTACTTCAGCCAAAAATAGCTGAATACACATTATTTTCAAATCCACATGGACAGTGACCAAGATATACCATATTCTGAGTAGTAAAACAAGTCTCAATGAATTTGAATGGATTTAAGTCATATAAATTGTGCTCTCTGACGACAGTGAAATTAAGTTAGAAATCAATAAAAAAATTTTCTGGAAATCCTGAATTCAAGTATCACAATGTACTATGCTTCTAAATAACCCATGAGTGAAGGTTGAAATTATATTTACACTAAGGAGCATTGTGGAATAAATTAAAATGAATACAACATACCAATATTTGTGGGACGCCACTAAGTCCGTACTTAGAGGGGAGGATTATAACACCAATTGCCTATATTAGAAAAGAAGGAAGTTTTCCAATCAAGGACCTCAGTTCTACCTTAAGATACTAGTAGAATAAGTAGAATGAATTAATTCTAAAGTAAATATAAGAAAAACAACTTAAGATCAGCTTGGAAATTAATGAAATAGAAAACAATAAAGCAATAGGCATGAAAATCTGGTATGCTGAAAATGTCAACACATATCTGAAACCATGTAATTTTCACCAATATGGATGGAACCTGGAGGCCATTATCTTAGGTGAAATAAGCCAGGCACAAAATGACAAATATCACATGTTGTTACTTATATGTGGGAGTTAAAATATTTGATCACATGGAGGTAGAAAGTGGAAAGATAGATAACAGACTGGAAAGGGTGAGTTTTGGGGAGAAGGGAGAATGAAGAGAAGTGGATTAAAGGATACAAACATATGGTTAGATAGAATGAATAAATTCAATGTTTGATAGTAGAATAGGATGACAATAATTAACAAAAATGTGTTTCACTTGGTTGACGGACACCATAAATATTCTGACTGGATCCCTATGCATTGTATACAGGTAGCAAAATTTTACGTGTACTCCATAAATTTGTACAAAGAAAGGTTTAAATGAAAAATTGTTTTTAGTTAGTATGACTTTGGTCTCATTAGTACTTTAATAAACATGCTTTGATATATTTTTTAAAAAAAGAAAAAATTCTTAATAAACAGAGAAGTATACTGTGTTTGTGGGTTGAACGACTCAGTATTATTAAGACTGTTAAATTACTTAATCATATACTGTTAACAATACTTAATGATAATATTGTTAATATTCTTCCTGAATGGTACCACAGATTCAACAAAATTCCAGTTAAAATCCCAGTTGGATTTTTGTAGAAAATGACAAACTGATTTTGAAATTCATATGGAAGTACAAAGAACCCATAATACCTAAAACAACTTTGAAAAACAACAAAATTGGAGCAAAAACAATCTTATTTCAAGAGTTATAAAGCTACTATAATCAAGACATTGTTCCATTGATATAAAACTAGAGCAGAATAGTAAAGATATAGACCTCCACATATGTGAGCAACTTAATTTTGACACTGCAGAGCCCTTTCAGTGGAGAAAGGATAGTCTTTTCAGTAATGATACAAGATCAAGTGGCTTTACATATCTTTGAAAAGTAGCCAGGAAAGGTTGCTCACGCCTGGAATCCCAGGATTTTGGGAGGCCTACGTGGGAGGATCGATTGAGCCTAGTGTTTGAGACTAGCCTGGGCAACATAGTGAGACCTCTCCATGTCTCCAAAAAAACAAAAACAAAATAGAAAAACTGGCATGGTGGTGGATGTCTATTGTCCCAGCTACTCAGTAGGCTGAGGTGGGAGTATCCTTTGAGCCTGGGAGGTCAAGGTTGCAATGAGCTATGATTGTGCCACCGCACCCCAGTCTGGACAACAGAGCAAAACCCTGTCTCCTAAAATAAAATTAAATAATGTAATAAAAATAGGGCCATTTCACTCTTAGATTTTTATCCAAAATCAATAAAGATTGTACACGAATATTCACATAGCTTTTTTTTTTTTTTTGGAATCCAAAAACTAAAAACATCTCAAATTTCCTGAGAATATATAAAAAGAAGTACAGGTTGGAATACTGTACAATATATGGAATAACTCAGCAATAAAAATGAATGAACTGTAGATGCAGGTTACAACATGACTGAACTTCAAATGATTATGCTTACTGAAAGAAGAAAGATACAAGGAGTAAATAATTCATGATTCCATTCATTTTAAACTCTAGAAAATGCAAACTATTCTGTAATGACAGAAAGCAGGTCAGTGGTTACCTGTGAAAATTAGGGTAGAAGGATGACAAAGGGTTACTAAATGTAAACTTTTTTTTGGTGGTTAGATGTATTCATTATGTTGATTTTGCTGGTGCTTTCATCACTGACTATATGTCAAGAAAGTCAAATTATATATTTAATACATGTGCATTTAACAATTCCAGAAGAAATCCTAATGGATGTTTGAATACAAGGAAACCACATGATTGGCAAATGAAATTTAGATTATTTACCATATGTAAAAGAAGACTATGTTTAGCAAGTAGTATGATGTTTATCAACATTTGAAAAAAATGAGGAGTATCTTTTATAGTGAAAATAATACAAATATCTCTGAAGCAGTTAACTAAAAAATGACTCTAGAAGAACCATTTTCATGTTATCATTTTTGTTTCATATTTATGCAATGTGACTCTAGGTAAAAAGAATTTGTACATACTCCTACTTATATATTTCCCAAAGTGGGTGAGGTTGCTATGTATTCTTCCACATCATGATGAAGACATGATATGTGTGGAAGCTGTGCTATGATCATGCAGTATAGCTTCTTCACAAGAAAACCCCACCAGGGAATGGCTCAACAGCATCTTTGGAAAGAGTTACATGTCCCCACTCCCTAATTAGAAATAAGGGCTCAACTCATTTATACTTTTAGATTGACTTGTCTACCTGAAACTACCAATAAATTGCCTTGCTGATCCAAGTTACCATTCAGCCTCAGATACTAACCTCTCAGGTACTGATGTCCTATATTTGGTGAGAAATTGGAATCTAAAATCTATGACATAAATATATAAACATGAAAGAAAACACTCATTTTGCCTAAATTACCCTGGTCTTTTGTGTTCATTCACTGGAAAATCCTAATTAACCAGACAATTGCCCGAACTTCACTTTTTGCTCTAGAGACTTGTTAGACAAGCCAATTTCAAAGAAATCAAGCAAATATATTTCTTTTGGAATTAGCAAATGGGGTTTATTGAAAATAATGAGTAATGGAGTACTATAATTAGTTGACTATTATGTTTCTTTAAATATTGTTAATGGACAGTAATATGTTAATGTAAAAAATTTAATATCACAAATTATCTCAAAAACTAGAATAGACTTTTTTTTTAAATTTTAGAATATAACTGAATACCTTAAAGGTTATCATTTAGAACAGAACAACTGTACTATATGCTTGTAAACTAAATTTAAGTTGTTTAACCCTTCTGGTATCTTGGGCTCTGGGTAAATGGAATTTTACTATATTGGATTTAGAATGCATGAATCTATTACATTCTTTTGCAATTTGAAGGGAATACTGTTTAGGAATTCAAGGATGTGTGTGTGTGTGTGTGTGTGTGTGTGTGTGTGTGTGTGTGTGTGTATAAAGAGATAGAGACTCTATGTGTGTGTGTATATATATACATATATATCTATACATATATGTATTTGTGTGTGTCATTTAATGGTGTGAATACATTCTGAGAAAATGCATCCTTAGGAAATTTCACTGTACGAACATTATAGAGTGTACTTACAGAAGCCTAATGGTATAGCCGACCACATACCTAGTCTATATGGTATAGCTTATTCTCACAGGCTACAAACCTGTACAGTATGTGACTATACTGAATACTATAGGCAATTGTAACACAATGGTATTTACGTATATAATCATAGAAAAGGTACATTAAAAATGGTACATCTGTATAGGGCAGTTACCATGAATGGATCTGGCAAGACTGGAAGTTGCTCTGGGTGAGTCAATGAGTGAGAAGTGAGTGAAATCAAGCACATATATTTCTTTTGGAATTAACAAATGTGTAGAGGCCTAGGACATTAATGCACACTCTTGCAGACTTTATGAAACCTTAGACTTAGGCTATACTAAATTTATTTTAAAAATTCTTTCTTCCATAACAAATTAATCTTTGCTTACTATAATTTGTTTTTTAAGCTTTTTACTCTTTTGCACTAACACTTAAAACACACATATTGCACAGCTGTACAAAATATTTTATCTTTCTGTATCCTTATTCTACACGCTTTTTTTGTACTTTTAAAATTTTGCTTTTTACTTTTTAAGCCTTTTTTGTTTAAAACTGAGACACAAACATACATATGAGCCTAGGCCTTCACAGGGACAGGATCATCAATATTACTATCTTCCCTCTCCAAATCTTGTTCCACTGAAAGTTCTTCAGGGGCAAAACACAAATGGAACTATGATAACAATGCCTTCTGGAATACCTCCTGAAGGACCTGCCTGAAGCTGACTTACAGTTAACTTTTAATTTTTCAATAAGAAGTATACTTTAAAATAACATTACAAGTAGAGCATAGTAAATATATAAACCAATAACATATTTATTTATTATCACTATCAAGTATTATATACAGTACATAATTGTTTGTGCTATACTTTTATATAACTGACAGTGCTGGTGTGTTTACACCAGAATCACCATAAACATATTAGTAATGTGTTGTGCTATAATGTTATAAGGGCTATGTCACTAAGCAATAGGAATGTTTCAGCTCCATGATAATCAATAGGACCACTGTCATATATGTGGTCTGTCATTGACCAAAAGGTGACCATATGGCACATGATTATGTGTAGGTATATATATACATACACAAACACACACACACATATATGTGTACATATATAAAATATACTTTATTTGAAGCATACACACATACATATAGACTATATAAAATACGCTTTGTTTGAACTGTCTGTACAATTCATGGAAACAAAGGCTATTAGACGTGTATGACTCTCCCTTCTTTAAAGATGATTGGCAATGTCCTCTGTTTCTGCGAATGTCATTCAGCATACACATATCCAGCATCCAACCACCAGTGTGAGTTCTGACGGCTCCTGCCAAGGTAGTAATATTGCTTGTAATTGCACTCAGCTGGGCTTTCAATACCCTGAGACAGGCAGGAGCATCAACAAGGTCAAATCATTTATCTACAGTGGCAGTGGCATCAGCCTAATATGAGAGTACACAAAAATACAGGCTTTAAAAATCATGGCTTTAGAAATAGAACTAAAATGGAACGAAAAAAGTTAAAGTCCCAAAAGATTTTTTCAGTTATTTTAAAAACTGTTATTTAAGATTAGAAAATTTCAAAACATGCACATAAAAATCATTCAAATAGATTTTTTATTTAAGCACACACACACGGGTAATTATTCAAATACGTGGTGCTACTATTAGGGCTATAACACTGTCTTGCCCTTTACATTGAAGCTCAAGAAATATTTATAGTTTATTTATGTATTCTGCCCATCAGAAAATGTATGAACATAAGCTAATTCTATGTTATAAAAATGAATGGTACAACTCTGGGAGTCAGAGGGAGCTTATTCCTAAATTGTCTTCATTTGCCTTTTGATAAAAAGGACTATTTCCCTCGCAGTATAACAGGTAGAGAAATACTTCATCTCATGGTCAATTGCTGATCTATTTTTTTATGAAGTTCACTAATTTTCATAGAAGAATACTGAATATAACTTCTTTTCATCACTTTATACTTAATACTTTGTTTTCACATAAAAGAATGCCACATACATCATTGGATTGACCTGGTTATATAGTATGTATTTATTTAACATTCAACCTCTGGTCTACCATTTTCAACCACCTTAATAAATCTCAGATTACTTTTATCATGGTTTATGTCTTAGAAAACTGGATACCAACAATGTCAGTTCAATAATCATAGCATAAAGAGTTACTTTCTTCATGAACAATTGGAACAAAATGTCATATAGAAACATCCTGTATTGGACAACACCGAGCAAAATCGTTCTAAGATTGAAAATGTCTGAGATGCTTATTGGAACTGCCTGAATGATGAAAATGTGTATATATTTGTTGTCCCAAGCAATAATGCTGGTAATGAACTGTAACAGTTTTCATGCACAGTATTCTCTTTTGTGTGTGTGTGTGTGTGTGTGTGTGTGTGTGTGTGTGCGCGCATATTTATTTAATGTTTGTCTTTACTTTTTTTGTTTAAGAGAAAAGGCATACAAATTTATTAATGTACAGGGCTGGGGACCATAGAATGATTACTCCAACCCCTCAGTGGGTTACAGAAGATTATACACCCTTTCTCAGAGGCAAAAGAGGAGATGGGTAATGTAGACAATTCTTTGAGAAACAGTAAATGATTATTAGGGAGAAGGAATGGACCAGGGAGACAGAAATTAACTTGTAAATGATTCTCTTTGGAATCTGAATGAGACCAAGAGGACAGCTTTATCCTGTGGAAAAGTCCATCCAGGTGTGGTTGCATTCTTCAGTCTTCTTTTCTGCAGTAGATAATGAGGTAACAGAAGGCAACTGTCATGCACCGTATTCTTAATAGTGATTTGGTAGATGTACACAATGCAAGATGTTCTAAAAGTATGCAGGATGAATTGCCTTTCTGGCATTTTATATATTACCTGTTACAAATGTTAACACAATCATTTTTGTAGATCCAGCCATTCAACATTTCAGCTCTTCTCCACAGAAAGCAGGGGATATGACTTATGTCTCACAATAATGACAGTTACTTAAATGGTGGTTTCAATTTTCCACTATAACCTACTCACTATACATTCTTGACAATATAAAGAGAAACAATAGCCACCAAACATCTATTCTCCTACTAAGATTAATATCTTCACTGAGTAATATTTTAAGACACACCATTTTATATATTATACAGGGGTCTTGATTCTAGTCAAAGGCAGCATTACAATTACGGCCTTAAAAATCATCTTACATATTTAGTAACCATCTATTGTGTACCCAGTGCTATGGGAAATACGAAAGAGAATAAGGCTTTTCTGGCCTTATAATGTAGTTAAAGAGAAAAGGCTAACACATTTCATCATTTAACAAGTATTTATTGAGTAACTACTCTATAACAGAATCACTGCTGGGATACTACAACGATCACAAAACTGTAATCTGGATATGCTCAAGATCTATGGGAGAATAAAGAGGAGACATATGACTGATAATGAGCATTGGGAAGACAAGAAAAGACTCTCAAAAGAGGTGAAGTATGAACTGAGCCATGAATAAATGAATAGGGATTCAGCTGGCAAAGTAGGATAGAAAACGATAAATGTTGAGGCATGGAGGGTGGTTCAAAAGAATCAAAATGGATAATAAAGTCTAATGTTAAATGACGACTCCAAGATTTTCAACCTATAAAAAACAAGAAATCTGTGCAATCAAAAGGACAGCACACTTGATAGTTGCTGATTTTGGAGAACAATAATGGGCTCCTTCCCTGTTCTTTATTTGAAGTGATGGTAGGAAATCTGCATGACAAAATACTGCTAGAAAATGCAAATACAGGAAAGAAGCACAGGTGGACAATTAGGGCTGGATTTGGAAGCTGTGTAAATACAGTCACACAGAAATAGCTCATCATGTCTCTTTGTGTGTCTTACCAGACATTTCAATTCACTAAATAATTTCACTGATACTTGTTGAACTCATGGCTTCTAGGCACCATACCAGTGGGGCCCTTAAATTAATCTCCCAGTATAATCCCTAGATGTAAAACGCTCAAAGCAAATTTTGTGATAGAAAATAACATTGCTTGTCAATTGCTAAGTGTTTGTGGAAAACCTGTTTCTCTGTGATTAATCTACTACAACTCTAAGACAGGCAAATAACATGAAAAGTACTGTCTGTCCTTTTGCAGTTTCAAGATAACTAACCCATCAAGTTTTTCACATTAGTCTAATGCTGAACTGGTTTGCTAAATATAGTGTCAGCAAAAAATAGTGAAATTAACTGCCTAGCAGAGGCAAAAATGATTCTTTAAAAAGCTCTCAATTACCCACCACAATAATCACTGGAGTGCAAAATGATGCTCCAGAGTCACTGTAAGATATTACATGACCTCTGCAGATTCTAAAAGGAGATGAGATTATGATTAGCATAATTTTGCTTCTGTACATTCCTTTAAAATCCCATTTTTAAAAGTTAAATTTATAAATGCCAGATGTAATAACATCCTATCACTTTAAATTGCAACTAAATCTTCTTGGTGATGGAGGTTAAACCACTCATCTACTTTCTCCTGATGTAAGTAAGGCTGTTAATTTAACCAATTTATAAAGGAGGCAAAACCCACAATTGGTCTTCTCATATACGGGGAAAATATTTATACTTTTATAAGCAATCAGCTATTTTTGGAAAGCATCCATTTGGTTTGTTGAAAATCTGAAAGTGATTAGTTCTTCCTAAATTTAATTATTGTCATCAAAGCCCTGAATTCAAATAGCTCTTTCATTTATAGTTTTCTGTCAGAACATTCAATGCTTGCTTTCTTTGAGTTAAAATCCCCTCCTTTACAAATATTAAATTAACAAAAATATCTACTACCTGAAAGAGTGATTATTCATTTTTTAGACAATATGGAAAGGACAGGCCTGGATGTCATGCAAGGAAAAATGCAGACTGCACTTAAGTTAGGAAATGTGCCATCTCCAGGAAAGATATTGGTGTTGGGAACATCACAGTACATACTGTATTCAGAGCAGGCAGTGTAAATGAGTTTAAGGCTAACATGGATATATTCTTGGAATCAATATAGTTGGATATGCTTGCTGAATAGCAAGATGCACCTGCTGAAAGGCAGCAGGATAATTAGATTGATATTGTCTCTTTCCAATAATAAATTCCACATTTCAGAGTAATATCTCATGGCTGGCTATTGAAACAGTGGTGGCATAGCTAAATTCATTGGCACAGAACACAAGACTTTATTAGTCAACAAATGCGTTTCATGACTCATCGTGGACTCACTGATTGATTAGATACTGGCTGCATAGAAAAAAAATTACAAGTCTTTCAAAGAAGGTTTTAGAATTGCATTAGCAACACTGATTAATCACCACAGTCACCTACTGAAAGAATGTAAAAGTTTTCCCAGTAGTCATTGCTGTTGAGGACAGAGGCAAGAGTTTAGCAAATATATTCACATGTAATAAATGCAGAGTACAGTCATCTCATTAATGCTCTAATTGACCCTGGTGTGAAACTATTTGTTACCTTCCTTTTGTCCCCCATGACACATCCAACCTCAAATGAATACTAGAAGGCACTGGAAGGACAGCTAACTCATATTTAATACATCAAGGTGACCTTAGCCTGACGCTGCTTGTGGTGCATAAGAACAACTCAGTGTTCTTTTTTATTTTTAATTATTTTTGGTAAACATAAGGTGTATATATTTATGAAGCACATGAGACACTTTGGCAGAGGCATGCAAAGAGTAACAATAACATCATGGAAAGTTTTACCTCCATCACCTCAACCTTTTATCCTTTGTGTTACAAACAATCCAAATATACTCTTTTAATTATTTTTAAATGTACAATTAAATTATTATTGACTATAGTCCTACTGTTGTGATGTCAAATGCTAGGTCTTATTCCTTCTTTCTAAGTATTTTTGTACCCATTAACCATCCCCCTCTGCCCCCAACCCGACACTACCCTTTCCAGACTATGGTATCTATTATTTTGCTCTCTATATTTTAGTTCAACTATTTTGATTTTTAGATCACACAAATGAGTAAGAACATGTGATATTTGTCTTTCTGGCTTATTTCAGTTAACATAATAATTTCCAGTTCATGTTATTGCAAATCACTATATCTCATTCCTTTTTATTGCTGAATAGGACTCCATTGTGTACATTTACTAAAAATTTTTGTATCAATTTATCTGTTGATGGACACTTAGGTTGCTTCCAAATCTTGGTTATTGTGAACAGTGCTAGAATAAACATGGGAGTACAGATATCTCTCTCATGTGCTGATTTCTTTTCTTTTGGGAATATACCCAGCAATGGGATTGTAGGATCATGTGGTAGCTTTGTTTTTAGTGTTTTGAGACATCTCCAAACTTTTCTCCATGGTGATTGTACTAATTTACATTCCCAACAGCAGTGTACAAGGAGTACTTTTCTCCACATCATCGCCAGCATTTATTGCCTGACATTTGCACAAAAGCTATTTTAACTGTGGTAAGATGACATCTCATTTTGGTTTCAATGTGTATTCATCTGATGATCAATGATGTTAAGCACCTTTTCATGTGACTGTTTGATATTTGTATGTCTTCTTTTGAGAAGAGTTTATTCAAATATTTAGCACATTTTTCCATCAGATTATTAGATTTCCTTCCTACAGAGTTATTTGTGCTCTTTATATATTATGGTTATTAATCCCTTGTCAGATTGGAAGTTTACAAATATTTCCTCCCATTCTGTGGGTTGTCTCTTCACTTTGTTGATTGTTTCCTTTGCTGTGAAGAAGCTTTTTTACTTGATGTGATCAGATTTGTCTACTTGTTCTTTGGTTGCCTGTGCTTGTGTGGTATTACTCAATAAATTTTTGGCCACACCAATATCCTGGAGAATTTCCCTGATGTTTTATTTTAGTAGTTTTATAGTTTGATGAATTCAATTTAGTTTGGAGCATTTATTCCATTTTGATTTAATTTTTGTGTAAGGCAAGACATAGTGGTCAAATTTCATTATTCTGAATATGAATATCCAGTTTTTCTGGAATCATCTATTGAAGAGATTGTCTTTTCTCCAAAGTATGTTCTTGGCAACTTCGCTGAAAATGAGTTCACTCTAGGTGTGTACATTTGTTTCTGGGTTCTCTATTCTGTTTTATTGGTCTATGTGTCTGGTTTTTATGCCAGTACCATGCTGTTTTGATTACTATCATTCTGTAGTTTAATTTTAAGTTAGGTAATGTAATTCCTCCAATTGTGTTCTTTTTACTCAGAATAACATTGTCTCTTCTGAGTCTTTTGTGATTTCATATAAGTTACAGGATTGCTTTTTATAGTTATGTGAAGAATGTTATTGGTATTTTGATAGGAATTGCTTTGAATTTATAGATTACTTTGGCTAGTATGGACATTTTAACATTATTGATTCTTCCAATACATGAACATGAAATATCTTTCCATCTTTTTGCATCCTCTTCAATTTCTTTCATCAGCATTTCAGAGTCTTCATTGTTTGAGATATTTAACATCTTTGGTTAAGTTAACTCTTAGGTATTGAAATTTATTTGTGGCTATTGTAAATGGGATTAATTTTTAAATTTTATTTTCAGATTGTTCACTGTTGACATATAGAAATGCTACAGATTTTTTTTGTATGTTGATTATGTATCGTGCAACTTTACTGAATATGTCTATTCCTAGAGTTTTTTGATGGAGTCTTTGGGATGTTAAAAACAAAAAATATGATATCATCTGCAAACAAGAATAATTTGACTTCCTTTACCATTTGAATCTCTGTATCTTTCTCTTGTCTAATTTATCTAGCTAGGACATTTAGTACTATGTTGAGTAACAGTAGAGAAAGTGAGCATCCTTGCCATGTTCCATATATAGGAAGAAAGGCCTTCCATCTTTTCCCGTTCAATATGATACTAGCTGTCAGTCTGTCATATATGGCTTTTATTATGTTGAGGTCTGTTCCTTCCATCTGTAGTTATTTTGGGGTTTTTATCATGATATATTAAACTTTATTAAATGCCTTTTTAACATCAATTAAAATGATGATATAGTTATTGTCTTTCATTTTCCTGATAGGATGTATCACATTGATTGACTTGCATATGTTGAATTATCCTTGCATCCAAGGGATAAATCCCACTTGGTCATGATAAATGATCTTTCTAATGTATTGTTGAATTTGTTTTGCTAGAATTTTGTTGAAAATTTTTACATCAATATTATTCGGAGATATTTGTCTGTAGTTTTTCTTTTTCTTTTTTTTTTTTTTTTTTTTGATGTGTCTTTGTCTCATTTTGGTAACATGGTAATACTGGCTTCATAGAATGAGTTTGGAAGTATTCCATTCTTTATTTTTTGGAACAGTTTTCATAGTATTGATACTAATTCTTCCTTGAATGTTTGGTTGAGTTCAGCAGAGAAGTCATCGGTTCTCAGGTTTTTCTTTACTGAGGTATTTTTATTACAGCTTTGATCTTGTTCCTTGTTATTGACCTATTCAGGTTTTGAATTTGTTCATGGTTCAATCTTTTGGGTTGTACATTTCTAGGAATGTATCTGTTTCATCAAGCTCAGGGGTCCACAAACCCTGGGCCATGGATTGGTATCAGTCTGTGGCCTGATAGGAACCAGACAACACAGCAGAAGGTAAGCAGTAGGCAAGTGAGCATTATTGCCTGAGCTCCACCTCCTGTCAGATCAGCAACAGTATTAGATTCTCACAGGAGTGCAATCCCTATTGTGAACTGTGCTGTGTGATGAATCTAGGTTGCATGCGCCTTATGAGAATCTAATGCCTGATGATCTGAGGTGGAACAGTTTCATCCTGAAACCATCCCTCCACCACATATACTTGCTCATAGTATTCACTAATGATCTTTTGAACTTGTTCAGTACCATTTGTAATGCCTCCCTTTTCATCTCTGATTTTATTTGAGTCTTATCTCATAGATTTAGTTTTTTTAATCTAGTTAAAATTTTGTCAATTTGGCTCTTTAAAAAAGCCAACTTTAGGGCCAGGCACAGTGACTCACACCTGTAATCCCAGCACTTTGGGAGGCCAAGGCAGGCGGATCATGAGGTCAGGAGATCGAGACCATCCTGGCTAACACAGTGAAAACCTGTCTCTATCAAAAATACAAAAAATTAACTGGGCTTGGTGGCAGGCATCTGTAGTCCCAGCTACTTGGGAGGCTGATGCAGAAGAATGGCATCAACCCAGGAAGTGGAGCTTGCAGTGAGCCGAGATCCCACCACTGCACTCCATCCTGGGCGACAGAGCGAGACTCTGTCTCAAAAAAAGAAAATAAATAAATAAATAAATAAATAAATAAATAAATAAATAAAACAAAAAAGCCACTTTTTGGCTGAGCGCAGTGGCTCATGCCTGTAATCCCAGCACTTTGGGAGGCCAAGGTGGGCGAATCACGAGGTCAGGAGATCAAGACCATCCTGACTAACATGGCAAAACCCCGTGTCTACTAAAAATGCAAAAAATCAGCCAGGCATGGTGGCAGATGCCTGTAGTCTGAGCTACTTGGGAGGCTGAGGCAGGAGAATGGCGTGAACCCAGGAGGTGGAGCTTGCAGTGAGCCGAGATGGCACCACTGTACTCCAGCCTGGGTGACAGAGAGAGATTCCACCTCAAAAAAAAAAAAAAAAAAAAAAAAAAAAAAAAAAAAAAGGCCAACTTTTTGCTTCATTGATCTTTTTTATTGCTTTTTCATTTCAAATTAATTTTATTTCTGCTCAGATCATTATTATTTATTTTCTTGAAATAATTTTTGGTTTGGTTTGTTCTTGCTTTTTTAGTTTTTTAAGATGCATTATTAGGTTATTTATTTGAAGTTTTTCTTCTTTTCTGATATAGACACTTATAGTTATAAAGTTCCCTCTTAGTACTGCTTTTCCTGTATTCCATTGGTGTTCGTATGTTGTGTTTTCATTACTATTTGTTTCTAAACATTTTTCAATTTCCTTCTTATTTATTCATTAAACCCCTGGTCATTCAAAGCACACTGTTTAATTTTTAGGTGTTTGTATCGTTTCCGAAATTGCTCTTGCTAACAATTTCAAGTTTTATTTCACTACAGTCAGAGGAGATGTTTGATATAATTTCCATTTTTAAAAAATATTTTAAGACTTGTTTTGTGACCTAACATATGGTCTATCCTTAGGAAAGATTCATGCACTGAGGAGAAAAATGTGTATTCTGCAGTCATTGGATGAAATGATCTGTAAATATCTATTAGGTCCATTTATTCTATAGTGCAGATTAATTCTGATGTTTCCTTTTTAATTTTCTGTCTGGAAAACTTGTCCAGTGCTGAAAGTGGGATGTTAAAGTTTCTAGCTATTATTGTTATTGGGTTCTTCCCCTTTAGCTCATATTATATTTGCTTTATATATCTGGTGCTCCAGTATTGAATGCATTTGTATTGTCATATCCTCTAACTGAATTGACCACTGTATCATTATATATTTTTTTGTCTCTTACAGTTTTTGTCTTGAAATCTACTTTGTCTAAGTATAGCTACTGCTGCTCTTTTTTCATTTCCATTGGCATGAAATATAATTTTCCATCCCTTTGTTTTCAGCCAATGTGTATCTTTATAGGTGAAGTGTTTTTACTGTAAGCAACAGGTCAATGGATCTTGTTTTTTCATCCATTCAGCCTCTGTATGTGTTTTCACTGGAGAGTTTAGCCCATTTACACTCAATGTTACTGTTGATAAGTCAGGACTTACTCCTCCAGGTTGTTATTGGCTTTCTTACTGTTTTGTGGTCTTCTCTTCCTTCTTTCCTTCCTTGCTGCCTTCTTTTCAGTGAAGGTGGTTTTATCTGGTGGTATAATTTAATTTCTTGATTTTTATTTTTTCTGCATCCATTGTATGTTTCTTGATTGGATGTAAACATGATGCTTAGAAATACTATATATAATCCATTATTGTAAACTGATGACAACTTAATACTGATTGCATAAACAAACACATACCCAAAAATCTAATTAAAACTCTACACATTAATTTTGCCCCCACTCCACTCCACTTTTAAACTTTTTATTCCTATTTATGTTTTACTGTAATGTTTTTGTCTTAAAAAGTTATTGTATTTATTATTTTTGTAGGTTCATCATTTAGTCTTTCTACTTAAGTCAAGAGTAACTTACACACCACAGTTACAGTGTTAACCTATTCTGTGTTTTTCCATGTGCTTACTATTACAACTGAGTTTTGTACCTTCAGATGATTTCATATTTCTCATTAATATCCTTTTCTTTTAGGTTGATAAACTCCCTTTAGCATTTCTTGTAGGACACATCTGGTGTTGATAAAATCCCTCAGATTTTATTAGTCTGAGAAGGTCTTTATTTCTCTATCATACTTAAAAAATATTTTTGCTTGATATACTATTCTAGGGTAAAAGTATTTTTTCATCAACACTTTAAATATACCATGCCACCCTCTGCTGACCTGTAAAGTATCCACTGAGAATTTTGCTGCCAGATATATTGGAGCTCCATTGTATATTATTCATTTATTTCCTTTTGCTGCTTCTAGGAATCTTTCTTTATCCTTGACCTTTGGGAGTCTGATTACTAAATGCCTTGACATAGTCATCTTTTGAGTGAAACCTGTTTGGTGTTATAATAACCTTCTGGAACGTGAATGTTGGTATCTCTCTTTACATTTGAGAAATTCTCTGATATTATGCCTTCGAAAAAATCTTTCTTCCTCATCTCTTTCCCTACATCCATTTTAAGGCCAATAACTCTTACATTTTCCCATTTGAGGCTATTTTCTAGATCTGGTAGGCATGCTTAATTGCTTTTTATTCTTTCTTCTTTTTTCTCATCTTATTGTGTATTTTAAAATAGCCTGTCTTCATGATCACCAATTCTTTCTTCTGCTTGATCAACTACACTATTAAGAGACTCTGATGCATTATTCAGTATGTCAATTGCATTTTTCAACTCTGTAATTTCTACTTGATTCTAAATTGGTTATTCTAGTTAACTATTCCTTTAACCTTTTATCAAAGTTCTTAGCTTCCTTGCATTGCATTAGAACATGCTCCTTTAGCTCAGAAGAGTTTGCTATTATCCACCTTCTGAATCCTACTTCTGTCAGTTTGTCAAACTCATTCTCCGTTCAGTTTTGTTCCTTTGCTGGCAAAGAGTTGTGATCCTTTGGAGGTGAAGAGGCATTCTGGTTTTGGAATTTTCAGTCTTTTTATGCTGGTTTTTCCTCATCTTCATGGATTTATCTACCTTTGGTCTTTGCTGTTGGTGACCTGCAGATGGAGTTTTTGTGTGGTCATCCTTTTTATTGAGGTTGATGCTATTGCTTTCTGTTTGTTAGTTTCCCTTCTAACAGTCAGTCAGGCTCCTCTTCTGTAGGACTGCTGGAGTTTGCTGGGGATCCACTCCAGACCCTGTTTGCCTGGGTATCACCAGTGGAGGCTGCAGAACAGCAAAGACTGCTGCCTGCTCCTTCTTCTGGAAGCTTCCTCCCAGAGGGGTACCAGCCAGATGCCAGCAGGAGCGCTCCTGTATGAGGTGTCTGTCGACCCCTGCTGGGAGGTGTCTCCCTGGCAGGAGGCATGGGAGTCAGTGACCCACTTGATGAGGCATTCTGTCCCTTAGCAGAGCTTGAGCACTGTGCTGGGAGATCTGCTGCTGTCTCCAGAGCTGGCAGGCAGGAACGTTTAAGTCTGCTGAAGCTGTGCCCACAGCCACCCCTTCCCTCAGGTGCTCTGTCCCAGGGAGATGGGAGTTTTATGTATAAGCCCCTGACGGGAGCTGCTGCCTTTCTTTCAGAGATGCCCTGTCCAGAGAGGAGGAATCTAGAGTGGCAGTCTGGCTACAGCAGCTTTGCAGCACTGCAGTGGGCTCCGCCCAGTCCAAACTTCCTGGAGGCTTTGTTTACACTGTGAAAGGAAAATGACAACTCAAGCTTTAGTAATGGTAGATGCCCCTCCTGCCACCAAGCTCGAGCATTCCAGGTTGAGTTCAGACTGCTGTACTGGCAGCAAGAATTTCAAGTCAGTGGATCTTCCTTAGCTTGCTGGGCTCCGTGGGGGTGGGACCAACTGAGCAAGGCCACTTGGCTTGGCTCCCTGGCTTCAGCCCCCATTCCAGGGGAGTGAATGATTCTATCTCGCTGGTGTTCCAGGTGCCACTGAGGTATGAGACAAAAAAAAAAAAAAAAAAAAACTCTACAGCTAGCTCAGTGTCTGCCCAAATGGCCACCCAGTTTTGTGCTTGAAACCCAGGGCCCTGGTTGTGTAGGCACCTGAGGGAATCTCCTGGTCTCTGGGTTGTGAAGAACGTGGGAAAAGTGTAGTATCTGGACCGGACAGCACCATTCCTCACGGCACAGTCCCTCACGACTTCCCTTGGCTAGGCAAGGGAGTTCCCACCCTCTGTGGGCTGAACCCACTGTCTAACCAGTCCCAATGAGATGAACCTGGTACCTCAGTTGGAAATGCAGAAATCACCCACTTTCTGCATTGGTCTTGCTGGGAGCTGCAGACCGGAGCTGTTCCTATTCAGCCATCTTGCCTGGGAATCCCTGATTCAACACTTCTAAGGATTGCAACAGTAAGCACTAAGCAGACAAAGACTAAGAAGAAAGGTTAAAAGGAAGTCTATCAAAAAAAAAAAGAGGAGGGCGCTGTGCAGTCAATAATATTTTAAAAATTTTTTTGTGGAAGGCTGGCTCTGATTCTACTGTGTAAAATGCCAAGTGCTTGCTTCTTAGTAGAGCTACCATAGGCATTGGGCCCGCTTATCTTGATGAGACAGAGAAGGTGTGACTAATCCAACTTCAAATGCTTAACTCTGAGATAATAATTCTGTATTACATTAAAATCTATAAGTAAAAAAAAAAAGCCTATATCGCTTTTGTTCGAATCCAAGCTTTGTCTCTTAATTGTGATTAGGTTGAGAATAATACATAGTTGTTCTGTCTTGGGTTAATACCCTCACTCAAAGATCTATATTGAAGGGTTTTTGTGTTAAACTGTAGTCTCTGAGAGTCAGATTTAAGGAAAAAGTTTTAAAAAGGTTGCTGCAATATAAAAAGTAGTTAGTTGGTAGTGTTGAGTAGTGAAATGAGTAAAGAGGGGCTTTGGTGTCACAGAGACCCTTATTAGCTGCGCCTGTAAAATTCAGGCAAGCTGTATTGAAGAAAAGTTCTAGGAATACATGGATCATGCATATGAAAGTGCAAAGCATTAGAAACTTACTAAGTTTGTTATAAAAAATAGTAGAGTATCTTGTTTTCCTAGATTCAATTATGTTCTTGCGCTCTCTCTCTCTCTTGCTGCTCACCTAAGCCCGGCCCCAACCCTCACCTTGGGAATCCCATCTGTTCTCCATGTAGTGGTCTCCAAAATCTCTGCTGTCGACTTCATCTTTTCTTCTGGCCACCAGCTCCTACCTTTGCTACCCCAATAGCTTCAGAACCATTCTCTTTACCTTCTGCTTCTGTAGCAGCTCTAGTGTATCCTACACGCTACTTTACAGTTAGGATTCCTAAAGTGAAGGGAGATCTGGTTATGCAGTACTCTGGCTCAAATACCATCCAGTTCTACTTCACGGAAGCTTTCTGGATCCTCCATCTTCATGTAAACTCAGAATTCCCGTACAAAGTACACCTTTGTCATGGCACTTCCTATTACTTTCTGGCTAGTTACTCTTATAATTAGAGTTACTCTTGGACTTGCAGCAGTTGCAACATCTGAATTCTTTATTTTCTACCTTTACAAACAAAATTTTGCATTCTGAAACAAGAGAAACATAGAAACAAGAGGAACAGAAGGAGGAAATACCAAATTCATAAGCAAGAGAGAATGTGGGATACACTGAAAATCAGGAAACCAAGGTTCATTATAATTCTAGCTTTTCCACCAACTTACATGGTGCTCCTAAACAAGTTACTTGTTCTGTCTGGAATATATCAGTTCTCTTCTACTTAAATGATATATAAAGTACTGTATACTTCTAAAAGTATAAATGCAACATTTGCTAGCTTCACCAATTACTGACTGCATTACCTAGGGTAAGTTACTTCGCCTTTCAGGTCCACCATTTCCATGTAGGGAAATGATAGCTCCTATTTCCTATGTGAAGATTAAATGAGTTAATAGATTTATTAGGACAATGCCTGGCACAGTAAGTCCTTAACAAATATTAACTATTAGTACTAACATTGTTTAAAGCTTGTGACATTGTTTCTGTCTGGTGTGTTTCTGAAGTGGGTCTTGAATAGAGTGGACATTCTGTAAATTAAGCCCAATCATTCAACATTGCTTATCCTCAATAACCAGTAGGGAGTAAACCTCTTCTGTAGTAACAATCACACACCTACACATACACACACACACACACACACACACACACACACACTTTCCCCTATACTGGTTCTGATCAACTTACCACAAATTCAACGTTTTGTGTTAAGCATTGTTCTTTTTGGTAGGTGTTCTATTAAAATGCAAATTCCTCAAGGGTAATTAACACGTTAAGTGATTTACAGTTTAAATGTGACTGACCATGTCAGATTCTGTTCTTTCAGACTGAAAAAGGCTTTGTCGAATGAGGCTCCTGGATAGCTAGTGGAAGGTCAATCTCTAAAGTTAAACTTCGCTGCTTCACAATTTTGCCATGGGCTGAAACTGGCCCTAACACATACTGTTGTTTTCACATGAAAAAATAATCCTGTGAATTTTCTAGGTTGTTATTTCCAGATGCGCCGAAGAAAACATAGATTTACAAACCCATGCTTGATACTGCTGCAAAGTTTAGACAAAACTGACTGAGAACTGAGAACTTGGTTACGAATGGTTCATCCTTAAATAAAGATTATCCTTTCTCTGTTGCAACAGTCACTCAGACAGTTTATTATCTGCCACGAAACTGCTCAGAAGTGTTGTTAACTTGCATAGCTGTTTTCAGTTTTAATTCTGATTTATTTGCTCTTAATTGCAATCAATCTGGTCACAAGCCCTCTTCCTTTGAATGTTTTTTGGACATATAACCTATCCCTCTTTAAGTTCTGTTACCCTATTCTTTCCTCAGCACAAACACACTAAAACGGCCTTGGTTTTCTGCCATAATACAGGCATTATCATTGTCCGGATGGCATTGTCAGAGATGGCCAAGGGGAAGAAGAAATGGAATGTATAAAGCCCCATGACAAGTAACGCTGCCTCATCCTCCCTCCTGATCCTAGCCAACATTTGTAGACGAATAAAATCAAGTCACTCTGAATATCAAGAACATCATAAAGGAGACAAAGAAGAAGAGAAGACAAAGAAGAAGGAGACAAAGGGGAAGAGAAGAAAGGGGAAATAGAAAGAGAAAGGGAGGGATGGGAGGAATTACGACTTTCTTATCTGCCATTGCCTCTTTATGGAAGAAAAAAGTCTTTGCTGCCAGTTACTGAGGCAATACAGGTTCACCCTCATACCACCACATCCAATTCAGGCACTAGAGAGAAGGGATCCCATCTTCTGTACTTTGGGAATAGCTCTGGACATAGCCATACCAATCCTTTTCCTCTATGTCCATTTCTTTCAAGATCCACCTAAGGGTAAACCTCTCCTTAGTCTCTTTGTAAATCAGTTTCATAACTTTGGGCAAATCATTAACCTTTCCATGTATTTATTCATCTGTAAAACATGGCCTCATATAATCCAGTGTTTCCCAGACTTCGGTCATGTGAACAGCATCTTCACAATTTCTGCCTTATCTCTACACTATGTGAACTATTATCTTCATGCTTTTTCTTTTCAAAAACCTAACTTCGAAAACCTCAAGCTTGTCCTATGAAATGATATCAACAAAATACCAAAAGTGATATGCTAGCTGTATCTTTGCAATATATTTTAAAACAAATACATAATTTTTAAAATAAAAAAAAACAACCCATCAAACCCCTACACTCATTTTATGTGTCCACTTCCTTTTCTGAGGCTCTGGCATAGTCAAAACACTATCCAGGTTTGAAAATGAACAAGTATGCTTTAGAAAACTGACTTTGTCCCTTAT
Organism: Macaca nemestrina; assembly: GCF_043159975.1. NCBI lineage: Eukaryota > Metazoa > Chordata > Mammalia > Primates > Cercopithecidae > Macaca > Macaca nemestrina. The sequence goes on from NC_092145.1 coordinate 61,037,618, forward strand.
TTTTTGCTTTTGGCAAGTCACCAACGCTTAACACATAAAGCTAAGAGGGTTAACTGAGAAAATGTATGCTTGGGGTTAGCACTCAGTAAATGTTCGTTTCTCTTTGTACCCCAGTTTTCACATCTGTTAAAAGCACTTTAGTATAAATGGAAGGAACATGGGCTTTGGTATTTGGAGAACGGCATTAAAATCCCAGCTCTAGTTGCTTAACCTTGAGCCTCAGTTGTCCCATTTATAACTGGATATTGATAACAGCTAAATTGAGTCGAATGGTTGTGGTCAGAATTGAATACCATATTTGTAAAGTGCTTAAAACATAAAGCACTATATAAATCATAACCATCAATATTATCTATCAGTATCTGCAGTACCATATATCTACATCACGGGGAAAATGAAAGTAGGTATTAGTCACTGAAACGATAGAAAATAACTCTATTATCTTCCGTTTTCGATTATGTCTCTCATTCTCTTCTGTCTGATAATTTCCTTAGTAAAGCAGTCAAGAATCCACTTTTTATCACAGAAGCTATTACTGAAACAAGCAAGTATAAATACCAGCACGAGAATGAAATACCAAGTCAAGCAGGGGCCTTCAAAATAAGGCAAAAGAGTTAATATTTGTAAAGTGATAGAAATAGAGCCTGACAGACTATGCACTCTACAATTGCACTAAGGGTTAAATAAAATAGAATAAAAGAACTGTGGAAATATAACAAAAATAAAAAGAGAAGAGTGATGTTTTGTTGAATAATCAAAGACATACCCATGACCCTAGATGAAAAGATGAATGTGTCATTTTGAAAGAATTGGGGTTAATGGAGAGGAGGTAGCAGGGACAGAAGGAAACCGGAATCCTTTGTTATTCGAGAGTAAAAGGTAAACTCACCAACTGGCCTGCAGGGATCTTTGGCTTCTTTATAGCAAAGAAAAACAAACAAAACAAAATAAAAATGAAATGAGGGCCCACAAAGGGCCACTGCCTCTTCCCACTTGGAGGTGAGAGTGCAGGAACTCAGTAGCCTGAGTAATGAATAATAATGTAATCCTTTAATTGCTCAACCTTACTAACAGGCATTGATAGAAGACTCATCCTATTTTTCTTTCCTGAGCCAGATATTTTTCTATTATGAGTTGCTATATTTTCTGGTCTAGTGCAATGTTAGTCCACTAACTCTATAGAAATGATGAACAGAGATCCACCTAATTAAAGGGAGGCCTCAAGTTTAACGTAGTTAAACGTAGCAAAGCATTTTCATTCATAATGAGTTGATTCACTGAATATAAAATATGAAACAGCTTGAAACAAGACAGCTTATATTTTAGGGAAAAAATAAATTCTGAAATTTATTTAAAAACATTGTTTTGAAGTAAAAAATACTTTTTAAAAGAAAAGCTTTTTTATTTCAGTGAACAGATGTACACGTTATAAAGTTGTAAGTGAAAAAATACTACTTAAAATGTAGCTTCATGAATTAAAAAAAAGACTAGGCAGAATATAGTTCACAGTAGTCTTTCAAAACCTCAAATTCATTGTTCTGAGAAGCAACTTGTATGATATTGATTACCATGAACCATCACGAACCAAATAAAATTTTTTTGAAAATTCATTGTTGATGAAAAATTACTTGCAAAAATAACTTGGCAATAATGAGCTACCTGAATAACAATGTTATTCGTTGTTTTATGTCTTCCTTTTCCTATTTTATTATATTTTATTATTTGTTCTTATTTGCTTCCTCTCTTTTTACTGTGAGTCTCATTTTAGCCTTCTTTTCATTTTCTGTATTTTTAAAATTTCCCACACTATTTGGTTCCCTTATGCTTGTTTCCTGATTTATATCTGTACTTGCACCTCCTCCTCCTGTGTTTTATAGTCCCTATTTCTTTATTTAATGCAAGAGCAGTACAATAGAAAAGGTAGAAAGCCCAGCTGAAAAGGCCAATTGGTTCAATATTTTGTAGCTTGCCCAGCAGGGTAAATCTTGTAGGACAGAGCTTTACAACAAACCTTAGCAAATTGGTTCAGCATTTTAAAAGTTTCAAAATAATCAATATAGTTTATCTGTGGTCATATAGATATCAATTTAGCATCTAAGTTTCACAAGCTAATTCTACACAATCAAAACAATACAAGGAAATTTTTTTTTTTAATTATTGTAGTGATGCCAGACAAAAACTCCATCTTTAACTCCTTGTTTTGACTGAAAATTTTTCCAAAGTGGCTCTACCTAATATCAGGTATTAAGTCAATATTATTTGAAGGCTTCAAACATTCACACTAAAGAGATAATTAACAAACATAATATTACATTTGCCATTTCATTAACTCTAATATGCACAAAAATGAGTAATTAGTATAGAAAAGTCATAATTGGATTACAGTGGCAACATTATGCATTATTTCCATTTAAATTTTATTTTTAATTTTTATACAGTCTGTGAAGCAATTAGATTCCATTTTTAAATAGTAAAATAAAATACATCTCAAATGTTTGAATATTATCATTTTGGCTACTACAAAGTCATTTTATTCTTGAAGTTTCAGAAAGATTGTTGGATAACTAAAATACAAGACCGGAGAAAAATTAATGACCAGCAGTTCACTTTAAACATATTTCACCTGCTTAACTAATCCACAAGGCACATGACTTGCTACAATGAAAACTCATTTTTTGCCAAAAGCAAAACAAATATTTACTTTGAAAATAATTTTTTGAATCTAAAGAGTACAAGCCTGAGATTTGTATATATTGTAACAGCGTTTTATCTGGAAAATGTTCTTATTCTGTTACATAACTGATATTATATGTTTGACTATTTAGTTCTAATTGTGTTTGTCACAATTATTGAAATAAATGTGCGGTATACCTACATTTAAGAACAATGAATAAAAATCAGTCAGATCATTATTTACTTGCTTTTTCCACTTTAGGATCACAAGCGACCTATCTGTCAGCTCAGGAAGTCATTAGGGAACCACCCCTGGTCAGGACATCATTCTGTCATAGGGCACATTCACACACACCCACACTCACACACCCTGGGACCATGTCAGACATGCCAGTTACCCTAAAAAGTATATATTTGGGATGTGGGAGGAAACCAGAGTACCCGTAGAAAATCCAGCAGATGAGTAGACTGTGGGAACTCCATGCATATGGTGGCTGCGGTACTATACAAGAAAAACCCAGATATGTTCACTATTTTTACAAATTTTGCAAAATGCTTAGAGATCAAAAGTTTTTCATAAAAAATGAAGAATAATAAAGACAAAAAACTTATATTTCTATAGGACATCATATTTTAATCCAGTGAGGTAGGTATTTTTAAAATATTTCCTCTTATTTCCCATAGATGAATATACGAAGGTCAGAAAGATTATATAGCTTGTCAAGATTACATAGAGGCAGCACAACTTGAATGCAGTTTCTGGACTCGATTTTCCTCTTGAATATATATAAGATAGCCTTTATACAAGTCTCCAAGAGAAATCATTCCATTTAGAGTAATTTGTGTAGTACAGGGTATATTGTAGTTCAGACCCACCTAAAATTTATCAGGCAACTGCTAAATAAACAACACAGTCTCTAATTCTAAACAAATTTAGTATTTCATGAAATTCACTATCTTGTTTAACCAGAGAAGTTGGGGAAAGCTTCATTAAGAGAATAGTACCTGAAATGGGCCCAGAAGTGTTTGCTATTGAGTCTGGAAGGGTTTGACAGTTGGTGTGTAGAGTTTGAGTTTTCATTTAGATTCAGATGAAGGAACAATAAAATGGAACAAAGAGAAAGAGACATAGAGAAGACTCAATTTTATAAAGATAAAAATTATTCCTAGATTTATGTATACATTTAATCAAAACCCTGTGACATGTTTTTTAATTCAACAAATGGCTTTAAAATGCGTATGGAAAAATAAGCATGTCATGTTAACCAGGTTAATATTAGAAAGAGTAGTGCTGAAGGTCCACTTGCTTTATGAGGTATGCTAAATGGAAACGACTGGATATGGCAAGGAGCAGACAGCAATTGAACTGAGTAAAAAAGTCAAGATAGGATCTAAATATTTATTATAAATTTTTATATAATAAAATTGGTATTTCACATCATTGAGATGAGGGTCAATTATTCAATCAATAGTGTTAGAAAAACTAGCGGTCCATTGCAAAAGAAGGTACCATTAACCTCTCTAAATCACGAATTCCAGATGAATTAAATATTTATATGTTAAAAAATTAAGCTAAAATATAAGATCATATACATATACATTAAACTAAAATATAAGATCATTTACATACATGTGTAAAACCTAGAATGGGAAAGGTAATTCTTGGCAGAACATTAAAGGCAGAATCCATAAAGGAGCACAATAGCTATGATTATATCATCTTTAAATATTTTGATGTCAAGGCATTATGAACAAAAATAAATGGCAAACTACAAACCAGGAAAAAAAGGGTGCAACATTTGTGACAAAGGTTTAATAACTTAAGTATTTTAAGAGCTATTTCAAATTAATAAAACATGAAAAGTCAATAAAGGATATGAAAAAGTGATGGAATAAAACAATACACACAAACTAACAAGAATGAATGTCTGTTTAACCTTATGATATGCCAAACATTGTGCTCAAAACTTTATAAGAATTTTCTCGTTTGGTCCTCACAATAAACCTATCATGAGTATTGTATCATCATCCACATTTGACATATGAGTAAACCGAGCCTCAGAAGGGTGAACTCACTTGCCTTAGATCAGAGTGTTGGTAGTTGAGTCCAGGTCTCTTATTCCTGAGCTGGCTTTTAATCACTATGGTATATTGCATTTCCAGTTAAAGAATAAAATTCTGTTCAACTTCACTAGTAGTCAAATAAGCACAAAAATACGGTATCATCAGTCATCTACCAAATAGGCATTTTTTTAAAAAATTATAATATATAACTATTGGCAAGAAGGCAGGGAAATAGGCACTCTTGTAAACTGCTGATTGGAAGACAAACTGGTACACTCTTTCTCCAGGTAGGTTTGGTAATATATATTATAAATAATAAAGATGTAAAAACCACCGTCTTCTTTGTATGAACTAGAATAAGTAAATATATGTGGAAATAAATTAATAAATAATATCCACAGCCCTTTTCCATGCTTGTGACATTGTTGTGTGACAGAAGAGTACACTTCCTTCTCCATGGTGTCACCATGGAAGTGGAGAGTTTGTGTAAGCTCAGTAAATTGTAACCTTTCACAGTGGATAGTCAACATTGAGTGTTTAAAACTTATATATTGAGAAAGAAAAATAAAGGCTTATTTAAATTCATAATGATTACCACTAGTAAGACTAAAATACAGAAACTCTTTAAAAGTGTTTACCTCTGGGGAGTAAAAAAATTATAATGAGTTTACTTTAAATTTTAGATTACTCAGATGATTTGAGTTACTGTTTATTTTAATAATGTGCTGATATTATTTTAATTTAAAAACCTACTTTAAAACAAACAAAAAAAAAAAGGCATCCAAATCCATAGAGGATTTGTTATATAAATTAGCCTGTTTTTCTAATTGTATAATTTGCTGTCACCGGAAAGAATAAGGTAAGATCCTATGTAATTACATGAAAAGATGACAATAATAAAAATAGCTAAAACACTCATTGAGAGCGTGCTTTACTTCTGGCACTGTTCTAAATTCTCTATGTATGCTCTCATTTAATCATCTCCTAACTGCTTTATGATAAATTTCAGACACAGGGAAGTTAAGTAAATTGCCAAGGTCACACAGGTAGCAAAAGGCAGAACCTGGATTAAAACCCAGGTGGTCTGGCTCCATAGCCTACATTTTAAAATACTGCTTTAGTAGCAAATAAAAAAAGTAATTGCAATACAATATGTTTTCAAAAACCATGTGTGAATGTGAGCAATGTGCAAAGTTTGCAGGATGTGGAGGGTATATGTGTAGTGTGTACGGTGTGCGAAGTCATCTGTGTGCATGTGGGTTTAGATGGTTTAGACGTGTGTACATTTGACATGAGTATATAGAATTTGGAAGGCTATACACCAAAGCGTTGTGAATGAAAGAAGAGAAAATGAATCTTTTTCTCTTAAATTCCACATTTTGTGGTGTTCTCTCTTTTCTCGGATCTTATATCACTTTTAATGAAATAATTAATAGTATCATGAAAGTGCCCAAACCTTAAACCAAGCAATTTTATTTCTAGAAACTAATTTTAAGAAAAAAAAAAAAAGGGCAAAAGTGTATATTAAAAACAAATCATATTCTCTGTCTCTTAAGTGTGGGATGTAAAGAGTGGCTTTTTTTTTTTTCTCAAATAAATAGAGTATAGAACAGGGAAAAGAAGAATAATTTTACATAGAACAGGGAAAAGAAGAAGAATTTTACAATGGAGAAAGCTTACAGTTCAGCCAGTCTATCAAGGTCAACATTAGCACTCATAAATCATGTTGATAATATGTACTCTCGGCATGATATAATAAGAATGGCACTTTACCTCGGTTATCTTCCTCCCAAGAAAGCACATCCCAGTCTGATCATGACAAAGATATCAGACATCCCAATAGATGGAAACTGTCAAGGCCATCAAAAACAGGAAAATTCTGAGAACCTATCACACCCGAAAGAAGCCTAACTAGAAACTGATGACTAAATGTAACATGGTGCTCTAGATGACATCCTGGAACAAAAAAAAGAACATTAGGAAAAAATAAATAGATAAATCTGAATAAAGTAGGAATTTTAGTTAATAAAAATCCATACTTTGTTCATTAATTGCAACATGTTTCATTCTATTGTAGAATGATAATAATAGGGGAATCTGTGGGTGTATGTAATATATTTGCAATTTTTCTGTTATAGAAGTAAAATTTATTTTAAAAATTCAAAGTTAATCACATTATTATTTAAAATGGCAAAAGTAAATCATAGACAAATGAAATAACCCAAATGCATAAAAATCAAGAAGTGGTAGAATAAATGCTAGAATATCCATATGATGAAATACAATCCAGCCATTAAAAAGCATGCCATAGAAGAACCATTATTAATATAGAAAAACAATATATTTCCTATTGCAAAATTTAGGCTGCAGAATAACACAAAGAATCTGATGCTTCCCTTAATGAAAAAAAAGTACAGATACATAAGCAGAAGAAAAATGATTAAAGAAAAACAGATAATTATGAACAGTTGTTTTTTAGGACTATGAAATTATAGGCATTAATTTCCCTTTATGATTTTCTTTATTTTCCAAATTATCTTCTTTACATATATTTTATATTTGAAAAAAATTGCATGTTTTAAAAAATATATCAAAGTCAGTTTGGAAAAAAAATCTCAACCCTTACATGATACATAAAAAATAAATTCAAAAAGGATTCACAGGCAAAAAAATCTAGCTAGAAGTAAATATAGAAAAAATATTCACAGCTTTGGAATAGGCAAATTTTATTGGACATATAAAGCATTTATAAAGTACTATTTATAAAAAAATATAAGTTGGACTTAATCAACATTTTAAGATATCAGTTATTTGAAAGACATTAAGAAAATAAAAAAGACAAGGTATATGGGGGCATGTAAATATGTGTGGTATACAAAAGCAATGGCAGCAAAAGCCAAAATTGACAAATGGGATCTCATTAAACTAAAGAGCTTCTGCACAGCAAAAGAAACTACCATCAGAGTGAACAGGCAACCTACAGAATGGGAGAAAATTTTTGCAATCTACTCATCTGACAAAGGGCTAATATCCAGAACCTACAAAGAACTCAAACAAATTTACAAGAAAAAAACAAACAACCCCATCAAAAAGTGGGCAAAGGATATGAACAGACATTTCTCAAAAGAAGACATTCATACAGCCAACAGACACATGAAAAAATGCTCATCATCACTGGCCATCAGAGAAATGCAAATCAAAACCACAATGAGATACCATCTCACACCAGTTAGAATGGCGATCATTAAAAAGTCAGGAAACAACAGGTGCTGGAGAGGATGTGGAGAAATAGGAACACTTTTACACTGTTGGTGGGATTGTAAACTAGTTCAACCATTATGGAAAACAGTATGGCGATTCCTCAAGGATCTAGAACTAGATGTACCATATGACCCAGCCATCCCATTACTGGGGATATACCCAAAGGATTATAAATTATGCTGCTATAAAGACACATGCACACGTATGTTTATTGCGGCACTATTCACAATAGCAAAGACTTGGAATCAACCCAAATGTCCATCAGTGACAGACTGGATTAAGAAAATGTGGCACATATACACCATGGAATACTATGCAGCCATCAAAAAGGATGAGTTTGTGTCCTTTGTAGGGACATGGATGCAGCTGGAAACCATCATTCTTAGCAAACTATCACAAGAACACAAAACCAAACACCGCATGTTCTCACTCATAGGTGGGAACTGAACAATGAGATCACTTGGACTCAGGAAGGGGAACATCACACACAGGGGCCTATCATGGGGAGGGGGGAGGGGGGAGGGATTGCATTGGGAGTTATACCTGATGTAAATGACGAGTTGATGGGTGCAGCACACCAACATGGCACAAGTATACATATGTAACAAACCTGCACGTTATGCACATGTACCCTACAACTTAAAGTATAATAATAATAAATAAATTAAAAAAATATATATGTGTGGTATATATCTGACAAAACACTTGTATAATTATGTATAAACAAATTATACAATTTAATGAAAAGTAGACAAAAAACCCAATTAAAATATAACAGACACTTTATATAAGAAAATATATGGATGACCAATTAGTAAGTGAAAATATATTGAGAAGCTATTCCTTAGGGGAATATCTGCTTAATACTACAATAAGATACCACGAAACTCCAGGGGCAGACAAAATAAACTCCACATGGCTGAGGTGCTCAAAATTTAAAGAGAACTAGAGAGCCATGGCTGGGTGAGGTATCGGTCACATACTCTGTGTTCTCAGAAAGATGTTGTGAAAGTATCACAGGACCTTCCTTTCTACAATTAATCTGAAGCAGTTTATGTTGTTTGTTAGTGCCAAGATAAGACTGCTGCCAGAACATCCCCCACAACTGGATTATTTAAACAAACATCTGACAGAGACATCCAATTTGGGACTTGGAAACCAGTCAATCAGAGCTTACCCCAGCCAGTCAGGATCCAACTGTAGCAACCAATCAGTGCTTAGCTGTGCTGACCAATCATAACTAAGTAAGTTTCAATCCCTCATTTGCATAAATGAACCTTATTGGAAACCTGGGCAGGAACTTCTGCAATAAAACCCAAAGGGTCTCCTTGTTTTCTGGAAATCACCTTCATTTTACATTGAAAGCTGGTTTGCAAAGTGTTCATTGCAATAAAATATCTTTCTTCTAAATTCCTTTTCAGAGAGCTTTTGTTTACACATTTGTTATTTGAAAGACATTGTTAAGAATATGAAAAAGAAAAGGTATGTGAAAGGGGGGAGGGAAAAATATGTAGTATATATCTGACAAAAGAATTGTATCAGTATATATAAATTATACAACCTAATAAAAAGTAGATAAGCAACCTAATTAAAAACTAACAGACACCTCATCTAAGAAAATATAAGGATGACCAATTAATAAGTGAAAATATGTTAAGAATCTATTCATCAGGGAAATGTCAACTTAAAACACAATGAGGTACCACTAAATGCCACTAAAAATTATAAAGCAAAACAACTGGCGAAACCAAGTGTTGATAAAGATGTGGAGCAACTGGAAATCTTATTCATTGCAGGCAGGAGTATGAAATGCTACAACCACTTTGAAAAATAATTTTGACATTTGTTATAAAGTTAAACATGCACTTACCCTATAATCCGGCATTTCCATTCTTAGATATTTACCCAAGAGAAATGCAAACATATGTCCACAGAGAGACTTGTAAGTGAAGGTTCATAGCAACTTATAGTAGCCAAATTCTGGAAACAATCAAATGCTCATGAACAAAAAAACAGAAAAAATAATATGTGATATAATTATGTAATGGTTTACTATTCATCAAGAGCAAATAATGCACTACTGGCACATGCTATAGCATGGATAATGCCAACGATCATTATGTTGAGCAAAAGAAGATGGATGCCAGAGTATACATGGATAAGATTCTCTTTTATATTACAATTAAGAAGAGGTCAAACTAATCTAGAATGATGGAATGTTGCCTAGAGTAGGAAATGGAGGACTGCAAAGGGTCTTGAGGGAAGTTTTAGGGTCGACGAAAATGTCCTAAGTCATGATGTGGATGGTGGTTACATGGGTAAATACATTTGTCAAAACACATCAGACTGTACCCTTAAAATGGCTGTGTTTTATTGTATATAAAATGTACTTCCAAAAGCTGACATTTAAAGTAATAGAAGTAAATATTCTACATCTTCTCTTGGGATTATGGACTCTAATTATCAAATCCAGGGAGACAGGACTATTATTTAATGCATTGTTTCTAGGAGACAAAAATAGCTGTCATGCAAAAATAGCTGCGCAGGAACCCCTAATTACGGTGTGGTAGCAGTCATTAAAATTAGAAGCAAGAGAAGAACCACTTGAACCACTTCAGAGGGAAAGATGGTGGATTTTGTTATGGACACAGTTCTTTGAAACTGTAGCAAATGGGTCAAAAATCCACAGCTGTAGTAGCTACCTCTGGGAAAGGAGAAGCAAAACAAAACAACACAAAACAAAAAAACAAGCATTCTATTAAGTAGAAGAGGCCTCTCTTCTGCCCTTTGCCAAATGAGTTTCTTGCCTTGACTTGGCCACATGCCCCTTTAATAATCCTGCAATTCAACAGGGAAACTGCAGCATTGGCCTCGTATGTACCAAGGGACGGCTGAGTCATTCTCTGGGAAGAAAGCACCAGACTATGAATTTTTACATTTAGATTGTCATTCTGGTTAGGCACAGGATCCTACAATACTTATTTTGGTAAAATCCCAGTATACGAAACTTTCTTGCATGATTTCCTCATTAAAATGTAATGAAAAAACATTTTCAACATTAGAATTTGCTCTTGGGCATCATGTGAAAAATCTGATTGACTATGTTAATATCTATTGTTATTTATATTGAAAATAAGATCCTGAAGATACGTTTAGATTATGAATTTTAAAATGAGACTTGAGTGGAAATGAGGGAAATAAGGGTAGAATAGAACTCAAAGCAAGGGAGAGTTGGTTATTATTCTCATGTCAGTGTTGTGTGGTTATGATACCCTGGCTCTGTTTCAACGGAACTGCGTTTGCAGCTAACAATTCAAAAAAGCAACAACAACAAGAACAGAAAATCCAACAATAAAATAACCTCCCAAATCAGCTGCAAATAATCTTTGTTGCTCTTTGGACCCCCACTAGCTTTCAGTTCTTAGATTTCATAAACATGTAGCTACATTATAATAAGTGTTACTCTTTTTCATTTCTGTACATTCAGTTTTTTACATGTTATGCCAAACATACCTGTGCATTGAAAAGTCTTAAATAAACTGAAGGAAACAGTACAGTTACCATGGAATAAAAAGAATGAGATAAATATGGAAGAATCCAGAAAGAGGGGTACAGAGAAAGGAGGGGAAGGCTGCAACATTATATTGAATGGTACAGTGCAGGCTGTGTCAAAATAAAAACTCTCACAGTAATACTCACAGTTTGATCCATTTATCCCCACCCGAACCTGCAAATAAAAACAAAGGGAGTAAAGATTATTGTTGAAAGAGATACTAGCATGTTAATATAATGACTTGCATGAAACCAAATAAAAACGTTAGTCAGGATAATCTCTCTTCTTTATGTTATCTTCTTTTTGCAGAAGAATGAATGAATAAAAGTGAAAACCATGTTTTCAGCTTATCATAAAGCATAAAGAGAAATTAAATGAATCATTTTGGTTAGCTTGCCTGTTCCCCGTCCTAGCCTCTTCCGTTCCCAGCAAATGGGTTTATTTTTCTTGTCATAACAACTCAATCCTACCTCAGCACTTAAGCTCCTATGTCAAAAGATCTCTGACAGCTTCAGGTCACTCCCGCTGCTGTCTTATTCCAGCACTACTGGGCTTGACTCTGTCCTTTGTGATTCAGACTTTCTTGAGCTGTATCTGTATCTCATGACTGGATTTTTATGTGCTACAGCCCAGTCTCTCAATGGTTGACTGCTAATCCTAATGGATTTTGTTCCTTGGCTGATATCCAGAGTACTTGGGTTCCTTTCTAGCACTCCCTTTCATCTCTCTGAGATTATTAAAAAGTATTTAGGATGAACTCTGAGAATCTACATATGTTTAAAGCTTCCCAAATGATTATGATTTCCATAAATGTTTTAGAAACTGTCCTTAGTTAGCTCAGCTATCTTTAGGGGGTCTCTGACATTTACTTCCAGACTAATCTCCGCCCATTTATGTTTTTAAATCTAACTGACTTTTACCTCTTTGCCATCTCATCATTAATTTGGATCTTGCCTTACCACTATTCCTTCTGTATAAAACTTCTAGATTCAAGTCTGACTTACTGGCATAGCCAGCTTTTCTCAATATGTGGTCCCTGGAACACCGACATCATATATCATGAGGTGACATTGTGGTTCCTAGTAACATGCAGACTCCTCAAACCCACTACAGATCTACTGAATCTAAATCTCTTGAGATGGGGCTTAGTAATTTGCAGTTTAAACAAATACCATAGGTAACTATTATGCCCTCTAATGTTGAAGAACCACTAGCATTTGTCCTTTATTCCTTAGTAGAACTAGGACTTGATAGTGAAAAGGCCTAGGCACAAATCCCCTTGTTCTATTATCTTGGGTGAGTTGCTTCACTTTTCTATTTTCTTATCTAAAAAAATCGTGGTAATACTACCACATGGGTCACAGAATGGTAGATGTCCATTTTAGTCTGAGCGATTTAAATGGATCCAGTTCATCTATAAAAATGTGCAACGAGAAAAAAGGTTACAACAACAAAAAGGTCTAATGGAGATCAATATTCCCTCAATCTTTAGTTTCCATCATGCTAACCTTTACCTCTCTCACATTATCTACCCCTCACTCACTTCACTACAGCCACAGTGGCTTCCTGGATTTTGCTCAAACACCCTGAGAACTCTGTAATTTCAAGACCTCTACATGTGCCTATCCATGTAGAATTGTCTTGGAAGGGTTTACTGTCAGACGTCATTCACTTCATCTCTTCATTCAGTTCTTTGTCTTATTATTACTTCTTAAAAGTGTAATCCCTAACCATCTTATTTAAATAGTCCACCACTCCCTTTCATTCTATACCCCCTGAACCAGCTTTATTTCTCTTTGTATTTACTACTGTGACATTATTGTATGTAAATGTGTATTTGCTTTTTCTTTGCTCATTTCACCCACTAATATTAATTTCCATGAGTTCAAGGGCTTTTTTTTTTTTTTTTTTTCCATCGAGTTTTACTCTTGTTGCCCAGGCTGGAGTGCAATGGCACGATCTCGGCTCAATGCAACCTCCGCCTCCCGAGTTCAAGCAATTCTCCTATCTCAGCCTCCCGGAGTTCAAGGGCTTTGACAGTTTGGTTCTTTGTGTATACATAGAACTTGTAATAGTGCTTGACACATAGTAGATGCTCAACAAATACTTGACAAATGAGCAACTAAATGTGTGAACTATCAATGTTTCAAAGTTATTTTGCTCACCGTCATCTCTGCTTCAAGTACATTAAAACTAAAAGCATCAGAATATACCATAAGCTAAGATAAATGGGAAGAGATAGGCTAGGAGAATATATCTGCAGCAAATAAAACTGACAAAAAATAGTGTCCATAATATGTTAAATATTACATATCGTAAGAGACAAACTACTCATAGACAAATGAACAGAACAATGAAGAAGAAAGGAAACCAGATTGCCAAATGCATGACTTAAAAGATGCACAGCCATATTAGAAATCAAGGAAAATAAGTGGAGTCATATGTCAGTTTACAGTCATCAGATTGACAAAACTGTAAAAGATTAAGGACAAGTGTTCATGACTATGTGGGGAAAGTGGAACTCCAGTATATTGTTGACGGGAGTAGGAGCTGTTATAACTACTTTGGAGGATGATTTGGTGATATCTAATAAACATGTAATAACTTATGACCTGGCAAGTCTGCTTCTAGCTCTGTACCCCAGAGAAACTTCATCTGTATTTATGAGGACATATGGATAAGGGTTTACACTAAAATACTTTTTAAAGTTGTAATGGGAATAACTGAAGTGTCTATTGATAGGAAAATTGATCAATAAATGATGGTATATTCATGCAATGGAATATTGCTTGGCAGTTAAAATGAATCAATTAGGTCTACATTTATCAACATGGACAATCTTTTAAGAACATAACATTGAATGGAAAAAGTGAGTTTTGAAAGTCACTTTTTTTGAAAAGTATGAGATAATCCATGCAAAATTTAAAAACACACAAAACAATACTTTGTATCATTTATAAATATATATGTATATAGTAAAAGCATAAAAACACAAAAAAGGGCCGGGTGTGGTGGCTTATGCCTGTTATCCCAGCACTTTGGGAGGCCGAGATGGGTGGATCACGAGGTCAGGAGATCGAGACCATCCTGGCTAACACGGTGAAACCCCGTCTCTACTAAAAAATACAACAAAATCAGCCAGGCGTAGTGACGGGCACCTGTAGTCCCAGCTACTCGGGAGGCTGAGGCAGGAGAATGGCGTGAACCCGATAGGTGGAGCTTGCAGCGAGCCAAGATCGCGCCACTGCACTCCAGCCTGGGCGACAGAGCGAGACTCCGTCAAAAAAAAAAAAAAAAAAAACCTTAAAAAAAGATACAAATGACCTTCAAGATGGTAATTACTGTGGCGAGGAAGGGAAGGTAATGGTTCCAGGAGTGCTGTTAATTTCCCTGGTGAAATGTCATTTCTTTCTTTTTAAAAAAAAGAAAAAACATTGTGGTCTCACGCTGCTGTGCAGCGAATGATCATAGCAGAAGAATGCAGTAGAATGCAGTAGAATGATCATAGCTCACTGCAGCCTCCAACTTCCAGTTCCAAGGTATCCTCCCGCCTCAGCCTCCCGAGTAGCTGGGACCACAGGTGCAAGCCACCATGCCCAGTTATTTATTTTTATTTTATTTTTGTATATTTTGTAGAGAGAGTGTTTTGCTCTGTTGCCCAGACTGGTCTTGAACCCCTAACCTCAAGAGATCCTGCTGCCACCTCCCAAAGTGACTATTTCTTTTTTTAAAGAAACTGAAGTTGATGTGGCAGTCTTAACATTTGTTATAATTCGGTTGAGTATAAGGCAATCTATTATCTGCTTTACTTTCCTGTGTTTGGAATATGTTTCTTCCAAAATTAAGAAAAAATAGACCAGAAGAAAATATACCAAAAAAGTGTTATATTTCTGAGGGGTGGGATATGCTTTTCTTTTTCGTTTCTGTTTCTACATACATCTTAATGCTTAAAAATTTTGCACAGTGACTGTGTAGATTACATTTATCATTAGGAAAAACTAAATTTAAAACAGGGTGAAATGCACAACGGATTTTAATACCCACAGAGATTTCTGCCAATGATTTTAAGTTTGTATTGCATCTCTTCCCTGTAGTATATAAATCTAAGTAAATGAAACATTAATTTTAATAGAGCAGCATGTTCCCAGAAAGTATTACAATTTTATATTCATTAACCAGGAGAAAAATATTTACCCAAACCTACATGTTCCACACAACCTCCAGGAGACGCCATGGTTTCTGACCAATACTGGTTGCCATAAACCTTGTTCTTCACTCTTTCCACACTACGGGTCTGCAGGACTCACTTTAAAACTACTTCCCTGTAGAACTTTCAGCCATATTTTAAAATCACTTCCTATATTTTATACTCTATTCATCTATCAGGCTCCAGGATACTCTACCATAAATGTCATTGACCTTACCATCTCATCAACCTTTTCTCCTTATCTTACCTATGCTGTCACAGATTTCAACAGGCAGAAAGATGATACCTTGTCTCTTCAACTTTCATGATCTTATCCATTTTAATCAGACAAACGATAGTATGGCTATAAAATCGTTTTGCTCAAAATTGAATAGTGCTTCACTTTCAAAACTGTAAATTTTGAAATGCCCCTCTCTTATTTCAAATTCCTGTCACACCTCTTCCATTCTCAAGAGGAAATCAACTTAGTTTCCATCCTCAGAGTAACCTACAGTTAAGTGGTTTTTTCCACTTTTCTCAGAAAATCACGCCAATTCACCAGCAAATGGTTGTAATGACTTGGGACAAATGAAGCTATCTTTCTCTTGTAATTATGCTTCTCATTTGGTGCAAATTTCCTGAAAGTAACTTATTTGTTTTTAAAAAGGGGAGGGAATCTAAATACCTTGGGCCAAAATGTTCATTAACTTTTTTTTTTTTTTTAATTCAGAAGAAAACTGCAGTATAGGATTTCCCCAGCTCTTTCTGATCTTTCATCTTTGTTTAATATTCCAAATACCAAATTCTTGGCCACCTTTGTGTTATCCCACAGTTTTTATTCTACAATGGAGCAAGGTTCCAACATTGCTTCCTTACTTATAAAATGGACATTTGGGCCAGGCGCAGTGGCTCACGCCTGTAGTCCCAGCACTTTGGGAGGCCAAGGCGGGCGGATCACAACGTCTGGAGTTTGAGAGCAGCCTGACCAATATGGTGGAACTCCTTTTCTACTAAAATACTAAAAATACAAAAATTAGCCAGGCATGGTCACATGTGCCTGTAATCTCAGCTGCTTGAGAGGCTGAGGCAGGAGAATTGCTTGAACCCGGGAGGCTGAAGTTGCAGTGAGCCGATTGCATCATTGCACTCCAGCCTGGGCCACAGAGCAAGACTCCGACTCAGAACAAAAAAAAAAAAAAAAAAAAAAAGACTTTTGAAGCGACATATAACACTTTCAAAAAGTCAGCATGTTTTCATTTCTGGAAACGGGCATCAGTTCGGAAAAAGTCTTAGAGGAAGCAATCCCATTTTATTGCAAAGTGCTGGATGATGAGTTTTTGCTCATCTTCAATAGTATGACGCTAGACATTTTACTTTAAGGATTGAGTTATAAAGACCTCTATGTGAAGATTTTATTTAAAAGCATATAGTTGGCCTATCAGCTTAACTTCCGCTTCAGTTGAGGCTTGGTTTGGCCTGTCTTAAGACCTAGATGTTCTTACAGTCAGCTTCTGAGTTTCACACTACTAAGTGATCTAGACCTACCAATAGATTCAGTCAACCCTAAATCCATCTAGTATAACTCTGACTACTGATAGCTGGGGAGCATTTACAGTTAAATGACAAGTTTTGTGATTCAGATATTCACATGTTTTATATCCCTACTTGAAAATTTTATTTCCATGTTAGGTATCAGGGCTTAACATAAATCTATGTTATATTTGTACTTTTTAAAGCACAATACGGTCTCATTTATAGGGCATTATGGGTTAATTTCCTAAGTACTAAAGGTTACCCATTCAAGTGCAAAACCCTGTACTAACTGTAAATTTTTTATTAAGTATTTTTATAAATTTCTGTTTGCAGGGCTTTATAAAATAAATTATACTTGCACTTGTCTTCTTATACAAACGTTATTAAACACTAAACACAACATTCTTCTCGATAAATCAGGGTCATCATCATAAACATGCAGTATTGTACTCTAGCATACAACCATATTGTGTGTCTACCTTTTCATTGTTTGTTCTATTTTACTATGAGCTGCTAAACTTATTGCTCTCATGTTGCTTGTCACCAACATCTCCCTATATTTTAAATTGCTTACTTTTAATCTAAAAGGAAAACAGATAATAGAGTTTAGTTATACTGTGTGTGTTATAAAAATAGGCTGAAGCGCCGGGCGCGGTGGCTTAAGCCTGTAATCCCAGCACTTTGGGAGGCCGAGACGGGCGGATCACGAGGTCAGGGGATCGAGACCATCCTGGCTAACACGGTGAAACCCCGTCTCTACTAAAAATACAAAAAATCAGCTGGGAGTGATGGCAGGCGCCTGTAGTCCCAGCTACTCGGGAGGCTGAGGCAGGAGAATGGCGTGAACCAGGGAGGCAGAGCTTGCAGTGAGCTGAGATCCGGCCACTGCACTCCAGCCTGGGCGACAGAGCGAGATTCCATCTCAAAAAATAAAAATAAATAAATAAATAATAATAAAAAATAGGCTGAAGTAAGTAATGGTGAAAATATGTGATCTCTGGAAATTGCTTTAAAATACTCCAAAAAATAAACATGCCAACACAAAAATTCAATGAAACAAAACTGGCAAAATGTTAATAACTCTTGAGGCTGGGTGATGACTACATGGGGATTCATTATATTCTTCTATTTTATGTATCTTTGACATTTTCTTTAATAAGAAAGCTTTTAAAAGGAAGCTTTTTTAAAGAAAAATTCTAGCTAATAACTATTAACAAAATAATAGTATTAATCACCATTTTGTAACCACAATGTAATGACTAATTCAGACAAGGATCATTAATGCATCCTAGTTTTAGTTTAGTTTCACCATTGAGAAAAAGGATGTTGGGAAACAATATATTCACACGGTCTTAAATTATCACCCCCCAGTTCACTTATTTATTTCTGAGGGGAAGGTACCTTTACAGGAGAGAAAGGTACTTTTTGGAGGTAGACATTATCTGGGTGATCAATCAAATTCAGCATCACCAATAATGGGTCAAATTGTCATTATTTGTTTCCTGATGTTATGCAAATACACAATATCACCTATGTAGTCATCTTACTAAAAATATTTAATCTGAATTTAATAATGAGGAAACAGACAAATCCAGTGTGTATTATTTTTACAAAATAATTGACTTGAACTCTTAAAATCACTGATGTTATTATTATGTTTTAAAGCAATTCAAATTAACTATAAAGACCATTATTAGACTAACATTGGGGACATTTAAACATGGTTGATATAGTAGATAATATTTGTATGCACATTTAAATTTCTTGGATATGCTAATGATTTTGTGGTTATGTAAGTGATAGTTCTTTTTCTTGGGGAACACATGATGTTGAAGTATTAAGGGGTAAAGGTCCATGATGTCAGCAACTTGTGTGTTTGGGTAGGAGGAATGTGTTTGTGGATGTGTATGTGTGTGTGTGTGTGTGTGTGTATCTGTCTATATTTAAAGAGAGAAAAAAAGAAAGGAAATGTGGCAACATGTTAGCAATTGGGGAATCTAGGCGAGAGAGATGATGTGGAATAATTGTTCTATTCTTTCAACTTTTCTGCAGGTTTGGATTTTTTCAAATTAAAAAGTTAGGGGAATTTATAAAGAGAAGAAATTTTTTTTTTTTTTTTTTTTTTGAGACGGAGTCTCGCTCTGTTGCCCAGGCTGGAGTGCAGTGGCAGGATCTCAGCTCACTGCAAGCTCCGTCTCCCGGGTTTACGCCATTCTCCTGCCTCAGCCTCCCGAGTAGCTGGGACTACAGACGCCCACCACCTCGCCCGGCTAGTTTTTTGTTTGTTTGTTTGTTTTGTTTTTTTTGTTTTTGTTTTTGTTTTTTTTTAGTAGAGACGAGGTTTCACCGTGTTAGCCAGGATGGTGTCGATCTCCTGACGTGATCCGCCCGTCTCGGCCTCCCAAAGTGCTGGTATTACAGGCTTGAGCCACCGCGCCCAGCCGAAATATTTTTTAAAAGTAGGTTCATGAGAGCACGGTTTCTCCTCTGAAGAGTAAAGTGTAGGGAGGTCATTTTCTAGCCACTTATAATTCTATTTTACAGATTTGATACTGCTGAAAGTAAGTGGAATAATACTATCTTTTAAAATCGTAACAAGCCGTATTTATCAGTAACAAATAATCTAATTTCCCTTAACATACTTCATATTAAAAGAACAAGATATTAGACTCACAGCTACAATAATAAAATTATCAAATTCTTTGGAAAGAGCCAATTTTGTTGTCTCATAGCCACAGTATACCTTTGTCATATTGCTTAGAATGTCATGGCCAGATGCACCTTAGAAATCCATCATCTAATCCAGATCCTTGATTTTGCAGATTAGGGAACAGAAATCTAGGAACGTAAAATGCTTTGCCTAAAGTCACTTAGCTTTCCTTATTCTGGTTTTCTGCTACAACACACTACCCATTGGCATTTTAGTTTTATTTGTACCTTAAATTTATGTCAATTTTTGCTTTAAGGTGAGCATTTATTATCACAAATCAACTGATTTTAAAGTCATCAATAATAAAAGATGTTAAATTTAATCTAAGGGGGGATTTCTTGACTCTGCATCACTGTTACTTAAGTAAGAAATAAATAATTTGTCCTCAAGGAAAGGTACAGAATTATTCTATGCATTAGTATCCAAAGGAACTATGAATTTATACGACATTTTAGAACATTAAAGTAAATTTCATTCGTTCAGGAAGTAAAGCAAAACAGTAATGGCAATGACATGGACAAATATTTTTCTTTTTGAGATTAAAAATAGTCATATGAACATGACTTTTTCACTTTTCTTAAGAAAAAGTGAAAGCTAATACATTTTTAATAAAAGTAAGAAAACAAATGAGAAATAGAGGCCTAATGCATATCTGGAATTAAATTTAGTTTCCCACTGAGCACTCAAAGGACTAATAATAATAAAGGGAATTAACACTTGAGTCCTCAGGGAGGGAATTATACATGCATGTAGTCGACAGTCCTCAAGTTAGTATTTAATCTGAACATTTCTCCAGATGATTTACTTCTGGTACTATTGCCTGAGTCGGCGATTCAAGTCACCCATTTAATGGGAAAACGGGTTTGTTGTATAAAAGCTGTGGGTGAACACATTGGGAAAACAGACTGGAAGGAAAACGAGCTGTGTAAGGCAGAGACCATGCTTATGAACACTAAAGTGCAGTTAGAATCAAATAATATCATTATAATAACCCTCATTCTGCTCTCTTTCACTGATTTAATTTCATTCCAAACATTGTTTCTTTCCGCCATTTAGTAGTAAAACATTTTTTTTCTACTTAATACTCTTAAGAGAAATTGAGAATCAGCCTGAATTATTTCTCTGTCTACTTCATTTACACATTAAATTCTAATGTCATAAATATTCTGAACACTTCTAACAATATATCGCACAAATAGAAATTACGGAATTTCAGTAGAGCTGAAGATATTTTAAAATAAATGGTACCGGTGATTGTTATTCTGAATTATTGAAACTAAACTAGCCGGGCGCGGTGGCTCAAGCCTGTAATCCCAGCACTTTGGGAGGCCGAGACGGGCGGATCACGAGGTCAGGAGATCGAGACCATCCTGGCTAACACCGTGAAACCCCGTCTCTACTAAAAATACAAAAAAAAAAACTAGCCGGGCGAGGTGGCGGGCGCCTGTAGTCCCAGCTACTCCGGAGGCTGAGGCAGGAGAATGGCGTAAACCCGGGAGGCGGAGCTTGCAGTGAGCTGAGATCCGGCCACTGCACTCCAGCCCGGGCTACAGAGCAAGACTCCGTCTCAAAAAAAAAAAAAAAAAAAAAAAAAAAAAAAAAAAAAAAGAAACTAAACTAAAAGTGGCCAGATTGTAACAGGGTGAGGAGATTTTTCAAAGCTTCCTTTGTTGAGCATTAGGATATTGTATCATTTGTTCTCATGAGAACTGTGGAGTTTGATTCTTCCCACATTTGAGGAGTGTGTCTAATCAAGCCCACAGGGTTATGGAGAAGAAAATGTGATTTACACTAAAATGTAGCTACTGGCTGGTGCCCTATCACCACTGCCTCAGGCAGTCGTATGATGATAACATTTTACACCTATCTGAGTAAGAGGAGAAAAGCACGTTTTCCCTAACACATTCTGGTTTCAAATTGATAAACCCAGCAGAACCAAAGAATTGTCATAAAACATTTTGATAACCTTTCTTCATAAAATATTCCACCCATTTTGGAAATAGGGAGCTGATTGTTGAGTCTGTGTAATAATTTATTTCTGAGAGAAGTTAGAAGCATTTAAATGCTTTCACTTTTCGTATTCTGATGTGAACAGCTTAGTCAAAGAATAAAGATAGGCAAACTAACTGACCTCATTTTAAAAATGTATGCTCAGGGCCGGGCGCGGTGGCTCACGTCTGTAATCCCAGCACTTTGGGAGGCCGTGGCGGGCGGATCACGAGGTCAGGAGATCGAGACCATCCTGGCTAACACGGTGAAACCCCATCTCTACTAAAAAATACAAAAAACTAGCCCGGCGAGGTGGCGGGCGCCTGTAGTTCCAGCTACTTGGGAGGCTGAGGCAGGAGAATGGCGTAAACCCGGGAGGCGGAGCTTGCAATGAGCTGAGATCCGGCCACTGCACTCCAGCCTGGGCGACAGAGCGAGACTCGGTCTCAAAAAAAAAAAAAAAAAAGTATGTTTAAATTTGGTCTGAGGCCGGGCGCGGTGGCTCATGCCTGTAATCCCAGCACTTTGGGAGGCCGAGGCGGGCGGATCACAAGGTCAGGAGATCGAGACCACGGTGAAACCCCGTCTCTACTAAAAATACAAAAAACTAGCCGGGCGCGGTTGTGGGCGCCTGTAGTCCCAGCTACTTGGGAGGCTGAGCCAGGAGAATGGCGGGAACCCAGGAGGCGGAGCTTGCAGTGAGCTGAGATCGCGCCACTGCCCTCCAGCCTGGGCCACAGAGCGAGACTCCGTCTCAAAAAAAAAAAAAAAAAAAAAATTTGGTCTGAAATTCTGAAAAGTTCATGATTCCAGTGTGAAACCTTTGCAGCAACACACAGAAATTCGAACTTGAATGAAACCAGAAAATACTCATTTCAAAATGTCAGTGCACTGTTGTAAATATATAGAGAGTGGACTCCTTTATTCATAGGGGATATGTTCCAAAACCACTAGTGGATGCCTGAAACTGTAGAAAGTACTGAACCCTATATATACTACGCTTTTTTCTATACATGCATATAAATGATAAAATTTAATTTATCAATTAGATGTAGTAAGAGATTAATAATTAATAATAAAATAGAGCAATTATAGCAGTATACTGTAATAAAAGTTATTTGAATGTGGTCACTCTCTCAAAAAATCTTATTGTACTGTACTTGCCTGTTTTTGGACCACAGTTGACCACTGGAACCTGAAGCCGAAGAAAGTGAAAATGCAGATAAGACGAAACTGTGCACAATACTGTATATATAGAACTAAGAACACTCGCTGTCAAACATAGGTCTCCAGTAAATGGACTTGCACTTATTCATATCATTTGTATTTATTATAATAACTTTGTATTTTAATTGTTCTCAAGTTTTTGTAAACATAAGTAACTTTGTGCGTAAATGGATATCCATACCTCCAAATGTATTGAAAATCATTCCAATAAGCAAAACGCTTCTGGAAGGTATAGGTGAAGTCACATTATAAACACAGAAAAAAAATTTGATTGCTTTTCAACTTGCTCCAGAATCAATATGAACATATCTTTAATGTAGCAAGTGGTATAAAATGTGATAGAAGATAAGCTACATAATCTGCTATCATTGGAAAACACTTGATATAGTGCCTCAGTTTGAGTCTGCATAGAGATCCTGTTGTGATCACTAGGTCTAAAATTGTTATTAACAACTAGCTTTGCTGCTATTGCACATGTTCAAAGAAAATGAGCTTTTAAAAAGGTGGTCCTTTCAAGATGCTGAAGGTGTTTGATTTAGTGGTTATTTCTGAGCTGTAAATTGGAGAGACCTAAGTATATAGGCAAGAGATGGTAAAGTACTTGGTACAAAACTAAGAGGGATGTAAGTTAGCAAACAAGTTATTATCAAATAGCTTGCCTTTTTTATGGGAAAGAGCATTTCATCTTTACTGAAAACATTTGGCATTGCTAATGGCCAAATTAACCAATTTCAATATTTATTTCATTTCCAAAATTGTTTTAAGGATATATTGATACGGTAGACAATCCCTAGGTTTGGAGGAAGAGATGGAATGAGAAGTGGGAATATGTAGATCTATATATCTCTTTCTGAGCATATATAAAGAGTTTTACTCATCTACTTTTTGTGCTTAGCGCTGTGCTAGACATACTGCATGCTTTACTTCATTAGACTTTTACAAGAACATTGTGATACAGGTATGGTGACTATTTTAAAGATAAACGACTGCGTTCTGAGCCTCAGAGAGTTTGAGTTTAGGCAAATTGCACAGAAAGTTATTTGTGAAGTTGAGACTAGAAAACAGGTGTCCCCACAGAGGCTAGTAAACAGTGGATCTAATATCTAAACCCAGATCTGTCACTTTTCAGTACCTCATGCTACCCAGTCATCAAGTTTTGGCAGAGATTTGGATACTGACAGAGCTGGGAAGGGCCTTGGAAGTAATTTGTTAATGGCAAAACTGACCCTTTGAATCTTAAGCTCTGTACACATTACCTTAGATGGTGATGGATCTAACTTTCATTAAAGAAAATAAGGCATTCTAGGTATAATGAGAGCACTTATCCTAAAGTTTACACTGGATGGTCAGAAACCTTGGTTCACAGTCCCAGCTTGCCCACTTATTAGCTCTCCTAACTTGAGAAAGTAACACCATGGCTCCAGATTCTAGAAACCATGTGTATAAAAATGGGCATAATAACTAATTGACACACAGTCTTAAACAAGTTGTTGTAATGATCATATTAGAAAATTTTTTAAAATTGGAAAACTGTAAGCTCCAGTAAACTTTAAACATGGAATTATCATGTAAGCCAGCAATGCCCACTCCTACATATATCCCTAAGGGAAATAAAATATGTACACACAAAAATGTGTATATGAATGTTTATAGCAGCATTATCCATAATAACCAAAAGGTAAAAATAACCCAATGCTCATCAACCAATTTTATTAGTTAGCAATAAAAAGGAATGAAGTATTGATACATGCTATAATATGGATGAACCTTGAAAACATTATGTTAAGTGAAAGAAGCCAGTCATAAAAGGCCACATGTTGTATAATTCCATTTACATAGTGTGTCCAAAATAGACAAATCCTTAGAGGCAAAAAATATATTAGCAGTTGCAAGGGGATAGTGGAAGAGAGGATTGGGGGGTTCAGGTTTCTTTTGGGGGTGACGAAAATGTACTGGAAATAGTAAGGATGTTTATATAACTCTGTGAATATACTAAAAATAACTGAACTATACACTTTAAAAAGGTAAATTGAATGGCATGTGAATTATATTTTAATGAAGCTACTTCTAAAGAGAAAAGTCAAAACATTTTGTGAACTAGGAATTGCAGTAATTCTAACTATCATAATGACTATAGCAATGATGGGCAGAGGGAACAATAGATGCTTTATAAAATCAAACTATCTCTGCTGTTTAATGGCATCTGGATTTTAACCTGCCTAACGTATCTGCTTCTAGTGCTAGCAAGGAACCTTTCAATCTTTCCTGAACACTTTTTACATCCTGAAGCTCATCCTGTAAAATCAACGTTGGGAATGTATTTCTTATTTATTAACACTCAGTAACAAAACTGCTTCCAACAAAGCACATATATGATCCTTGGGCATGGTTCCACTGCCAAGGAGGCACCTGATTCATTATGAATCTAAGTGATTATATATCTAAGCAAAATAGAAACACTCATTTCAAAGCACATCAATTTGGTAGGATGAAAAGTTGAAAGATAGATTATGTAATCAGCTTCTCCACAATCAAGGAATATTTGTTATGAGTATTTTTTATAACAGTATGTCTGATAATGTGAGGTTTTGACCATGTGTGGAGTAGAAACTTAAAACTCTAAAATTCACTCACCAACCCAAGCCACGTATTTCAAGGTAAGGTGGTTTGCTTCTAGTGCTTCAGGTTCTCATGACAAGGAACTGCTGACTCACAGGTTGCCATACAACCCCTCAGGGCCAGTAAACCACACATGCATAATAGGACATTAACTGCAGTGATAATCTGTTCCTCTTGGCTGAAAATAATAAAGTTCATTTTTGTGCAACAGTTAACCAGAAAGTATTAGAGACATAATCAATGGCTGGTATGCTTTCAATTGACAAGACTGTTTCTCAGCAGCAACATGTTCCCTCTTTACCAAATTACAATTTTCTGACTCTTCACGTGATCATTCCTTGATGGTGTTATTGACATTATTCCCTCATGTCAAATTCACTAGCCCTTCCTCCATAAATATTAGAATGTTTCGTACCTGATATAAGCATCAAATGATCCTCATTTGTAGCAAATTGTAACAAAGTCAAACTGTCCCTATTTAAGAAGAAAAATCTATTGAATATGAACGTTAATATTCATGAAGTCAATCAGCATTTAGGCAATTTGTCCAGCTGAGCATAACCAAAATATATTATGCATTCAGGCCCTTTTATTTCCAAAGGCAGAGTAAAATTTGAAAAAGAAAGTTAACACCACAGTCTTGTAGAAGAATATCAAATAATTGAAAAAATTCAATTTATTGCGACAAACAGGAAAGTTCCAAACTAGCAACATAAATGTATTTTCTAAGGTCATATGATAAAACTGACAACAAAACGAGACAAAATATCTTTTCCTGCTACTGAACATTGTCATATCATATGAAATAATAAGAAACAGAACTTGCATTCACACAAAGCCTCTCAAAATGAAACAAAAGTCACACAGTTCAGTAGCTCAGTTATTTCGTGTTTTAGATAATCTTAGACTATATCTTAAATTCAAATAATAATAGTTATATTTAGTGTTTAGTATGTGTCAAGCATTATTCCAAGTGTTTTATCTTTGTTGATTAATTTAATCCTCACAATAACACTATGAGGTAAATCCTATTTTACAAGAAAGGAAATTGATGCACAGAGAAGTAAAGTAAGTTATGAAGGTCTCATGACTAGAAAGCCACAATTCAAATCTAAACAATTGATTCCAGAGTCTTCAAACTTGATTGTTATGCCACGTAGCTCACTATATGCCTAGAAAAACTAGTTGGCAAATGCTATATTCCATCTCTACTGTTTCATTGTCTGAAATTTCAATGTACTCCAATGATTAGAGGGATAGTTACTAGCGGCTGCTAAGGCTTATGGGAGGGTCAGGGAGTAGGTGGGAATGGTCAGTAGGTACAAAAAAATAGTTAGAAAGAATGAATAAGACCTACTATTGATAGCACAACAGGACGACTATAGTCAATAAAAACTTAATTGTACATTTAAAAGTAACTTAAAGAGTGAATTGGATTGTTTTGAAATGTCTTTGTAACAGTATGGTCTCATGTACACCTACTATGTACCCACAAAAGTTAAAAAAATAGGTAACTAAAGGTAAATAAATTAAATTAAATTAAAAATACTCTAATGGCATATGGCAGTTTTTTATTCTGTATGAATAGTAGTCAAGAATGGAAACTATGCCATCAATGATTGCTGATTTAGCTATAATATGATGTTTAGATAACATATGAGACAGTTCACTGGGCTCACTTTGCTGTTATTTGGCTGAATTTATTCTTTTTTAAAATTTTTTTTAATTTTTTTTTTTGGAAACAGAGTCTCACTCCATCACCAAGGCTGGAGTGCAGTGGCACAATCTTGGTTCACTGCAACCTCCGCCTCCTGGGTTCAAGCAATTCTCCTCAGCCTCCCGGATAGCTGGAATTACAGACAAGCACCACTATGCCCAGCTAATTTTTGTATTTTTTTTTTTAGTAGAGATGGGGTTTCACCATGTTGGCCAGGCTGGTCTCGAACTCCCGACCTCAAGTGATCCGCTTGCCTTGGCCTCCCAAAGTGCTGGGATTACAGGTGTGAGCCACCACGCCCGGCCTGGTTGAGTTTATTCTTTTCTTCCTAATGGAATGTTGTACCACTTATATTCTACTTACATGTCACCTAGATTCAATGGGCTTCACTGGAAAATATAATGAGACTATCAATCACACATTTCCCCACTATCAACCATGCTTTTACAGATTCAGTAAATCATGTACTATCTCAAAAATGCTTTAAAAAAAAAAAAAGTCCTGTTATTTTCAACATGCGTGTAAGGATAGACTTGAAAAAATATGCTCCCCTTAAGTAATCTTGGGTGATATCATGCCATTTTACCTGTGAGATATCTGTATGTCCACCTGAAGTCCAAAAGTAATATATGTTACATTGTTTGAGCAGCTCTGCTTTTATTACTTTCTACTTGCTTCATAGACTCCAGAGACTTCCCATTGTTCTCAGGATAAAGATCTAAATTTGTGTTGTGGCCTATATAGCCATCCGTAGTGTGGCCTCTGTCCCCATCTACATGTCATCTCTCTTCATGCTCTATCTGAATCTCTACACGTAAGCTATTTTCTCTGCCTAGAATATTGACCCTCAGATCTCGTTCACTTCTATACAGTAACACCTTTCTTTGCCTACCCTTTCCTCAGGTTCAAATGTCACTTCCTCAGGGAAACATTTCTGGACTTCCTTAAGAATTTCCTCCCTATTTTATGTTTTTATGATGCCATGCAACTCTTTTTCATAGCACTTATCACAATGTATGGTTATTTTATTATTGTCTTATCCCTAGGAGACTTGAAGTAAATGAGAGCAGGGGCCATTTCTGTTTGGCTAATCTCCACATTCCTGGTACATAGTGGAGTGCTGACGAGCTGAATGAATGAATGAATGAATGTCATAACCACTGTTGTTTCTGTGATCTAACCCCACCCTGATATCTAATACCTAATTCTAGGTGAAAAGAAGTCCATCACTTCAACTAGGTACCAATTTAGTGTGAAAGTGCAACGTTTAACATTTTACCTAATACGTTTAATATTCCCTAGCACCAAATGTAGACATTGGTAATTAGAAATGACATAATGTAGAGGCCTGCTACTTGCTGCATTTTTAACCATCCCTGAAAAAGAAAGTATTACTTCTGTGGAAAAGAGAATGAGCAGACTAGTGTTAAAATTCAAGGTCTGAAACTCACTAACAGTATAATGCTGATTAAATTACTAAAATTATTTAAGTCTCAGTTAATAGAAGATAGTACTATTTAATTTATGAAATTATTGTGAGAATGATGCAGCATATGTAAAATGTCTAGAACAGTGCTCAGCACCCAGTAGCACTCAGCAACTGTTCAATCTCTTTTCATCATTTCACAAATAGCTATGGTCTGACTACAGAGATCTCTCTCTCCAGGCTTCTAGAAGAAAGGATTATTGATTCTTTAACAGGCATGTCTTCTCTTCTTCCCTCCTCACCAATATATCCTATCCATCTGAACTAAAATATCCTTGAAGTAGAAGATGGCAAATCCGTGAGTAATTTCTTTAACCACATTTAAAAAAAAAAAAAAAAAACGAGAGAAACATTAACTCTAGCTCATCACTAAGGTTGAACAACTGCAACTACAGAGCGGTTTGTGAATTAAAGACATTTCTTAAACTCCTACGGCTATCAATCTCCACCCTTGGTAAGCCTAACACTTGGAGGCTAAGAAAAAAGAAGAAGAAAAAGGAAACTTTAGTTTCCTTTTGAACAGCAAAGAAAAGGGCAGCAGCCTTGAAGAAACAAACTGTTCTTTCACTCTTGGGGAAAAAAAAAAAAAAAAGGACTCTCATACTGTGATGGACAAAAATGTCAAATAAAATTAGACCAAACTAGAGAGTTAAACCCAAAGCGAATCCTTTCTTCTAAAGTACTGCATTTTCCTCTAGCCATCTGAGACTTTTTCTGTGCACCTCACTAATGATCTGAATCAAAAGAAGAAAGCAATTTGAAAGCACTTAGAAAGAAGTGTGTGTGTGTGAGTGTGTGTGTGTGTGTATGAATGTGAGTGTGTGTGTGCGTGTGTGCATGCATATGTGCATGTGTGTGTCTCTTAAATTTCAATACCTCTTAGGCATTAGATTCTAGGATGAAAAAGGTTTCATGTTCTACAAAGCAAATCTTTAAAGAATGTGAAAGGAGAAATGTTGTCTTTATGGTAGAGAAGGGTACCTTTTTATCTCAAGACAGTCAAAGAAACATTTTGTCCTTTATAACTGATATTTAGACACTTTCATCCTTTTGGCAAAAGAGTTTTTGAACTAGTGAAACTTAAAGTTAAAGTTAAGGTATGGGTTTAATAGAAACTCTTTGAGTGATGTGGTTAGGAGTTAAAATTACATTATGCATACAATTGTGTCTGATAGGCTAAAAATGTGTTCACAGAATTCTTTCACAAAGAACATATATATATGTATGTGTGCATATATATATATACACACACACATATATATATATCTGGTGTGTGTGTGTGTATATATATGCATTTTAACCACATATATTTAACCATGTATATGTATGTATAGATATACACACACACACACACACACACACACACACATTTCTGGGGTTGTCCAAAATGATGTGGCTTGCTGATATTTTTAAATTTAGAACCAAAGAATAAAGTAGCTACTAACACACCCTTCCTACTCCTCACTGAGTGCACCCTCCTCTACTCCAAAGATAAGGATTCACTGTGTTTCCTTCCAGGAGATAATCATAATACTAAAAAAGTCCACCAGAGTGAACTTAGACATTTCGGAAGCCACATTGAGAAATGCCCTATATGCAGGGAAAATTAGGCTGGGGTCACCAATATCGGTGTTGGTAGAGAAGTAGGTACCTAGGGTCAAGTAAGTCAAGTTTATGGTGGCACCACATTCTAAATCCTAAACCCTAACTCTAACTCCACAAGAATTAGGAAGTTTCTTTTCCTTTAAGACAAGAGGGTGATAAGGGCAAATAATTTCCAAATAATATTTTCCCTCCCAAAACACTCTTTTAACATCATGCGATGACTTTCTATTGCCCTTGAAATAAGACTCAAACATGTCCCTAGGTAATCTGTCCACTCCCTCCCTTCTCTGACTCTATATCACACCATTCTTTCCTTGCCTTCTATGCTCCAGTCACACTGCCCTTCTGTTTCATGAACACACCAAACTGGCCTTTGACTCAGAGCCTTTGTGCTTGCTGTTCCATCTGCTTGTAATACTGTCCTCACTTTTCATTACTCAGAGCTTGGGTAAAATATCACTTTTTCCAAGAGACCATTCCACTCCATCCTACCTAAAATAACCTTCAATCCTTACCCAGCCCCATCATTTTCTGGCCCATTACATTGTTTTATTTTCTTGCTGCCAGAAGCTGTTCAACAAATGTTTGTAGACTAAAGGAGCATCTCATAGATTAATCCTTGAAACATCTCCACTTCAAAGTGACTGTGCAGAGGTCTTAGACAAATGCAGAATTGATATTAGGTTAAAATGGATGAAAGTAAATCGATATATTATTTATATATTCTCAAATCTCTGAATATGTGGTATCAAAAGAATCAGGATAACTAGTTGATTTTTTAAAAAAATTTACCCAATGGATATGAATGCAAAAACTTGGTTTGCCATGATTCTTACCAAGAACTTTCTTCCTTTGAGTGTAGAAAAGGGAGACGAAGTGAAATCAAGCATCCTCCCTTGAGAAACTGTTTATGTATCAGAATGTAATAATCTCACATCTGCTGGTCACTTAACATGTTGAATTATACTGAATGGACAGAGGACGTAAGTTCTACCAGTAAATGGCTGGGAAGATTTGGACAAATCAATTCAGTGTTTCTATCTGTTATGTGGGAATGAGAGTTTGTATCTTGTCTGACTCACTAACCTATTGTGAACATCGAATTAAAGAATGCTTATGAAAATACAGTATACTGTCAAGTCCCATGGAAATGTAGAGTGTGGTTTTCACAAAATGTTATAATTCTTCAAAAGGAGAACCAGAATATTGTTGTTCAACATTCAAGTATTTCCAGAAAATGAGTGCTTTGCTGGTTATCAATATTTAAACCCAGTCAAGATTCCACCTGATCATAACTTTAATACATTCTCCAGAGTTATATAGATATATTAAATAATGATTTTGCAATAGTAAGAGCAAATTGGAACTGCTCACCTTATGTATAGCAGATTTCCCTGCTAAGATTATGATAGATTCACTGGGCTAAGAGACACGACTAGCAATGAAGATCCCCAGTAACTAAACAGATCCAGTTTTATAACTGGCTCTGTTATAAATGATAACAGTAGTATGATGGGAGAAGCAATAGAGGTCCTAGAAATATCTTCTCTTTGTCTTAAATTTCACCCTTTGAAGAAGTACTTTTCACCTATATTAGTACATTTTAGTTTGGTTGAGGCAATCCTTACTTTCTTGGGTGGGACAACTCACTAACTCATTAAGACTGTAGCGGAAATTAATTTATCAGATTAATTTAACCCCATCTACTACTAATTAGTGAAAAATTCTAATAGAATCTCTGAGGAAGCCAGAAAAAGAAGATTAGATAAATTTTGCTGGTGTAAAAGATGTCATGGAACATGGTATTCTGATTTGAACAGATGAGGCTTTAAAATGGGCCCTGAGCAGCCAAGAGATAGCAAAGAGGATACCTGAAGGGATCACAGGAAGTCAATATGACCATGCAACTAGCAGGCAGACATTCAAAACTAGTTCCACTCTACTCAACCCACAATGTAGCTAGACTTCAATGCAACCATACGTTAATTAAAACTAAAAAGGCTTTTGAAAACCCTTTGCCTTATAAGCTTTGATGCTATTTATGCACAAGGTAATTTTAAAAAATTATCTTAACTAGATATTCACTAAAACATATTCTAACTTGTCCTTGGTAATTACAAGTATATTTTTTGTCTTTTGCTAATGAAAGTATTCTTGATATTGTGTACTTCTATGAATTCTGGTCAATTCTGATCTAATAAAGAAGAAACATTAAAGCAGAAATTCAATTAATCCAATGCATTTTAACAATTAGAGAAATGAACCTAATATAATTCTTTTATAAATCATCTGGCTCTAATTTCATTCCTGTTGTTATTTTATTGGAAACAATCTTTCCAAACATTTTTGCTTATCTTCTAAAAGAATTCTGCATAAACTAATTTAAGATGGCCCACGTTTTATTAAAAAGTAAATCTTGAGGGTCTAATGAGGGCATAATTCTATCAAACTTCATGATTTTCTGGAAAGAATATTATAAAGGCCAAAGGTCTTGCTCAGCATCTCATATAATGAAGCTGGTACAACACTATGACGCTTCCCTGGGTGACAATATTTTGCTTATTATTTACCAATATTTCCAATATTTTCTGCCATAAAACAATGTTATTGTTTCCTTTTTGACAGGTTTTTATGGAGGCTGTAGTAATGTAAATGAATGATTATAAGCCAAGGAAATCATTAAACAAGTATAAAACTTGTTAATATAAAATAAAGGGGTCCAGGCATGGTGGCTCAAGCCTGTAATCCCAGCACTTTGGGACACCGAGGCTGGCAGATTGTTTGAGCCCAGAAGTTTGAGACCAGCCAGGGCACCATGGCGAGACCCTGTCTCTGCAAAAAATAATAATAAAAATAGCCAAGCATGGTGGCATGCACCTGTAGTCCCAGCTACTCAGGAGGTTGAAGTGGGAGGATCACTTGAGCCTGGGAGGTTGAGGCTGCAGTGAGATTGAGATTGTGCCACTGCACTCTGGCCTGGGTGACAGAGTGAGACTCTGTCAAACGAATATGTACATATATATGTATATAATAAAGAATATGTATCAAAAGGCATTTATCCTAAAAAAAATTAGACAACTGGAAAAATATGTATGAACAAGAATGCTCATTCTGATGCTGCTAGTAATAGTGAAAAAGTGGAACCAATCTAAATATCTATCTTAAGGTAACTGGTTAAATAAATTATCTCATATCCATACAATGAATGGTTAAGCACCCATCAAAATTTAGTATCTAGATATATGCCTATTAAACTGAAAAGATGTTTATGATGTATTCTTTGCAAAAAAAGGAAAGCATGATTGTTGGAAGGTTAGCATGACCCTTGTGAAGAAAAACAAGCAAATAAATAAAGCATTTTTTAAGAGAAATTTGGTAGTATATACCAAAATATAAAAATAATGAAAGGTAATTCAGTAACTTAAATCCTGCTAATACTAGTAAAAATACTCAAAACCGTTTCAATGTCCATCAATAGGAGATTGATATGGTTTGGCTGTGTCCCCTTACAAATCTCATTTTAAATTGTAACTCCCACAATTCCCATGTGTAGTGGGAGGAACCCAGTGGGAGGTTATTGAATTATGGGGGTGGGTCTTTTCTGTGCTGTTCTCGTGATAGTGAATGAGCCTCATGAGATCTGATGGTTTTACAAATGGGAGTTTCCCTGCACAGACTCTCTCTTTGCCTGCCACCACACATGTAAGACGTGCTTTGCTCCTCCTTGCCTTCTGCCATGATTGTGAGGCCTCCCTAGCCATGTGAAACTGTAAGTCCATTAAATCTCTTTCTTTTGCAAATTGTTGAGTCTGGGGTATGTCTTTATCAGCAGTTTGAAAACAGACTAATATGGAGACTGATTCTATACAATGGGATACTAATGCAGTTATCAGCATCAGAGATAAGAAGGCAGACAACATAATTAAAACTAGGCAAAATATTTAAATGGACACTCCTAAAAGAAAATATATAAATGAATAATAATCCCTTGGAAGGATGTGCAATATCAGTAGTCACCAGAAAATGCACATTAAAACCCCAATGAGACACATTAACACACCTACTAGAATGCTTCAAGTTTAAAAAGACTGAAAATACCAAGTTTTGGCAAAGAAGTAGAGTAACTGTAACTCTCATTCACTATTGTTGAAAATAGAAAATGGTGAAACCTTAATGAAAAACAGTAATGGCAACACCTTATGAAGTTAAGCACACTACCTAGCAATTCCTCTTCTTGGTATTAACCATGAGGAATGAAAACACGACCACAGAATTATTTATGTATGAATGTTCATATTATCTATGATAGCCAGTAAATGAAGCTCAACTGGTAAAGTGATAAAGAAATTGTAGTACATTCATACCATGGCATGCTACTCAGAAACAAAAATAAATGAAATATTTATGGTAGCAATACTATAGATAAATCTCAAAATCATTATGGAAAGTGAAAGAAATCAAACACAAAAGACTATGATTTCATTTATTTGAAATCGTATAAGAGGCAAAACTATAGTTCCAGAAAACAGATCAATGGTTACCTGTGGTGGGGACAGGGGATGTAGGGGAATTGGACATAGTGAAAAGGGGCACCAGAAACTTCTTAGCCTGAAGAAAAAATTCTATAGCCTGATCATTGTGGTAATCATATAGTTGCATACAATTACAAAAATTCATTAAACTGTGCACTTAAAATTGATGCATTTTATTTTTAATTCATTTTATTTTAGTTTTGAGACACAGTCTCCCTTTGTCCTTCTGGCCAGAGTGCGATGGGGCTTTCTTGGCTCACTACAGCATCAAGTTTCCAGGCTCTATCGATCCTTCCACTTCAGCTTCCCTCCTGAGTAGCTGAGCATACAGCTACCATGACCATCTAATTATTATTTTTTTTTTTTGGTATTTTTTTGCAGAGAAGGTGTTTCACTATATTGCCCAGGCTGCTCTGGAACTCCTGGACTCAAGCAATCTGCCTGACTCGGCATCCCAAAATATTAGGATTACAGGCTCCAGCCACCATGCCTGGCAGATGAATTTTCTTGTAGGTAAATAATGAGCCACAAAATGGTAAACAAAACAAAACAAAAGTTAGAGGTAAATTTGCATTCTCTTGCCATCTAGTGAGGGTGGAACGAGCAAAGGTGAAAGTCCCTGGATCAATCCTGTGTCCCTCATAAATCAGGATGTGAAAAATGCCCACAGTCTTTTAGTCCTTTCTTCCCCCTAACTGGAAAACCATTAGGTGAAGTTCTATTTTATATATTTGGCTAAAATCAATTTTCAAAATATTATTCCTCATGTCCTCTGAATTTATAGCATGTACACTTGCTTTACAAAATGAACAACAAAAGAAGATATTTTAAATTTCTAGGGGAAAAAAAAGGTCAACCTGGTGGTTCACTAGAAAACTTGAGGAATTCCAAAAATATTTAGCTAAGTCATAAGATTAAAAATTCTGTTATTTGACCAGATAGAGCAAATCAGTCACTTGGTGTTAACTCTACAAGATAACAGCTTCTCGACTATTAACAAAGTATCATATAAGGATGCAGATGAAAGGGGTTTGTTTCTAGTGCAATCCATCAAAATAATCTTTGGACATCAACAGAATCTTATCAATGATGTTTTTTAGCAGTGGAACTGTTACAGTTAATAAGACACCACAAAAAGCAACCAAAATGTGCAAAAACGAATTCCTTGAAAAGCAGCAAGTTTGGAGACTAAAGATGAGCTTCTATTTTGAAAGGTTCTTGGTAATCTAATTAGTGTATCCCCAAAGGCTGCAATAGAAATGCCTGGGACAATCTATTCTTCGATATTGACTGCATCAACATCTCTGAGGATTATTATAACTTAGAATTGTTTCAGGGATGAATAAAGATTATTCAAAAGAGAATGATGTGTTATCACAGTATATAAAGAACAAAAAAGACAAACAGCAGAATCTGATACTGAAGAAAGGGCTTTGCCTTAGTGGTTCTCATTCTTTTATGGTAATAGAATTTATAACCAGGGAACTCTTCTGAAAACTCTAGCTTAGGCACAACTAGTATTTCAAGCAAGATACCCTCTACCTAACTTTTCTCAAAAAAAAAAAAAAAGTTTAGATTTTTATTCCCAACCAGCCCCTTCTTTTTTATAACAAAAGTGTAATCAGGATCACACTATATGGAAAAAGTACTTTCCACTGGCCTACAGCAAAAATTTCAAGGCCAGTTTTGGAAATACCAGTTATATAAATGCTATTTTACAGTTTCTTCTCACATTAATCATGTGCTAATGATTTACATAAGCAAGATATTTCATGGAAGAAAATCCCACTCAGGCTTTTGCAATCTTGCTAATTAAGCAGATTGTTTGTAACGCTGAGACTAATAAAGTTTTGCCGGGTGTGGTAGCTCATGCCTGTAATTAAGTGGGCAGATCACGAGGTCAGGAGATGGAGACCAGCCTGGCTAACACAGTGAAATCCCGTCTCTACTGAAACTACAAAAAATTAGCCAGGCGTGGTGGCATGCGCCTGTAGTCCCATCTACTCGGGAGGCTGAGGCAGGAGAATCACTTGAACCCGGGAGGTGGCGTTTGCGGTGAGCCGAGATGGCGCCATTGCACTCCAGCCTGGGCAACAGAGTGAGACTCTGTCTCAAAAAACAAAAAACAAACAAACAAAATCAAAAAAACAAAACAAAAAAAGGTTTACTCAAAAAAGTTATATATATCACTTCAGCTACTGTCAGAAATACTTTGGTTATATGCAGAATAATGCTCAAGCTTTTTATGCTTTTATTATGGAAATGTTCAAACATACACAAAAGTAGAGAAAAGATTACGATGAACCACCACACACTTAAAACCCACCTTGAATATTTATCAACTCTGTTTCACATTATTTCGTCCACACCCCCTTTTTTACTTGCTGGATTATTTAAAGCAAATCCTAGATATTTCATTTATCCATACATACTTGACTGCTCATAAGGTTTTTATTCAGTTCTTAGAACAATTAAAAATATATAATGAAAATAAGTATACTTTGAAAGATTAAACCTAAATAACTAATCTGAAATTTGACATTCAGTACTACATCAAATTAAAGCAAGTGGAGAGACCATTTCCTAAATAGAAAAATTCAATGAGCTCTTCCCCAATATTCCAAAAATAAAAAAATTAAAAAATTTAAAAAACTCTGCTGTGTCCCTGGTGAATTTAAGGTTTTTAAAAATCTTTCCTTTGGAGCAAAAGAACTGGAATAGTCCTATTAGAAATGCAGTGAGAAGTGCTTTTGTAATGCATACATTTAACTGACTACAGAATTTGGATTCTTCATCTGAAACCTTATAGCTTAAATGTGGTTCACTGTACAGTCTTGCCAGAAAGTCATTATTCCAAGATATCTGACCCTAATATTTTATTGCATTGAAAATATAACGCTGCCTTTTACCCTTGGGAATGCACATATTTCAGGTTCTTAACCACTAAAAGCCTCTCACATGGTGAATATCCTTTATTCCATTCCATCCAATAATATCCATTATTATCCTTTCAAGTGGTCATGGAAATCTGATGTCAAATTCCAGAGTTACATCGTTTTATGGATTGATCTAGAGGGAGATGAGTTTACTAAAACCCAGATGGTCCTCAGTTAGTTGATGGGAAATGTCAAACAGAGCAGCCACAGAAAAACATGGTAAAAATATAGAGAATAGAGTCTGACAAATTCAAAATAGAAAACTCAGGATTTAAGGAAATTAGGAAGGATGAACATGTGGCAGAGGTTTCAGAGATAATAAAGAGGGGGGGTCTCGCTGTCTGAGCTGTGAAGATGATCATGAACCTGCTAGCAGCCCAGATATAGGATGTGAAGGGGCTTATTTTCAAGTAATGCCTGAAAATCTAAAACCTATGGAACTGTGGGCTCCAAGCAGTCACTGAGCCAGGTTCTGACAATTTGAATGAGATAAAGATGTTGACAAGAATAAAGTTTTAAAAGTGCATCCAGGAGAGGTTGAGTGACACTAGAAGAAATTCTTAGAACAAGAGAAAACAGGATAAGTACTTCAATGCCCAACTGACTCAAAGCTCTCAGGAGTAAGAAAGAGCATGATGACATCCAAATTGCTACAGAACACGCCTAAAAATGTTCCACTCTTTTCTGAGTGCTTTGCATTTTGACGAGAGCTCTGGATATTTCCTTTACATATAGGATACACACAGTTTAGAACTGAGGAACAGAAATAAAACTGAAACTAGATATTTTTCTTATTCTTATTGGCTTGTCAGTTCTGTCAACCATTCATTCTTCCTCTTCAGGTTATTGCAGCAATGACTCACATTACATTTAGAAACAGACATGGTTCAATTATTGCTATTTAAAAGTATCTACAATCCAAGAGGTCTCAGTGAAAAGTAAAATTGAAGTAGTTACAACTTCCTTCACATACACAAAGAGATACTTAGTATTGTGCTAGAAATAAAATTATTCATCACTTATCAGGGAAGTAAATAGGTGTAATCAATAGGCTTTGTGAGGAACAAAATTCTGTTTTTTCTTTTGTGCGCAGGCAGATTTCTCTTATAGCCTCTCTGCCGCCATAAACACTTCCTCCACCTGAGGAGAACAGTGAATTCTACCTGCTATTGAAATAATCACCAGATCAGATCCAAACAAAAGAACAAAAGTACAATCAGGTGCGATCCTCATTTTTGGGCACACAGTTACAGCTGAAGATCTCCTTTCTCCCTAATAAACCAGAGAGGCACTTTTTATTGTTCTGAGACTGGGTGGGTTCCTATGTGTGTAAATGTGGTTATAGATTAGATGAATAAGTAAATAAGGAGAAAACAGAAACTTAATAATTTGTATGCTCCACAGGATATGCATACTCAAAGACTAACAGCACAGCAGTATGGAGGATAAATGAAATAAATGAAAGTAACATAAATCTCATTCAGTAAGGAAATGCAAAAAGATTCACAATAATTTGGTAATCTGCTTTTATGTTTCTCAAACAGTTTAATACTCTTATACTTTTTTCTGCATATTTCTAATTAATGAATTCAGTGGAAACACTACTCTCCATTTTATACTGCTAGTAGTTTATCCAACTTACCAGAGAAACTTTTTTTTTTAGTCACTGAAGGAGTTTACATTACTTTTCCATGAGTTGTTAAGTCCTTCTTTGCATGCATATAATCCAAGAGAATGAATATCAGTGCCTGTAAAAGGGAAGAGAGAGTAAGGAAAATATTATATACTGATAAGAAAGTATCTCTAAGATGATGATTAATATTATTATTAATTTTAAAAAGCAAAGGTATCGAGTAGTAGGTTTAGTATGATCCCATTTTCTCAAGAAATATATGTATGCATGTGAGTGTATATTCTGGTAATTTATAAAATACTTCTTGATATGTTTAAAAAATGTTAATGGCTATATAGGCCTGGATCCACTTATAATTTTCATATTATATCTTAGTATCTCATTTGAATTTTAATCATGTATATATATGGCTTTTACTTTTTAATTAAAAGATCAAAAATTATTTCAGAACAAGATAAATGTTTCAAAAATAATGCCAATTGTGAATCAAAAAGATGATCATATTTTCATAAGAAAAAGTTTGGAAGCGTATTCTTCAGTATGTTACCAACAGTTATCTTGAAGTAAAGACTTTGTGTGTGATTTCAACTTAATATATTTGTATTGCTTATTTCTATTTCCTACATTTTTACACTGAATATATGTTACTCATATAAAATAATTTAGTAAAACATGGTTGTGATTCTATTTATATTATGATTACTGAGATATACTCAAAGGAATTTCCTTTTGATTCAAAATCCTAATTGTAATCCTGAATTAATATTTCTTGTATCAGAATTACCTGAATATGGATGA
Source organism: Macaca nemestrina (assembly GCF_043159975.1). NCBI lineage: Eukaryota > Metazoa > Chordata > Mammalia > Primates > Cercopithecidae > Macaca > Macaca nemestrina. The sequence goes on from NC_092145.1 coordinate 61,078,140, forward strand.
ACATAAACAATGATCTGGATATGACAGAGGTTTTTGGAGAGGGATATATTATCCTTGATTGGCCATACCTTTACCCCTAGTAGATAGAGAGAAGAAAGGTTGAGGATATGGGATTAATTTTCTAGATAGCAAGGGTTTTAAATGAAAGAGATCATTGATGGCATGGATAATGTAGCAATCCAAAATTGGAATATGAAGAAGAGATTAAGGTTAACTAATGGTTTATGACTTATAATCTGGTATATCACAGTTGTATACTAGATATGTCTCAATGTTCAATAGTTACAAGTATTAAACTGCTTTTTCCCTTCCCAAGAGATCTTTCTCTTTATGGCACAAATAATCTTCTTCCCAATGTAACATGAGACATGGGAACCAGAGATTCACATGAAGAAGCTTGTTCAAACATTCTTTTGAGCCTGCATTATCCAATGGGCAACATGACTTGCAGATTATCAAGGATTACTTGATCTCCTCATTTGCATACCAATCAGTGCTATTTTCTTGCCTCACTAGCTTTTGTTTTTCACTTATAAACTTTCCAAAATAATGAGCCTGGGAGAAAGAAAGAAGGAAAAATGAGACAATCATATCTGTTTCCCTTTACTAACTGTGGTCACCTTTTGCTAAATATACAAGTCAAAAATATTTTTTGAGAACAAAGGTTTGAATAGATTATTTATGGATTTCATTTTTCCGTGTTGTTTACTTCTGAAATATTAAAAGTTGAGCAATTTAGACACAGAATTTACATTTGTTCCAGTTTTTCTATCTTTTAGGAATTTTTTCCCACCTATATTAGAAGACTGATAATAAAAGTAGTGACTAGGAGTTCGTTCTCTGAAATGAAAGCTGAATAGTTAATGCTCTAAATGGTCAATATTTGATATTCCTTTCCATTGCCCCTGATACGGTTTGGCTGTGTCCCTACCCAAGTCACATCTTGAATTGTAATACCAGTAATCCCCACATGTCGTGGGAGGGACCTGATGGGAAGTAATTGAATCATGGGGACAGTTTTCCCCATGCTGTTCTCGTGACACTGAGTGAGTTCTCACAAGATCTGATGGTTTTGTAAGTGTCTGGCATTTCCTCTGCTGGCACTCATTCTTTCCCATGCCACTCTGTGAAGAGGTGCTTTCCACCATGATTCTAAGTTTCCTGAGGCTTCCCCAACCATGAAGAACAGTGAGTCCATTAAATCTCTTTTCCTTATAAATTACCCAGTCTCTTGGCCGGGCGCAGTGGATCATGCCTGTAATCCCAGCACTTTGGGAGGCCGAGGCAGGTGGATCACGAGGTCAGGAGATCGAGACCATCCTGGCTAACACAGTGAAACCCTGTCTCTACTAAAAATACAAAAAATTAGCTGGGTGTGGTGGCGGGCGCCTGTAGTCCCAGCTACTCGGGAGGCTGAGTCAGGAGAATGGCATGAACCCAGGAGGCGGAGCTTGCAGTGAGCAGAGGTCACGCCACTGCACTCCAGTCTGGGAGACACAGTGAGATCCCATCTCAAAAAATAAATAAATAAATAAATAAATAAATTACCCAGTCTCGGGCATTTTTTTCATAGCAATGTGAAAACGGATTAATAAAGCTTCCAATATCCAGAGCAACTAATAATAAAGATTTATTTTATTTTTGGTTTGATATAAATGGTGTGTGTGTGTGTGTGTGTGTGTGTATAGGCATGTGCACGTGCATGTGTGTGTTGGTGAGGCAGGAGGTGGGCAGTGAGAAGCATGATGAAAAGTGTGACAGGCCTGAGGTTTGCTTGTTGAGCTTTTGGGTATTCTCCAGATGTGTACCAATAAGTCTAGAACATTTTCTGATGTTATATGTAGGTTTTTTTTTTCAGTATCCCAGGTCTAGGTTATTATTTTCTCTTTCTTCCTCAGAGCAGGCCTCCTGAACTTTTGTAGAAATGACTGACTTAACACAGGAAATGTATAAAATGAGCCTGAAACATCTTGTTGTAAAAAGTAAAGTAGAGGTTCCTCTTCAAAGAGACTTTCCTCCCAGTCTAATTAGGAATAAATAGCAACTTCTCATAGAAGCAAAATTTATTCAAAGACCTGTGCTAACATTCTTAGATATCTGCTAGCCATAATAAAGAAATAAATGTATTTTGCATTCTTAACTCCCACAATTTAGCCTAAATATTTGCCCTGGCATGCTTACTATACTGGTCCAAGCAAGCATTAGGTCATATCCTGTTCCTCTTCCTTATTTGGAGGTGTTTTTACCTTTCTCAGCATTCCACAAGTTACTTCTTCTTTCCTTTGTTCTCCTCTGCCTTTGCCTCTTTTGAAAAGTTCTAAGTTGCTAGCCAATTAGGACAAATACAGAATGTGAGGTCCCATTCCAGCCAACGGAACCTGGACACGTCAGGTTATAAATGACCCTGTCCCCCTTGTTCAGCAAAACTGCTGGCGAGTGTACCCTTTGTGCGATAGCCTTGCTGAGAAAATTAAATATATGTTCGAGTGCTATTTCTTTACAGCACTGGAGAAAAAGCATCTCTAACATTGTTGAAAAGAAAGCAAGGACTCCTGGAGTCTGTCAAATGCCACCTAGTAGGGTGTTTTCCCCGACCAAAATGGGACAATTTGAGTATTAAAACTAATATCCATATTTGAAACATATCAAATATGTTAAAAGTCCATAATTATATCTATTACATATATATATTTATATACATATTAAACTGAATTTAACTTTTAACCAAGGTTAAATAACAGAAACTGGATTTACTCTTCTGCTTGAAATAATGAAAACACAAAATAAACGCATTGATGGTTTTCAAGACACTCGACATCAAGCAATGATAGAGAATGATCACAGAGAGAGAAAACAAATAAGGCAATCCCTATAAATGCTAAATATTACCGCCTTGTGTGAGCTTTTCTTTCATGATACAGTGAATTAGAACCCAAATGGAGCCCGTGAGGCTTCCTAATTGAGTCAATAGAATTTAGAGACCAGGGAGACCAAGATGCCTAATTTCTACCAAAACAGCTACATTCCACAGAATAAAGTACTAGAGAGGAAAGAGTTGCACAGACAGAGAAATCCAGACATATGTAGAGAGATTCTCTGAGTATCCAGATGTGTGCTGATCATGTGTATAAGAAAACTACCCAAGTCTAGGGAAACCACTACCCAATTGGAGGCAACAGTGCCCAATATCCACACAAGACTGGGCATGGTTTCTGTCCCCACCAACTAGATTGCAGAAATCTCAAGATTTACGGGGTATTTGGTAGAATATCAGAAGTGTCTTGTCATAATAGTGGAGAAAAATTGGCCTAAACTGAGCACTAATCTGGCTTGACCTAGTAAATCTTAAAAAGCAAAACAACAAAAATATCAAAGTATTCCCAACTAAACTATGTATCAGAATAATGCTCAAGAATACCTTGTAGGAATGAAAAAAAGGAAAAAATCAAAGATTACCAAGAATGAAAAGAAGCAAGAATATATGACCCATAATGAGAAAAAAATAATCCATTGAAACTGACCCAGAAATGACACTGATCTTAGAATTAGCAGACAAGAGCATGAAAATAGTTATTATAACTGCAATCTATGTACCTGAGTTAGTAAAGACATAAAAGATGTTAAAAGGTCCAAATCAAACTTCTAAAGATGATGCCTACAGTGTCTTTGATGAAAAATTAACAGTATGGGATTAATAGTAGATTAGATGTTACAGATAAAATATTAGTGAACTTGAAGGCATAGCAATAAAAAATATGAAAAACAAACACAGAAAGAAAAAATATAAATGAATAAAGTATAATCAGTGAGCTGTGGAACAACTTCAGGTAATTGGAGTTTCCAAAGGAGGGAAATATGGGGACAGAAAACCATATTTCAATAAATAATGGCTGAAGATTTTCCAAATTTGATGAAAACCAATCAAGGAATCCAGAGTCTTAAATGAAATATAAACAGAAGAAACAGGAAAAAAATTACATCTTAATCAACTTGCTCGAAGCAGGGATAAAGAGAAAAATCCTTAAAGCAGCCAGAGGGAAAAGAGACATGTGTGTACAGAGGAACAAAGACAAGGGCAAGAGCTGAGTTTTGTTGGATACAATACAAGCATAAAAACAGTGGAGCAGCATCTTAAAGTACTTAAAGGAAAAAAAAAGAAAAAAAGAGGTCAAGCTAGAATTCTGTACCAAGTGAAAATATCTTTCAAAAGTAAAGGCAAAGTACAGACATTTTCAGACACACAAAATCTGAAAGAATTTATCACCAGCCAACCTACACTACAAGAAATGATGAAGGAAATTCTTCAGGTAGAAGGAAAACGATACCAAAAGAAAGCTTGCATTTACACAAATAAATGGGAAGAACTGGAAATGGTAACTAATTAAATAAATATAGGTTATTTTTATTATAAATCTCCTTAAGAAAACTTAATGATCATCTTTGAATGATGCAAGGGAATTAATTAATTGTTTTAAAGACTGATGAAAAAAGATGAATCAAGCATTTATCCTGACTTTCTTTGATGAACTGTACATCAGGTAACCAAATAGTTGATAGAAAAAGTTCACCTTAAAAAAACTTTCTTAAAAATGTTAGAATGCCAGTTAATAAACAAATAAATATCACCAATTAATATAGTTTATGTCAAAGTATCACCAATGGGAATCCTAAAATAAAATAATAAAAAGCAGATGAAAAATTTTAGGGCTCTCTGACAACATCTGATCTCAATAAGCAGCCTAACACAATGAAAAAAGAGGTTTAAATACTACCTATTTTGGATTCTTAACAAATAAAACCAAATAAACCAGAATCCAATGAAGCCTCTAGATTAAATTGTCAGTACGTAGGCATTTCAGGGGATGGAGGGACATGCTTTTCTGAATACCACAGGGATACAATCAGTAAAATCCAGACCATCAGGAACTCTATGAACCAAAAATCACAATTTTCTTCAATAAGCTGCAAGAAATACAAAGGGGGGCAAGGAAAATTTATAGACTAAAAGAAGTTTAAGAGACTTGTAAAACAAATACATTTTGATGGACTTGCTTGGATCTGGACTCAAACCCACAACTATTTTGAAAAGTAAAAAAACATTTAATGAAACTTGAACATCAATTGGACATTGATATAATTAATTGATTTTTTTTTCTTTAGCTGAGATAATGATATTGGCTTTTTCTCTTCTAACAAAAAGTGTTCCTTTGCTGAGAAACACATACGGAAAATTTTATGGATAAATTGATATAATGATTGAAATTTGTTTCAAAATAATCCAAACAGGAGAAGGGATAGAATTACAAATGAAACAAGATGGGCTTTTAATTAATAATGGTAAAAGTTGGCTGGGTGAGGTATGCTTGGGGCTCTGTTATACTATACTCTCTTCTGTTACAAATGTATGAAATTTTCCATAATTAAAAATATATTACTCTGTTTAGTTTCAGCACTAGATCACAGGCTTCAGAGGGCAATGGTAAATGAATGAGCAACAAGAAGCCTAGTGTTCCTATGGAAAATTACTTCACTTATGAACGGTGGAGAGAATAATGAGAAATTCAAGTACAGGAGCCTTAGAAGCTGGATTTGCTTATTTTTAAAAATCGTGTGATGCATATTTCATAAGGGATTAAATAGTATCACAGTAAGGCTTTGATGATAAACATAGGTTTACCTTAACAAATTCAGTTCTGAAAGTACATGAAGAATACTCCTAGGTGCGACAATTGCAATAGTCAAATCGTGTTATTTGGTCTAGTAAAATATATGACAATAAAAGGTAAGCTTCTGGTCTTTTGTCATACTATAAAAAACTGGAAATCAACAAAAATTGGATTGTATTGAGCAAAACATACGACTTCTTGCTTTATTGCTTATTTCCCTGTTTTGTCTTAATGCCCTTTTCCTGATATTTCATTATAATTCAGGGGTGTATTGCAGAATTATGTAGTCTATTGCCTCGGAACCTAGCATGATAAATAATGTGTTCAAAATAAACTAATATCAATGAGAAAATATTAATGAAATCTTAACATACTTACCAGAGTTAACCCTTTCCAAAGCTGTTTCCAGTTGGCCTTCCTGATGCAAGTTTGTATTTGATAAAATAATGAAACAAAAAACAGGAAATAGTTTTCAATGTCTAAGTTCTGTTAAATGAGACTTAGCAGACTCATTCTAGACAAGAATAGTGGGCAGTATTTGGCCTAGGGAGGGGAAGAGAGAAGAGCAGCAGAGCAGATCAGGGCAATATACATCAAGGCTGCCTTAAACCTAGCCACAGGGCCAAACAAGCACATGAAAAGTGAAAATTTCAGTTTGGTCTCACAATGAAAAACATTCAAATATTTCAAAGTCTTTGAAGTTTTCACTTTTCAGGAGGATATTAGGTTGACTCAGCTATAACAATACGACTCTATAGATAAGTCTGCCGGGCGCAGTGGCTCAAGCCTGTAATCCCAGCACTTTGGGAGGCCAAGACAGGCGGATCACGAGGTCAGGAGATCGAGACCATCCTGGCTAACACGGTGAAACCCCGTCTCTACTAAAAAAAATACAAAAAACTAGTCGGGTGTGGTGGCGGGCGCCTGTAGTCCCAGCTACTCGGGAGGCTGAGGCAGGAGAATGACCTAAACCGGGGAGGCAGAGCTTGCAGTGAGCTGAGATCCGGCCACTGCACTCCAGCCTGGGCGACAGAGCGAGACTCCGTCTCAAAAAAAACAAAAAAAAGATAAGCCTGATTTCATCATTAAATTTGTTTAGCTGTCATGCCATGTATCTAAAAGTGAACAGTTTTTATCACTAGAAATGGCTTATGCCCATGATTATCTTTTGAAAGCAGTAGAGTTTTGCAGGGTTTTACAAAGAAGTAAATGGTTTCTTTTTGAAAATACACATCCAAGATATGGAGCAGGAGTAAGAACAGTGAAATGGCAATCAACACAATTGAAATTATGTTGGAATTTTAGCAATTATTAGCTGTGTGATTATGGCAAATCACCTTGCCTCTTAACCCCAGTTAATGCATTCTTAAAATGAGCAAATTTAATTAAATTATTTGTATGGTATTGAATTTTCAATTATAATTCATTCATTAAACACATATTTATTACCTGCCTACTATTAAATATAACTGTACAACATAGTAACAAAGAGCATGTTTCTGAAATCACACTACCTAGGTTAAGCAAATTTAATTATATTATTTGTATGGCATTGAATTTTCAATAATAATTCATTCATTAAACACATGTTTATTACTTGCCTGCTATTAAATATAACTGTACAACATAGTAACAAAGAGCATGTTTCTAAAATCGCACTACCTAGGTTTGAATCCTGTATCTACCCATTACTACCCATGTGTGCCAATGTACAACATATTTTAAATTATCTGTGCTTTAATGTTCTTATCTACAAAATGGGGATAATAATAGCATACACCTCATAGAGTTGTAAGAATTAAAGGGAAATAATTTATTTAAATAAATTGAGAACACTGCTTGGCATTCAATGTGTGTTAGCTATTATTATAATAAGCTAGGCATTGTAGTCACAATGAGGACAAAGAATGAAACAGTCCTTTTTTTAGCTAACAAGAAAAACAGAAATCATTAAGTTAGTAAAGCTATGTTAAAGAAAGTAGTCACTTGGGGAAAACATAGAAGAAACAGCAGTGAGGTCTTAATCTGACTTCTGTTAAAGTCTTAAAATGAGAAAAGAAGGGTAAATAAGAAGTAGTTCAGTAAGGGGGAAGAGGAACAGCATGTGCAAAAGCTGTGGTTCAGTAATTCCTTTTGACTCAGATACAGTATTTCTATGTAAGTATAATCCATAAAGCAATTACCATACATTAAAAATGCACCACAGTCTTCTGTGTATCAAAACTCATCATGAAGAAAGTGAAAGGGCAAATGACTGAGTGCAAAAACGTATCTGTAGCACATGTAGCTGTCATAGGGTTTATCTAGGCTGTATAGAGAAAAGAATAAACAATTCCATAGAAAAAAAATAAAATAAAATACTTAAACAGATACCTCACAAAGAAGCTATCCAAGGCTGGGCATGGTGGCTCACGCCCATAATCCCAGGACTCTGGGAGGCCTAGGCAGTTGGATCACCTGAGGTCGGGAGTTCAAGACCAGCCTGACCAACATAGGGAAACCCCGTCTCCACTAAAAATACAAAATTAGCCAGGTGCGGTGATGCATGCCTGTAATCCCAGCTACTCAGGAGGCTGAGGCAGGAGAATCACTTGAATCCGGGAGGCAGAGGTTGTGGTGAGCCGAGATTGCACCATTGCACTCTAGCCTGGGCAACAAAGAGCAAAACTCCAACGCTATCCAAATGGCCAATATATATACAAAAAAACAGTGCCCAACTTCCTTAGTCACCAGGGCAATATAAATTAGAACCACAATACAATAGCAATATACATCCATGAGAATGGCTAAAAAAATTCAACTGTTGACAAGGCTCGGAGAAACCAAAACTTTTATATTACTGCTGGTGCAATTTGTATTTGTACACACAGTTTAGCAGTATCTATAAAAGCTGATACTGCCCTCCTATGTATATACTCAATATATATGTGGATATATGTTTGCCAAAGTCCATCTACTAGAATGATTCTAACAACATTATATGTCATAGCTAAAATACAGAAAATCTGAATGTTCGTCAGTGGTAGTACAGATAAATAAATCATGGTATATTCATACAGTGGATATATAGAGGGATGATAATGAGTGATCTAATGGATTTTCACAATCATAATGTTGAGGGAAAAAATGCAGACATAAGCAAAATATATGATTCAGTTCATATAAAATATTAAACTATCAAAATTATTCTATGCCATTAGAAGTCAGAATAGAGGTTACCCTGAAGAAGAGAGCAATGACTTAAAGGGAGTACATGGGAGACCACTAGATTACTGGTAATATTCTGTAATCTGATCAGAGTACCAGTAGAGCAACCTAGAAATCACCACTGAGTCTTTCTATTTTGAAATGGAGTGGTTATGTCTGTTAATTAGAAATAGAATTGACATTTTTCTTGCAGATTTTTTTTTTTTTTTGAAATGGAGTCTTGCTCTGTCACCAGGCTGGAGTGCAGTGGCATGATCTCAGCTCGCTGCAACCTCCAACTCCCTGGTTCAAGTGATTTTCCTGCTTCAGCTTCCCGAGTAGCTGGGATTACAGGTGTCCACCACCATGACCAGCTAATTTTTGTATTTTTATTAGGGATGAGGTATCATCATGTTGGCCAGGATGGTCTCGATCTCCTGACCTCGTGATCTGCCCACCTTGGCCTACCAAAGTGCTAGGATTACAGGCATGAGCTACCATGTCCAGCCTCAGATCTTTTACAATTAAGAAAAGAGATGATCAAAGAAATTCCAAGAATTGCATGAATTTGCACTTTCCTCTCCCTTATGAATCTATGATGATGATGTTTTCAAATCCAGTGTCATAATTAAAAAGTAATAAAACATTGCGGGATCATTATCCGTGTGTGTAATTTACAATAATGAAGCTAATCAGGAGTTGTAAATGATAGGTTAGTATTTTTGTTATGAGTACAATTTTACATTTCATATGTATATTCATTCTATTCACCCATAGTACCATTAATGTTAGGAATATTAACCTCATTGTGACACTCAGCTCATATTCTTTGGAATATGAGTGCCATGGTTTGGATATAGTTTGTCTTTGTCAAAACTCATGTTGAAATTTTATTCCCAATTTGGCGGTGGTGGTAGGTAGGGTCTAGTAGGAAGTCAGGTGATTAGATCCTTCATGAACAGATTAATGTCTTCTCTGTGGGGCGAGTGAGTTCTTACTCTCTTGTGGGAATTGATTAGTTCCCATAAGAGTGTTTGTTAAAAAAAAAAAAAAAAAAAAGACAGTCTGGCTTCCTCGGTTCTACTCTCTTGCTTCCTCTCTCACCGTGTGGTCTCTTTTCACAGGTTTACTCCCCTCGTGCAGATGCTGGTGCCATGCCTTTTCAACTGCGCAGCCTGTGGAACTGTGAACTAAATAAACCTCCTCTTTATAAATTACCCAGTGTTAGATATTCTGTTATATCAATACAAAGTGTACTAACACAATGAGTATCTAATTGTTGTATTCACCACCCCTCATTTTGCTCTCATCCCTCAGGCCACATGGCCTGCTCCCTCTCAGCCTCCCCAGTCTGGGGAGGAGAAGGGGTTTCCTCATTCTCCATAGGATAAGCAATGAAATCATGCCACATCTCTTTTACATAACTTTGAGGGGATGTGGTCTCTTAGAAAAGGTTCTGTGGTCATAATTTTTAACCAAATTAAGAGCCCAATGTAGTAGACTGAATAATAGTCATTTGAAGATATCAGGTTCTAATTTCTGGAACCTGTAAATGTTACCTTATAATGAAAAAGAGGCTTTGCATATGTGTTAAATTATGGATTTTTACATGGTGGCATTATTCTGGATTAACCAGATAGACTTTAAAGCCAATCACAAGAATCTTCATAAGAGATAGGAAGAGGGAAATCTGATAGGCCTTCTCATTTGAACCACTCAGACACAGATGAGAAGACACAGATTAGTTCCCACTCTTACGGGAACTAATCGATTTAGTTAACTTAACTCTGTGAAGTCAGAGGTAGAGATTAGAGAGAAGCAGCCACAAGGCAAGTAATGCAAAGAATGCAAGAAGCCACCAGAAACTGGAAAAGTCAAGGAAGTGATTCTGCCTAGTCTTCCCAGGTAAGGCTGCCCTGCCAACAGGATATCTTGACTTCAACCCAGTGAAATTGATTTCAGATTGCTGGCCTCTAAACTGTGAAAGAATAAATGTTTGTTATGTTAAGCCACCAAATTTATACTAATTCGTTATGACAGTGTCAATCGAGAAAAATAACAAGAGACGTCTCAATCATTTTAGGAGATTTATTTGCCAAAGTTAAGAACGCTCCTGGGAGACAGGTCTATGTCTTTCTCTGAAGATGATTTTGAGGGTTCCAAATTTAAACAGGAAAGGGTGGGAAACTGAGAAGTACATAATTTTCATGTAGGGGGATAGGAAAAATAGTTATTTGTGCCTTTGTCTGGCTCAGTGAATTTGCATTTTTAATGTATGACAACATAAACAAATGGGGCAGAGAAAAATGGAGGGAACCTGCAGTTCACATAAGATAAACATAGACAAAATGGGGCAGGGGACAATCAGATATGCATTGTGTCGGTGGGTGGGGCACTGCGCTTGTAAAGATAAACTATCAATTTACATTTCCATGGTGAAATTTTAACAGCTCACTAGGAATTTCCTTGTGGGCAAAATATGGTGGAGGCTTGTAGCTTTTCATTTTGTAGCCATCCTATTTAGGAACCAAAAGGGGAGGCAAGGTCCCAGCTTGCCTTTTCCTTTTGGATAAAGGAGTTTGGGGCCCCAAACTTTAATTTGCTTTCACAACAGTCACAGAAAATTAATACACCATCCCTCTCATAAAAGGGAAAATATACATACCTTATTACAAATACGTGTACATAAGAAAGAGAATTCAATATGGACATATACCTTTTGTTTCTACCCTTTAGGAAAGCTGTTAGCTGGCCAGAGATAAAAAGATTTTATATATGACCAATTCTCCTGACTCCCCAATGCCCAGCACAGTGCCAGATATATACCGGAACCTTTTTTTGAGTAAACATACGATCAAAAATAGTGTTACGCGTTACTCTGACATCTTAAGGCACATTAATCCCTAAATAAAAAATTTTAACATATCAAAAGTTGAGACACAAACTGCAAAAAACAAACAAAAACAAAACAAAACAAACAAACAAAAAAACAAATGACCTTACTAATCAAGTGTGACCTGAGGACTGGAACATTGGCATCACCTGGGAACTTGTCAAAAATAGAAAATCTCAGGCTTCATCCTACATCTATCGAATCAGAATCTGCCTTTTAAAAAGATCCCTTGATGATTCCTATGCACATTAACATTTAGGAAGCACTGATGTAAGACATAATCAGGGAAATTTGAACTCTGCTTGCTTTTTTAATGTATGATAATGACATTGGGTCCATGCTATTTTTAAATGATGTCTCGGATTTGCTTTAAGTCATTCTAGGGGTGAAGATGATAAGTAGGTGAATACAAAGAACACTTTTGTCCATGAAATGATAATTATTGAGGCTGAGTGATATATACATAGAGGTTCATGATACAATTCCTTCTGTTTTGGGATATAGTTAAAATATTCCATAATAGAAAGTTTAAAAAATGTTTAGGTATAGAGTAAATAATTTTCCCTCATACTCATATGTGTGTGCTGCTATTATTTCCTAATAGAGACTGCCCAATAAATAAACTACACTGTAGATAAAATTAATTCATTACCTGCAGGAAAAAATGCACCACAGTGATCCCATACTTTCCTCTGCTTCCACTGTAATATGCTATCTGTGATGGAGAGTTAGGGAGCAGGGGCAGAAAAAAAATAACCTCGGAAATTGTACTCATACAGGATTCTCAATAATTATATGGCCCTTCTGAGCTTGACTACAGAGCCTTTTCAATGCCCCGAATCTGTATTGTGAGCAGGCATTCTTCCAGACACCACATACAACCAAAATGTTTGATTAGGGACTGAAGAACTCTAACTGAACAATCTTCATGGGATGCATAGAATGGATGAAGAACTAGGAAATGGATTTTTCAGGTATCATTTTAAGGGACAAGCTAAGTAATAGCAAAAGGGATCTATTTTGTTGGTGTCACTTTTGCATTATTACAGAGAAGTATTCGTTTTCGTTATAAATACTGTCTGTCCATCTACCACTTCACAGACAGGAGTCCGAAAATGTGCATCAGACACTTATTTAGTACTGTTTTCCTCTTTGATGTTTTCCACAGTAATTGTTATTCATCTATCTTACCGCTCTGCCTCTGTTGCTACTGGAAGACGAAAACAGCAACAGCTCCTCCACAGATGATTCATTGGTCGCTGATTATGCTGATATTCTATTCAGTTGCAGCAGCGCAGTAAGCCCTCTTTTTGATAGGCAACAATGCCACCATCATTACTGAGGCTTCAGTTTGTCTTCCAGTCATGACTGGAAAATTCACTCAATTAAAATCAGTTTGCCTACAGAAAACCGAGGAATTTTATCCCTTTTCCATATCTTGGTTTCCTAAATACTTTACGCTTATTGAAAAAGTATAATTATTACCATTCTTTAAAAAAGGGCACTCAATTCTTCTGTCTTCTCAAGGGTCTCTATTTTTGATAAATAATCAGGTCACATCTAAGTTGGAAACCTAAAAGAACTGACTGATGAATTGGGTTGAGCAACATCATTGTGACAGAATTTACCTCCATTCAGCTGTTTTGGGAGCTTAGAAGTAGGGGAGGATGAAGAGGTTGGGGGTTTGTATAATAATGTAAGCATATCATGGATGTTTTTTAATTGAATTGAATTCACTTTTGAAACCAAATTAATAGTATTTGTATTGATGATATTTCTAATGGCTTTGTAGTCTTTTGAATGCAAAATCCCCTTCTGTCTCAAAGGCACTGTAGATTCCAATATGGGAACCCAGTATCTTAGAACTCCAAGTTCCAAGTATATCTTTATTACACCAGTATTTAGGGTAAGACAGAGACCAGTTCCTGTGGAAGGAGATCTTTGGTCCTAAGACTGATGCCAGGCAGGATCTCAGGCAATGTAGATTCTCTAACAATGTAGAAGAGTCAGGCTGAGACTAAATGAAATACCTTGGCCAGGTCTGTATCATTAATTGCTGACTGGGATCTAACAGACAGATTCTGACAATATTTTCAATCCTCTCCTTAAAATCCTTGGGCTCTCCAATTCCTGCAAGAAAAGTGTAAGGTAGATATTATTATTGTGCTTATTTTACAGATCAGGAAATTGAATTACAGAGACTAAGTGATCAATGTACCTTTTGAAATTTACGTTCTAATCTACTCTGTGCAGTACTCCTACATAATTTTGTCCAATTTTCTTTAAATTGGAAAGGATATACCACTGATAATAATAATAAAACATAAAGACTTTCCAAAATTGCACAAGTAGGGGTTGTTTAAAAAAAATCATTTCCAAAACCTCAACTTCCATTTGCATTTTTTCTTTCCAAATATTGAACATTTACCAAGTTTCCTTCTACCATCACTCTTTATCCATTTCATAGAAGAAAAACATATCTCTTACCCATATAGAACTTCATTTTTGATGATTTTCTCAGAGTGTACAACCTCCAAAGAATGCTACAATATGGATTAACTTCAAAAAACATTTTATTCAGTTATAGAAGCCTGGCACAAAGTACTACTTATTTTATTATTACATTTACATGATAGTTCCAGAAAAGGCAAATATATAGGCAGAAAGCAAAACAATGGTTTTCTGGTCTTGGGTTTAGGAGCAGTGATTGATGAAAAATAAGCATAACCAAAACATGTGGGGGGGATGGAAATGTTCTGAAACTAGATTGTGGTGATGGTCATGTGACTCTATAAATTTATTAAAAGTTATTGGACTATACACTGACAACGAGTACATTTTTGGTATGTGTATTATGACTCAGTAAAGTTGTTGGGGAAAAAAATCCTCTAAGAAGCCAAACAAAAGGATAATTAGAAATAGTGGTGTCTGGTTGGACTACAGTGTTTGGAACAAATCCATTTGCAATCCAGGCAATTACCAATTTTTTGTTTTCATCAAAATTGAAAAAGTACTGAACCCAACCGTCAGCTGCTAGGTCACTAAAAGTAATTTTTGCTGATGGATCATTATGTTATTTTTAGCATATAATGTTGGAGGAAGTCAAAGAATTGGGTGACATAGCTATAAGAAAATTCCTTACGATCTAACTTACCGAGTAAATTTCTTCCATACTTACAATTATAAACACAAGAGATATGTTTGATGATGAACTGTTTAATTATAAACAATACATGATATGAATACATAAACATTAATTACAAAAGCCATTACACTTAGAAATGCATTTCAAACTGCATATTTGGTTTTAATATTTATTAATAAAAAATTGTATGGTCTAGGTTGTTTTGATCAATGTTGTATGAAAAATAATGATAATAATCAAATCTGTAATAAATGTAGCCTAGAACCTTATAATGAGATGATATATAAAAAATTAAATATCAATTTATGTATATATATTTGTTCCACAGAAGTATATAGGGTGATTGACAAAAGCCTTTCCAGAGTGAAAGTATAATGTAATAATATTTGAACAAAATTTTGTGCAGTAAAGAGTATGAAGAACAAGTTCAAGGAGAAAAATACTACGAATTCCTGTTAAAAACAGAGCTTTTGAATTAATTTTAATGGACAATAATAGGTTCCACTCCAGTGTTTAGCTTCCCTTTGATATATTTCTGATTATATTATAAATGTAATTATCTTATACATACACTATTATAAGATATATCTAATAATACTGATTTAATATATATAATAGTGATATATACATATAATAGTTTATACACTGTCATACATGGAGTTCAAGAACAGGTAGAATGAATTATTTGTGATAACATTCAAAATAATGGTTACCTCTGGAGTGTTTTCACTAGGAGCGGCATGAGAGAGACTTCTAGTGTTTGGAAATACACCGTATAGGTGGTATCTGCAGAATTGCATGACAGTATGCATATGCAAAACTTCAACCAGCTCTACATTTAAGATATCTGAACTGGGCTGGGCGCGGTGGCTCACGCCTGTTATCCCAGCACTTTGGGAGGCCAAGATAGATGGATCACGAGGTCAGGAGATTGAGACCATCCTGGCTAACACAGTGAAACCCCGCCTCTACTAAAAATACCAAAAAAAAAAAAAAAAAAAAAATTGGCTGGGCGTGGTGGCGGACACCTGTAGTCCCAGCTACTCGGAAGGCTGAGGCAGGAGAATGGCATGAACCCTGGAGGTGGAGTTTGCAGTGAGCGGAGATCGCACCACTGCACTCCAGCTTGGGTGACAGAGTGAGACTCCATCTCAAAAATAAATAAATAAATAAATAAATAAATAAGATATCTGGACATTATTATCTTTATACTTCCATTAAAAAAAAATACCTAAAAGACAATAGTGCATTTAGAAAATTCTGGAAACACATCTGTTGCAACTATTTAAATTCATGATTAAAAAAAATAAAGAGCCATCTTCAAAATATACAAAAGGGTATACAGTTTTTCACAGTTCTTTTCGGAAGCATGTGAGTAAAAAGTGTGAGGGCCATTGAAGTAGCTTTCCAGACTCCAAATGCTGTAGCCACCTCCTCTACTGTGCAGGTGCAGATCTCTGTAACAGTCATTTTACCCCCACCCCCATCTCTGCCCCCACCTCCACCTGAACCTAGATCTTTCCAGCAGTCTGTAGCTCATTGTCCATATTTATTCTGGGACTACACTTCCCAGTAATGCAACCTGGCTTCTGATGGAAGTTTGCATTTCTCACATTGCATTCTGTGCTGTGAAGTCATAAATTCAATAGCAAAAAGAACTAGGGAAAAATAAAAAAAAAAAAAACCATGTGGGAGCTCTGCACTTAGGGAATTGTAGTTTCCCATGTATTCATTTGTTAAGGAATGAACTACATACTGCTTCAAACCTACAGGAGGAAAAGAAAAGAGACAAAATGTCCTGCCTACACTTGAAGAGAGAACTGAGGCAGGAACAGGGGCATATTGAGTAAATCTTGGTTGACTCCAGCAACGTGGTTAAGGACCGTGAAGGGCAACTGGCACCACCAGATTAAAAACTGAACAGAGCATTTAAAATGTAACTGTAGTGGTTTTTCTGGTTATAAAGGAAATGCTTACCCATGGTGGAAAATATTGAACAGTATACCTCTAAAAATAAAAATCACAGGCAATGGTGTCACCCAGAGAGACACATTTATATTATTTTATACAGTAGGATCTATTTTGCCAATTTCTAGCAGATGTGATTAAACTCTGCAGAACTATTGAAATGAAGAGGTATCCCTATTGAAATAAACAAAACAAATTTACAGAGAGGATATAATTGTATACCTTGAAAATCTAAGAATATCAACCGAAAAACAATCAGATCTAATAAGAGAGTTTGGCAACGTGGCTGTATATAAAATGCAAAATAAGTTAAAAAATAGCTTTCCTGTATGCTCTTATAGAAATTAAAATAGGGGTAGGGGCAGGATTCCATTTTCAAAATTCTAGAAATTAAATAAGCAATGTACAGGTTTTATAAGAAAAAAGCACCATAATAAATTGACAGTCATTAATGGGAGCAAATATCATGTTCCTGAAAGGGAATTTTGAAATTTAGAACATGTCAATTGTTCCCAGACTATACTTGCTTAAATATCTTTACTGTACTTTGTGGAGTCCTGCCATCCATTTCACTCTCAAACCTTTTGGTGTCTGGTCCTGTATAACACAATAATACATGTTTTAAAAATACATTCTTCCGATATCTTCAATTTCTTTAATCTTGGGGAAGCAGCAGCGTTGTAGAAGAAGGAGAGGGAAAAGGAAACTAACATTTGTTGCGCATCTACTATATAACAGGTATTAGTTTAGGAAATTTATATCATTTTCCTCCTTTAATCCTGACACCAACCCTGTAAAATAGATAGTCATGCCATTTTGTAGATTACAAACTTAGAGCTCTGAGAAATTAAGTTAAAGTTACCCAAAGTCACATCACTCATAAGTGGTAAAGGGTACATTCAAACTCAGGTCGTAGAATAAACCCATGCTCTTTCTACCTACTCCTAGTCTTTTCACAGGCTAGATCTGTGAGGTTGCAACTGTTAATTTGTGTTTCTCAGTTCCCTCACCTTTGGAATGCAGGTAAGAATATTATAGTACCTACCCCATAGGTTTGTTGTGAGGATGGGATGATCTAATCCCTGTAATAAGTTTCTGGGAAATAATTAGTGATCAATATACAATAGCTAGTATTATTATTACTTTACTTGTTGCTACTGAGCACATGTTGGGAGAATGAAGCCCATTTGTTTTTTTGGATATCTGTCAGTACTACACAGGTGAGATGATTCGTAACTGTTTTGTTTAATAATTATTAACTGAGCATTTACTATGCACCAATATTGTTTGAGGCACTTTTATATATGCCATAAACAAAATCTAGGAATGAAAAGAGTGGGGCTAGAGGCAATGTATATAAACCGGCAGTTTCTGTGCCCCGTTAACTTATTGAAACTACATTAAATTTCACTCCATTCAAATGACCATATGTCTAAATAGCACATGGACCCACATTTTCTAGTTTTTACTTCCATTTGGTAACAATCATTTCATTCCCTTATGTTTTAACATTTCAGCATTTCAGAATCTATCTTCTAATGAAGTGTTCATCCAAATGTATAAATTTATCGTATGAAAAACTGAGATTGTTTATGATTATTTTCCCTTAAAAGAAATAATCTGTAATTAGCTTCATTGTGTTTTCTCTACTTGCTTCGTGAACTAGTTTAGGAGAGTATATCTTATGGGTATGAGAAATTCTGCCATGTATTTGAATTTTAATTAAAAGTACGTAGTAATAAGGTGGTAAGGGAATAATTCACACTACCGGTTTGGTGGCAACAGTTCTTGAACAACAGTAAAAATAAATCTACAATAAGATGCGGGAAGAGTGAGTTCAACACACAAAATTTGAAATTCAGTCAGCCTGTGAGTAGTAAAAGTGGCACCTAGGAAAGTCTTGAACATCCATTTTCCAGAATCCAATTTCAGGACTCCCTTTGAATAATTTTTTAAAACACATCTGTTAGAGGAGTGTTGCAGGGAGTCAGGGACCCTGAACGGAGGGACCGGCTGAATCCGCGGCAGAACAACATAAATTGTGAAGATTTCATGGACATTTATTAGTTCCCCAAATTAATACTTTTATAATTTCTTACTCCTGTCTTTACTGCAATCTCTGAACATAAATTGTGAAGATTTCATGGACACTTATCACTTCCCCAATCAATACCCTCGTGATTTCCTATGCCTGTCTTTACTTTAGTCTCTTAACCCCGTCATCTTCTTTGCAAACTGAGGAGGATATATGTGGCCTCCGGACCTTGTGATGATTGCGTTAACTGCACAAATTGTTTGTAGAGCATGTGTGTTTGAACAATATGAAATCTGGTCATCTTGAAAAAAGAACGGGATAACAGCGATGTTCAGGGAACAAGGGAGGCAACCCTGAGCTGGCCGCCACCAGCCAGAGGGAACAGAGCCATATCTCTCTTCTTTCAAATGCAAATAGGAGAAATATTGCTGAATTCTTTTTCTCAGCAAGGAACATCCCTGAGAAAGAGAATGCACCTTGAGGGTAGGTCTATGAACGGCCCCCTTGGAGGCGTCCCTCTTTTATGGTCGAAGCCGAAGGGATGAAATAAGCACCAGTTTCCTGTAGCGCTCCCAGGTTTATTAGGAGGAGGAAATTCCTGCCTAATACATTTTGGTCAGACAGGTTGTCTGCTCTCAAACCCTGTCTCCTGATAAGATGTTATCAATGACAATGCCTGTTGAAACTTCATTAGCAATATTAATTTTGCCCCATCCTGTGGTCCTGTGATCTCACCCTGCCTCCATTTGCTTTGTGATATTTTATTACCTTGTGAAGTATGTGATCTCTGTGACCCACACCCTATTCGTGCACTCCCTCCCCTTTTGAAAATTGCTAATAAAAACTTGCTGGTTTTACGGCTCGGCTCGGGGAGCATCACGGAAACTGTGGACGTGTGATGTCTCCCCCGGATACCCAGCTTTAAATTTCTCTCTCTTGTACTCTTTCCCTTTATTTCTCAAACCAGCCGCGACACCTAGGAAATAGAAAAGAACCCACGTTAACCATCAGGAGCGGGTTCTCCTGATAGAGGAGCATCAAAATAGAGCGTTTGTGGTGCAATTATGTTCTTTTACAATTTCATAACAATACTTGCTTTTAAAAAATCCCATCAGTAGAGAATTGCCCTATGTGAAATTGGTTTGACTGCTGAGAAATCTTTTAGTTTACTTCATTTTAAATAGTTTTATCACCGTCTACAATTGTAAAGCTAATTATCTAGATTATCCAATTTTTGTTTGTTTGTTTGATTAGTATCTGGCTGCAAACACTCTTCCCATTCCCTGCTTAGGTTTTTTGAGGTCTTTGTTGTGTTCACTAATGTATCCCCTGGGCCTAGCTAGAATAGTGCCTAGCACCTGTAGGAGCTCCATTCCTATTTGTTAAAAGAAATAATTACTCTATGCCCACATACTAGGAATGTTTCATCTTCTACATACAATATTTCACCAATATGTACTAAATGCCAACATCTAATTATTGTATCATCAGCCTGCATACCACGGTGTTTCAAAATACCTAGGCACGTTGGATTCTCCTTTGTCATTGTCCTTTTAGTATAAGAAGCTCCGGTAAAACACTCATCTTGAAGATATTGGAAAAAATTGTGCATCGAGAGTCCAGCGGTCAGTTTTCAGTTCTGATTCCACTCACTGCATGACCTTAGAGAAGTCACTTTGCCTTGGTGCCTTACTTTGCTCATCTATACAATCAGTAGAACAAAAACTTTTCTATCAACTTTGCATGATCCCTGTAGAAATTATTGAAAATGTAAGACAGCATCAGTATGTGGCTAGCCAGAATAGCATCTAACACATAATAGACACTTAAAATTCTCTTTCCCCATTCCTGTTTCTCTCTCTCTCTCTCTTTTTTTTTTTTTTTTTTTTGAGATGTAGTGCCACTTTGTCACCCAGGCTAGAGTGCAGTGGTATGATCTCAGCTCACTGCAACCTCGGCCTCCCGGGTTCAAGGGATTCTCCTGCCTCAGTCTCCCTAGTAGCTGGAATTTCAGGTGCCTGCCACCAGGCCTGACTAATTTTTGTAATTTTTAGTAGAGACAAGGTTTCACCATGTTGGTCAGGCGGTCTTGAACTCCTTACCTCAGGTGATCCACCTGCCTTGACCTCCCAAAGTGATGGGATTACAGGTGTGAGCCACCGCGCCCAGCCTCCCCATCCCTCTTTCTACTTTTCCTTTCTGGGTAAAGTATTATTAGTACTCCCTGCAGAACTGTAAATACGTTTGTGTTTAATTGATGTTTGCAATGACCTAGCAGGGTTTGTGACCTGTTTTTCATAGAAACAAACCTTTGTATTCTTATGTAGATTTGGAGGCGTAGGAGGGTAAACGGATACTTACTCACTATTTTAGAACCATAAATACACTGATTTCATGTTCTTGATGGATAAAATAAAGCCCTGCTAATGATACTATTCATAGTCACTTAGCCTTTGGAAAGGCAGTACAGTATAGTGAAAACATGCACTACATTGGGATTTAGATAATTCTAATTTGGCTTTAGTCTGCCATTCACTGGCCAAATGACTGAACAGATCGGTTAACTGCTCAGCCTCAGTTTCCTCCTCTGCAAAATGGAGATTGTATCATCTGTCTAGCTAGTGCCATCCACAAGGTATTTGGATAAATCATATAAGGTTATGTATATGAAATCCTTATCATGCTCTATATTTGGAAGGCATTAACAATCTGAATGTATCTCTGTTCAGCAGTGAATTTACGTTATATTCCCCTTACAAATATTTTTTTTCATATAATGTTTCTTTGGCTCTTGTCACTGTTCACCCTTTAACTTTGTTAAAGACTATACTTCTTGATGAAAGGGATTTTAATTTTGACTATATAACTCTGCCATATAACCAAGCCTGGTTGTCTAGAAGTACAACAGATAACAACTAATTGTTCTGTAACATTTAGCATTTACTTGTTCTAATATATAAAAATTGCAAAATATTGCAATTAATGTATTAATTACAGTATTCATATATATATCAATTTTTTTATTAATATTTTCTTTTTTTGAAATGGAGTCTTGCTCTGTCGCCCAGGCTGGAGTGCAGTGGCATGATCTCGGTTCACTGCAACCTCTGCCTCCTGGGTTCAAGTGATTCTCCTGCCTCAGCCTCCCGAGCAGCTGAGATTTCAGGCACCCACCACCATGCCGGCCAATTTTCGTATTTTTAGTGGAGACGTGGTTTCGCCATATTGGCCAGGCTGGTCTCAAACTCCTGATCTCGTGATCCGTCCACCTCGGCCTCCCAAAGTGCTGGGATTACAGGCATAAGCCGCCACTCCTGGCCAATATGTTTATTAGTATATTTATATATATGTGAAATTTGTTCAAAATCTATCAAATATTTTAAAAATTAAAAACTTCATAAACAGATAAAAACAAAATTCCAAAGGTTATGAAATCAACCTCACTTTACGTTAGTGAGTCTATATTTTTGCTATTGTGGCAATTTCCTTCATTTAAACTGTGTTTTGGGGTCATTTTTAATGCCACTTTGTAAGTTGCTAAGCTTTATTTGTAAATCAATGAGCTGTCAAGCTGTCTTTGACTTAAAAACTGGAATATGAAATACTGATTTGTAGTCTTTCATTTTCAGTGAAATAATTATGCAAATATTGCAATATCTTTCTAATACAGTGAATAAAAATCTCATGAAAAATAATTTAATGAAGATCTATTTTTACTATTTGAATTTCAGAAAGATTTTAAGAAATGTGTGGAGAGGCCGGGCGCGGTGGCTCAAGCCTGTAATCCCAGCACTTTGGGAGGCCGAGACGGGCGGATCATGAGGTCAGGAGATCAAGACCATCCTGGCTAGCACGGTGAAACCCCGTCTCTACTAAAAAATACAAAAAACTAGCTGGGCAAGGTGGCAGGCGCTTGTAGTCCCAGCTAATGTAGTCCCAGCTACTGGGGAGGCTGAGGCAGGATAATGGCGAAAACCTGTGAGGCGGAGCTTGCAGTGAGCTGAGATCCGGGCACTGCACTCCAGCCTGGGCAACAGAGTGAGACTCCGTCTCAAAAAAAAATAAATAAAAAATAAATAAATAAAAAGAAATGTGTGGAGAAACCATGCAATCATTTTACTGTAGAAAATAACTGTCATGTAGCACTACCAACCCCCAGCTAGAATCTCTACTTTTCTATTTCAGCATCTATTATGGATTTATTTGCTTCAATGCTAGAGAAAGGCAGGAAATGCTCAATTATTAGCAATAGTTTCCTTCACTGAAAAATCTAAAAGAAATAGTTGAAACATTCAGCAGAGCTCTTAAAGTAAGAATGTGCTATATTAGTGATTCAGATTTTCCTGACACTTTAACAACACATATTCAAGTAATATTCAAAGCATAGACAATTATAATTATACTTCACAAATGTTCAGTAGAAATTAAGAATGGTGGTGATTTGAGATTGAGTTGCCATACAGAAATTCTGATCTTTGACTATTTACCTTTCTCTTAAAAATAAGTGTCTAGTTTAGTATTTAGATGTCCAAGTGCTCAGGCAACATGAAATTTTGCCTAAATCCTCAAGCAAACAAATAGGATGCATAGAGTTGTTGAAATTTGACTGTAAATATACAGAAAATGTAATGTCAAAAACACGTTTAATTTCCACTGACTTACTATAGCAAGCAGTACTTCTCATACAGTAATATACATCTGAATCTATTGAATTTTTTTTTTTTTTTTTTTTTTTTTTTTTTTTTTTTTTGAGACAGAGTCTCGCTGTGTCACCCGGGCCGGAGTGCAGTGGCCGGATCTCAGCTCACTGCAAGCTCCGCCTCCCGGGTTTACACCATTCTCCTGCCTCAGCCTCCCGAGTAGCTGGGACTACAGACGCCCACCACCTCGCCCGGCTAGTTTTTTGTATTTTTTAGTAGAGACGGGGTTTCACCCTGTGAGCCAGGATGGTCTAGATCTCCTGACCTTGTGATCCGCCCGTCTCAGCCTCCCAAAGTGCTGGGATTCCAGGCTTGAGCCACCGCACCCGGCCTTCCATTGAATTTTTAAATTGCAAATTCTTTTTCAGTAGGTCTGGTGTGGGGCGTGAGATTCTGCATTTCTATCAAGTTCCAAGGTGTTGCAAATGCTACTGATTCTGCCCACATTTGCAGTGGCAAGGGACCATAGGGTACAACTATATTAAGTACTATGAAGGTAAATTAAGGCTGTCACACAAGCATCTGGAAATAAGTGAGATAATTATCCATGTCTTCACTGGATTTCTCACCAGAGACAACATGGAAGTGGGTTTGCTTCCAAGTGGATTGGATGTTTTGATTTCATGCATTTTTTTCTTTTTTTCTTTTTTCTTTTTTTTTTTTTTTTTGAGACAGAGTCTTGCTCTGTCGCCCAGGCTGGGGTGCAGTGGCCGGATCTCAGCTCACTGCAAGCTCCGCCTCCCGGGTTTAGACCATTCTCCTGCCTCAGCCTCCCGAGTAGCTGGGACTACAGGCGCCCGCCACCTCGCCCGGCTAGTTTTTTGTATTTTTTAGTTGAGACGGGGTTTCACCGTGTTAGCCAGGATGGTCTCGATCTCCTGACCTCGTGATCCGCCCGTCTCGGCCTCCCAAAGTGCTGGGATTACAGGCTTGAGCCACCGCGCCCGGCCGATTTCATGCATTTTTTCCTAAGAGAGTAATGAAACACAATTATCTCAACCAAGATAGATGAACAAGGCCTTGCTAAGAAGATACATAGGTATGGCAAAATCTGTCAGAGTTCTGATACCCGAAGGAGCTAGGTTAGAATCCTATGTCTGGCTACTAGCCAGGTGCGCTTCAGCAAGTAATATACATTTTCTGAACTTCTGATTTTTATCTCTAAAATGGATATAATAATAACTCACTTCCAGGCATTCACCGAGTACTTCTAGGTTCTAGGCACGTATCTATGCACTTTAAAAGTATTATCTCATTTCATCTTCACAACGCTATGAAATAGGTGCTATTATCATCTCCATTTTACAGTTTAGGAAATAAATGGACACCAAAGTGAAGTAAAATGCTACAAATCACATTGCTAGCACTTGGTATAAGTGGTGTTCAAAATCAGGCAGTTAAACTTCACAGTTTGCTCTTAACCACTATGCCATGATGTCCTTACAGGGCCGCTCTTAGCATCAAAACTAAGTAAGAAATAGAAGCAGAGACGTGAGGCAGGTGGACATCAAAAAAAACCCCTTGATGACTTCTAAAACTGATATTGGAGAGTATGACTAACATGAGAGGAAAAGTGTGGTTCTTAACACTGAATTCCTGAATCACGCAGACTTATCTGCCCAGACAATAGGTAGCCACGGAACATGGAGGCCTTGCTTTCAGGGGCATGGCCTTTATTGCAAAGCACATGCAGACAGAACCCAAAGAGGGTGAGTGAGATAATGGATGAGCTGCACACACTCAGTTCCCTCTCCCAAATTCACTGTTCAGGTAAGTCACTAACGGGACTCCTTGTACATGGAAGAAAACAAAAAGGGTAGAGAATAAACATTTTCTTCAGCAGTAAGATTCTACCTTTAATCTCTGGCTAAGAATTACATAAATAACATTTATTATACATTTATCTTATTGAATATTTGAGACTCTTCAACTAGTACTTGCTACATTTCTTTCTGCTACCAATTAGGCATTCATTAATCATGAATAAATCAAAAGAGATTACTAATACTTAGCAGGGTACAAAATGCTAGCAGGAAAAAAAGCCCATCTAATATTATATATAATAAGATAATCTGCCCAATTTTAAAATTCAAAAAGGAAGAGACATTAGTAAAATATTTTTCTCATAGGGACTATCCCAGCACTTTGGGAGGCCGAGACGGGCGGATCACAAGGTCAGGAGATCGAGACCATCCTGGCTAACACGGTGAAACCCCGTCTCTACTAAAAAAAAATACAAAAAACTAGCTGGGCGAGGTGGTGGGCGTCTGTAGTCCCAGCTACTCAGGAGGCTGAGGCAGGAGAATGGCGTAAACCCGGGAGGCGGAGCTTACAGTGAGCTGAGATCCGGCCACTGCACTCCAGTCCGGGCGACAGAGCGAGACTCCGTCTCAAACAAACAAAAAAAAGTGTCACTTGATGTTATTAATAAGCATTCATATAACATGTTTCTAAGTTTTAATAAAAAGCTCTTAATTCAGGAAAAATACATTTTCCTATTAATAGCATTAATATAAATGTTTATCTAATTAGCAAATAGTAAACATATACAAATTAGTAAATAAGAGTCTCAAAACAATGTGGAGAAAATAGAAAAATGTAAGATAAGAAGATAGTAAATTGTATGTTTTTGTTTGTTTGTTTGTCTTTTTTTGAGACACAGTCTTGCTCTGTCACCCAGGCTGGAGTGCAGTGGCACGAGCTCGGCTCACTGCAACCTCCGCCTGCCGAGTTCAAGCGATTTTCCTGCCTCAGTCTCCTGAATAGCTGGGATTACAGGCATGCACCACCACGCCTGGCTAATTTTTAATCTTTAGTAGAGATGTGGTTTTACCATGTTGGTCAGGCTGGTCTC
The DNA here is from genome assembly GCF_043159975.1 of Macaca nemestrina. Taxonomy (NCBI): domain Eukaryota; kingdom Metazoa; phylum Chordata; class Mammalia; order Primates; family Cercopithecidae; genus Macaca; species Macaca nemestrina. Next base: position 61,104,587 of record NC_092145.1, read on the forward strand.
GAACTCCTGACCTTGTGATCTGCCCCCTTCGGCCTCTCAAAGTGCTGGGATTACAGGCATGAGCCACCGTGCCCAGCCTAAATTGTATATTTTGTAAATCAAGTTCATTTACCTTTTGGTTGACATTGGACCGTATCATTGCTCAGGGCGGCCTCACTGAACACCAACATGCCAACATCCATGTTATTGTTCCTATTCCCATATATACTTTATATATTTATGTCCTTCTTTTCCTGTCTACTTCCTTTAGCCTCTCCTTTTCCCACAAGTCATCAGCCTTGTTTAAATCTCAGTTTCCTCCCTCTTCATCTCTGATCCCATGATCTTTCTCTTCAACTACTCTTATGTTAGCATTCTTCACTCTCTTCTGTGTATTTAAACTAATATTTACCTGAAAATTTCAAAACCTAAATCAATACAACTTAGTAACTCCCTCACTCCCACCTTAGCTCACTAAAATTGGCTATTTCCCCGTAAATATGAGTATTGATTCAGCCACAAACTTATGGATTCCAACCACAGCCGAACTCTCAACAAAGCAGTGTAATTTGTTCAAGTGTTTCTGGAAAGATTCTTCTTCCACTTCCCACATTGTCTATTCTAAATCTTCACAATTCTCTACTTACCTCAGAGGTGATTAGATGCTTTTAGGCAAAAACTACTGCATTTCTCTGCTCCTAACCTGAGGACATACCTCTATCTATACAAACCTTTATTTCTATTGATTCAATTTCTTTTTTTCAAAGATGAATGTTTCGGCCTGTGCTGTGGGTTACATCCCTTCCTGTCTCCTCTGAAATCTTGCTGTAAGAGTAATTTTTTCCCTTTTACTTTATCTTCAATCCATCCTTCTAAATTTTCTGGCTGATTCACTTTGGCCTATACATATTTTAAAGTCTCTCCCACATTAAAACTATTAAACCCTAGACCTTCCATGTTCCATTTCCAGGTACTAGTTGCTCTCTCCACTTTCCTGAACTGTTAACCTTAGAAGAATCTTCTGTACCCACTATTTCCATTTCTTTGCCTTACGTTTCCATTTCCATCCAGCCTAGCCTTTGCCCCCACTTCTACATCAAAACCATCTCCTTTTATTAGTTAGAAGAAAATAAACCCCACCCTGAATTTTGGTAATTTGATACTAACTTAATCAACTGATTATTTATAAAAATATGGGCAGCATGTAGAAAAACAACTGCAAAATACCAGCCTCAGTAACATTGGGGTTGCTTTATCACCCTTAAACCTGAAGGGGCAAGAGAAGGATGCAGTTACCAGAACCTGGAAATAGCAAAAGCTACCTAGAAATGGACACTTGACAGGAATTGTGACTTTGTGTCAGGAAAAATCCAGCATGTGCTAACTACAAGGAGGTAACAAGGAAATAAATATCCAAACCTCACCCTGTTCCTTCCCTCAGAGCTCCTACAAGGACTCCCCAATACTTGAACCTGAATCAAAGTCCATTTATACACATCTACTGAAGATGTACAGATCAGAGCAGAGTGGAGAAGGGTGAAGAGTGAATCCAGAGACATCTACAGAAGACACCCTGTACATTCATGTGCCCAGATCCAGTGATAAAATTTGAATTCTTAACTTATTTGATATCTACAATATGTGATATTGCTCCCTCTGACCACTTTAAAATTCTTGCCTAGAACAAATTATGCATTTTGCACTTTAACCTTTTTCTCCCGACCTCCCTGAGTGTTCTTTCTTGATTTCCTTCATCATCTTTTCTCCCTAACCCTGCTTACCTCTTAGATATGGATGGGTTCCAAGACTTTGCTCTCAGCCTACTTGTCTCAAAAAGTAGGCCTTAGTTTGACCCTGATCACATCTAATATTTCAACGCATATGCTAAGAAATTCCAAATATATCTCTTCAGGCCATATATTTGTTTCCAGAGCAACAGCTTATACTTTCAATTGTCCACTGCACGTCTTTTTACCAGATGTCCCACAAAAACTCTATTTCAATGTGTCCAAAACAAAATTTCTCTTCTTTACCCAAGTACAGCAATTCCTTTACAAACCTATTCCTCTTCCTGTGTTCTCCATTTCAGTTAATAAAAACAATGATCCCCGATCTCTCCAACCAGAAATCTGAGTGATATCCGTGTTAGTTCCACCTCCTCATTCCACATACTCGAACAATACTCAGGTCTTTTCAACACTATCCCATTAAAATACTTCATATGTATTCTCTCATCTCTGTCCCACTGCTACTACCTTACATCAAGTCCTATTTATCCCCTGGACTTTTGTTGTAGTATCCTGATTGTTTTTGAGGGTTGCAGGGGTGGGGGGTGTCACAGGTCAGTCTCCATGTAGTATACTGTCAGAATTACCTTTTTAAAAGCAAATATTTTCACAATATTCCTCTTTGGGAGCAAGGTGGATGAGGCCTTTTATGAGTTAACCATTACTTACCAATATAACATCATCAACATTCCCTATGCAGATGTTCGTTAAAGATTTATGTAATAAATATATGATTGGATTCCATTGCTCATAGTAATTTTTACCATGTATTGAGGAATTACCGAGTGTTAGACACTGTGCTAAATGCTAATTGTGAGGTTTATTTCACTTAAACCTTGACGAGTCTGTGATCTAAGTATTTTTTTTTCCAATTTAACAGATGAGGAAATACAGTAAATCAGGTTATCTGCCTAAAGTTACAAACCTGCAATTGGCAAAGGTCACAGTTTAATTCACGGCTACCAGAACCGAAAGCTTATGTATCTGGCAGCATGCACAGAGCTTTATACCCAGTGCTCAGTGTCAGACTACCTAGGTTCGGTTCTCAGTTTAGAAACTTATTACAGTTATGATGATTTAAAAAAAATCTATTTTGAACACTTACAAATGGGCCTGACATTTGTTAAGCACCCAAAAAATGTTAGCTACTATTATTATACAGTAGGCTTTAAGGCTTTCTGGGAATTGAAAGAGTTAATTGCTTGCTAAAGCCTCTACATTGATTGCCCCTCTCCCTTGACCCTCAATAGCTTTCCTGTAAAAAACTAGAAAAAGAAATGGTACTGATCCTCATTCTGCATACAGGACAGATTTTGCTTGAAAGAGGACTACAGCGTGTTCTCATTAGGAATTCAAGACCACATTCACCCGCAGCTTCACAGTGAGAACTCACATTTTTGAGCAATCACTTTGCAAGACAACTTGAAAGGCAAAAGTCCAGATATAGTTATTCATTTTGTCACAATGGAGGAGGGGATGTGCTGTAGGTTGGGTTTGTCTATTTGTTTGTCTTTGGAGAGAAGGTAACGGAGGAACCAAACTGCCTTTAGGAGTGTTTGGAGAAAATATAACACATCAATATTAAATCAATGCATGGAGTTCGTACTAGCTATATGGCCAGTATACACATACACACACACATACACACACACAATTTCTTTGCTTTCTTCTACCTAACTCTCTGCCATACAGCATGAGTGAATCATCCAGGATCATGATTGCCTACACAATAAACATCAGGAGTTGGTGTTCCTTCTTTCACTGCCAGCAGTCCTAGACCCCAGTGCCCTTCTCTGCTTGCCACCTGCTAAGGAGAAAGCACAGTTGAATGACTCAAGCATTTGCTTTTCTCTACTGCCTACGTTAACATAACTGCAGGTCTTGTTCCAGAACCTCCTGAAAAACAATGCTCATTAGTTTGTAATAACAAAAAAGTTAACCATTTATACACTCCCTTCCTTTTTTTGGACTGAAGAATCAAAATATTCCACTTTTCTTCACAGTCTTCCCAGACTAGTTTCCATTTTGACCAAAACCCTTGTCTTTGACTATAACTCATTTTTAAAATATTCATTTCCTCTTATCGCTTTCTCCCTCAGTAGACTTATATAAACAGTTGAAACTATTAATTCAAAAACATTCGTTGCTCCTCTCCATTGTGCCAGATACACCCGGGACACTGGGCATTCAGAGAGGGATCAGACCTTCTCCCTGCAATGAAGGAACTTACATTTCAGGAAAATAGGTTACCATCTATTAGGTAGCTTAGTCCCATGAGACCAGCGACACCAGTCATCTTGAAGTGATATAGAGGTAGGTACACCCAGAATAACACATGATTAGAACACTTCACTATTTTATATGTATATATATTTTTGCAAAAGGCCTTAATCCTTATTTTTATTTTAAGTTCTGGTCTACATGTGCAGGATGTGTAGATTTGTTACACAGGTAAACATTTCTCTTTTTAATTCAGGAGATAAGCATCAACTCAATCCAAGCATAACATAGAGTTTTAATAAATTGAATCAGTATCATCATAATAAGATAATCTAGAAACAAAGTTTTTTTATTTGTTTTGACTAGAATTTCACACAATTATCATTCCATGCTACTACAATGGTGATTTTTCACTTATCTCAAGGGAGAGAATGAAAGAAAGACATGTGTTAATACATATTGTGGTGTCCATCAGAAAATTTTGATCCAATTAAATGCTTAATCATCAGGAAGTTTGTTCTTCCCCTGTACTTGGAATATGTTCTCTTTCATATTTAAAGATTATGTTAAGGGTCATGTTTGGAATAATTCACAGTTGGATGAGGAGGTGGAGGTGCATGGATACTCTACTTGCGGATCCAATATTCCTTGTAATCAATATATTACAAGGTTCATATACTTTTGTTTAAAGATAGCTAGCTGCCATAACTATAAGCAACAACAATGGTGATTAGTTCACCAGAAAAATTAATTGAGCAGCTTCTAGAAATAGCTCTGGATAAAAATATGAATTATGTGAAATCGGTCTTTGACGCAGCCCATCTTTTCATTTTTTCATCTTTTTTGCCAGACTTTCCATTTCTTTTATCTCTTAGACATAAAGTGCCTTCCTGCTACACTAGGGTCTCTTCCATTCCAGAAAAAGCAATTATAATATATATTAATATTTACCAGTAAAGAAGTTCTATATATCGAGTGTCATTAGCAGTCTCCTCATAGAAATATTGAATTTCAAAAGAAAACTATGGCAAGGGACAATGCAAAACTACATGCTTTTCATACTATAGGGGCAACTGGCCATTTGTTCTTAGGTTAGTCCTTGTAACCTTGTTAGCTCTGGGTTCTGACAAACAGCTGTTTAAGAAGCCAATTTCTGGGCTGTTGGATTGCAAGGCTCTTACCAATCCCTAGTGAACAAAAATCAACAAGGAGACAAATCAGTTGGTGGGTGCTAGTCCTTCTTGCTCTAGCAGTTCTTCACAGAAACACATCATATATTTGATGGTCACGCAGAATGAGGACCTGGCCAAGTCAGACATGTCTAAGATGCAGACTTTCTGCCTTTTATCCCATTAGGTTTGGGAGCAGCCACATCAACACTCAAGGATCTATTGCCATATGCAGCACTAGCATTCAAATTTTAAACTTTCATGGCTGAAATATACAGTAAGAAATATACTTTATATATTGACTCATTAACTATATGCACATGCAACACACATATGTTTGTACTTCCATTACCTATGTATATTTACCAATATACACACATGCACATGCATATTGAGCCAAAATTTCCACAAAGCAATACTTTCTCTTACCACTTGTGATGTACTATTATACTTTTAATTATCTTTCACTCTATTTTAAAATTAAAAAGATGTATCGTGACTTGCTAAATTGATTTCACAACCCACTGATAACCTCAACCCACATTTGTAAAAACACTTAACATTACTGATATATGGTAATTCTATGCCATACTGCAGCTACATGTTTTCTCGCTCTCTTTCTTAATAAGTCATGAGGCCTACAGTAGTCTTGCCCATTGCTTACAAAACATCCTGACTAGAAACTGGAGGTGCCTCCTTAACTACCCAACTTATTACTAAGGAATGAAGAGAATAAAATACATGGTTGTAAATTACAGGGCTAATTGTTACAGGTTTATTTCACTCAACTTTCTATGACACTATTTTTTTACAGATTATTTTAGAAGGCAGGAAAATATACACTTCAGGACTGCTGTCTTCTTTAAAAAACTACTGAGGTATAAATTATACAACATAAAAATTTCCCTTTTCAAATGCACAGTTTGATGAGTTTTAGTAAATGTATATAGCCATGCAGTCAACATTATAATTATGAGAAGACTATTTCCATTACCCCAGAATGTTTCCTGTGCTACTATGTAGTAAACATATTCTACTAAACTCCAGGCTTGGAAACTACTGATTTGTTTTTTATCCCTATAGTTCTGCCTTTTCTAGAGTTTCATATAAATTAGAATCATACAATATGCAGCCCTCAGTTTCTAGCTTCTTTCATTTAGCATAATACCTTTAAGATTTATTTATGCTGAACACTTTTGCTAACAGGTAGTATATTGTATGGTTTTTTTGTTTTTGTTTTTTTTTGTTTTTGTTTTTTGTTTTTTTGACAGAATCTCCCTCTGTCTCCCAGGCTGGAGTAGTGCGGTGGCTCGATCTCAACTCACCACAACCTCCGCCTCCCAGGTTCAAGCAATTCTCCTGCCTCAGCCTCCCAAGTCGCTGAGACTACAGGTACGCGCCAACATGTTCAGCTAATTTTTTTGTTGTTGTTTTTTCAGTAGAGACGGAGTTTCACCATATTGGCCAGGCTGGTCTTGAACTCCTGACATTGTGATCCGCCCACCTGGGCCTCTCAAAGTGCTGGGATTACAGGCATGAGCCACCGTGTCTGACCAATATAACTCAATTTTTAAATTAATATCCCTTTTCTATTGATGGAGAGCTGGGTTGTTTCCAGCTTGTAGCTGTTATGAATAGTGACACTATGAAAATTCACATAAGGTATTAATAGGGACATATATTTCTTTTTGTGTGTGTGGGATCATATGGTACGTGTATGCTTAGCAATTTAATAAACTGCTGAACTGTTTATCACAGTGGATGTACTCATTTTCATTCTCACTGGCCACGAATAAGGGATCCAATTGCTCCTCATCCTTGTCAAGACTTGACATTTCCAGTCTTTTAAATCTCAGCCATTCTAGCTATGCATAGTAGTATCTCATTAGGATTTTTGTGTTCTCTTTCTAATATCATCTGAGAAAAAATAATTAAGCAAATGCATCAGAACTGTCATATTTAAATCATTGAAAGCACACATTCCAGTACAAGAGTTAGCCAGATGGCAAAGCACACTGCCAAAACATCCTTCCAAATTTCTCTCTCCTTATGATGCAATGGCTCTGAAGCCTTAAGGATACATTGATATTCAATACACATCTTCTTTGAACAATGCGATGTCATATTAAACATTATTCAGGTGTACAATTAATGACTTAAATGTGCTGTGTATTTATTTATTTATTTATTTATTTATATTTGAGAAAGGCTCTCACTCTGTCTCCTAGGCTGGAGTGCAGTGGTGCAGTCTTGGCTCACTGCAACCTCCATCTCCCGAGTTCAAACGATTCTCCCACCTCAGCCTCCTGAGTAGCTCGAAATTGCAAACACACGCCACTATGTCTGGCTAATTTTTGTATTTTTTTGTAGAGACAGGGTTTCACCATGTTGGCCAGGCTGGTCTCTAACCCCTAACTTCAAGTGATCTGCCAGCCTCCACCTCCCAGGAAGTGCTGGGGTTACAGGCGTGAGCCACTGCAACTGGCCTAAATGTGCTATTTTTGAATGTGATTTTTTTTTTAAATTAAGAGTTCTGAACTCATAAGGACTTAAATAATTGAAAATTCTGAGGACCAAGAAATTTTTTAAAAACCATAAATTCCCCCCACAAAAAAACATAATTAGGACTACTTAAGAATTCTGTTTTCTGGTGAAAATACTATCTACATTGAGAAAGTTTAGGACTGGGAGGGGGATTGTAGAAGATGAGCTTGCAAAGAAATGTTAGGGCCAAAAATTATGCACTTGATCTTAAATGGTATGCCAAGGAACCAAAATATGAAATGACTTTTACTTGTTTGCATGTGTGTATTCATATGACTCCATGTGTGGCTCTTGATTTGCTTGTCTGTTAATTTCTATACCTATATAATACTTCTTTATTTAGTAAACTGTGCTATTGAAAGTTCCCTTATATTTTTAATTCTTTTATGTAGCTATCTCTTACTCAATATTTAAACCTTATCTGTGCTGTTCCTCTAAGCTCACACATTATTTTCTCTTGGAAACCATTCTGACCCAAATACTCAGCCTTCATTTTGAGTTAGGTGGCCCTCTTCTGTAATTCTATAACCACCTACACTTAGCTCATAACCTTTACCTACACTGTTAACCATAAATTGTAATGGCACATTTATTTGTTCATTTTCCCTAACAGGCTTGAAAATCTTTGAAGTCAGAGACCAAGTTCTGTTAATTGTTGCACCAACCAGACCAGGCAGGGGACCTAGTGTATATGGGTATTAAATAAATATTTGGTTAATGAGTTAATGATTTTTACTCCTATCTGACTCATGCATTTCAACAGGAGTTTTCAAAGTCTTGCAAAGTCATGGCTAATGAAGAAATTTTAGTCAGGCTATGTGTTGAGATATTCTTTGTGTTAAGATTGTAGCTACCTTCTTATCAATGAGTATTACTGCCTCCACATCTTACCTCACTAACTTTAATGTATGCCTTAGTGTTTTACGTAACCATGTATCACTGTGGTAATGTCCTTCAATCTGTCTCAGAAAGAAAGAAGCATGATCCAAGGATTCTATAAACCTGACACCAGGTACCATCAGAGAACTGAGCAAACCTTCCTTGAATAAGGTCTTTCTTTCATCTATATTTGTATGTTCCAGGTGCTGTTTTAGGATACATTTGTTATTAATTTTTTGTCTTTAAATAGATTTTATCTGTGTGTAAAATGTCTTCCCAACTTAGACTGTCAGCAGCTTAACATAGAGAAACATGACGGAAGCATAAATTAAAATTTTTAGACTCTTCTCATATCTTCTTATAGCTACATATATGACACACAACAAAACTCACTGTCTAATTATGTAACTCTGCTGGGTAATTACTTCTCTCATTTAGGCAGAAATTTCTTTCCTGCACAGTGTCATCCTGACCTGAATGATTGTCAAACTGAAAACAATTTTGAAAATCGGAGAATTTAGATAAAAGGACTATTGCAAGGCAAAACAAATGAAGCAGAGAAAACCCTAAAATTGAGATGGTTAAGAGAAAAACTGAGAAAACTATTTTGCTTTAAAAATTGTGAAACTGTCAGTTCTATGCATGAGGAAACTTATGTAATCAGTGGCCAGAAAGAATAATCACGAATTCTAAGCCTCGGACAATTGCAACTAGCAACTAGTTTTAACAAGTACCTTTCAGAACTTGTTTTTAACATACTTTTTTGACTAGGCCTTGTGGCTCATGCTTGTAATCCCAGCACCTTGGGAGGCCAAGGCAGGAGGATCGCTTGAGATCAGGAGTTTGAGACTAGCCTGGGCAACATAATGAGAACCCTGTCTCTAAAAACCAAAAACCAAAACAAAGAAACCCACAGTTTTTTTTATTGTTAACATAGCTACATAAGAAACAGAATTGACAACCTCAACAGACATCTGAGCTGGCACTGAGAACTGCCTGGAGAGCGGGATAAGACAGAACTCCTACAGAGAGACCAGAATGTTTGGTACCAGAAAAGCTGTAGTTGAGCACTGTCATGGGCTCCCGTCCTCTAGGAAGATTTAGCCTTTGTTAGCTGCTGGAACTGGACAGAACAGGGCTGTCTTGCCCATGGGATGAGGCCTCTCTGATCTGAACACTTCTTCATTTGCCAGCCTTTCCCAGGGTTTCTCCCTGGACATACCTGCTTGCAACGTGGCCTCAGATCCCCAGCCAAAACATTTACCAGTGCCCACTATTATAGCTCTTTCACAGGCAGACTCTGCCTACCCACTTTTGCAGACAGATCCCCCACTATTGCATGCATGGGGGCCCACCACTGCCCCACCATAGCACTTTTGATGGCCACCTAAATCAGAGGATTATTGCCAATAAACTGAGAACACTTCAATCGCTCCAGTGCAGCAGGTGCTTTAACTCAAGAGGCCAGGGAACAAAGCTGCAGACCTGGTCCTAGTCCCCAGGGAGAGAGTATGTAGCACAATAGTGCTGAGCTGAACCTTGGCCTGCTGAAAGCATACAGAAACAAAGCCAATCCTCTAAACCCAAATTGTATCACAGTTAAACCCTCAAGGGCATCAAAGGATATAAAAGAGAAAAGCATCATCCTAAAGAGAGCAACTTCAAATATTAAAGAAACATGAGCCCACACGGATGAGATACAACCAGCACAAGAACTCTAGCAACTCTAAAAGCCAAACTCTCTTCTTACTTCTAAATGACAACACTAGGTCTCCAGCAATGATTCCTAGTCAAACTGAAATGGCTGAAATTACAAATGTAGAATTCAGAAACTGGATGACAAGGAAGCTCATAGAGATATAGGAGAAGGTTGAAACCCAATCCAAGGAAAAAAGTAAAATGGCCGAAGAGTTGAAGCATGACATAGTTATTTTGAGAAAGAACAAAACTGAACTTCTGGAAATGAAAAATTCACTACAGGCATTTCAGAATTGAATTGGAAGCATTAATAACAAAATAGACCAAGCTGAGGGAAAAATTTCAGAGCTTGAAGACTGCTTCTTCAAATCAATGAAGACAGATAAAAATAAAAAGAATAATTAAAAAAATGAAAAAAAACTTTAAGAAGTATGGGATTATGTAAAGTGTACAAACTTAGAACTCATTGACATTTCTGAAATAGATGGAGAGACAGCAAGCAACTTGGAAAACATATTTGAAGATATTGTCCGTGAAGATTTCCTGAACCTTGCTAGAGAGGTATGCATGCAAATGCAGGAAATTCAGAGCACTTCTGTGACATACTATAAAGGATAGCTATCCCCAAGGCACATAGTCATCAGATTCTCCGAAGTCAATGCAAAAGAAAACAACAGCAGCCAAATTAAAGCCAGCTAGAGAAGAGGGGTAGGTCAAGTACAAAGGGAACATCATCAGGCAGTGGACCTTTCAGCAGAAACCTTACAACCCTGAAGAGATTGAGGACCTATACTAAACATCCTTAAAGAAATTTCAAGCAAGAATTTCATGTCCAGCCAAAGTAAGTTTCATAAATAAAGGAGAAATATGATCCCTTTCAGACAAGTAAATGCTAAGGGAATTTGTTACCATTAGATCTGCCTTTCAAGAGGTCCTTAAGGGAGTGCTAAACATGGAAATGAAAGACTGTTACCTGTCACCACAAAAACACACTTATGTACATACCCCACTGGCACTTTAAAGCAACTATGCAATCAAGTCTACAAAGCAACCAGCTAACAATATAGTGGCAGGATAAAATTCTCACATAAATTTGAATGTTAATGGGCTAAATAGCCACTTAAAAGACACAGAATGACAAGTTGGATAAAGAAGAACGACCCAACTGTATGCTGTCTTCAAGAAACCAATCTCACCTGCAATGACACCCATAGGCCTAAGGTAAAGAGATGGAGAAAGATCTATGAAGCAAAGAAAAAAACAAAAAGAGCAGGGGTTGCTACTCTTATTTCAGACAAAACAGGCATTAAACCAACAATAATTATGAACAAAGAAGGGCATTACATAATGATAAAGAGTTAAACAAGAAGACTTAACTATACTAAATATATATTCACCTAACAAAAGAGCACCCAGATTTATAAAATAAGTTCTTAGAGATCTACAAAGAGACTTAGATAACCACACAGTAATACTGGGAGACTTCACTAAACTATTCAACATAATACTAAATTATTGGGGCAGGGAGGCGATAGCGGGGATTTATATGAGTGAAGATAATAAATTGGTAACTTGCCCGATTATTCTAAGATATGTCAAATCCTATCTTATCTGGATAGTCCAGATAGGCCATGACCATACATCCAAATATTAATATGTAGCCTTTTTTGTAGGTGGATGTGAATGCTATTCCAATTTAATTAACTATGAATTAAAGAAGAAAAGGAAAGTCATTATGCAAATGTCTGCCCATTGAAAGCAATCAGGCCTAAATGCATTAATCTCTCATTTTTCTATTAGTGTTTTTAAAAGACATGGATCAGAATGTCCTGGAAGACATGTTAAAATATAGATTATTGTTCTTCACTCACAACATTCTGAGTCAGTTGGTCTCGGATGGGGCCTGCTAATTTTCATGTTTAAAATTTCCAGGGTGCTGCTGCTGCTGTTGATATAGAGATATACCAGATAATCTTCCAGGTGTTGGGGATGCATGATAAACAAAAGCAAGGTATAAGTCCTCATGGAGTTTATAGTATATTGAGGGAAATAGACAGAAGTATAATATCAGGTATGAAAACTGCCATGAAGAAAAAAAGTAGGATAAAAAAATAGAAAATCATGGGGTGCTTTTATAGACAGGGTAGTCAGGGAAGATCTCTGTGTTGCGTGATATCTATATAGATATATTAATGAATATAAGCCAATGGGAAAGGAATATAATTTCTTTAAGCTACTTGAGAATAGATTGGTTTTTTTATAATTTTAATATAATAGTTTATAAATTGATTGTCATGTAAAAAATAGGGGTTTGTGACATCCTTTTAAAGTATTCTGAGATAATTAGCAGCTGGATAAAATACTTCACATTTTATGTGTTCAAAACGAAGGGAAGGCACATTTCCTCTCTATCTTTAAGATGAAAGTTAGGCTGGGGGGAAGTGGCTCATGCCTGTAATCCTAGCACTTTGGGAAGCCGAGGCAGGCAGATTACTTGAGCCCAGGAGTCTGAGACTAGTCTGGGCAACATAGTAAAATCTCGTCTCTATAAAAAAAAATACAAAAGTTAGCTGGGCATGGTGGCATGTGCCTGTGGTCCCAGCTCCTCAGGAGGCTGAGATAGGAGGATCACTTGAGCCCAGGAGGTCGAGGCTGCAGTGAGCCGTGATTGTTCCACTGCACTACAGCCTGGCAACTGAGTGAGACCTTATCTCAAAAAAAAAAAAAAAGATGGAAGTTAAATAAATTAGTTTTTTCCTGCTCCTCTATGAGGTGGTAATAATGGTCTTCATTGTGTACAAAGAAATAGGCTTTAATGACATGATGACATGATTTTCACTGTAAAAGAAAACTAGGATATTTTGGGCAGATCTTTAATATGTTGAAAAGACAAAAACAGGAGCCTTCCTAAAATGGTTCCTCAGCATCCCCAACAAAGATAGACTCCTGGAGCTCTGCTAAGGGGAGAATGGGTCCTGGTCCAGTATGCTATGTTGAAATATCATCTTTCTCTAGCCTCATTGTGGATCTCTATGCCTCAGTTTTTCTGTTTTGTGCCTTAGTTTTATCCCTTCTTTGAGTCACCTCTCAATTATAGTTTCTCCATTGCATGGTGTACAGTCCACTGCTTTAGTGCTTTTTTTTTATTACAAGTAAACATAGATAAACAAGTGCAATTTATTAAGTATGCCACTGAGAAACATTTCTGTATTTTCCAAGAGGCTATAATGTAAAGTAGTCTGAGTATCAACCCTTGAGTCATAATTGGTGGCATCACAGTTATGCATCTCTTATCATTTCAAAATTATTTATTCTACCTAAGCCTCAATTTCTCAATTTGTGAAAGTAGCAAACAGCTACAAGATGTTCTCTAAAATCATACGTTCTTTGTGAATAATTTAGTATTATGTTGGAGGAGGAGTGGAGTTGGGGGGTTACTCTCAACTGCTGATAACATTTATTCTTTAAACAAATATTTAGTGAATATCCACTGTGTACTGCTCTAGGCCTTGTTCTAGGAGTCTGTGATATATCAATGAGCAAAACAAAACAAAATTCCTACTTTCATAAAGTATACTTTCTAGCAAATCTTGATGAAAACTTATGTCTTTCTCTCCCTGTCTCTTTCTTTCTCTCTCTTTCAGACTTGAACCAGACTTTGACTCATAACCTATAGCATTGAAGGTATTATGAAATAAGAAAAAAAAAATTTTTAACATTATGTTTCACAGAGTCTGTATCTTTTTAAAAATTATTCCAAAGCCCCCCAAAATCATGACTAAAATGGAGAATAGGCTCTGCTACCTTTACATTGTCTCCTAACACTAGACTTATAGGCGTCTTCAAGAGCCTGTGCCCTAAAGACACAATTACGTTTAACATCCCACTTGTTATTGTGGATGGCTGCAGTAGTAATAACTAGCATAGTGCTTCCTATGTGGCAGATACTATTCTGAGTTTTTTACACATAAAAACTCATTTAATTCTCACAATAACCCAATGAGGCAGGTACTGCTCTTTTAGTCTTAATGTTCTACAAATCAGGAAACTGAGGAACAGAGAGGTTACATGACTTGCCTAAGTGTTTACAGATGGTTTAGGATCAGGCTTCAGATTGATACCATTCATCTTCAGAAACTGTGCTATTAACCAATGCACTAGTGATTCTTCGTTATATCAACCTGAGAACTCAATATGAGAGAAATCTTCCTAAAGCACTTGTAACAAACAGTGGCAATTTATGCTTGCAATATTGATTAGACTAACTAATTACTCCTGTGAACTGCTAACCAAATAACTAACACTGTCTCCTTTAAACCATTGATCTGTTATTAAAGACACTAACAGCCTTGGAAGAGTTCCTCACACGTTCATTAAGTTTATCATTGTTTTGTTTCCATCTTTTTCTTTATTTCATATTTCTTTTCTCATACACACACACACGTACGTATGTAAATTTATTTTGGTACGTGTGCTCTCTTCCTTTTTAGATCTCATTCTTTCCCCAATATTCATCATCAAACTCATACAAATAACATTTTGGAAATGCTGAAACAAGGCTGTTTCTATAGCAGCAGTTTTCAAATATCTTGAATTTTCCTTTAATTGGTACAGGCTTTTAAGGTCACTCAGAAAACTAAATTAGCTATTCCTGAATATGCTGTTATTTCAAGAGCTACATTGTCCTCTCTTTCTGATGAAACTCTATTAACAAATTTCAGTTACAGGAGGACAGAGTCAATTAACTTTTAGAAAATCCATTCTTTAAGAAAGGACTATAGCCCAGGTTTACACAATCTCAGAATTTAATGAGCTTTGATTTTTTTACAGAAAAAGTTATAAGTTCTTGATTGATGTTGAAGTGACAACATTTTATATTTTTGCCTTGTATATCACATTGCCAAGTGCATAAAAGCACTCAATAAACCCTTTTAAAAATTAGTATAAGGACTTCAAGTCCAAAGCAAGATAGAGTAAGTCAACTATAGCCTATCTCTTCCACTGATTACAACTAAACCTCTGGACAAAGTATAAAAATAAACTATCAGAAGGTATGTTAACAGGGGAAAAAAATGACTATTTTTCTCCAGTTAAACATATTTAAAATATTGTAGAAGATAGAATGGCCCCCCAAAATGTTTATGAACTAATCCCGGGAACCTGTGAATATTCTTTATTATATTACAAAAGAGACAGTGGAGATGTAATTAAGGTTATTGCTGGAGTCAGATAGAGTCAGAAGAATAAGAAGTCAGAGAGATTCAAAGAATGAGAGGAACCTGACATGCCATTGCTAGAGGAGGACACATGGAAAGCATGAGTAGGAATGTGAGCAACCTCTAAAAGCAAAGACCGGCCCCAGCTGATGATATTCAGCAAGGAAAGAGGAACCTCAGTGCTCCAGATGAAAGAAAATATATATGGCCAATAACCTGAATAAGCTTGGAAGTAGATTTTTTTCACAGATCTTCCAGTAATAAACAAATGCAGCTCTGCTGACACCATAATTTAGGCTTTGTGAGGCCCCGAGCAAAAGACCCTACTGAATCATGTTGTTATTGGCTTCTGATTCATAGAACCGAGATAATAAATGGCTGTTGTTTTATGCTGTTAAATAACTAGCAACTTGTTATAGCAGCAATAGAAAAACAATGCATATTTTGGTACCAGAAATGGGGCGTTTATATAACAACTATCAAAAAATGTGGAAGTGAGTTTGGAATGGGTTAGTGAATAAAGGTTGAAAGACTTTGAGGAGTATGACATAAAAAGACTAAATTGACTTTAACACTCTGTCAGTAGAAATACTGATGCTGCTTGTGAGGGTTCAGAAGGAAGAGAAGATAACTTAAGAGAAATTGTAAATCACTCTAGCGAAAGCTTAAATCACTTGAACAGACAATTAACAGAGATCTAGACTCGGATGATACTACTGGTTAAGGCTCAGAGAGAAGTGAGGAACATATATCTGTAAACTGAAGGAAAGGAGACCCATGTTATGCACTGTCAGACAGTTTGGTGAAATTACATCCTGCAGTTATGTGAAAAGCAGAACTTGTCAATGAAAGTCCTGGTCATTTACCTCACATTTCCAAGCAAAATTTTGAAGTGCATCCTGGTTTCTTCTCACTGCTTATAGTAAAAATAAAGAGAAGAAAGAGAACTTAAGGAAAGGATTGTAAAATTAAAAAAAAAAAAAAAGCAGGAATTAATGATTAGGAAATTTTCCAATCTATTCAGATGCCAAAAAGTCAGAGTATTCAGTCACACAAAATGCTGTTTGAAAAGATTAAAGGTGTGGCCCACTGATCCCCTTAAACAAATCAGGGAACCTCTAGGTATCTTAAGGGTCTAGGTATCCCTTAGACATCTCAGCAGAAGCCAAGCATAGAGAATCATCCAAAAAGATCTGTAGACCTAACTTCTGTCTAATGAATACCTGTGACATCAAGATGAGATCCACAAACTTCCTGAGAATTGTATATAATCAGAACACTGTCAGCTTAGATTGAAAAGGACAGAGAGAGTAAGTAATTAAAGAAGGCTGGAGAATCTGCAAAATGTTGCTGACAGTAAGCAGGCTGATAAAGCTATTTTGCTTCAAACAATGCTTCCTCCCAATGAAAAAGGAAGAATGACTTAGAGGACAGAGCCAAGAGCATACAGGACAGAACTTAGAGCACCGAGGGCAAGGCTGAGAACCACAGAAAATTATTTCCAGGCATTGAACTATAAGGGAGTTCGAATGACTAATTTCAAAACTGTTTTAGATTATTGATTATTTTTTACTATCCATCTTCCCTTTTTGGAAATAAAATGTCTACACTGTAACTGCTATCCTATATCTGTGCCACAAGTGTATTTTGGGAGCAGTTCACTTGTTTCTTTAACTTCACAGGCCCACAGATGGAGAGGAATTATGCCCTAAAATTTGTATCTAATGAATTATAGCCACAGTCTCATCCACAACTGATTTAGATGAATAGACTTGGAATTTTTGAGCTGATGAGATTTATATGCTATTTTTGGACTTTGTTTTGACATTGTAATGGAATGAGATCTTTGAGGAACTTAGAATGAAGTGAATATTTTATTTTTCATTTGGAATGGACACGAATGTTTTGTTGTCCAGAGGGTGGATTGTGGTAGATAGAATACCCCTTAAGATGTTCAAAATCCAAATCTTAGGAACCTGTTAATATGTCACATGGCATGGCAAAAAGGAATTGGCAGATGTAATTAAGGTGACCAACATTAAAATTATAAAGAGATTATTCTTGCTTTTCCATATGGACCCAATGTAATTCCATGAACCCTTAAAAGCAGAGAACTTGTTCCAGCTGAGGTCAGAGAGATGTAGTATCAGGGGCTGTGAGAAAGATTCAAAGCATAGCCAGGACTCTATCCACTGTAGTGGGAGGGGAACACATGGAAACATGAGAAGTAATGCATGTGCACTTGCACTCTAGGAGCCAAGACCTGCCTTAGCTAACAAACAACGAGGAAACAAGGACCTTGGGCCTACAGCTACAATTGGATGTCCATATGCAAATAAATAAATAAATGAACAAACTATAATCTATATAGTATGGCAGCAAAATACAATAAGTATCACAAGAAATGTAAGTGGCCTAGCTTCATCCATCAAATCCTATAACACCTCAGACTGAATTAGAAATAAAATTCAATTATATGTTGCTTATAAGACACATGTTTTTAGTAAAAAAAAATTAAAAAGAAAGGCTGAAATCTATAAATCAAAAGTCCTTAGAAACTACCAGAAACAAAGAGAAAATGAGGGAAACAATAGTGGCATGATACTTTTAACTAATGTCAATCTACCACAGATAACACTAAACAAAAATTAAATAGCAAAGGAATAAAAATTCAATTATTAACATAGAATTAGATGTGCTTTAAATTCTGTAACTCACTAATTGAAATTATAACTTATTTTCAAATGACTTTTTATAAAATAATAGACAATATATCAAGCTGCCAAAAAATGTGAGAATATCCAATTAAATTAGTAATATAAAAAAGAGTAAATGTTTAGAAGCAAAAAATGTGCACCCTAAGTAATAACTCAAAGACAAATTGAAAATATCTGATTACCTAAAAATAATATTTAGAAAATAATAACAGGTATTTGGATTTACTATACACAAAGCATTGTTTAAAGATCTTTACATAAACACTTTTATTCGTCTCAGTGAGCCTATGAGATGTATGTGTGTATAACTATTATAATAATTATTATTTTACAGTGGAGATATACAGTCAAGGAAGTATTCAGAGGTAAATTAATTAACTTTAAAGCCTTTTTTAAATAGCCAAGATAAGGCAACTAATAACTATCCAGATAGAACTCATCAAGTTGAGACCTACAAAAAAATTTATAGGGTTATAATAGGCTCAGTTGGAGCATCTTGAGTTAAAAGCCCCAGAGAACATGAAAATGGAATTATCCAGCAAGGGTTTGAATATATAGTCTGAAGCTCAGAAGAGATAGATCATGGCTTGAGTTGTAAAGCTGGGGAATATCAGCCACAAGTTAATAGCTGAAACAATTTACCTTGCTTTGTGTTATCAATTTGTTTTTACAAATTTCCTTTACAGTGACAGTCTGAGCTCATTCAGGGTAAAAATGGCATCATATTCATAAATACACATGATTTCTCAGGTAGAAAATAAAGAATGAGAAGGGACAAAGGCAAGACTCTTTGAAGATACATTTGATGGTGAATAAAAATGGAAATTGAAGGGCTTCATGCCTGAAGGTGTAGTTGACAAGATATCTAGAAGAGAATGAGAAGGTAATGAAGACTGGAGGGGCCTGCCACCTGGGAGAATTGGGAGGGATCACAGGTTAAATATATAGAAAGTAGAAGAGTGGAACAGTAGAGAGTGGAAGTGGAAAGATATGAGAAAGATACAAGAAAGAGTCGTTTCTGAATTCAAGAATTCAATGCTTGCATTTTTCCAGATGTTTACTATGTCTAGGGTGGGCTCATGAGAGGGAATTACGGGAGTGTTGGGAGTAATTTTTGGTGGAGTGTAAGATAGGTATCAGAACTGAAAAACCACATTGTTAGATGAGTCATCACCATGATCTTGAATTTGCTAAGAACAAATTTTCTGAGGATTACAGGAGAATAAATGAATGGGAAAACTGAGTCAAGTTCCAAATCCCTTTCTGGAGATGGGGAGTACCCATGATTTAGTTTAAAAACCTGAATCCAGGAAGAGGGTTGGGAAAACGTGGCATCTTCAAGTGAGACATTAGACAGCAGAAATGGTAGAAAAATAGTCCAGAATTTATAAGGATTTCAGCTTATTTTATCCATAAGTCAGGTGCCCCCACGTCTTTGCTTGGAATGCATATACCCCACACATCTCTCTCTTCACTAAGTCAACTTATATCTATTATTTAAGAGTCAACTAAGGTATTACCATCTCCAGAAAGACACTGTTGACTTCCTCAGTTTGGGTTACGTGTCCTTCCCCTGTGCCTATCACTATAAATTCACTAATAATAATTTATTATAATGATGTATTTGCATGTCTATTAGGATTATATCATAATAACCACTCTAATCCTAATTCCTAGCAGTGTCAGACACATAGTAGGCCCCCTATATATATATGTATGTGTTGAATGAGTGTTCTCTGCAGTTAAGTTCAATTTTATTAAGATTTTACTTCCCTTACTCTCATGTAGAAACCCCACTATGTAACATACAGTACCATTAATTTCCATTTTGTTTCACAAACCACTTCTTATATAGAAGTCACTCTTCAAGTTTTGTCCTAAAACTTTGTTAAAAATGAAGAATCACAGACCTATACTTAGAAAGTTTGATTCAGAAAGTCTAGCATGCAACTCAGAGCTGGGAAATCTATTTTTAACAAGCACTCCATGTGATTGTGATACATGTAGTCCGAGCATCATATTTTGAAAAACATTTTCTTAAGTTAAATGCTTGAAATAAAATTAGGTTAATGATTTATAAATAATGTAATGAAAGACATATTTGGTATGACTGTTTTAGCATTTTTCATCTCCGCCATGGATTTTTGTCACAATTAACCGTGATTAAGTCATGTCAAAGTTAGTTTTATAAGAATTATTTGTAAGTGTCTCTAAATATAATTGGAGATGTTGATAGCAGTGTCTTGTGCAAAAGGAAAATATAGCTATATCCATAATTCAGAACAAAAGTCCAATATGACAGGATTTTGATTTCTTCCACAGCTTTAGCCAAGAATCAAGAGTGGAAGCAGTTAATTTTCTAATCAGCAAAATATCAGAAATTTTTTTCAATAGCTCATAAACACATAACTATTTGATTAAATAAAATAAAGAAAGGAGTTTTCATGACTGTAGTTCCATTTCGTTGTTACGTGATATGTTAAATATATAAGAAGTTAGAGAGAATGATACCACATACCTACTCTTGTACCTACCACCTAGATTAAGAAATAAAACATTACAAATAAAGTTATATGCTGGTATACCACTGCCCAATCAACTTTCCCTCCTCACACCCAAAAGTAACCAACATCCTGAATTTGGTAATGATCATTCCCATGGATAACTTTCTACTTTTATCAGATATGCATTTATCAATGAGCAAAATATGAAATTGTTTATATATATTTTTGTATGCCTGTACTACAATTTATTTTTCCTTTCTCATGTTAATGTTGCCGTTCTTATTTCAATGCAGAATTTTTATGCTTTTCAGTTTTAACCTCTTAGCTCCAAGATATCAAAATATTAATATTCCTAATTTGTGTGGTTTCCTTTTGACAAACTTTAGTGGCTCAAGTTCATCCCATTCTCTACTACTACCATCAAATTTTCTTAGTTCTATCTAAATACTAATTTATATAAAGTCATTTTTACAATTAAAATGAGCATTCAAAAGAGACATGCAAATAATTGTTCTATACTTAAAAGTTGAGATTATTCTCAATCTTTGTTTATGAATACTTTTAAATATACATGGGATAGAGAGAGCATCTGTTCTGGCATATAGACATGGTGACCTCAAACTAGAAGGAGGTACACCAGTGTAATCTTACCATGTGCTCAGAAGGGTAGCCATTAATATCTATTGAATAGTACTAATGATTACCACACCAAGGGAAATATATTAGGCAGCTAGTCGGTTGAATACTTTATACAGTTAGTCAAGTTGTGAACTGATAATGTGTCAAGTCAGATTCAGGACATAGGCAACAAGATGAATAAGATTTGAGAGCAGACTGAAGAGAAGACCTATTAGGGCTCAAGTTTCCACAGAAATAGACTGATCACCAATGGATGGGTTCCTATTCTCAATATCTATGTGCCCCATCAGCTCTACTCTACCCTTTGATTTCTGCCCTGGGATACTAACAGTTATGGGTTACAATGGGTTACAACAATAGGCTCCCATGCTCTCTAGCTTCCCCTTGGGTTTAGCGAAATGAGAATCCTCAAAAGAGACAGGAGAGAGAGGGAGCACTGTGAGCCCAGCGTATTTATTCTCTTGGCATTCTCCCAGTGAGGTCAGTTCAGGTTTCTTGTGTCCATTCAACTCTCTTGCCTGTAAAGGCAGCCTCTCTGCATGAAACACTTTCAGTAGTAGCACCAGGACTGGTTGCCTCACAAATTGGAATTATTCCTCTTTGTAAGTTACCATCTTTCATTGTCTTTGGGCCCATAAGAGAGTGTGGAGGGCATGTATGGGAGTGAATCATAAGAATGTTTCAGCAAAGCAGGTGAAATTTAAGACTCAATGAACTAAATGCATTGACATGACCATATTCACCTAGGATACAGTAGTTGATAAGGCAGCTCAAGAACCTTGGATTACCTAATAACAATCTGCTAGATTGGATAAATTCTGGATTAAATAATGGACTACAGTTAATGAGGTTAAAATGCTACTATTTTCCTGGCATACACTGGAGCAATTATTTTCAAAAATTAGTCCCTAGACCGTCATCGTCAGCCTAACCTGGGAACTTGTTATCACTCTAAATTATTAGTTCCGGGGTAGCTGGAACTGTTTAATCAGAAACACTGGAGGCAGCACCCGGTAATATGTAGTTTAACAAACCCTACAGGTGATCCTGATTCACACTGATATTTGAGAACCACTGCACTAGAGGAAAAAGTCCAAAAACCCAGGGAAATGGAAACACTGGTGCATCAATTATGTAAAATCTTAACTCTGTAGTGGCGGAACTCTGTAAACCAGCGAAGAATATGAAATGTGATGGATTTGGGTTTCCTAAAGTCAATGGAAATAATGGCATCCTGGTGTGGTAGAGATGAAGTAGCAGCATTTAACTATCAAGTTCTGTGAAATTTCTCAAAAAGCCAGGGATTGTAATGATAATCAGAGTGTTTCGACCTAAAACAAACTGTGGCAATGGCCACCTGATCACAGGGTCCTTAGAAATTCAGTAGACTGGTATCCTACTAAGTTGCTAGTTGATAATAAAGGTGGAAAATTCTAAAACAATCAGAATCCTAATTTTAGCTACCACAGTGTGAATCCATGGGCTCTTCTCCAATTCCTCAGGGTCAGTCAGGTCAAAGACCTTCAATTGAGGGCAAACTGTGAACTTTTGAGGAGGGATCCTGCAATATGGTTACAGACTTATACCATAAACGTTTCCTCAGTTCTTCTCCTGTGAAACCTGCAGCCATTAGTCTGAGTAACTGCCCTCGGGGATGAAAAATAGCCTTAGCTTCTGGGGATTAATACTTACTTACCTGGAATTTGGGTTGATGCCTAGATACTTGAAAATGCCACTGTATTCCACTGGTAGAAGTACGGGCTTAGTAAAATCAGATGATAGATGGAGTCTTGGCTTTATTTTACAATATATTCATTTGAAATGTAGGATCATTCCATGGTTATTTCACTGGCTGCAGAGTATATAGTGGGAATAGGCATAAAAAGTAACTTGCAAGATCTCCACAATGGTTCCTTTTCTCATGGGGTAAGGACTATTATGGTAGAAAATGTGAAGGGGGAGCACAAGATAACCAAAAACCCTGAAGGAATTTGCAGATTAGTGCTGCCATCAGACTTTAGAGATGAAGAGGAAATGATTCATGTAACATTTCCATTTATTATGCTTGTTTGGCTGGTGCAAAAGCCAGATGGATCATGGAAAATGACAGTAAACTATTGCAAATAATCAGGATGTGATGCCAATTACAGGCATGATTTCAGATGTGGAATCTTTACTGAAGCAAATCAACACAGCTCCTGGATTCAAGTACGCAACTACTTACCTGTAGAATGTTTTCCCTTAACCTTCCAATCAGTTAGGACTATCAAAAACAGTGTATATTTCCATGGAATAGGCAATAATATATTATTTACTGTATCACCTCAGGACTGAAAGCTCTGGTGCTCTGGGTCAAAATATAGTCCAAAGAGACTTTGATCATCTTGATATACCACAGATTATCACTTTGGCCCATTAGATTGATGTTAATTGGATTAAATTATGTTAATTGAACCTGCTGATCAGAAGTAGCAAGCACCATAGATCAGTTCTTATCAAATTTCATTAGCAAAGAATATCTTTTAAAATTTTCAATGAAATATTTTAATTATTTTTAATTTCATCAAAGATTGACACTTTTTTCACTTTTATCTTGGATTCAAGGGTTGCATGACATGTGCAAGTTTGTTACATGGGTAAATCAAATAACACTAAGGCTTGGTGTACAAATGATCCCATCACCAAGGTAGTGGGCATAGTACCTGATAAGTAGCCTTCCAACCTACAGCCCCCTTCCACCCTCACCCTTCAAGCAGTCCACAGTGTCTATTCTTCTCATCTTTGTGTCCATGTGTATTCAGTGTTTAGCTCCCACTTATAAGTAAGAACATGCGGTATTTGGTTTGTAAAATATAATAAAAATAAAATACTAGAAAAATATTTTTGTACTTGGATATTACAAGTATGCATTATTTCTGTATGATTGTTTAAAAATATAAGTTTTCTTATTTATCTTGTCGTAGACTAATGACGAGCAGTTCATGAATCGACATGAATCCATTACTTTCAATAACACTGCCATAGATGCCTTAGTAAGACATGTGAATGCCAGAGAGTGGAAGATAAATTACACAGAAGTTCAAGACCTGCCACATTAGGGAAGAGTCCAGTGGTCTAGGGTATATTGGGAAAATTTCTTTCAAAATGAGAGACAAGTTGTTTTACCTTTTACCACCCAGCCACCCCCCCCCCCCCCACACACACACGAGACATAATGCTTGGCGGACCTCTTTGAATTTGGAAGGCAACATATAATACACTTGGCATGCTGCTCTGACAGTCTATTTGGTGATCTGTAGAGCTTCTAATTTTAAGTGAGTGCTAGAAAAGAATGGGCTCTCCCTTAGTTCCAGGCTGCAGTGCAACATGCTTGACTATTAAGGCTTTATGAGCCAAAGGTCCTGAAGGTATGCAAAGTTTTGTGGCAGAAAGAGATGTTGTATGTGATCTCTGGTAACTCCAACTGGACAAAAATAGCACAGAATTGCTGGGTTTAAGAGAAAAGTCTTACCCTATTTCCATTAGACAAGCAGCTCCTGCTTTATGAATGGGCCCTAGAAAAGACTGTATTGCTCATCATTAATTGGTGATATCTGATTCAGATAACCATGAATTTGGATGTGCACAGAAACTTTTCATTATAAAATAGAAATGATATATACCTGGCCTAAATATATTTGAAAGGCAACATAAAAATTATGAGCAGATGATCCAGCAATCGCACTTCTTGGTATTTAACTAAATTAGTTGAAAACTGATAGCCACACAAAACTTTGCATACAGATGTTTATAGTAGATTTATTAATAATTACCAAAACTTGGAAGCAACCAAAATGCGCTTCATTAGGTTAATAGACAAATAAACTGTGGTACATCCAGACAAGGGGATATTATTCTGTGCTCTAAAGAAATGAGCTATCAAGTTGTGAAAAGATATGAAAGAACGTTAACTCCATATTACTAGGTGAAAGAAGCCAACCTAAAAAGGCTACATTACCATATGATTACAACAATATGATATATGGAAAAGGCAAGATTGTGAGGACAATAAAAACTTCAGTGGTTGTCAGTGGTTATAGAGGGGCAAGGGATGATTAGATGGAACACAGAGAATTTTTAGGGCAACGAAACCATTCTGTATGATATTATAATGGTGGATACATGCCATTATACATTTGTCACAATCAGTAGAATGTACAACACCAAGAGTGAACCCTAATGTAAACTATGGATTTTGGGTGATGATGGTTTGTCAATGAAGAATTATCAATTGTAACAAAGGTACCACTCTCGTATGGAATATTGATAGTGAAGGAGGTTGTATATGTGTAGGAAAAAAGGTATATGAGAACTCTATATACTTTCTGGTTAATTTTTGTGTGAACCTAAAATTACTCTAAAAATAGTATATTAAAATTATGGACAATTATCTCAGGCTTTAATGTTACTTGATTATATTGTTTTGCCACTTGCCCTCAACCACACCTATTACCCCATGAGGAGTTCCTCATGAGTAGTTAAAGAGGAGGAGAAAATGTGGGTTTGATTTACCTATGGATATGCATGCTATGCCAATATGACCAAGAAGAAATGGTTGTGAAAAACAGTGGTGAAAGGAAACCCTTCCAGTTAGCAGAATATTTGGCAGTATATGTGGTTTTACACATCAGTGGAAGGAAAGATAGCTTGACATATAGATTTAGATCAATTAATGAACAAAGGCTAACAGGTTGGTTAGGGATTTGGAAAGATCATAATTGGGAAATCAGTAAAAAGAAGTCATGGGAATGGGGGAAGGTACTTGGATGAACCTCTTAGAATGGTTCCTCTTAGAATAGTGTAAACACATTCATAGCCCATGCAAATGCCAGCCAGGGGGTATCCATATCCGAGGAGGCTCTCAATAATCAGCTGGGCAAGATGACCTGTTCTTTCAATGAGTCAACCTTTCCCCAGTTACCTTGATGCTTATTCAATGGGTTAACATACAAAGTGTACATGGACTCAGCAATATGGTCTTTCCATTGCCAGAGCTAACTTGGCTACCAACTCTTCTGACTGCCCAACCTGCTAATAGCAAAGGCCAATGTTGAACTCCTATTATGGTATAATTTGCCGTGCATTAGCATGTGGCAGATTTGTTATATTGGACCCCTTCCCTTATTAAGGAGAAAACTTTGTCCTTGATGCGATAGGTCAGCACAATTGTTCTTGGACTTACAGAATGCCTTTATCCATTGCCGTGGCATCCCACACAATATTGTCTTTAACCATAGGACACATTTATAGTAATGAGTTCACACCTACAGAATAAACTGGTCTTATATAGCCTACTAAAGATTAATTTGTTATTCCAAATTGGAAAAAAAAAAAAAAAAAAACCTGCAAGGTTAGGACGCTATTCTGAACAATACAACGTGTGGCTTAAACCATGTGGCCAATAAGTGGTGCAATTTCTTTCATAACAAAGAATTAAAAGGTAGGTAGGAGGGGCTCTTCTTACTAGTACAATTCATAATTTCCTTGAACATTTTTTTTTTCCGTTTTCACAGTCTTGATCTTGGTATGTTTGGAAATCCTAGTGTACAAAATGGAAGAATATTTCTACCAGAAAAAAAGGAAAAAAAATCACGTGTTTGATGAGTAGGAAGCTGAGACTACCCCCATGGCCTTTTTTTGAGCTCCTGATGCCACTAAACCAACAAGTAGAGAAGGGAGTCACTGTATCGGACTAGGTAATTGGTTGTATTTTTAGGGGAAAATTGGGTTGTCGCTACACAATGACAGCAAGAGGATTATGTTTAGAATCCAAGTACTCCACTGGGGCACCTCTTGTTATTTACTCCCTTGTCCAATTGTCCTTGTCAACTGAAAACTGCAACAACCCAATAAAGGCAGGACCACAAAGTCTCAGATCCATCAGGAATAAAGGTTTGTTATACCCGAGTAGGTAAAGAACCCCATCCATCCAGGTGCTGGCAGCGGGTAAGGGGAGCATGGAATGGAGAGGAAAGGTAGCTATGGAAACCTATTTAGCCTCATGAACAGTTACAGAAGAGAAAGATGTAGCACTATGTTTTATGTTCCTTTTCCTCTCACCTTCCCATACCCCATCACTATTTTAATGAATAATGTCAGTGGTGGCTGATATTTTACTTGCAGTGTGATCAAACTGACATCACCTTGAGATGATATGAAACTTGTGTGACTTCATGAAACTTCTTGGCTGGAGACATAAAATGTTCACTCAGTCGAAGGACAAGAATGAATGCTGAAGTGCAAAAAAGGTGTGCAGTCCTGGGTATACCTTTCATTTGCCCCTCCAGCTCCACTCTCTATCCTTCTTTCACCTTCCCCGTGCCTGAGGAGGCTGACCTGTATAAATAACATCAATGAGATCCCATGACTTCTGATTTCCAATTGGGATCAGCTAATGGGGAAGCAGGGCAAAAGATCAGAAGAAAGAAAGGAAGTGAACTCAGAGTATTTATTTGTTTAAATGACAGCTCAGTTTTAGTCTCTTTGGGTCTAAAAGTAGTGATAGCTCATTGTTACTACCCTCAAGGTTTCCGCACTAGCCCTGTGGTTCTCCTACACTCTACCAACACCTTTGTAAATAGCCCTTTTGTAAATAAACCCTTTTCAAATTATCTGGAGTGTGCCATCTGTTAAATGATTGGATCTCTGATTGATGCAATCTCCCAGGGAATGCTCTTGGTACAGCCTACAGCCTGCTATCAGTGGCTGGGCAGGTATATGACAGATATTTACAAGAAATTTTTAAAGGGTTTATACATGTGCATATATGGTTATATATTGGGGATAATCAAATCTTGTCCTGCTAATTGATTGCAATGACTTCTAGAATATGATAGATAAAGATCTATGTGGTATTTCAAAAGACCATTGGACTTATAGAAATTATTTATATAGGATTCTTGGTTAGGTCCAGAAATACATGTCCATCAAGCAGGAGTAGTAACTGCTTAATGACCATAGTATGTCTTTTGTAAAGTCTCCATTTTTTTGGTTGACATTTATCTCTATTTTTATCTTATTTTTATGTACTGGAACATTATTAAGATCATTTAGAGTTACACTAGCTCGTGGATTTCATCCACTGGTTTCCCCCTGTTCATTTGTAATAGATGTAATAGGGCCTTAGCTGTGGTTCTTTACTTCGTATTATGTTTGTTGTACTAGTAAAATATTTATGTCAGTAAAGAGACTATAATAGAGAAAATATATTCTTGTGTATTATATCTGAATAGTGTCTAGATAAATTAATCCTGTGAAGGTTTGAGTAGTGGGTAAATGGGACACATCTTAAAAACAAATTTAGTTAAAGTAATTGAATGAAGATGGGACGGTGGGTGGATGGGTTGAAAATGAGATACTAAGTAATAAAGCTATTTGGGGGCACTAAAGGAAAAAAGGATTACAACGACTTCTTTGAAGGGAGATAATCTGTGTCTTTGATCTTTGTAAACAGCTTCTGGGAAAAGACATTTCAAAACACTAGAGTTCTTGACTAAATCATTCAGAGTAGTAGCTTATTGAAGGGAAAATAAGCATATCCATGCTCTCCTTAAAACAATTTTAACTTGCCAAGTTTCTGAACACAAATCATACTCATGCTGGGTTAATGTTACCTGTATCTATCATAAAAATTGACCCAATTTCTCTATTAATTCATATTTGAATATTTTTACATCCAAGAAGTATAAACTCTCAATAGCCTTCTGTATAATCAGTATTTTTAAATCAGTGCAAGTCGGATTAATGATGTCTGGCATATTTAAATATGGAAGATTTTTTTTTCTCTTGGTTCTAGCAGAAATTCTATGGACTGCATTAGATTTTCTTTCTTTTTATCTTGATATAAATGCTCTTAATACATACCAAATAATGGATGAATATTGAAAATATACCAAGTGAAAGAAGTGTCACAAAAGACCATAATTATATAATTCCATTTATATGAAATGTCCACAAGAGGGAAATATACAGAGTCAGAAAGTATGTCAGTTGTTGCTTAAGGCTTGAGAGAATGGGTGGGGTAGGAGTAGGGAAGATAAAAGGTACAAAGTTTCTTTTTGAGATGATTTACATGTTCTAACATTGTGGTTATATGGAATTCTTGTTTAGGTCCAGAAATATATGTCCATAAAGCAGGAGCAGTGACTGTTTAATCGCCCTAGTCTGTCTTTTATAAAGTCTGATTATGTCTCCATTTATTTGTAAATACACTAAAAACCATTGAATTGTATACTTTAAAGAGGTGAATTTTATGGTATATGAATTATATCTCAATTCAGCTGCTGTAAAATGTAAGGCAAGGAGCTTACACACAACATCTAGTACACTACATTCATTCAGAGTTTTCTTTCTCCCAAGTCTTGATCAACTAATTCAATTTAATGAAAATTAGGAGACACCCGTTATATGCAAAACGCCATGTATTATCATTGTTAGAGTTAAAAGATGAAGCAGGAGCTACTTTTTAAAAAGTTAAAATGCAGCATAGGAGGTGGTGATATCATAATAATGAAATCATCATTATTATGTCGTATGTGATAATGATGATAATTGGAGGTGGAGGATGAGAAAAACACATTTATTGAGCATTTACTATGTGCCAGGAACGTTTAAATACTTTCAATGTTATTTTATCTTATTTTCATAACAATCCTAGATATAAGTACTGATGTGGTTTAGATGTCTGTACCCTCCAAATCTCATACTGAAAAGTGATTCCCAATATTGGAGGTAGGGCCTAATGGGAGGTGATTGGATCATGGGGGTTGATCCTTCATGAATGGTTTAGTACCATCTCCTAGGTGACAAGTGAGTTCTCACTCAGTTAGTTCACAAGCGATCTGGTTGTTTAAAAGTCTGGGACCTCTCCCCTTGCCCTTGTTGCCTGTCTCACTATGTAAGGTACCTACTCCTGCTTCACCGTCAACCATGAGTGTAAGCTTCCTGAAGCCTTCACCGGAAGCTGAGCAGATGTTGGTGCCATGTTGTACAGCCTGTAGAACCGTGAATCAATTAAACCTCTTTTCTTTACAAATTACCCAGCCTCGGGTATTTCTTTACAGCAATGCAAAAATGGTTTAATACAGATACCATTTTCTCTGATTTTGTATATGAAAAAATTGTGTCATGGAGGTGGTGAAATAACTTATTTTGGGTCACATGTCAAGAAATGGCAGAATGAAAATTCCAACCTTGTGCTGAGCTGAGAGCTGAGGCTCATAACACGTAGAGTCCATAAGTCTACAAAATACATAATATAAAGCCAATTAAACTTAAGTGGCATGAAGAGTCAAGAAAAAGTGCTAGAGCCATATGATGAAAGAACACACTTTGTTTGCAGCTCAGGCAGGAATGAGAAAGTCAGTTCAACATTAAATTACATAGATGATTTTGAATGGTTGTCTATATTTTCATGAGACATGATGTAGTTACAAACCTGTATCTCAGATTAAATATGTCTTTTTTTGTAAAATAAATAGGGCCAAACAGAAATGACTACAGAAATGTTACAATGTCAAATGAAACTTTTCTTCAAAATAAATTTATAATTATCAAGAGAGTTGTCACAAGATAAAAAATAAGAACTCTAAATTTTATTGTTTCCTTATCTCCAATCTAAATCTTCACCTGAAGCCTGAGATGTTTCAAATTCCTTTTGTGATCAAAATTAAATTGTGAATTTAGAGTGTATCGATTTTTCCCATCTGCCATCTTCTTTCTTATTTACTCTCTCACTGCTGCCCTTTCCATAGCCAAAGTGAGTTGAATGTTATAGCTAAAGCTATACTCCTTACTAATCACATAAGGCAGATCACTAATAACCACTTTAGTGCTTTTCAAATAGGGACAAAATTATGTTGCTCTTAATTTAGAAGCTACATATTAAATGTTCAACTAAATCTATTCAGTCTATTATCCTCCATATTTCTATAGCACTTGTCTCTGCCATAAGTTCTATAATTAATATAAAAAATGCCATTCCTCTTCTTCATCAAGTCCTCATAAGTACTTTTAAAATTTCCTTCTCAAACACTTTACTGGAACTTTTTTACTGCAATCAACAGAATAATGTAGTTTTATTTCCTAGGCAGCATTTCTGATAAGCATGAAATATGGTAGACCACTCTCTCCCTCAATCATTACACAAAAACCAATGCAAATAAAATGAGTATTTCCTTCTACTATGGCATAAATATCACTTCTGAGTCAATCTGTAGACTATGGAAGAATGTGATACAAGGAGGTGAGATATTTTACATAAATAATTAAATAGATGTTCTAGAGTTCTGTGTTATTGGTCAGATTAGGTTAGGTGATTCCGCAGTAATAAAAAGACCCCAAATCTCAGTGGTTTCACACATAACAGTTTATTTATTACATTTAAAAAATGTACTGCAAGTCCATCAGCACTCCAGTCAGGTCCCTTCTATAAATAGCGACCTAAGGATCCAGGTTGCATCCGTCTTGTAAGTATGCCATTTGGAACATCTTGCTTTCAGGTCACCATGACAGGCAAAAGAAAACTGGAGGGTCATGCAGAACTTTTTACAGTCCAAAATAGAAATAGAAAATCACTTCTGTTTACAATCCCTCTGCTTGAAGTAGTCAAATGGCATTGCCTAACTACAAGAGGTTTGGAAGTGAATGGGAGCAAATAGATATACGATGAGCTGTAAATGCTTTTGCCATATTCTACAAATAATATAAGCTTATAAAAAGCATTTTAATGAACAATTCTGAAAAACTCTATATGGATACAAAATATCCCATAAATGTAATAGTTTTTATCAGCATAAACATATATTCTTAGGAAAAAGCCAAAGTTATGAAGCTCCAAGGTGATCTAACATGGCATCACTATATGTTCCAAGAACATTAATGAGAGATTCCAGTATTTCCAATGCAAAAAATTTGGCAAGCCAACATGTTATTTATGTAGCAGATGTTTTTTATCCTTATAATTTTACTTGTGATTGAAGGTAGCTGAGATAAAATCTGCTATTTAAAAACAATAGCTATTGAGCCTTTCATCATGCCAAAATACTTTGTACCTATGACATTACAATTAGCACATCCTCCATCACAGGTGGTTTTTGAGACACAAATTTATAATTTATGTTACTCTGATATATAAAAATGTAAAGTAAAAATATTTTTTCACTTATTTTTACACTAGTGGTAAAAGTGAATCAGCAACAGATACAAGGCACCAAATTGTAGTAAAATATGGACACAGGAAGATCAATGATGTCATTATCACCTACATTTAACTTCTATATAAATTCAATATTAATGCTTAAGACAACAATCTTTTCAACAACAATCTTACTAAGATTTTGGCAGTAGTTTCATGTAACACACGGCGTACTAGAGGTCTGGCACTCAACTTGCGTACAGTAACCAGCTTCAATATGAAGGCATTACATATTTTTTTTAAAAAAACCTTCTCACATGCTAAATATTTTGGCAAGGGTGCAATTAAATACAGTAATGAAATTAATATAGCAAGGTTAAGAAACTACAAACTTGAAACTTATATCCTAAGCATAAATCATATCTTAAAAAAGGATCACCAGTTATATAGAATATGGTCAGATAATTAAAACTTAACAGTATAAAACATGCAAAAAAATTTTCAGAATATTTCTTAATCAAAAAAAAAACAGGGTCTGTTTGGAATGATTCCCATACAAAATGGGTATAAAGTTATTTCAAATCATGTAATATTGTAATACTAAATATTATTCAGTACTGTATAGTAAACAGTGCTGAAGAAGAGGTAAATTTCATAGATACGGGGGCTTACTTATGCTGTAAACTTCTGTCCTTCTTGTTCACTTGAAGCAGCATACAACACCCCAGAATTTCATAAAGTAAGAAAAGGATGGCTGCTGCTCTGGCAAAAATAGGATGTGTAAGAGTCAAAGGCACACTATTCAGCTAGCCACAGTGATTAGCAAACACTTACCCTTCCCACCCCACATGCTCTTTCCCCATGTAAACAAAGATTCATAAAAGAAAAAAGTAAAATGAACTAAACTTATCTACAAAAGCAAGGAATTTGAGACATCAATATTAAGTCCTTGCATCAAAAACACCAACTACAATTGTCTGGAAATTACGTTTATATTTCACTTATGATGATATTTCAAAGATGTATTCAAATTAAATACATTTAACCTTAGATACACTTTTTTTTTGTCAAAGTTATTCATTATCTAACACATTTTACTTTAATTTCAAACATTTTATTCACTGGTATGACAACAGAATTTTAGCTCTCAGAGGAATTAACCATTGGAAGGAAGGACAAGCAAACAAAGAAACATGTATATTTAAGTTGCCAGCAGCCATTATGCCCCTTTCTGGCACAGTGGGATTTGACAGGCAACTCAAAGTCCAGAAATAATTCTACTAACACAGGGAAACTCGGCAAACTCATTCTTGCTTTTTTTCTTGATGTTATCTTGACTTGTGACTTGATCCAGACTTCTTTTTCTTCTTCTTACTACGTTTCTTGTGCTGTTTCTTCTTCTTCTTCTTTACTTTTTCCTTTGCTTGTTCTCGCTCTTCACACCGTCTCTTCTTTTTTGCTTGCACATCCTCTTCATAATCTGATTCAGATGAGGACTCAGATGATAAAGGTTTATCACCAGGATAACTTTTCTTTCTCTTCTTGCTGAGGCTTCTTATATCCTTTTCCTTCTCTGTTTCATCCTTTGACTTCTTTTTCTTTTTTACAGACTCCTTGCTCTCTGATTCTGATTCGTACGTAGAGCTTTGGGATGATTTGTATGAACGGTTCTTCTTTTTCTTTCTTCTTTTTCCTTGTTTCTTTTCCTCATCCTCAGAATCTGAAGAACTGCTTGAAGAATCAGAGCTTGATGAAGAAGATGAAGACCGACAAGATTTCTTCTTTTTCTTTCTCTTTTTTCCTCTTTTTTTAGATGAGCTCTCATTTCCACTTAATAATTTCTCTCTGCTTTTTTCAAGTTCTTTCTTCCAATTTTCATTCATTTTTTCTTCAAATTCAGCTAATGCTTTTGAGCCTGTTTTTTTATTTTCTAATTGTTTCTTTACTTCTTCCCAGGTGGGCCTGGGTCGATTTAGATAATCTTGGATTGTTGGGCCCACAGATTGAGTTGGGCCTCTCCATCTGGCCATTGCGATAGGATTCATATAGGCTACCCGATTATCCCGCTTCCCCATGGTGCCTGATGTTTCCAAGGGCAGACTCTCAGTTGCCAAAGAGAACAAAGATAGATGCTCTCCTTAAATTCTTTATTTAGAGAAATATTAAGCAAGCTCCACTCTGTAAGAGAAGCAGATGGAATGATTACAAATCACCTTTAATATAAAGACAAAAGAAACATATAAGCTTAATTGTTCACTGCCTATCACATAGTACAGTAGAAATTTCCAAAATCTTATACCATGGGAACAAACAATATATACATTTAAAAATTTTACATATTACAGACACTGTGGTATAAACATAATATAAACTAAAAGTGTTTCATGTACCTCATGTAAGATTCTGACAGACCCTTAAAATATTTAACAGCCATTTTCTCTCACATTGTATGATACTTACCCTTTTCCTTTATTTCATTCCTGCTTTATATAGTATTCATAGAGAAATTCATATAACTAAAATCTGTACCACACAGACCTTTGCCAATTCAGGAAAGTGCAACACAACCCTCTCCACTCCTTTTGACAGAAGTCCAGGAGTCATAATTGAAAAATCCTTCCCTCAACTGTCAAATCCAATACATTACTAAACCCAGATATTTAAACCTCCACAATAGGCCTCATATCCATTCACTTGTCTCCAAATATACTGTCAACTTAGTCCAGGCCATTATCATCTCTCACTTGGGCTATTAATCTCTAGTACCTAGTTAGTGTTTATTCTCCATCAAGGACTGCTTAGTGTTTGCAATGGATTATCTCATTCAATCTCAAGGCCAAACCTATGAAGTTGGTCCTATCATTGTCTCTGTTTCACAGATAGATAAACCGAGGTTTAGAGAATTCGAGTAAAACTCAAAATTTGAACATGAAGTAACATGGCTAATAAATGGCATATCCAGGATTTAACCGAAGGCAGTCTGATTCCAAACTCTGCACAAATAAGGCAACACCAAATTTTCTCCTTACATCAACCTCTTAATAGCATTTTTCCACCCTTACTCCCTTTTATTCTAGTCCCACACTGTAAACAGAGGGATCTTAAAAAACTCCAGTGGCTTTACATTTTAATGAAAATCAAATCCAATCTCCCATAAAGTCCTACATGATGTGCCCTACTTCTGTCTCTTACTTTTGTCTTGTTTCACTCACTCTTTTTCTCAATTCTTTTCATTTGGTTCCTGAAACATGCTGAATTATAGGCTTAGCCAGCATGGCCAATTCCACCTCATCCTTCAGGTTTCAGCTTAAATGCCAATTCCTCAGAAAGTCAACTATTAGGTTAAACTATGTAAAACTATTTTATGGGACACAAACAGTTTAAAGAGCAACAACTTTTTATGGCTTAACCTTATACTAAAGTGGTTTGCCTCTCTGTCTAACGCTCATCTTCATTTTTCTGTATGATAGTTCATTGTTTCTTTTATTCAAAACATTTATGAAATTGGTAATTATTTTATTTCTGATTATTCTGTTATACGTGTAACCACTGCTAAAGGTCATGTGTGGCCTATCTTATTCACCATGGTGTTCCCATTACATGACATAGAATCTGGCCCATATTAAGCACTCAATAAATATTTTCTCAATAATAAACAAACAAATAAATGCATGGATGGATGGATGAGTAACTCTGGGAGTGAGGAAGATTCAGGGGGAGCATTCTAGAGGTGGTGATGTCTGTTTAGGGTCTTAAAGAATGAACAGGCATTTACCCAGAAAATGAGGAAATTAAGGACAATCTTGGCAGAAGAATCATGAGAAAAGAGCAGCAGATATTTAGTGTTGATGGAACCTAAAGATCAAGAGGGCCGGGGGAAGGAGGTAAGTTTGCAGAGATAAAAAGAAGCCTAAATATGGAGGCCCTCTTAGGTCATTTGAAAATCTTGGATTTTGTCCTATAGTTGATAGGGAGCCAATAAAGTCTTTTATATAGAAGAGAAAGATGATCAGACATATCACAGATTTTTCTATCAGTCTCCATCTTAAATGTGAACCTTTAAGTCAACCTAGCATACCGATCCATCATAAGCTCAATGCTATAGACATTTCAGTGACTCTTGATGATAGTTTCCAACATCTTATTTTCTGTGTTCTTGATCTTATGCTCCTTCCTCTTTAGTTATAGGCAGCCCTTTTACGTCTTTCTGTAATTTTCATTTTTACTCTCAAATATCATCGTGTCTCTGATTTGACCATCTGAAAATCTTAAATACTTCAGTTCATATTCAACTGGCAGCTTCTTTCTGTTACTTGACACAATAGAATAATCCATTCTAATTTCAGTTCCTTGAGACCTAGTCCTGACATCAGCTAGAAAGATAGGCAAAGGCCAGGTAACAAATGCTTTGGGTGGTATGCTAAGGAAGTTGGAATCTCTCCTGTGGGATTTACAGTGAAGCTAATGGGGAGACATTATTTTAAGCAGAAGAATGATATGGTAATATTTGAGTGTTTAAGGACAATTATTTACAGAGTAAAAGATCGACTGAAGTCAGGTTAAGAAAGAAGGCAATGAGATCACTTAAGTTTTCATGTAGACAAGAAATGAAAAAGTCTGAACTCAAACAGCGACGCTGTGAATGATAATACTGAGAAATATATGAGATATGTTGAGAAGATTCTATTGAAATTAGTGACAAATTGGATACAAAGGGTGAAAAAGAGAAAGGAATCTGGGGTAAGGCTCTGGCTTGACACATTAGACCAAAGGCAATGACAATGACTAGGTAATAGAGAAAATGGCACAGACTTCAAGAAATGGTTGTAGTTTCCATTTTGGACTCCTGAAGTTTGAAGTGTCTCTGAGATTTATGAATAATTATGCATGTAAAAAAGAGGATGTATGGGTATTGGCCCTTTGGAAAGTGATCTGAGTTAGAGATACTGAGCTGGCAGTCACTGAGTGATAGCTAGGGTCACGATAGAAAACTAAATTACTTTGCAGGGAAATTTCAAATGAAAAATGTTTGAGCACTGGATCCAACTGAACACCAACATGCAAGGGGTTGGCAGTGAATGAAAAACCTACAAAGTATACGCTAAGAAATTAGCCAGAGTGGTAAGAGCAGGACCAGTATTAGAAAAGAGTCACAGAAACACAGGGAGAATAAAGTTTCAAGGTAAGCGTAAGAATCCTTATGACTCTGTAATGTTTAAATTTTCTACAAAAAGCAAGTATCCTTACCTTTGAAAAATTCATAAAAATAGAAAAGATGTTACAGACAACAGTATTAAATGCAGCAGATCAGTCAAATTCAGATCTGAAAATGTCCATTATACTTAGCTATTAAGAAGTCATTAGTAACCTTTGTTAATGCAATCTCAAGTAAGAGGTAAAGGCAGAAGCCAGGTGACAGTGGGTTAAAAGACTGAATTGAAAGGAGAATGTAGAGACCTAGAGTACATAGACAGAGTCGATATGGAAAGTAAAGAGATAAGAAGGCAACCATGAAAGATGTGGAGTTAAAATTCTTTTATGGTTTTTTTTTTTTTTTTTTTTTTTTACATGAAGAAACTTGAGCATATTCAGAGGGCATCTAGAAGGATAAAGTACAAAGAAAACATGTTTTAAAAACATAGGTAAGAGAAGAAATAGCTAATGTGGCAATATCACAGAGAAAACAGAAAGGAGCCGGGCGCG
Organism: Macaca nemestrina; assembly: GCF_043159975.1. NCBI lineage: Eukaryota > Metazoa > Chordata > Mammalia > Primates > Cercopithecidae > Macaca > Macaca nemestrina. The sequence continues at coordinate 61,142,815 of NC_092145.1, forward strand.
GTGGCTCATGCCTGTAATCCCAGCACTTTGGGAGGCCGAGGCGGGCGGATCACAAGGTCAGGAGATCGAGACCACGGTGAAACCCCGTCTCTACTAAAAATACAAAAAATTAGCCGGGCGCGGTTGTGGGCGCCTGTAGTCCCAGCTACTCGGGAGGCTGAGGCAGGAGAATGGCGTGAACCCGGGAGGCGGAGCTTGCAGTGAGCCGAGATCGCGCCACTGCACTCCAGCCTGGGCGACAGAGCGAGACTCCGTCTCAAAAAAAAAAAAAAAAAAAAAGAAAACAGAAAGGAATGAAATTAAACTCAGAGGTAGAAAGAATTTCTTTTCCCAAGAGAATGGATGCAGGATTTTTTGGAGGGTGGTAGGAGGTAAAAGGGAGAAAGATGAAGTACTTCTCACATAATAGCCTTCATTTTCATTCAGTGGTAGGTGCCAAGGTCGTCTGTCTGCTAAGATTAAGACAGGATAGGAGTTTTGAGACCAGTAATTAAAATTTCGAGTAACAGCAGAGAATGGGAGAGGGTGTTGTCACCATGTAAGTGTTGCTGGAGTTATTCTGAACTGAAGAATCTGTATGATCCTTTCCTAGAGGATAAATCATATTGAGAAAAGAGAAAAAGTAACACCAACAAAGTCTCTTGCTCAAATACTCTGTTTTAAAAGCATTGTGGCTTACCTTCTCTATTTCTATTATAGAACAAGAGTAACTTGATTTTCTGTACATCTACTTATTTTCATGAAATACGGTAAAATCCTATAAAGGTTAGATGTAAATTGTGACAATCATGCTAGTAATCTGGATATTATAATAATATTTGTTCATTGATTCTTACAATTCCCTTTTGATCATATATTATGTGCCAGATACTATGCAATGGATATGACAGTTTAGTAAAGGTAATAGTTATTACACAAATATGAAACAAATGAGTATATAATCATAATCATGATTGGGGAGATGAAGGAAAAGTACAGGATGCTATGAAAGAAACAGAGACATAATTCAGAAGGGAAGGTCAAGTCTGAATTACTGACATATCATCTGAGACCTGTGGCATAAACCAGAGCTAGCCAGAAAAAGCAGTTAAACAGGATGGGAGTAATAAAAGAGCCAAAATTGATTCAATGCCCCAAGCAGAAGGAATATCAGATGCTAAGGCCTTGAGGTACAAAGGACAAGCTGAATACAGTGCAAAATATTCATATTACTTTTATAAACTAGTAATCATCTCAATTTCTCCTTTTTGAAAATGATTATACCATCTGTTATGAAACATACTTAGGTAAATGTCAATATAAATGTAAGCTCACAGAAAAGATATTTTAATGTTTCACAATGTAGTTTCTACCACAAATATCACTAAAACTAGTTATTTTAAAGGCCACCTCTACATCATTTAAAGATTACAAATAATTCCAATGAATTTTCACTGAGATGCAAAATTGTAGATAAATTTTCACAGATACATAAATTTGAGTTGAAACATCTTTTTCAAAGTAGCTGGCAATTCCTCTAAGCCTTAATCTGAAACATTCAACTCTTCTGCAAATATCTGGGCATTTGGATGAGGCTCCTATTTAAAAAATCCTTAATGTTCTTTGTTCACACTAGCTCATGTAAGTTACCATGCTGCTGAAACAAATGTATCTTAGAAAGTTTCTGAAAGGATTTAAGATAGGCATGGGTCTGTCAAATTATAAAATGACAATAATCTTCACATATAACAATATCTTTAATTATCACAATATGTTTGGCCATTTCACATTGGATGATAATATAGAAAATAACAATAGTGCAATCTAAGTCACAGGATAAATGAAAAATAAAGAGGGTTTTTTGGAAAATTTAATCATATATCATAATTTCCATGAAATATATAGCTCTAGCAATGGTGTGTAATATAATATCTTTTTTTCCCTAAATAAAAGCCAAGCATGAGCACATCCTATTCTAGTTGTCAACATGACTGTTCTGAAGCAGAAATTATCACTCTTATCCTGACTGGAATCAACATGGTAGAAAACTGTGCAGTGTGGAAACAATTCTTCTCATGTATATTCCCTCCAGCATAGTTCTGTCATGGAGCATTAGTCATTCTAAGGAAAATGTGAGAATTTAAAATATGTCTTCCTCTTTCTTCCCTCTACAGAACTGTCAAGTGACAAACAGTCAATCTCTGCCATCTTAAGGATGATATCTGAAAGCTTATAGAAGCAACAAAATATTGTAGATGGAAGTGATAAGATAGAAAAGCATGATGTGAGAGGGTAGAAGCTCCAAGTATAAATTTTTGTCAAATGTTTGTTTTGAAGAAATGAGCACTTCACCCTCTCATTTACCTTAATATAGTAAGACATTTTGAATTTTGTGTTCAGAAAAACACATCATCACTATTGTTTAGCTTTTATGCCAATCAAGTGATATGTATTTTTAAACATGCTTTTTATTTAAAAAAGTTTTAGGTTTACAGAAAATTTGCAAATATTGTACAGAGAATTCCTGTATCCCCTGCATCTAGTTTCTCTTACCATTAATATCTTACATTGATATGGAACATCTACCACAACTAATGAACCAATACTGACACACTATTGTTAACTAAAGTCCATACTTATTCAAAGTTCCTTAGTTTTCAGCTAAGTCCTTTTACTGTCCCAGGAATCCATCTAAGATGCCATATTACAAGTAGGCATCGTGTCTCCTAGACTCCTCTGAACTGTGGCAGAGGAATTTGTTTTTGATGACTGTTACTGTCTTGAGGAGTAATCATCAGATATTTATTTTATAGAGTGTTTATTTTATATTTATTTTATTTTATTTTATTTTATTTTATCTTTGAGACAGGATCTCACTCTGTTGCCCAGGCTGGAGTGCAGTGACACCATTTCGGCTCACTGAAACCTCTGCCTCCTAGGCTCAAGCGATTCTGTTGCATCAGCCTCCTGAGTAGCTGAGACTACAGGCACGTGCAACCACATCTGGCTAATTTTTGTATTTTTTTGTAGAGACAGGGCTTCACCATGTCACCAAGGCTGATCGCGAACTCCTGGACTCAAGTGATCCACCTGCCTTGGCCTTCCAAAATGCTGGAATTACAGGCGTGAGCCACAGTGCCTAGCCTAGAATGCTTTTCAATTTGGGTTTGTCTAGTACTTTTTTTTTATCATAGCTATACTTAGATTGTAAGTTTTTGGGAGAAATAACACAAAGGCAAAGTACCATTCTCATCACATCATATCAAGGGTATGTACTACTAACTTATCACTAAGGTTACTAACCTTGATCACCTGACCAAAGTAGTATTTATCAGCTTTCTCCACTCTAAGATTATTCTCCTCCCATTTCCATACTGTACTCTTTGGAAAAAAAGTCACTATGTGCAGCCCACACTTACAGAATGGGAAGTTACGTTCCAACTTCTTGATGGCGATATGCCCACATAAATTTTCTGGAACTCATCTGTTACAGGAGATTTTTCCATTCATCCCCATGTGTTAAGTCACTTATTTATACGAGTATGGATTCATGATTATTAATTTTATACTTTGGGTAATATTTCAATACAATTTTATTTTGTTGCTTAAACTATTCCAGCTTTGGCCATGGAAAGCTCTTTTAGTTAGCTCCTGTGTCCCTCTGACATTAACTCCCTCATTTTGTTTCTTAAGTACTCCTTTACTTGCTGGTTCTTACAAGATGCTCCAGTATAATTTTGTATAACCCTTGCATTAGCCCTAGAATCAGCCATTTCTACAGAGCCCAGGTTCCTTTTACTGTAGAACTATAATAGGAAACAAGACCTTGGCACTGGGTGTGCTCATTGCTATTGGGTATTGTTTCTTCTAGGCCTTCTCAATGGACAGAGCTACAAAATATATAAAATGTTTTCAATTCATTCAATCACATATTAAGTTTAAATTAAGTACTTGGCACCAGACAGGAATTATTTAAAGATGATATATAGAATACTGTGTTGACTATAACGGACATCTAGGTGATATGACTGTGTTACCATTGACAAAGTCCATTTATTTCTCAAGTAGCAGGAATGGATCTGTCCTGTATATACTTCTGAAATTATTTGAAAGTCTAAGAGTATAGTCTAATAAAAAGAGTAAAGGTCGTCAGAGAAACTAAATTCACAAGCTTTGTCCCTTTAGCACTTTACCCTAGTCAAGAAGTCATGAACTAAATAACAACAGTTTCTATAGTTCCAGTGTCAATGCTTTAGGAAATCCTCTGTAGAAAACCATTATATACACAAATACCAAATTCAAATATGCATTTTCCAAGAAGGTACTTGTTTTGAAAATGCATTTCATGTTTTGGATACTCACTAGCAACTTTCTTGATTCTTTCGTGACAACAGATTTTGCTCTAGAGCACTATGTTCAGATATAGTGGGACATGACTATACATGAAGTAACCAAAATGCCCTAGAGCGCTGAAAATTCCAGCCCCTCTATTCCACGGGTCACCTTACATGAAACAAATCTAATAAAATACTAGTTTCTTTCCATCTGTGTGATATGACTACTCATATAAAAATACACCCCAAACAAATAAGGTTTGCCCTATGTTCTCTGCCCATTGTCCTCGCTCCTATTTAACAAATGTCTTGTAAGTTTTGTAGAAATCCTTGACAAGGTTCTTCAAATTACAATCTTATTAAGCTAGTGTTGTTCAGCACTGAACACCTAAAATCAATTTTATTTTGATTTGACCAGTATGCAAATGAAAAATTATTTCAAACTTTCTTGGTGAGATCAAACTGGATTTTCCATTTATTTCTTATAATTTCATCTACATTTTAGTTTTAAACTAAAGCAATATATTTTATAGTAGAGGACCATAATACACCCTTTGAGGCAATGCACTGTGCATACAAACTGATTTGCAATCTAAAATATGTCAACAATTCCCTAGCATCTAGTGCCAAGATACATTTGTCATCTCATCTAACAAGTTATCAAAGATAAGGCCTTAAGCATAGGAAGCAAAATACCAGGGGAGTTCTTTACTATTTTTCCCAGTGAACATAATTCAAAACATATCTATTTGTGCATGGCTTTAAATAGCATTACTTGGTTTTACATGTATCAGTGCCTTCTGCAAACTGCCACTCCCACATAAATTTTTTAATGTATTTCTGAAAACAGAACAGAGAATTTGATGCAAATATACTGGCTGAGAAACAGCCAAAAGTAATACAGTTATTTATTGAAGCTGGATATACTTATATGAGTTTTAGATTTTCTCACATTAGAAATGTCTATATATATGTACATGTCCTTAAAATCCAAAGGCCAGAGTACATTTGTTAACATAACTAAATTATAAATGGCTACTGAAAATAATAGCATGGAATGGTCAGAAGCATCAAAAACTGTGCTAATTGATATTATCATTATCATACTGGAATCAAAAAGGACTACATTTCCATAACTGGCATGATTTGAAAAACCAAGTGGAGGGATCACTCAGTATTCATCCTCAGAGGGAGAAAATTTAAAATGGAAAAATGTCTTAAGCTGAGGTTGAAACTGGATGGCAAAAATATATAATCTGAATGTAGGTGATTCATTCATTCACTCAACAAATTTTTACTGAGATCCTACTGTGAACCACACACTGGTATTAGAGAAGGCTTTATGGGGCTTACTTTTTAGAGGAGGAAAATAATTAGCAAATTTGGGTTTTATTCCAAATATATCAGAATGAGTCTAACCAGGACTTTAATAGAAAATATTGGGAGTGGCAGTTGGGAGATGGATAGAGGAAAAAGTTAAGTGACATAATGAGAAAACAGGCAGATAAATCTAGAATGTAGAAGATTCCATAAAACAAACAGCTGATTTCTTCTAAAAATCAATTTCATGGAATAAAAGAAAAATTATTTTAGGAAAAAAACTTTAAAGAGATATAAGCGTGATTTAATCCTAGTTCAATTAAAAAAAACATGTATCAGAGACTTCTTTCTAGAATGATGAAATGCTTTCAGATTAAGATGATGGCTGTACAACTTTTGTAAATTTGCAGTAAATCATCAAACTGTACACCTAAAATAAATAATTCTCATGGTATAAAAACTCCAATGAAACTTAAAAACTGGGTGCAGGCATCGAAGATATCTAATACTGATTAGGCATTAGATGATAGGAAAATAAGTAGCTTAAATATGATAATACTGAGATTACAGAGAATGCCTTTATTTTTAGGCAAAATATGCTGCAATATGTGCATATGAAGCATCATGAGGTCTGTAACTTACTTTCAAATTATGCAGCAAAACAGAGAAAGCAAATAGAACAAAATGATAAAAGTTCTTGACTCTAGATTATGGATATATAGGTGTTAGTCTTCAGGTTTTCCAAGTGCTTAAAAATTTCATAAGAAAAAGTTGGAAAATATATTATTTTTAAGAGATTAAAAGAAAGTCACTGGAAGATATTAGGTAGGGAATGACAATCTGTTGTTACTGGTCATATTAACAAACAAATTGGACCTGCTTACTATATGATTTGATCAGTTAGACAGAAATATCTCAATGCTGTGAATACTGAATACATTTAGTATTTATTAGAAAAAATAATTGATGATGAAACTACAGATAGACTTGGCCTAATGTCATGTGTGCGGCATTATGAATAGTGGTAATGCAATTCACCTTTCCTTTCTGCTTTCTCTGTCCCATCTTTTACCTTTCAGTTTTGGCTAGTTTACTTTTGTTACGCCAAACACATAAAAGTCAAGAATCCCTAAGGTACATGGCATAATAACCAAAGACCTTAACTAAATCTATGAACTCCAACCTAAATAATTTAGCCACTGATTAACTCTTCCTCTTTATCTTCTGCCAAATTCATTCTCCCCTCTGTCTGTACTTCAAGCTCAGTAGCTTCTTTCTGTCAGTATCCCTGATAGGCCATATTCCCTCTGCCCAAGACCTTTTCAAGTACTATTCCCTCCCTAAGTGCAACCTTAGTATCATTTACATAGGGAAGTCTTTCTTGATGTCCTTGAAAAAGTTAGGTGTGGTAATTATACTCTAATTATTTGTGTAATCATTTATTTAATATAATTTCCCCCAACTAGATAATGGATTCTATGAGGAAAGGATTAATGTCTTGAGAGTTCACCACTGAAGCTCTCAAAAAAATAAGCAAATATACATGCTATTATTTATCTCATTTATAAACCAAAAGAAACCACCTGTATTAACCTCATTTCCTCTAAAATCTGTTGCTCCATTTCTCTGCTTACTGTTTTAGCAAAACTCCTGGAAATAGCTACTTACAAAAAGTTTTCAACTCCTTTCTTCTCAGTTTCTCTTGAATTCATAGCAATGCAACTTTCACCTCAACCACTCCATGGGAATTTTTCCTGTCTAGGTTATGAGTGACCTCCATGTCACTAAATCTCATGATCAATGATTATTCTTCATTTTAACCTCATGGATTAGCGTAATTTGACAGAGTGGATCACTCCCTCTTTCTTGAAACACTTACCTCAATTGGCTTCCAGGATAACACACACTCTAGGTTTTCCTCTCACCTTTCCCAGCTGCTTCTTTCTAAGTTCCTTTTCAGGTTCTTCCACTTTTACCACAGATAAATGAGAAATAAGATAATGTTTGTCAAAGTTGTTGCACTAACATGGCAGTAAATTTTAGGTTACAGAACTAAAACTTAGAGTAACGAAAAATGTAAGAAAATTTGAAGAGGTACGTGACCAGAACAAAACATTGTTTTATCAGGCAAATTAATCACCTTTTTTAGAAAGTTACAATTAGCACTTTCTTACCATTATTGTTATTTATTCAATTGTAAACAACTATCTACTATAAAGAACTATAGATTGGTCCCTGCTCTCCCACTTTTTCTACCTATAATTGTCTACCTAATGTATTCCTTCCTCACTGCCTATTGAAACCACTCTACCCTCAATCTAATCATTGTTCTAAAACCCAATTTCTTTAAACAAAATTCTTCCCCATCACCTATACTTCTTTTTTATATTTCAATAGTACTTTAAACCTAATAAAGTAAATTAATGAAAGAGTGACTGTGGTAATATTTATAAAATAATTTTCCCCACCCTAAGTAATCTAAGAAATAAATTCATTTTTAATGATCCTCAGTTTCTCTAAACTTTGATTGTCAAAAAAAAACCTGATGAATATAGAACTCTCTCACAGTAAAAACAGCTATTCCTACAAAACAGGGACTCAAAGTATGGTCTCATGACCATGGGGATCTTCAAGATCCTTTCAGGGAGTCTCCAAGGTTCTCCTTTTTCTTACCATGTATTTTTGTAAGGTCTGATGTTCTTCATATACTTCAACTAAAATATCATATCACAACAGACTGAATGTAGAAACAGATAAGAGAATTATTAAGCTAGGCATTAAGGAGATTTTTAAAAATATGCAATAGTATATCTTGTTTTCCCTAAATGTTTTTAATTTGGAAAATAAAATTATATTTTATAAAATATACCTGATTAACAGGTAATGTGTTTATTCTTGGTATTTTCAAACGGGTTAAATATTGTAAACATTTCTCAGTTTTACTTCTAATACCACAAATATCAGTAGCTACTATATATCAGATATTATTTACCACATAAACAAATGCTTTCTAAGGTTCTTGGTAATTTGTAACAGCGTAAAGGAATCCTGAGACTAAAAAGTTTGAGCAACTTCGCTCTGAAAAAATGTTTCTCAAATAATACCCACTGACCACCTGCCTTTTTTTATTCAAAACATATTTTTATTTTTAATATATTGACTTGCCTATTTTTTTTATATATATATATATATTTTACATTTTCAACATGGACTCCAGTTGATTGTTATACACATTAAAATTAGAAAAATCAAGGGAAGGGGTATATAGACTTTGAAGTCTGATTAATTCAAACTCTAGCTCGGACACTTCCTGGTTGCAACCCTAGCCTATACTACTCTTTTTTTTTTGAGACGGAGTCTTGCTCTGTCACCCAGGCTGGACGCAGTGGTGCGATCTCGGCTCACTGCCAGCTCCGCCTCCCGGGTTCACGCCATTTTCTTGCCTCAGCCTCCCGAGTAGCTGGGACTACAGGCGCCCACCACCATGCCCGGCTAATTTTTTGTATTTTTAATAGAGACGGGGTTTCACTGTGTTAGCCAGGATGGTCTCGATCTCCTGACCTCGTGATCTGCCCGCCTTGGCCTCCCAAAGTGCTGGGATTACAGGCATTAGCCACCGCGCCCGGCCCCCATACTACTCTTAAGCAATTTCCAGCTCTTAGTTTCCCCTCCCCCTATGTCCGGAATCCTATTCTAACTGCATATATTCAATTAAATAATTGCTCATCTCTTGAAGAAGCTCCAAGATTTTGTATCAGAGAAGTTTTAGAGGCAGTAATCTGGGTCTGAGAGAAAGGACACTGGAAAGGACACTTGTACTTCCGTAAGAGGCACGTTGTTTTTACTTAAATTGTTTTGAGGTGGCTATGAGAAGATGATGGCGATTTTAGTGGGATTCTGTTTCCCAGGCTACCCCTTGCCATTGACACTTACCTATTTGCTTCTGCTATAGAACAGCAAGGGCCCCCTCAAAGGATTTTATTTCCTGTTCTTCACCTCCAAGCATATGGCGGTGAAGACGGCAGCCATTTTGTCTTGCCCTAGCCACAACCCGAATCAGTTATTCTTATCAAACTGCCTGCTACCTCCTCAATGCTCTTTGTGGTTTGAATACACAGTTCTGACCAATCACAGGCTTAGAACTGGTTAGAATGTTTCAATTCAGTCAGTTAACAGAAACCTAACAGAAACCCATGACATTTTGCCCAGCAGTGAACCATCCTTTTAAGAAAGTTTTCCTCTGTATAAGAGTGCTGCTCATAGTTCATTAACCCTCCGGATGAGAATTATACATAGCGATGTTTAAAAATGCAGATTCCTGTGTTTCATCCCAGACCAAGTGTATCCGAATCTCTGGGAATAAGACCTAGGAATTTAAAAAATGTCTTCCGGGCTAGGCATGGTGGCTCATGCCTGTAATCCCAGCACTTTGGGAGGCGAGGCGGGCAGATCACCTGAGGCCAGGAGTTCGAGACCATCCTGGGTAACACGGCGAAACCCCGTCTCTACTAAAAATACAAAAATTAGCTGGGCGTGGTGGCGGGCGCCTGTAGTCCCAGCTACTCGGGAGGCTGAGGCAGGAGAATGGCGTGAACCCGGGAGGCAGAGCTGGCAGTGAGCCGAGATCGCACCACTGCGCTCTAGCCTGGGCGACAGAGTAAGACTCCATCTCAAAAAAAAAAAAAAAAAAATTAGCCGGGCGTGGTGGCATGTGCCTGTAATCCCAGCTACTTGGGAGGCTGAGGCAGAGGAATCGCTTGAACCCAGGAGGCGGAGGTTGCAGTGAGCCGAGATTGTGCCATTGAACTCCTGCCTGGGTGACAAGGCTGAGACTCCATCTCAAAAAAAAAAAAAAAAGTCTTCAGAAACTAAAGTCTGAAAACCATTGCCATAGGAAAAATTTCACATTAAAACAATACAGAGAATAGGAAAAATATGCATATTCTCTATCATCACCTAGTTCTTTTACCAATTGCAAACAGATGGATGTTGTCACCAACATGCCCTTCTATATAGACATATTTGTTTCCTTCCAGTTAGACACTGCTATTCTGTCAGTGTCCTAGTAGTACCGGGAGTAGTGAGGCTAATTCTCCCTATCTAAAGTCATAAGATATTTAAGTATAAATCAGAATGCCCGTGCAATAGCTTATACTGGTAAATATTATAAACACAGGAATGTTTAGTTTAATAACCAGCATATTCTGTCTCTATTAGAGCATATACATACTTTTGTATGGATATCACACATTAAAATCATAATCAGAGTTTTCCTTGGTGAGCCTGGAATCATTAAAAAGGGAGTCAGTAGATTTTTTTAATGATCACTGCCTCAAGGTTTAATTTGATGTACTTACCCATCTCCATTATTGAGATGGGGACTGGAATATTCCAATCTACTAATCAGGACACTCTCTTTCCTAGACAGTGCTGGAAACCTGCAGCCAGCTCTCTGATTTTCCCTAATGGAGTTTTCTTTCTGATAATTCATTCTCCTGTTAAATGATTAGATTTCACTTTTTCAATTTATAATCACGGTCTATTTGTGTCTCCTTCAGACTCAATCAAAACTCTGGGTGCTTCCAAATTGAATTATCTACTCACCAGTCATCTCTTGGGTTAATTTTGCAGGTGTTTTATCTTACTGGGGATTTAAACTTTTCCTAATTTCACCTTGAATTTCTGACCCTTTGAATTGATTTCACACAATACATCGAATTTTAAAGTACAAGCAATCAACTTTTAAAGAGATCTCAAGAATATTTAGTATAAAGTTTATTATTGTAAAAATCCCATGGCAGAAGTTTTTCATTGTGTTATATTAACTGGAGAATATTTTCAATGTGGTTTACTGCATCAAAAGATATTCCATATGAAACCATTATAAACAAGCATGTAACATCTTTCTCAAAAGATGCTCAGTAATATTGACATTTTTCATCTGCATTTTGCATTTCTACCTGTGCTTCTCTTGATCTTACTCTCACCTTCTAAACATATAAGATGATCCCTGTGCTGCCAACCCAATATTATTTTTTCTCTGTGCTCACTTGTTCTTTCCCTTTAAAAAAATGTACCTTGGGTTTTGTAAAAGGTCTAAAATACAGGTGCTTTATTGTACTGGATAATAACCAACATTTTAACTTTAACAAATATTATATTCATAATCTATTATCTAGGTAATTCTTTATTCAACTTTTTACACTGTGGAAATACTTCAAAAGAGCAATTTCAAAGAAGCAAATGCTAACCTTGTTGTTATTTCAAAGTTAAAACTTTCTTATAAAACTTTTATAAGAAACATTAGTTACAAAAAGCAAAAGCAGTAAAATTATTACTAAAATGCATGGATGCATGCTACCTTTAGAAGGGGTTTGGACTTCAAAAAGCATTCTAATGTTGCATCTTAACTTGTACTGGTTATGAAACCATAGGCTGATCTTTTAGCCTTTATTAGGATAGTCTTCACATTGGTACAATGAAAAAAGCTGTCTCTATCTTGTGAGTTTTTGTGAAAATCAAATATGGCACTAATATGAGCACACTTCCAAAAGGCAAATGTGTCATACTGATGTAATTTCATATTGTTAGAATTGTTAATATTAAGAATTATCATGCTGTCACAAGGATATAAAGGGAGGACCATGTGGCTCTATTTAACAAAAATTCCAAAGCAAATTTTGAAATTAAAGAATATATATCTCAGTGACATTACACTCTCTCTCCCTCTCTCTCTCTCTCTCAGGTCAGCTTTTAGGAGGATCCTATACATAATACAGATGGCTATGCAAATATTGTACACTGGGTTTGCCCAGCTTGCATACATATTATTTACTCTTTTCTGTGTCCAGTCCATCTTCCATACTGCCAACTCTAATTACCTACTTTAAAATAAAACCCTGACTTTTTAAAATGTCATTAGTTTGTCAGAAAGACCCTGGCTTCCACTTGCTTCTCCAAACTCATCTCCCCTTAACTTTCTTCTTCTTATTCTCTTTTCTTCCTTGACTCATCACTATGACTCCTATGCTACAGCCCTAGAAAATACCTTACAGTTCCTCAGATATTTCTGGGTCTTTTCTAACTCTTTGACTTTAAACAATCATCATTGTTTCCTTTCACTGGAAACCTTTCCTTTAATCCCTGACTTTTCTGGTCCTCTTAGTAGGAAATAATTTCCTTCTACCCTATATTTCCATGACATGTTGTTCACTCATTCATTCAAACAGTATTTATGGAGTGTCTATTATGTTCCAAACACTGTGCTAGGAAATGCTTATAACACGGAGGTAAACAATACTACCATGGTTCCTAACCTCACAGATTTTATGGATGTTCATATTAAATAAATCACAAGTAACTACATAATTAAAAATATGACAGTGCCATAAAGGTTCAATGGCAGCACATTACTACTGCCTAGTCTACAGGATCCTTAGGGCAGCAATGATGATTTATTCATCCATTATTTCCTGTGGTATTGAACACATAAGAAGTGCTGGAATATATCTTTTGTTTACTTAAATTATGTAGCCAATCTCAGTAACTGTTTTATCACCATGCTAAAACATAGAGTCTATTCAATACAAAAAAGGAAACTATTCAGTAACCTAAATGTTTTGTCTTTATAAGACAAGTGGTAGTTTAACTGTTTTTTTGACTGAATTGGCATCTCAATACATATTATGTTACTGAGCATTTGGAGCTAGAAGCACTTGGAACATAAATTCTCGTAAACATACACAGATGACAGAACTTCCAGTTATGACTAGATGAGAAGATCAGGAAATCCTTTCCCCCAAAAGTATTACAGGTTGAGTATACCTAATCTGAACATCAGAAATCCAAAGTGCTTCAAAACCCAAAAGGTTCTGAGTGGCAACACGACATTCACAGGAAATATTTATTGGAGCATTTTGGATTTTGAATTTTCGATTAGGGTTATGGAATCGGTAAGTATAATGCAAATACTTACCTGTATAAGCGTGGACAAAATTAACAAAGCAACCATTTTGGTACTCTGGAAATTAACCAAAAACCTACCTCCATTTGAGAAGCATTTATGCTTGAAAAATCTCTGACTTTTGGATAAGAAAAGTAACTGTAACCTATAGCTGCTCCCATACTCCCCACCCCCAGCTCATTTAGCTCAGAGGTTCTATCAGGACTCATACAATGAAAAACATAAAACATTACTGAGTATATACCCAGTAATGGGATGGCTGGGTCATATGGTACATCTAGTTCTAGATCCTTGAGGAATCGCCATACTGTTTTCCATAATGGTTGAACTAGTTTACAATCCCACCAACAGTGTAAAAGTGTTCCTATTTCTCCACATCCTCTCCAGCACCTGTTGTTTCCTGACTTTTTAATGATCGCCATTCTAACTGGTGTGAGATGGTATCTCATTGTGGTTTTGATTTGCATTTCTCTGATGGCCAGTGATGATGAGCATTTTTTCATGTGTCTGTTGGCTGTATGAATGTCTTCTTTTGACCCAGCCATCCCATTACTGGGTATATACCCAAAGGATTATAAATTATGCTGCTATAAAGACACATGCCCACGTATGTTTATTGCAGCACTATTCACAATAGCAAAGACTTGGAATCAACCCAAATGTCCATCAGTGACAGATTGGATTAAGAAAATGTGGCACATATACACCATGGAATACTATGCAGCCATCAAAAAGGATGAGTTTGTGTCCTTTGTAGGGACATGGATGCAGCTGGAAACCATCATTCTTAGCAAACTATCACAAGAACAGAAAACCAAACACTGCATGTTCTCACTCATAGGTGGGAACTGAACAATGAGATCACTTGGACTCAGGAAGGGGAACATCACACACAGGGGCCTATCATGGGGAGGGGGGAGGGGGGAGGGATTGCATTGGGAGTTATACCTGATGTAAATGACGAGTTGATGGGTGCAGCACACCAACATGGCACAAGTATACATATGTAACAAACCTGCACGTTATGCACATGTACCCTACAACTTAAAGTATAATAATAATAAATAAATTAAAAAAAAAACATTACTGAAAGAAATTAAAGAATATCTAACTAACTAAAGAGACATTTCATATTCTTGGGTTGGAGGGATCAGCACTGTCAACATGGCAATTCTCCCTAGTTTGACTGATAGATTAAATCCAATGCCTACAAAAATACCAGCTGGCTTCTTCACAGAAATTGACAAGTTGATCCTAAAGTGGACATATTGATTGGAAAATTCATATAAGAGTACAAGGGATCCAGAATAGCTGAAACAATCTTGAAAAAGTAGAGTAAAATCAGATGACTCATACTTTCTGATTTCAAAACTTACTATAAAGCCAGTTAAGACAATGTGGTGTTGACTTATAATATAAATAAGTGGAGCAGAATTGATAGTTTAAAAACAAATCCATACATTTATGGTCAATTGATTTTCTACAAAAGGACAAAGACAATTCAGTGGTGAGATAGTCTTTTCAACAAATGGACATTTGTATATCCATCTTTTTTGGAAAGAAAGAAATTAGACACTTCACATCATATATAAAAAGTTAACTCAAAACAGATCACAGACCTAAATGTAAGACCTAAAGGTAAGAGCTAAAGTTATAAAATTCTAGAAGAGAATATAGGAGAACATTTCCATGAGTTGGGGTTGGGCAAAGAGTTCTTAGGTAAAATATTGAAAGCATGTTTCAAAGAAGAAAAAAAATTATAAATCAGACTTCATCAACTTGTGTTACTCTAAAGTCATCATTAAAACAACATAAGAGAAAATATTGCAAATCATACATCTGATCATATCCAGAATATTTGAAAAACTCTTACAAGTCAATAATTATTAAGACCAAAAAATTAAAAATTGGCAAATAATTTGAATAAATATTTCTTCAAAGAAAATACACAAAATGGTTAAAAGGGATATGAAAAGATGTTCAACATCATTCGTCATTAGGGAAATGCAAATCAGAAGTCAACAAGAAACTACTACATATACACTAGAATGACCATAATAAAAAAGGCAAATTATACCAAGTGTTGATGAGGACACACAGAAAGTGGCCCACAGTGCATTTGCTGCTGGTAATGTCATATAGTACAGTCACATTGGAAAATATTTTGGTAGTTTCTTAACAAATTAATCACAAATACACTATACAACACAGCAATTCTACTCCTAGAAATATATCCATGAGAAACAAAAACATGTGTCTACACAAATACATGTATGTAAACATGTATAGTAGCATTACACATAATAACAAAAATAACTGGAAACCGTCCAAATATCCACCACCTAGTAAACAGATGAATAAAATGTGATACAGTCATACAATGGAATAGTATTCATCAATTAAAAAGAAAAACTATTGATCCATGCTATAACATGGATGGACCTCAAAAACATAAGTGAAAGAAGCCAGGCACGAGGGGGAATATACTGTATGATTCTATTTAGATAAAATGTACAGAAAAGGCAAATTTATATAGACAGAAACCAGAAGAGTGTTTGCTTAAGCCTGGATGTAAAAACAAGTATTGACTGCTAACAGGCCCTAGATAACTTTTTGGGGAGACGGGAAAATTCTAACAATTATGGCGATGGTCACACAGCTCTCTATAAATTTACTAAAATTATTAAATTATACACATATAATGAGTGAAATTTATGTTATGTAATTCTATTTCAATAAAGGTTTTTAAAAAACACACCGGGATATAGTAAATGAAAACAATTTGTGGATTTTCTTAAGTCCTTACTTAGCTTTATTAGGCTCACCGTATGCACCGATTTTCGTAATTTCTACTTCTATACTAACACTCTTTACACCTAAATCTATATCTCCAGCCCTGACTTCTAAGCCTTTTTTTTTTTTTCCAGTTTTCATCTCATACAGTTGGTTACCTCTTATACTCCTCCTGGCAAAAGGTAACTCCTCCATCTCTTGTTTTCTTTCTCAATTTTCCTATACCTATTAGTGGTACCTATATTTTCCCATGTTTCTCACAACTTCAGTGTTGTCTTCAGTCTCCTTATCTTAATCCCATATTAAATTAGAAACCTAGTAAAACTGATTTTCTCCAAAGCATCTCTTAAATGTGCCCTTTCCATTGTCTCATCAAATAAGTCTTGCTGGTTTTATATCCTTATGCATAGGTCCTAAAGCAATCTACCTCATGTTCTATCTTCATATCACCACAGTCCTTGAAAACTTGTAGTGTCTTTAAATTTACATATGCATTTTTTCAACCAAAAATATCTCCTGAAAAAAAATACAGATAAACAAAAAATAACCATGGAGTACACTACTTATATGTAAACATAGTTAATACCGTGTTGATTATACTTCCAGATATTTTAATGCATATTTATACCCTTTATTTAAAAAAAACAAGTTTATATACAAAATATTTTGTAACTTGCTTGCATGACTAAATACTATATCATGATCATTTTTCTAAGTCAATAAATATTTATCACTATTGACAGCAGATTAGTGTTTCTTTGGATATATGGACTTTATTGTATTTAATCAACTATTACTTTTACCAAAATTTTTAAAAATTTAATTAAAAAATGATTGCTGTGGCCAGGTGCAGCAGCTCATGCCTGTAATCCCAGCACTTTGGGAGGCCGAGGTGGGAAGATCACCTGAGGTCAGGAGTTCGAGACAAGCCTGGCCAACATGGTGAAACCCCATCTCCACTAAAAATACAAAAATTAGCTGGGCATGGTGGCAGGCGCCTGTAATCCCAGCTACTTGGGAGGCTGAAGCAGGAGAGTCACTCGAACCCGGGAGGCAGAGGTTGCAGTGAGCCGAGATCGTGCCATAGCACTCCAGCCTCGGGGATAAGAGTGAGACTTCGTCTCAAAAAACAAAAGCAAAAATGAAAAAATGATTGCTGTTACCTATTATATTAAATCTAAATTTATAACCGTTGTATTCTCCAATACCATGTCTATATTTTCCAACATAATCCCTTTATGCCAGACAAAGCAATCTGCTTGTACCACACATACATATATATATAGTTATATATATACACGTATATATACACACATATATGTGTGTGTATATATGTGTATATATATAGTTAAGTCATGCATTTACATTTTCTTATATCCTTAGCACTGATATTTAAAATTTTTGCATTATTTATTTTACTTATTTATATAATTGTTCTGGGGGTGTCTCATACTTGTATTTTTTTCTCTCCTAAGTCAGATTGTGAGCTACTCCTAAAGCAATTTTCAAGTTTGTTTTTTCTGTCCCCCCAAAGCAATCAACATGGTGGTACATATACAGTAGGTAATTAAATTAGTATTGATTTAAATTAATGACTCACATTCTTGCATTCATTCATCATAAGTTCATTTGGCAAAAATGATTTCGAGAAAATGAAATGAAATGAAAAAACTTTTATTATAAGGTAATGAACATCTACTACATACATAACACTGGGTTATCAAGAAAACAAATAAATAAATGATACATGATCTCTCCTCTCAAGGGGTTTATAATCTATATGGGAAAAGTGAGGCACATAAATAGTTAGACAAAGATACAAGACTACCATTGAAAAAAGATATTAACAAGCAATACATGATTAAAAGAAAATGAGGAAACAGAAAATCAGTGATTCAAGGACCAGAAAAAGGAGAACTAAGCCTTAGAAAAGATAAGTTGAATATTAAAATATGAGAGATTTGGAGAAAAGGCAACCCTTACACACTACTGATGGGAATGTAAATTAGTATAGCCATTTTGAAAAAACAGTTTGGTGGTGCCTTAAAAAACTAAAAATAGAACTACCATATGATCCAGCAATTCCACTGCTGGGTATAGATACCTCTGCCAACAGAAAAAAAAAAAAAGAAAAGAAAAGAAAAGAAAAATCAGTATATCAAAGATGTATCTATATTCCCATGTTTATTGAAGCAATTTTCATAATAGCCATGATATGGAATCAACCTAAATGTCCATCAACAGATGAACAAAGAAAATGTGATATACAAACATAATGGAATGCTATTCAGCCATAAAAAGAGTGAAATCCTGTCATTTGCAGCAACATGGATGAATCTGAAGAAGATTATGTTAAGTGAAATAATCCAGAGACAGAAAGATTCCACATGGTCTCACTAATATGTAGAATGTAAAAAGTTGCTCTTATGGAAGTAGAAAGTAGATCAGTGGTTAACAGAGGATGAGGAAGGTAGTGAGTCCATCTGGGGATGGGAAGAGATTGGTCATTGCTACAAAGTTACAGTTAGGAAGAATAAATTCCCGTGTTCCATTGCATAGTAAGATGACTAGAGTCATCGACAACGCATTGTATATTTCAAAATCGCTAGAAGAAAGGTTACTGAATGTTCATCACATAGAAATGATGTTTAAGGTGATGCATATGTTACTTGCCCTAGTTGATCATTATGCAACATATATACATGTACCAAAACACCATGTTGTAACCCATAAATATGTATAACCATTATGTGTCAATCACATATCTTTTTAATCTTTTAAAACATTTTTAATTATATTTCAATAGTTTTTGGGGCACAGGTGGTCTTTGGTTACATGGGTAAATTCTTTAGTGGTGATTTCTGAGATTTTGGTGCACTAATCACCTGAGCAGTGTGCATTGTACCCAATATGTAGTTGTTTATCCCTCACCTCTTCTCATCCCTCCATCCGAGTCCCCAAAGTCTATTATATCATTCTTATGCCTTTGCATCTTCATACTTAGCTCCCACTTACAAGTGAGAAGATATGATATTTCTTTTTCCATTCTTGAGTTACTTCACTTAGAAAAAGAGCCTCCAGTTTCATCCAAGTTGCAGCAAAGGCCATTTTATTCCATTTTATGGCTGTTGTATATATACCACATTTTCTTTATCCACTACTGGTTTATGGGCATTTAGGTTGGTTCCATATTTTTGCAATTGTGAATTATGCTGCTATTAAACATGCATGTGCAGTCATACATCTTTTTACGAAGTAACAGGTCAAAAGCATTTCAGGCAGTGGGAATGGGCTGAGTGAGAAGAGCAGATAGGAAAATTCAGGGCTTATGCAGAGGAAAACTAAGTTTGAAAAAGTAGGCTGAGGCCAGAAAGTGAATGGCCACGAATGCCTGATAAACGAGTCTAGATTTGTTAAAACAGCCCTTCACTAAGCACTATTATGTGACTGGTGGGTCACATGCCTAGTGGGCATCTTTTGTACATTAGACAATGGAAATCCATTTCCTGTGTCTCATGGCACTCTTGTTTTCTTTCTACAGTAGTCAAGTGAGACTATGACCAGCAGCCTCATCCTCCTATAGCCAAGTAGCAAATAATTGGATTGAAAATGACTGATGTTCCAGTTTATCTCAGCCTCAACATCATGATTAGACTATTCTGGCTATGGGGCCATGTTGTACTCCCTGTTTCCTTGGTCTGCAGGGCTACTTCAGTTTCTGCCTGTTTCCACACCTAACTCACTAGCCTCCCATTGATTCTGTGAGACCCTGATATTTTTCCAATGAATTAAATATTACATAAGTTAGCCAGAGTCTATTTCGGTTGCTTGTAACTAAAAAGTCCTAATTGACATAGCTATGTATTATTTTCCACGTTTCACTGAAAAGAAGACTATGTATTTGTGAAAGTAAATTCCCAAGGCTACACAGCTAGCGACTGGCAAAGGTGGGTATGTTTGACTATGGAATCTAAGTTGTATAAAATTACCTACTAGAGGCTATGTGGCAGGCCAAAGTTTAAACTCTAAATCTTCAAAACTGATGTTCTTATCCCTATGTCATGCTGGCTTTAAATGAGAAGTGACTGCAGATTTTAGAGAAGGGAATGATATGAAGAAAATTACATTTTAAAAGGGTTAATTTCTTTTATTTTTTTCTTTTTTGGGGGGGGGCAGGGTCATGGAGTCTCACTCTGTCACCCTGGCAGGAGTACGGTGGCGCCATCTAGGCTCACTGCAGCATCTGCCTCTCAGGTTCAAGTGATTCTCCTGCCTCAGCCTCCCGAGTAGCTGGGATGACAGGTGCCTGCCACCACGCCCAGCTAATTTTTGTATTTTCAGTGGAGACCAGGTTTCACCATGTTGGCCAGGCTGGTCTTGAACCCCTAACTTCAAGTGATCTGCCCACCTTGACCTCCCAAAGTGCTGGGATTACAGGCATGAGCCAGCATGCCCGGCAAAAGGGTTAATTTCAGAGTATGTACGTTGGAAGGGAAGCAAGAGAGCTTGAGGTTGGAAGATAAATGAAGGTGAGGTGACTAATCCATGTGCGAAGTGACAGAAGTCTAAACAGTGAAATGATGATTGGAACGTAAGACAGTGTAGAAGGGAACAATTATTAGAATATTCTATCAGTGTTCATGGCTATCTCTCTGAAATTTGCATACTATTAATTTTTCTTTTTACTATTTTATAATAATGTTGGTCCCATGACTTCAAATTTCAGTCCAGTAAGCATAAGTCTTACTGAATTAATAGAATCTCTTGGTAAGCATATTATAAATTTATAAGCATGCATAGATCATTTGCAGCTAAATTAGGTACACATCATTTGCAGAAAAAGTGCAATCTGCCTAGTGATTTTGTGATCAAGCAATATTTTATAGGTTGAAATTTCTTCAAATCATCACAAAACTATAGGAAAAAAGATATCGTAAAATTAAAATGGACATTTGTAGAAATTGGCTCAAGTTTTTCCTACAAGAGTAAAAATAAACTTATCAGAAGAATGATTAGCCAACTCACGATCTTCATTTTTCAGGCAAGAAAAGTCTCTAGAAGCAATAGTCATTTTCTCCATTAAAAACAGCTGTATGAGTCAATAAGCCAAAGAACATAAGTTTTGAAATAAGAAGAAACAATTAAAATAAAAGTAATTTCACAGAACTTAGACAGTGAACATAATGGAGAGGAGGATAGTACTGCCTCTGATAACTTTATAGTCATCCCAAGAAAATACCATGCTATTTGGAAAGAACAATACATAAAAGCTTCAAATACCTATCAGAATAAAGCATAAACTCTTTAAAAATGGTACAATTTACATGGCACCCATGTATGATGATACCTCAGAGCAGCCTGTATGAGTGCTGTTCAAGTGAAAGATAGTTCCTACTTTGCAAAAGTAGTAATTGAAACACTGTTTCAGCTCTCTATATAAGCTTTGACCAAATAATGACCCAATTTAAGCAAACAATGTTATTCATTATTGTCTCAAATGTTTGTTTTTTTAATTATAAAAATAATACATGCTTGTTTTAAAAATTCAAAAAGTGATTCAGATAGAAAATAAAAAGTTAAAGCTTTTCCTTCAATCTAATTTCACTGGTTCGATGTATATATTGTCAGACATTTTTCTATGTAAATGAAAACAAACACACATGCACAAACATATATACATCTATATTTTTTATATAGATGGGATCAAATAATAGACATTGTCTCACAACTTACTTTTTTCATTTGAAACTCTATTATGGACATCTTTTTTTACATATTGAGAACCAGCTCTGTTGTTTTAAGTTACCAAGGCAGATATGTCCTTAAGCTCTGGTTTCTGGCATTTTCCCAACCATCTAAATGTTTCAATAACTGACTTTTGTAATTAAAAAAATTTGACTTCTTGCACAAAAAGAGGCACATAGTTCAATAGAGCAGAACAGAAAATCAAAAAATTAATCCACATATCCACAGCCAACTGGTTTTTGACAAAGGCTCCAAGAACACTTATTGGGAAAGGGCAGACTCTTCAATAAATAGTGCTGGGAAAACTGGATAACCATAGGCAGAAAACTGAAACTATACTCCCCCACCTCTCTCCCTATACAACAATAAACTCAAAATGGATCAGACTTAAATGTAAGACACAAGACAATAAATCTATTAGAAGAAAACATAGAGTAAATGCTTCAGGACACTGGTTTGGGAAAAGACTTTATGAATAAGACCTCAAGAACACAGGCGACAAAAGCAAAAATAAAAAAATAGGGCTATATCAAACTAAACAGCTTATGCACAGCAAAGTAAACAATCAACAGGCCGGGCGCGGTGGCTCAAACCTGTGATCCCAGCACTTTGGGAGGCCGAGACGGGTGGATCACAAGGTCAGGAGATCGAGACCATCCTGGCTAACATGGTGAAACCCCATCTCTACTAAAAAATACAAAAAACTAGCCGGGCGAGGTGACGGGCGCCTGTAGTCCCAGCTACTCGGGAGGCTGAGGCAGGAGAATGGCGTGAACCCGGGAGGCGGAGCTTGCAGTGAGCTGAGATCCGGCCACTGCACTCCAGCCTGGGCGACAGAGCAAGACTCCGTCTCAAAAAAAAAAAAAAAAAAAAAAAATCAACAATGTGAAAAGTCTACCTAGAGAATGGGAGAAAATATTTGCAAACTATTCATCCAACAGGGAATTAATATCCAGAATATGCAAATAACTCAAAACGGCAAAAAAAAAAAAAGTTTTTTTCAAAAATTGGCAAATTATCTGAACAGACACTTCAAAAGAAGACATACAAATGGCCAACAAATATATGAAAACATGTTCAACATCACTAATCATCAGGGATATGCAAATCAAAACCACAAAGAGATATCATCTCACCCCAGTTAGGATGGCTATTATAAAAAAGATAAAAATTAACAAATGCAGGTGACGATGTATAGAAAAGGGAACTCATACATTTTAAGTAGTAATGTAAACTAATACAGCCACTGGAGAACAGTATGGAGGTTCCTCAAAAAACAAGCATATATTATTTTTATAATTATAATAGAAATATGACTTGACTTTCCAAAGAAAAGTATCTTTTAAACAACAAAGAAATTGGAGGGAAGTTGTTTTCAGTAATTTACGAGACAGGAAAATGCAATGTGGCAAGTTTGATTATGCTTAATTCAAGCAACAGATTCTGACAAGAATAAAAGTAATTGGGTCATTAGGGTAGCCATTTTATGAGATATTCAGAGTACTGTTTATTAAAATAAGAAGCTCTGGTAATTTGATCTATATTTTCCTTTAAATGCTCATTATATGTAAAGCAATTTTGCAATAATTATCTAGGAATATTGTCCTTTAGAAATAAAATACTAATGAAATAAAAGGGTTAAATAAATAGACATTTTAATTTAATATTAAGTGTGGATCATCATTAGATTCCAAAATTTTTCTCCTGAAGACTCTGTGTGTCCTCCTAACTGTTAATAGTTTATGAGGTGTTACTATTTAGAAGTTGGTTGGCAAAACACCAATTCTTTAAAACCTGAAAATTTAGTAAACTAATGTAATTTGTTGCATAACAATTATGCATCAGTAAATCAGGCACAATTAAGAGACAATTGTTAAATTAGAATGCAATTAAAGGCTAAAACAAATTTTATTTGAACAGCAAGTAAAAAATGGTACTGCTGGCTGAACGTGGTGGCTCACTCCTGTAATCCCAGCACTTTGGGAGGCCGAGGCAGGTGAATCACTGGAAGTCAGGAGTTCGGGACCAACTGACCAACAGGGTTAATCCCCATTTCTATCAAAAATACAAAAATTAGCTGGGCGTGGTGGTGAATGCCTGTAATCCCAGCTACTTGGGAGGCTGAGGCAGGAGAATGGCTTGGACCCGGGAGGTGGAGGTCGCAGTGAGCCGAGATCACACTATTGCACTCCAGCATGGGCAACGAGCAAAAGTTTGTCTCAAAAAAAAAAAAAAAAAAAAAAAAAAAAAAAAAAAAATTGGTACTGCTGCAAGGAAGCCAGTTCATTTGTTTAAGAAGTTAATTAGTACAGTACTAAATGTATTCTTGTGCAGAGCAATTCTCTGAGAGAGGACAGAGGATTATAAATAAGAAAATATCTTGGTCCGTCTCCTAGGTAAATTTAAAATATACATAGGAAAAGAACATGTGTGTGTACACGCAACAAATGATGTATGTGGCTCTGTTATAATGTTTATCATAAAGCACACAAAAATGTAATACACCCCAAGCAAATAAGCTCTGAAGGAAAGACAGAGTTAAAGAACTATGTTCCATTGGGTAACTATTCCTGGAGAAGATAAGTTTAGTAAAAACTGTTTGGACATGCACCATGTTATAAGAATTTTACATGTACTATGTCATTTCAAGCTCACCATTGCTCTGTGAGGTGGGCACTATTATTATCCCCATTCTACAGATGAGGAAATTGAGGCATAGAGAGTGAAGAAATTTGCCCACGGTCACTAGAGGGTAAAGGACACAGCTTGTACTTATACACTGGTTTGATTCCAGACAGTGGAGTATCACTAAAAGTTTAGGATTAGAGAAAGGATATAAGTGTTTTCAGAAAGACCTTTCTAAGAACTATGTATAGCATATCTGAGAGGCTAAGGAGCAGTTTGGGGGCTGCTACAAGCAGATTGGTCAACTAGTCTAACATTTACATAATTTTCTTTTCATGTCATATTTAATCTTTCTTACAAAGAAGGCTATAACACATTCTCATGATGTAAATAATGAAACAGTTTTAATTAAGGTATCCAGTTACCTCTAAACAAACAAACAAAAATACTCATTCTTTCAGATAGACAAATGCTGGTTATAAGAGAAGACAGACAAACGTGGTCAATATTATCATTTTAAAATTTTGTTTACACCTGTTTTAAGAGAGTTGCTAAATCAAAGTAATGAATCTAGAGAATGCATGCCTCTATTTCTTCTTTCTCTGAGAAGCAGATTTTTTAACCAAAAGCAACAATTAGTGCATTGACATCTTGTTTGTTTACTCACTTCTTAGAGAATTGTGAAGTGTTAGCTATCATTCCCTTGAAAGTATCAACAGCAGATTTGCTGAAGCATTAGTCTATACTACATACTAAACATATACTTTCATAGAAACATCTACCAGAATGGAGAACTATTTTTTTTCTCAGAGGAGGTACCTAATGAAATTAATTAAATATATTTGGATATTCTGGAAAAAATTCGGCAGAAAATGTCACTTTGGGCTTCTTCTAGTTTGTCCAAATAAATTGCAAAATGTGCATATGATATATATGTATATATCTTATATGATATCTTAGATATATCTATCTATCTATGCATAGATAGATAGATAGATATATCTAAGATATCATATAAGATATATACATATATATCATATGCACATAAGATATATCTATCTATATATAGTAAGCATTTTTCATTTTTCAAAGTCTGGATTTTTCCTTCCTTTTTAGTAAAATTAAATAAAATACTTTCAAACTTGCAATAAAAAGGTCTGCTTTACTTGAATTTTAGGAGAGAAATTCTTCAGATGAGTACTACAGGCAAAAAAATCTTCATTACCCTTGTAAAAATATTCTTCTGTGATGTGGTTTTACATTTTGAAAAATACATGCTGTTTGTACATTCAAAACTAGCATTAGCAACAAAAGCAAAAATAGACGAAAGGCATCACATCAAACTAAAAATGTTCCTAAAATAAAGGAAGTAAATGAGTAAAGAGGCAACATATGGAATGGCAGAATATATTTGCAAACCAAACATATGATAAGGGGTTAAATATTCAAAATGTATAAGGAACTCATCAAACAACTCAGTAATTTAAAAAAACATAATTTAAAAAATGGGCAAAAGATCTGAAGAGAGGTTTTTCAAAAGGCATACAAATGGCCAATAGGTATATGAAAAAACATTTGACATCACTAATCAGGTAAACGCAAATTAAAACCATAATGAGATATCATCTCACGCCTGTTAGGATAGCTATTATCAAAAAGACAAAAGGTAAGTGTTGGTGAGAATGTGGAGAAAAGCTAACTCTTGTAAACTGTTGCTGGTAAGGTGAATTAGTATAGCCATTATGGAAAACAGTATGGACATTCCTCAAAACTACCTTAAGAATGGAACTACCATATGATCTAGTAATCCCAGTACTGAGTATATATCCAAAGGATATGAAATCAATACATTGAAGAGATATCTGTACTCCCATTTTCATTGCAGCATTATGTACAATAGCCAAGATATGGAATAAACCTAAGTGTCCATCAATTGATAAATGGATAAAGAAAATATTGTATATATACACAATGAAGTATTGATCAGAATTTAAAAAGGGAAATCTTGTCATTTGTGGCAACATACATAAACCTGGAGAACAATATGCTAAGTGAAATAAGCCAGGCACAGAAAGACAAATACCACGTGATCTCACTTACATGTGGAGCATAAAAATGTCACATTCATAGAAACAAAGAGTAAAATGGTGGTTACCAGATGATTGGGAGTTGGGGGTTTGAGGAGCTACTGTTCAAAAGACACAACATGGCCTGGCACAGTGGCTCATGCCTGTAATCCCAGCAATTTGGGAGACCAAGGCGGGTGGATCATGAGATCAGGAGATAGAGACCATCCTGGCTAATATGGTGAAACCTCATCTCTACTTAAAAAAAAAAAAAAAGGAAAAGAAAAGAAAAATTAGCCAGGTGTGGTGGTATGCACCTGTAGTCCCAGCTACTCGGGAGGCTGAGGCAGGAGAATCACTTGAACCCGGGAGGTGGAGGTTGCAGCAAGCCGAGATGGCAAACTGCACTCCAGCCTGGGCGACAAAGCGAAAAAAAAAAAAAAAAAAAAAAAAAAAGACACAACATTTCAGCTAGACAGGAGGGAGGTAAGAGAGATTTTGAGGGTTCTCACCAGAAAAAAATAAGTATTTAAGGTAACATATATGTTAAAATGCTTGATTTAGTTATTCAATAATGTATACATATACCAAAACATCATGTTATATGGCAAAAATATATGTAATTTTTACATGACAATTAAATTTTCTTTAAAAAAATAGCGCTATGTTAAATATCCAAATTGGGAAATAATTTTCCTTACCTTACATTGCATTAATTTTAACTTCCCTTTTAAACACCATGCAGTTAAGGGTATAGTGCTAGAAATGCAATTCAGAAATGGTTCCTTAAAAAATAAAAATCTATAACAACATACCATTTTCTGTTCATTTGAGTATATCCATATTATAAGTATAAAATGAAATATTTTTGTTTGAAAACCACTGCTATCGTTTAAAATGTTATAAAACAGCAAATGTTTTATTTACTACTATTAATAATAGCAACATCATAACAACCCATGTTTTATTATTATTCTTTTTTGAACCATAATTTATTAACAGCTTGAATATACTTTCTACTTAATATTTCCATTTTAGCAAGTAGGTCTCTCTTTATCAGATGTGAGAAAAACAGGGCATTATTTGTGCTCCTGAATAATGCTAACTACCATTCTTGTGGCTGGGCTGTAGACATCTACACACTGGCAACTCCACAAAATAGAAGAACATTTATGTTTTTTTTTTTTTGTTATTTCTGTTCTAGGTTTTTACTGCTGTTATCTGACCCTCTATCTCACATAGTTGGGAGCAGAAGTGAAAGGTCAAGGATGAAGATCCAGCTCCTGTGACTGTCTCCATTGTAATGAAATTCTGTTATCACACAATTTTGTTCTCATTCTTTCCCAAATGTATCTAACAAATGGATAACTACCGATTGTGTCATTAAAATCAGTACACAAAGGAACAGATTAGAGAGTCCAACACAGACCCACATATACAAGGACAGCTAATTTTTGACAAATGTGCAAAGGCAAGTCAGTGGTGAAAAGACAGTCTATTCAACAAACAGTGCTGGAAAAACTGTATATCTACATCAAAAGAAATAAACCTTCAATCCATACCTTGTACTTTTCGCAAAAATGTATCACACCTAAATGCAAAACCTAAAAGTATAAAACTTAAAAAAAAAAGGAAGAAAATAATTGTGACTTTGGGTTAAGCAAAGATTTCTAAGAGATGACACCCAAAGTATGCTCCATAGAAGAAAAACAAGATAAATTGTACTTCATCAAAATTGCAAACTTCTTATCCCAATTACCTTGATTTGACCATTACACATTGTATTCATGTATTAAAATCACATGTGCCCCAAAATATGATGTATGATGTATCAATATAAAAATTACTAATGTTTCCTCTTTAAAAACAGTAAAAGACACCCTTAAGAGAATTCAAAGAAAATATGCAGTCTGAGAGAAAATATTTGCAGAAGTTATAACTGACAAAGAACTTGCATCCAGAGTATATAAAGAACTCTCAAAGAAATATAAATTAAGATCACAATGAAATACTACTGAATACTTATTAGAATGGCTAACTTTTAAAACACTGCCCATATCAAATGTTAGCACTGTTGGTGGAAATGCAAAACAACTACTTTGGAAATAGGTAATTTCTTAAAAAGTGAAACATACGCCTACCATGTGATCTAGTCATTCCACTCCTATGTATTTTGCTAAAAGAAATTAAAACATATGTCCATACAAAACTTATATACAAATGATCATAGCAGGCTTATTTGTAGTAGCCCAGAACTCAAAACAACAAAAATGCCCATCAACAAATCATAGTATTGCCAAGTAATGAATAATTACTCGGCAGTAAACAGGAAAAGTAAACTCCTGATACACACAACCACATGGGTAAATTTCAAAATAATTCTGCAAAGACAGGCAAAAAGAGGAACATACTACATTATTCCACTTATATAAAATTTTAGAAAATGCAAATTCATCTATAGGAACAGAAAACAGATTAGCTATTGTCTAGGGACAAGAGGAGGGATTCAAAGGCATATGAGGAAACTTTCAGGGATGATACAATTTTCATTATTTTGTCTGTGGTGATACTTTCACAGATAGACACATTTGTTGTGTGCCTATTATACATCAATAAAATGGTTTTTAAAAAAGAATTAACTTGTATATTCAGATAAAACTTGTCCAAGAAGAACAGGAGGAAGAGTCATTCAAAAATAAATGAACTTGCAATGCTTCGCTTCTTAGATACCTACAAAAAAAGATAATGCTGCTACACGTGTCATTATACACTTTGTGTGTTTGTGTGGCAGGAGTGGGTGGTGGAAGGGATTGTGTGTATATTCATATTAAGGGAGGTATCAACAGATGTTAATGTACCATGTTCAGTCTGAGTATACTATCAGATTCTGTGTTATGTATCATCTCATGTAGAAGCATTAACATTTAGCCGCCCTCCCACAAAAAAATCATCTAGTAATTGAACAAAGAACATATCACTATGCAAATAATTTATATATAACCTTATTAAGAAAAATAAGCATATGATATGATAAAACTAATATGTACATTTCACAGTAGAACAAATAGGATATAATGCAGCAATTAAATTGATTATGAAGAAAAAGCTTATTTTATTTTAGATACCTACTACATAAAATTAAATAAACTAATCAACCAAAAAAAAGCTACAAAAATAAAAGTGTGTTACAAGATACTTATGGATACACAATTAAAGTAGAGAATTGTGATTAGAAAAAATCATCTACTTTCAACATTTTCATTGCCTATATCTAGGAAAAAATAATTCCAAATTGAAAATCACAATTGTTGATTAATACATTATTTTTATATGATGTTTTTGTAAGCTTTTTTCTATTTTTCATCTCCATGTTCCATTCCAAACTTTTCCAGGATCAGTGTGAGTGGTTAAGTAGTTATCCGTAATCCTTGAAAAGCATCCAAAAAAACCCCCAAGCATCCCCCCAAAAAAAACCCAACCAATTTTAATATGAAATTTAGTCACATTTGCCCAATATCATGCATTATTTCCTGAAGAAATCATAGTTGTCTTAAGTAAGTCAAGGCCAAAATCATTTTACCTTTAGGATTTCACCATTGATTAACTTCTTGCTTAATTCAGTAGAAAACAAAAAATATGAATAGACAGTTCTCAAATAAACATAAACATATGAAAACACAATCTTACCACTAATCTAAGAAATACAAATACTAATATTGATAAATTAATTTGGAGATGTTGATTACAAATGTAAATGTAAGTAGTGATTACTTCTCAGTTTTATTTTGAGTTACTTTTAATTTCTTCTTTGTATTTCAATGTATTGTCTGACTTTATCAATGAACACATATCATTTTCACAAAATGTAAAGTTATCTTAACACCGACTCATTAGTTGTTTGCAACTAATGGATCAGAAAAGAATTTAGAAACAGACCCAAGCAATTTATTTAATGTGATCAAAGTAGCATTTCAAGTAAGCAGGAGATAGAAAGATTACCAAATAAATGGTACTAGAAGAATTAGCTAGCTAATAAAAATAAGTATTTTAAAAATCTGGATCCCTACCTCATGACTCACTCTAAAATACTAATTCCTGATGCTACAAAGTTTAAAACATAAGAGCATACTTTTTGTAAAATCTCCATAATTTAAAAAGAAATAGTGAGTCTCAGAACAATATTTATGGTATAACACCATTGATGTAAATCATTGTTTCTATAACATATGCTTTGATTAAAATTATTCAACGAAAGGATATGCACTTAGTAAGTTTCATTCACCATTATACTACAATTCTCTACCACATTTGCCCAGCATACGACAGGCACAAAAATATATTAGCTGAATGACAAAAAAAATGAACCTTTATGCACTGTTGGAACTGTAAATTGTGATAATCATTCTGCAGAGAGTTTGGCAATATGTATACAATAATAATTCCATAATATGAAATGATCATTCCCAGGCCATTCATTTCTAGGAATTTATCTTATGACCAATTTTCAGAAGTGCATAGAAATATATGCTTTAGGTATCCAGGGACACTTTTATTATAGTAGGAAAATAGTATGTATATAAGGGGAGAGATGGTATAGAAATAGCCACCCTATAAGAGGAATCTGTTCAAATAAATTAAGGCAATTATTTCCATAGAATATGCACTTATTTAAAAATAAGATGTTGATCATTTGCCATGAAAATATAGCCATTAGTAACTGATAAATTACATGAAAAGACTACAAAACATAATATGGTATCACATAGATAAAGCAGTATACATAAATAGGCAGGTATGTATATGCACAAGGAAATTTCTAGAAGGAAGTGCATCAAAATGCTAGTAATTCTTATCATTTGGTGGTTAAGATTGTGTGTTTTTACTACTGTTGGAATTTTCTGTATTGAGGTTTTATCTTTGCAATGTTCACAGACTTTGACAATTAGAGATATACAATAAAAGTAAATGCATTTATGAGACAGAAAAGCATTTCATAACTTTTAAAAACGTGACTACATGACAAAGCACAAATTCTATAAAGATTAATCTAACTTCAATACAGTTCCTCATTTGAAATGAATAATTTATCATATTTCATATTTTAATTTACAACTTGTATTCTATGACCAGGTTAAGATAGTTAATGTGGTTAAGTAGGCTATTGTCTACATTAGTATGCCAAATTACCTCTGTGGATTTTCCTGTTTCCATAGAATTATCAAGATTATTATCTAAAATAAATCTCTAAATGACTGCATCCTGTAAACTTTTATTCAGATGGAGATGAGTAATTTTTGTCATTCTTTAAAATGTGCTAAATATGATCCTTACCTTTCAATGAAAAGTAAATACTCGTCTTTTTTATTGTACCAAGGTAGTTGTTCTGTAGCAGAAAAAAAAAAATCCTGTAAATAAAAATAACAAATACCCGTTTTTAAACTTCATTTTGCAAAAGTTTATTCACATATTACTGGACTTGTAAATCATACTATAGTATGGCTAGAATTTTACAACATTAGAAGGAAATTGGTGGCAGATGACATCGCATACACTGACAGAAGATGCACATTCATTAGCACAAATTCCCCCTCCCATCCCACTGTTCTTGGAATTGAAACCTGCTGCACAAAAGTATAACGCAAATCATTTGCTTTTTAACAATACTACCTAACATTTAATACACTCTTTGTTTTATCTACAAGGTTGTTGCAAGCATTGAGAAGGGCTACGTGGCAAGTTAGCAGCAAGGTTGGGGTATATAATATGCCAGCCTAAAAAGAGAAATATAATAAAAATGGTGTAACTGACTCACGGCAACATGGGTTCGCAAACCTTGTAGATGGATATAAACCAGGCTTGCCAAACATCACAGACAGCACTTATTAAATCAGCTTCGTGGAATGCAATACGCCTGCTGTCTAGTCCCTCCCCCCTCTGCCAATAACCGACTCTCCCCTTTTTTATCCAGTGTAAAAATACTGCTCATAGAATATTTAGAGAAAATCGTTTTGTTTTTAAATCGTCCACAGTCACACTACCCAATGACGCCATTTGGACCATTTTCATTCAATTTTTTTTTTTTTCTTTTACAGATTTTTGTCAAGAGACCCGTGACAAACTAAACGGGAATTCAGGATGGGCGGATGGGAGAAGGAAGACACGCCTCTTCTGCCCTTGTTAGGAACTATGGCTGGTATTTTTACCTCATGTCTACGCTTTTTTTTCCTCTTTTAATTATAAAACTATAAATATAGACTTTTTGGGGGGCTCGGGGACACCTTCCAGGGGGTCGCACCTCAGCCGGCGAGCAGCGTCTGGGAAGGTGGGCGGAGCCAGGAGTAGTGGCGTTTGGCCGTTCGTTGGGCGTACGGTTTGTCAATTAAGGTGGACCAGCAAATGAGGAGCGAACTAAAGGCACACTGGGAACGAAATTAACGGGAGGTCTGACTGCGAGGGGAGGGGGCTCGCGATCTAAAACGAGAAGAGATCTCGGGGTCTCATACTGCGCCATTCGGCTGCGGTACATCTCGGCACTGTGTAGCTGCAGCCGGGAGAGGCCTTGCCGCCACCGCTGTTGCCCAGGCCTCCACTGCCGCTGCCACCTCAGCGCCGGCCTCTGCATCCCCAGCTCCAGCTCCGCTCTGCGCCGCTGCTGCCATCGCCGCTGCCACCTCCGCAGCCCGGGCCTCCGCCGCCGCCACTCAAGCATCCGTGAGTCATTTTCTGCCCATCTCTGGTCGCGCGGTCTCCGCGGTAGAGTTTTTCAGGCTTGCAAGATGGCAGAAGCAGATTTTAAAATGGTCTCGGAACCCGTCGCCCATGGGGTTGCCGAAGAGGAGATGGCTAGCTCGACTAGTGATTCTGGGGAAGAATCTGACAGCAGTAGCTCTAGCAGCAGCACTAGTGGCAGCAGCAGCGGCAGCAGCAGTAGTGGCAGCAGCAGCAGCAGCAGCGGCAGCGGCAGCAGCAGCAGCAGCGGCAGCACTAGCAGCCGCAGCCGCTTATATAGAAAGAAGAGGGTACCTGAGCCTTCCAGCAGGGCGCGGCGGGCCCCCTTGGGAACAAATTTCGTGGATAGGCTGCCTCAGGCAGTTAGAAATCGTGTGCAAGCGCTTAGAAACATTCAAGAAGAATGTGACAAGGTAGACACCCTGTTCTTAAAAGCAATTCATGATCTTGAAAGAAAATATGCTGAACTCAACAAGCCTCTATATGATAGGCGGTTTCAAATCATCAATGCAGAATACGAGCCTACAGAAGAAGAATGTGAATGGAATTCAGAGGATGAGGAGTTCAGCAGTGATGAGGAGGTGCAGGATAACACCCCTAGTGAAATGCCTCCCTTAGAGGGTGAGGAAGAAGAAACCCCTAAAGAAAACCCAGAGGTGAAAGCTGAAGAGAAGGAAGTTCCTAAAGAAATTCCTGAGGTAAAAGATGAAGAAAAGGAAGTTCCTAAAGAAATCCCTGAGATAAAGGCTGAAGAAAAAGCAGATTCTAAAGCAGACTGTATGGAGGCAACCCCTGAAGTAAAAGAAGATCCTAAAGAAGCCCCCCAGGTAAAGGCAGATGATAAAGAACAGCCTAAAGCAACAGAGGCTAAGGCAAGGGCTGCAGTAAGAGAGGCTCATAAAAGAGTTCCTGAGGAAAGGCTTCAGGACAGTGTAGATCTTAAAAGAGCTAGGAGGGGAAAGCCTAAAAGAGAAGACCCTAAAGGCATTCCTGACTATTGGCTGATTGTTTTAAAGAATGTTGACAAGCTCGGGCCTATGATTCAGAAGTATGATGAGCCCATTCTGAAGTTCTTGTCGGATGTTAGCCTGAAGTTCTCAAAACCTGGCCAGCCTGTAAGTTACACCTTTGAATTTCATTTTCTACCCAATCCATACTTCAGAAATGAGGTGCTGGTGAAGACATATATAATAAAGTCAAAACCAGATCACAATGATCCCTTCTTTTCTTGGGGATGGGAAATTGAAGATTGCAAAGGCTGCAAGATAGACTGGAGAAGAGGAAAAGATGTTACTGTGACAACTACTCAGAGTCGCACAACTGCTACTGGAGAAATTGAAATCCAGCCAAGAGTGGTTCCTAATGCATCATTCTTCAATTTCTTTAGTCCTCCTGAGATTCCTATGATTGGGAAGCTGGAACCACGAGAAGATGCTATCCTGGATGAGGACTTTGAAATTGGGCAGATTTTACATGATAATGTCATCCTGAAATCAATCTATTACTATACTGGAGAAGTCAATGGTACCTACTATCAATTTGGCAAACATTATGGAAACAGGAAATACAGAAAATAAGTCAATCTGAAAGATCTTTCAAGAATCTTAAAATCTCAAGAAGTGAAGCAGATTCATACAGCCTTGAAAAAAGTAAAACCCTGACCTGTAACCTGAACACTCTTATTCCTTATAGTCATGTTTTTGTGGTTTCTTGGTAGTCTGTATTTTAAAAATTGTCCTAAAAAGTGTCTAAGTGCCAGTTTATTCTATCTAGACTGTTGTAGTATAATATTCTTCAAAATATGTAAGCTGTGGTCAATTATCTAAAGCATGTTAGTTTGGTGCTACAGTGTTGATTTTTGTGATGTCCTTTGGTCATGTTTCTGTTAGACTGTAGCTGTGAAACTGTCACAATTGTTAACTGAAACAAATATTTGCTTGAAAAAAAAAAGTTCATGAAGTACCAATGCAAGTGCTTTATTTTTTTCTTTTTTCCAGCCCAGAAGACTAAGCGTTTAAATCTGCTTGCACTAGCTGTGCCTTCATTAGTTTGCTATAGAAATCCAGTACTTATAGTAACTAAAACAGTGTATTTTGAAGTTTGACTGCTTGAAAAAGATTAGCATACATTTAAGAATGTCAAGACCACATTTGATTCAACTGAGACCTTGTGTATGTGACATATAGTGGCCTATAAATTTAATGATAATGATGTTACTGTTTACCACCGAGGTGTTAATATGACATAGTATTTTTAAAAAAGTTTCTTCATCTTATATTGTGTAATTGTAAACTGAAGATACCATGTTTTCTTTGTATTATGTTCTACCTTCCCTTTCACTGAAAATGATCATTTGATAGTTTTTCATGTTCTTTTATTGCAACTTAAAATAAATAAATATTAAAGTGTGTTATACTATGAAAATCTAGCCTTTTCTCCTGACTATAAAAGAGGGATGCTTATCATAGAAAAAAGTAGAGGATCACAAGGAAGGGGACAATTTAATAAAAAGATAACTATTATTAACATTCTGATGTATTTCCCACATCTTAGCTTTTCTGTTGGAGGACACTCATTCAAGATTTTGGAGAGCAATGGGACAAGGAGAAGGAACAGGGCATGGAGGGAAAGGAAGGGAAAGGTAGAAGAGGGTGGGGATGGGTAAGGGAGGAGGGAGAAAGGAGGGGTGGAGGAGAAAGAAGAGAGAGGTGAAAAAGGGAAAGGGAGGAAGGTGGGTAAGGGAGGAGGGAAAAAGGAGGGATGGAGAAGAAAGGTGAAAAAGGGAAAGGGAGGAAGGTGGGTAGCAGAAGGAATGGAGGGGGCAAAGGGAACTGGAGAGAAGAGGGGAGGGAGAGCAGGAGTACCTCACTCACAACGCCACTTATATGTAAGACAAGCTATGGAAGGTCACACTACCTTGACTCATTTTTTCTTACAGGTGACACCAGGCTTTCATCTCTTCACCATGCAGCTGGTCACAGAGAGATCCTAAGATTTTGCTTTGAGATAAGTGTGAGGAGGTTCCCTCACACTTAAACTCAGTTTACCAGGGAGTTTGCACTGGACATAAAGGGAAAAGCACAACATATAATAAAGTGGTGTCTTATTTCACATTTGTCATTTCTGGGTCCACATATGTTTTCCTTGAAAACCTCATAGGAAACTGTAGCCAAAGTAAGACAGGATTTTAGAATTTCTGGCTCTCTAGGCATAAAATGATCTATAATAGTCTTCCATACCACACCATATATAGTTTAGCATCTTTTATTCTGCTTAACAATAGTCACTCCCCAATTTCTATAATGTAAAAATTTTAAAACCGATGTCATATTTAACCAACCACGTGTTCAGATAGTTAGGTTTACTTTATGATTTTCCACAACATGAGGAAGCAAATTATTGTTTCTAGCAATACCACAGCGTTTTTTGTTTTGTTTTGTTTTGTTTTTGTTTTGTTTGTTTGTTTTGAGACAGAGTTTCACTCTTATTGCCCAGGGTGGAGTGCAACCTCCGCCTCCTGGGTTCAAGTGATTCTCCTGCCTCAGCCTCCAAAGTAACTGGGATTACAGGCATGTGCCACCACACCCAGCTAATTTTGTATTTTTAGTAGAGACGGAGTACCTCTGCGTTGGTCAGGCTGGTCTTGAACTCCCGACTTCAGGTGATCTGCTCACCTCAGCCTCCCAAAGTACTGGGATTACAGGCATGAGCCACTGCGTCTAGCCCACTGCATTTTTTTTTTTTTACAGTGCCTATTTTATTTTTGAGATTTTTGCATCCATGAAGAATGGATATGGCAGATTCACTTATATGCCAAAACTAAAATGAAGAATGTAACAAATATAGTGTACCTGGCTCCTGATGCATAGGTACCCAAATTGGATAAAAACTGTACTTGCCAGACATCACAAAGAGCAGAGCCCTTAAAACTTCTGCATAGGATGCAATATACTTTTTGCATCTTAGAACTCTTAGCAAAGTATTTAACACCTTCCCTTTCTGTGTTCTCCATATTAAAGGAACACATGTTATTATAGAATATTTGCAAAATAGAAGCAGAAATGCAGAAGATAAAAATCACTCAGAAGCACACTATACTAAGATACGCTCTTTTGTGGATTAGTGTATTTTTTCCCAGTTTATCTCTTGATAAGGTTTTATTACTGCTCTTTTTAACTTTAAAGTTAGATCTAGGGACGGGGCAGGGTTTCAGAGAGCCAAAGATTTATGCATCAGTAAAATGGGACACCGGAAATGCAATCAGCCAGTAGTAGATGCTTCAGCCACCTCTGCATGTTAAGGAAGATGGGTAGAGCCAGAAAACTCGTGGGCTGGCACACGTATTGGGCTGCATGTTTGCCCATCACACTGGCTCAGACAATGAATGATGTTAGAAGGAGCAGCCCGCTGGGAACTAAGCTAAGGGGAAGAGAAGATAGAAGTGTTCAATGAGTCATCTTCTGCACCTTCCTTATGGTTTGCTGTTTCTTGTTGCTGTAACTCAAAGCCGAGGCCAGCTGCCCCCAGCCCAAGGAAAAGGTCACCTCCTCCTCCAGACTGCTCCTCCACCCCCTCTTTATCTTCCTTTGCAGTCCAGACCACCTCCTTGTTAATGAGCTCATTTCCCTCCTGAGTTGGGCTCTGAGCATCCACCTAGTCATTCTAAATGTTGGGTCTTTTTTGTTTAATGTGGCAGACTCAGATAACAAGAGACATCTCTAAGCAGCAGCAGCAGAGACTACTGAAAAGGTAATGGAAGGAACCTGAGCTGTGAGCGAAGAAAGTGACAACACGGTCAAAGGATGCAAACGTCACGTTCTGCAGCCTGGAGTGCTCCAAGCCTGGAGGTGCCACACTATCTGGCAATGCCAGTTCATCTGCCGTTAAAAAGCTTCAGGGTGATGTAATAAGATAGAAGCTGATTTTTTTTTTTTTTTTTATCAGGAATTGCAGGCTCTGGGAAAAGGTATATATCTTCACTTTATGAGGTGTTTGAGCCCACCAACACATGTATGAAGATGTGGGATTACGCCTATAGATTACAAAGTGAATGTCCTGACAGTGATGAGGTTTTGAATAAGGAGAATCTGGATTCTAAGGTAACTGGTAAAGCTGAGAAACAAAAGGAGGGGCAAAGATGGGAAAGGAGAAAAATGATTTAGAAAGAAACTCCTTAAAGAACTGAGCAAGTGCTGACTTTTTGAAGTTATAATTTATATTTTATTTTAACAAAATATTTCAAAATTAAGGTGTTGAAGAAGATAGGAGCTGATGTTAAAATGAGATTTCCTGATCCCTTCCTCTTTGAATATTCAGAAAATGAGGTCTGTAAAGAATGTCACATACATCACAGGAAAATAAAAAACATCCCTCTAAAAGTAAGGTAATCACATATTAAATCGGACACTCCAACCCAAACTGAAGAAGTTCCCAAAGTCTCTTTATTTCCTTCAGTGCTTTATTTCCTTTAGTGCTTTATTTCCTTTAGTTCTCTTGAAACACAGTGCCTGAAGGTGGAACCCATGAAGAAAATAAGTCAGGTTCATTTGTAACTTTGTGATTGCTGGAATTTAAGTTACATTCTTTTCTAATTCAGCAAAGAGACT
Source organism: Macaca nemestrina (assembly GCF_043159975.1). Classification (NCBI taxonomy): domain Eukaryota; kingdom Metazoa; phylum Chordata; class Mammalia; order Primates; family Cercopithecidae; genus Macaca; species Macaca nemestrina. The sequence goes on from NC_092145.1 coordinate 61,181,975, forward strand.
TACACTAAACAGAAGAGTCTGTTGGAACCTAGGATGACAGCAAACTGGAAGGCTGACAGATCTTGATCCAACTATTTATAAGACGGAAAAGCTGAGTTTTCGAGATCTGGAAAATACTTTGAACATCTGAACTCAGAAAACAACATGATTTGAAGAAGCAGAGTATATAACCTGCAGTATAATATTTCAATACAATTATGCATTACTTAAAATTTTACATTTTGTGTTTTTTATAGATTATATTTTCAAAATATCAAAAGTGAAATGTTTTAGTATTAAAAGACATAGTATTTAGAAGTATACCTTTCTTTGAGATGAAGAACACAGCAAATTCTCTAGGAAATCTTTATTTATTGCTATGTAGTTTAGTCCTCATGATATATTTTTATCATATAGCTATTAGAGAGCAACAGTAAAAATTATCAGAAGTTTTCAGTAAAGCTAATATTTACTTGAGGAAAAATACACTTGAAGAATGAATCCAAGTATATGTTCGCCTCCAGCTCAGAAGTAGGAAGGGTTTAAGTCATCTTGTACCAGGTGTACATGCATTATTTTGCTATACAAATAGACTTATTTATTATGCAATGGTACATTACAAACTACCTCTTGAATAAAGCAACATAGAGCTAAGAATTTTCAGAAACCCATTGACATAAATTCTCCTAGATTATTTATAGTTTTGAATTTTGCATGACACAAATTTATAAAGAAAATAAAATAATACTTAGACTATTGCTTCCCATAGTAGTGTCATTAAAAGTTACTGTTTGCAAGTGATTTTTCATTCATCTTTTACTCTTCAATTATATTTGTCATTTTTAAATTATTATGCTTAATCACCTTAGTTTGAAGATGATTAAGCATATTTTCTTTGCATTGTGCTTCACTAAAAGCTATCATATTGTTTTATTACATCTTCTGATTATAAAATGTGTTCACTATAGAAAATTTGGAAGATATTTTGAAAAGTACAAAATAATTTAAAACTTTACTTGAAATTTGACATTTTATATGAAAACATATCTATGTATATGTCTTTAAACATAACTACTATTTTATACTTTTCGTATTTCATTTCTTATATTTTGAAGTACTATCTACATCAGTGCATGTAAATCTTCACTCTTTTTAGTCGTATTTGATTTATAATTGATGTGTAATAATTGTACATTTTTTATATTTATATTCTTTCTTTAATTACACTTTAAGTTCTGGGATACATGTGCAGAATGTGCAGGTTTGTTACGTAAGTATACACGTGCCATGGTGGTTTTTTGCACCCATTAACCCATCGTCTACATTAGGAATTTCTCCTAATGCTATCTCTCCCCTAGTCCTCCACCTCTTGACATGTCCTGGTGTGTAATGTTCCCCTCCCTGTGTCCGTGTGTTCTCATCGTTCAACTCCCACTTATGAGTGAGAACATGTGCTGTTTGGTTTTCTGTTCCTGTGTTAGTTTGCTGAGAATGATGGTTTCAAGCTTCATCAGTGTCCCTGCAAAGGATGTGAACTCATCCTTTTTTATGGCTGCATAGTATTCCATGGTGTTTATGTGCCACACTGCTTTATCCACTCTGATGGGCATTTGGGTTGGTTCCAAGTATTTGCTATTGTGAACGGTGCTGCAATAAACATACGTGTGCATGTGTCTTTATAGTAGAATGATTTATAATCCTTTGGGTATATACCCAGTAATGGGATTAATGGTTCAGATCCTTGAGGAATCACCACACTGTCTTCCACAATGGTTGAACTAATTTACACTCCCACCAACAGCCTAAAGTTGTTCCTATTTCTCCACATCCTTTCCAGCATCTGTTTTTTCCTGAAATTTTAATGACCGCCATTCTAACTGGCATGAGATGGTATCTCTGGTTTTGATTTGCATTTCTCTAATGACCAATGATGATGCCCTTTTATTTTCATGTTTGTTGGCCACATAAATGTCTTCTTTTGACTAGTGTCTGTTCATATACTTTGCCCACTTTTTGATTTTTTTTTTCCTTGTAAATTTGTTTAAGTTCTTTGTAGATTCTGGATATTAGCCCTTTGTCAGATGGATAGATTGCAAAAATTTTATCCCATTCTGTAGGTTACTTGTTCCTGCTGATGACATTTTCTTTTGCTGTACAGAAACTCTTCAGCTTGATTAGATCCCATCTGTCTATTTTGGCTTTTGTTGCCATCACTTTTGGTGTTTTAGTCATAAAGTCTTTGCCTATGCCTAGGTCCTGAATGATATTGCTTAGGTTTTCTTATAAGGTTTTTAAGGTTTTAGGTCTTATGCTTAAGTCTTTAATCCATCTTGAATTAATTTTTGTATAAGGCATAAGGAACGGGTCCAGTTACAGTTTTCTGCATATGGCTAGCCAGTTTTCCCAACACCATTTATTAAATAGGGAATCATTTCCCCGTTGTTTGTTTTTTGTCAAGCTTGTCAAAGATCACATTGTTGTAGATGTGTGGTGTTATTTCTGAAGCCTCTATTCTGTTCCATTGGTCTATATATCTGTGTTGGTACTAGTACCATGCTGTTTTGGTTACTGTAGCCTTGTAGAATAGTTTGAAGTCAGGTAACATGATGCCTCCAGCTTTGTTCTTTTTGCTTAGGATTGTGTTGGCTATACAGGCTCTTTTTTTGGTTCAATATGAAATTTAAAGTAGATTTTTCTATCTGTAAAGAAAGTCAATTGTATCTTGATGGGAATAGCATTGAATCTATAAATTATTTGGGAAGCATGGCCATTTTCATGATATTGATTCTTCCTATCCATTAGCATTGAATGCTTTTCTATTTGTTTGTGTCCTCTCTTATTTCCTTGAGCAGTGGTTTGTAGTTCTCCTTGAAGAGGTCCTTCACATCCCTTGTAAGTTGGATTCCTAGGTATTTTATTCTTTTTGTAGCAATTGTAAATGGGAGTTCACTCATGATTTAGCCCTCTGTTTGTCTATTATTGGTGTATAGGAATGCTTGTGATGTTTGCACATTGATTTTGTATCCTGAGATTTTGCTGAAGTTGCTTATCAGCTTAAGGAGACTTAGACTCAGACAATGTGGTTTTCTAAATATATGATCATGTCATCTGCAAACAGAGACAATTTGACTTCCTCGCTTCCTATTTGAATACCATTTATTTCTTTCTCTTACCTGATTGCCCTGGCCAGAACTTTCAATACTATGTTGAATAGGAGTGGTGAGAGAGGGCATCCTTGTCTTGCACCAGTTTTCAAAGAGAATCCTTCCAGCTTTTGCCCATTCAGTATGATGTTGGCTGTGGGTTTCTCATAAATAGCTCTTATTATTTTGAGACATGTTCCATCAATACCTAGTTTATTGAGTTTTTAGCATGAAGTTGTGTTGAATTTTATTGAAGCCCTTTTCTGCATCTATTAAGATAATAATGTGTTTTTTGCCATTGGTTGTGTTTATGATGGATTACATTTATTGATTTACATATGTTGAACTAGCCTTGCATCCCAGGGATGAAGCTGACTTGATGGTGGTGGATAAGCTTTTTGATGTACTGCTGGATTTGGTTTGCCAGTATTTTATTGAGGATTTTCGCATTGGTGTTCATCAGGGATATTGACCTGAAATTTTCTTTTTTTGTTGTGTCTCTGCCAGGTTTTGGTATCAGGATGATATTGGCCTCATAAATTGAGTTAAGGAGGAGTCCTTGTTTTTCTATTGTTTGGAATAGTTTCAGAAGGAATGATACCAGCTCCTCTTTGTACATCTGGCAGAATTCAACTATGAATTTGTCTGGTCCTAGGCTTGTTTTTGGTTGGTAGGCTATTAATTACTGCCTCAATTTCAGAACTTGTTTTTGATCTATTCAGGAATTCAACTTCTTCCTGGTTTAGTCTGGGAGGGTGTGTGTGTACAGGAATTTATCCATTTCTTCTAGATTTTCTAGTTTATTTGCATAGAGGTGTTTATAGTATTCTCTGATGGTAGTTTCTATTTCTGTGGGATCAGTGGTGACATCTCCTTTATCATTTTTTATTGTGTCTATTTGATTCTTCTCTGTTTCCTTTTTTATTAGTCTGACTAGTGGTCTATTTTATTAATCTTTTCAAAAAAACCAGTTCCTGGATTCATTGACTTTTTGAAGGGTTTTTCATGTCTCTATTTCCTTCAGTTCTGCTCTGATCTTAGTTATTTCTTGTCTTCTGCTAGCTTTTGAATTTGTTTGCTCTTGCTTCTCTAGTTCTTTTAGTTGTGATGTTAGCGTGTCAATTTTAGATCTTTCCTGCTTTCTCCTGTGGGCATTTAGTGCTGTAAATTTCCCTCTAAACACTACTTTAGCTGTGCCCCTGAGATTCTGGTACGTTTTGTCTTTGTTCTCATTGGTTTCAAAGAACATCTTTATTTCTGCCTTAATTTCGTTATTTACCCAGTAGTCATTCATGAGCAGGTTGTTCAGTTTCCATGTAGTTGTGCAGTTGTGAGTGAGTTTCTTCATCCTGAGTTCTAATTTGATTGCACTGTGGTCTGAGAGACTGTTATGATTTCCGTTCGTTTGCATTTGCTGAGAAGTGTTTTACTTCCAATTATGTGGTCAATTTTAGAATAAGTGTGATGTGGTGCTGAGAATAAAGTATATTCTGTTGATTTGGGGTGGAGAGTTCTGTAGATGTCTATTAGATCCTCTTGGTCCAGAGGTGATTTCAAGTCCTTAATATCCTTGTTAATTTTCTGTCTCATTGATCTAATATTGACAGTGGATTGTTAAAGTCTCCCACTATTATTGTGTGGTAGTATAAGCATCTTTGTAGGTCTCTGAGAACTTGCTTTATGAATCTGGGTGCTCCTGTATTGGGTACATATATATTTAGGATGGTTAGCTCTTCTTGTTGCATCGATCCCTTTACCCTTATGTAATGCCCTACTTTGTCTTTTTTTATCTTTGTTGGTTTAAAGCCTGTCTTATCAGACACTAGGATTACAACCCCCGCTTTTTTATTTTTTTTATTTTTTATTTTTTGCTTTCCATTTGCTTCGCAAATATTCCTCCATCCCTTTATTTTCAGCCTATGTTTGTCTTTGCATGTGAGATGGGTCTCCAGAATACAACACACTGATGGGTCTTGGCTCTTTATCCAGTTGGACAAAATCTCTCAGCATTTGCTTGTCTGTAAAGGACGTTATTTCTCCCTCATTTATGAAGCTTATTTTGGCTGGATATGAAATTCTGGGTTGAAAATTCCTTTATTTAAGAATGTTGACTATCAGTCCCTATTCTCTTCTGGCTTGTAGGGTTTCTGCAGAGAGATCTGCTGTTAGCCTGATGGGTTTCCCTTTGTGGGTAACCAGACCTTTCTCTCTGGCTGCCCTTAACATTTTTTCCTTCATTTCAATCTCAGTGAATCTGATGATTTATGTGCTTGGGGTTGTTCTCGAGGAGTATCTTTGTGGTGTTCTCTGTACTTCCTGAATTTGAATGTTGGCCTGTCTTGCTAGGTTGGGGAAGTTCTGCTAGATAATATCTTGAAGAGTGTTTTCCAACTTGGTTCCTTTCTCCCCATCACTTTCAGGTACATCAATCAAACATTGGTTTGGTCTTTCACATAGTCCCATATTTCTTGGAGGCTTTGTTTGTTCCTTTTCGTTCTTTTTTCTCTAATCTTGTCTTCATACTTTATTTCATTAAGTTGATCTTCAATCTCTGATATCCTTTAATATTAAAATGTTAATCTGCTTGATTGATTAGGCTATTGATACTTGTGTATGCTTCACGAAGTTCTCATGCTGTGTTTTTCAGCTGCATCAGGTCATTTATATTCTTCTCTAAACTGATGATTCTCGTTAGCAATTCCTCTAACATTTTTGCAAGGTTCTTAGCTTCCTTGCATTGGGTTAGAACGTGCTTCTTAGCTCGTAGGAATTTGTTATTACCCACCTTCTGAAGCCTACTTCTGTCAATTTGTCATACTTATTCTACGTCCAGTTTTGTTCCCTTGCCGGTGAGGAGTTGTGATCCTTTGGAGGATAAGAAGCATTCTGGTTTTTGGAGTTTTCAGCCTTTTTGCACTGCTTTTTCTTCATCTTCGTGGATTTATCTATCTTTGGTCATTGATGTTGGTGACCTTTGGATGGGTTTCTGTTTGATTGTCCTTTTTGTTGATGGTGATGCTACTCCTTTCTGTTTGCTAGTTTCCCTACTAATAGTTAGGGCCCTGCGCTGCAGGTCTGCTGGATTTTGCTGGAGGTCCACTCCAGAGCCTGTTTGCCTGGGTATCACCAGCAGAGGCTGCAGAACAGCAAAGATTGCTGCTCGTTCCTTCCTCTGGAATCTTTGTCCCAGAGGGGCACCTGCCAGATGCCAGCTGGAGCTCTCCTGTATGAGGTGTCTCTCGAACCCTGGTGGGAGGAGTCTCCCCATAGGAGGCACTGGGGTCAGGGACCCACTTGAGGAGGCAGTCTGTCCCTTAGTAGGGCTTGATCACTCAGCAGGGAGATCCACTGATGTTTTCAGAGCTGGCAGGCAGGAACGTTTAAGTCTGCTCAAGTTGCACCCACAGCTGCCCCTTACCCCAGGTGCTCTGTCCCAGGGAGATGGGAGGTTTATCTATAAGCCCCTGACTGGGGCTGCTGCCTTTCTTCCAGAGATGCCCTGGCCAGAGAGGAGGAATCTCAAGAGGCAGTCTGGCTACAGCGACTTTGCTGAGCTCTGGTGGACTCCGCCCAGTTGGAACTTCCCACTGGCTTTGTTTACACTGTGAAGGGAAAACTGCCTACTCAAGCCTCAGTAATGGTGGACACCCCTCCCCCGACCAAGCTCGAGTTTCCCAGGTCGACTTTAGACTGCTTTGCTGGCAGCGAGAATTCCAAGCCAGTGAATCTTAGCTTGCTTGGCTCCATGGGGGTGGGATCCACTAAGCTAGAACACTTGGCTCCCTGGCTTCAGGCCCCCTTCCAGGGGAGTGAACAGTTCTGTATCGCTGGCATTCCAGGCACCACTGGGGCATGAAAAATAAATAAACTCCTGCAGCTAGCTTGGTGTCTGCCCAAATGGCTGCCCACTTTTGTGTTTGAAACCCAGGGCCCTGGTGGCATGAGCACTGGAAGGAATCTCCTGATCCATGGATTGTGAAGACCATGGGAAAAGCATAGTGTCTGGGCTGGAATGTACCATTCCTCACGGCACAGTTCCTCACGGCTTCCCTTGTCTAGGGGAGAGAGTTCCCTGACCCCTCGTGCTTTCCAGTGAGGTGATCCCTCACCCTGCTTCTGCTCGCCCTCCATGGGCTGCACCCTCTGTCTAACCAGTCCCAGTGAGATGAACCGGGTACCTCAATCGGAAATGCAGAAATCACCCGCCTTTTGCCCTGAACTCGCTAGGAGCTGCAGAAGGGAGCTGTTCCTATTTGGCCATCTTCAATCTGGGCAGTAATTGTACATATTTATGGGGTGCAGTGTGATGTTTCGAAGCATGTATACATTATATAATGTACATCAAATAGATAGCCTATAATTTATTTCATCAGTTCCTTATAATGTCATTTAGGTTACAGTCATCTTTTTATATGTGATTAGTAATTGTAAGCACCGAATTAAGAAAAAATGTTGCATATGTTACAAACATTGCTTTTTCAGCTTGTTATTAGATTTTTTCCTACAGAAGTTTTAATAGTCATATTTATCTTTTTTCCCATTATGGAATTGGGGTATTTTGATCAGAAAAATCTTTCTGTGACAAGATCATTGTTTAAAATTACTGATGTTTCTTCCAATACTCTTATAGTTCTATTTAAAGCCTTAATCTTTCTGGAATAATTTTGACGTGAAGATTAAGATAACTACACCACTATTTTTTTCTCTCAACACAACTCACCAGTTTTTTCAACACCGTTTATTTAATATTGAATATCCAATATAATTAATTGCTGCCTTCATTACCTAATTTATTATTGTATGTGTTTGGGCCTATTTTTGGACTCTTGTTCAGAGGGTTATTCTTGTAGCAGTGTAAATCTTTTTAAACATAAATTTGTTCGTATACATTTCAATATCTAGTAAGAATAGTTTCTTATAAAACTAGTTTTTAAGATTTTCTTGAATATTTTCACCTATTTTTTTCCCCATATGATTTGCAGTATTACTTTTTTTCAATCCCCTCTCCCATCAAAACCCACTGATATTTAGATTGGTGTGTTTTGAATTTATAGACCAACTTACAGAGATTCAGGAACTTCATATTATTCAGTGTTCTTATGCAAGGTCAAGGTGTGCTTTTCCATTTGATTGTCTTTTTTATATCCTTCAACAGAATTTTGAAGTTTATTTGTCAAATGACGTCTGAATCATTTTCAAAAACTTGTTTTTAGTTTTTCCCCCACTTGTTTGTCCTTTGTCTATGCTGTTTTGCTGGTTACTTTTAAATCATCTATGATTAGGCATTGTGTCATTTTTTTCAGCTTTGAATGGAAGTAACTGTTTGCTGAAGTGCAATATGTGAAGAGGTGGGAGGAAATGAACTTTGGCATCTCAGAAGCTTTAATTCAGGTTTGTCTCACTATCATCTCACTCTAAATTGTCTAAATTGTCTTCCACTGAGGTTATTTCTCCTCTTAATTTAGGGGAGGAAGCTCATTCCACAGCTCACTGCAATCTGTGGAATGAGCTTTAGGTCAATATGACTCAGTGAAATGCCTTGAGTTAGAGGTGTACAATGTGATCTTGTTTAGTTAATTTGTTTTTGACTCACTGGCCAACATCTGTGTAACTGTGTGTTGCCTGTATATTTCCTGTGGAGGATCTCAGAAAATGAAGGTGATATTTTGGTATAATTTCCCCTTTCCTCCAGCTCCGCTTCTGTGTTATAGGACTGTTTTCCTAAGGAGGTCATTCCTATTGCTTTCACTGTGTAACACAGCCCTGAATCAAATCATCAGGGCTTGAACACTTAAGAGAACCTACGCCCTGCCTGAAATCTATGGAAGCAAACATTGACTCAGATTCCTGCATTGCTTTGGTCCAAATTTCACTGTAACTGGAAGATATTATTTTCAATGTGCAGTGTAGGGTTGTGGCTATTTCTTTCATTCATTGAAGATCCTTTATTCTTTAATTTTTTATTCAGATGACTCTGAGGCACAGCCAAGATTGACAGCCATAGAGCAACACTGAGGGGAATCTCAAGTTGGAAGTATGTAGTATTCTCTAACTGTATTGATCTCAGAAAACTTTCTCGCCAGCACAACTAACAACCACTCTCCTAACTAAATAGTGTTCCAGAAACACTAGCTTGGTGAATACTGACTTTGGCCAAATAGGTAAATTAGCCCAGGTTTACTCACAAGTAAAAGCATTCTTAATCACTAATTTTTCTTAACTTTTTATTTTGAGACAATTAAATACTTACAGATAGTTGCAAATATAGAACAGAAAGGTCCTGTGTACCCTTCACCCAGCTGCCCCTAATGGTAACATTTTACACAACTATAGCGCAATACCCAAACCAGGAAATATTTTAACATTGGTACAATCTGCAGACCTTATTCAGATTGCACTAGATTTTACATGCACTCTTGTGTGCATGTGCGTGTGAGTGTATTTCTAAGCAATTTTATCACATACATGGATTTATGTAACTACCACTACAACCAAGGTTCAGAACTTTTTCATTATCACAAAGATGCTCCCTTATACTAACCTCGTACTTTCTTTCTCTGATTCCTGGTGACCACTGATTTGTTCTCATTATTTAAATGATAAAATAATATAGATGGTTATATAAATGGAATTATACAATAAGTAACCTTTTGAAATTGTCCTGTTTTCATTCAGTATAATAATCTTGAGATTCATCCAAATTGTACCGGTATCAATAGGTTGATGTTGTTTTTTTTTAATTGCTGAGTGGTATATCCCGTTGTGTTAACCACTAATCTGTGACCATTCAATAGGAAATAAAACCAGGTGGAAAGGGAGTAGTAGCGCTGCTGGTGGCCAGAACTGCCCACAGGGACAAAAAAAAAGAAAAAGAATTGCAAGGTTTTCCTTTGTAACGTATGAAAGTTTAATAGTATCAAGAGCAAATGGTTATATAGTGTTTACAGTACACCAGGTATGTACAGATTAAGTAATTTTCCCAAGTTCATACAACTGGTAAGTGGCAAAGCCAGGCTTTAAACTTGGCAGTCTGGCTTGAGTTCCTATTCTTAACTGTTATGTAACATCACCTCTTCACCGTGCTATACCACTTAGAAAAGTACCTTCCTTGTCCATACTCAGGACTAGATAGGGCCAAGGGAAGGAGCAGAGAAGAAATAAGTACAAAATGAAGGCAAGGGGTTGAGGTGCCCATCTAAAGAGGAAAATTAAGTAGTACCCCCCTGAATCCACTTGTAGCTCATGTCTGGGTAACTTTGTCAAGATTTGTAGCTTAGAATGACCCCTGAGTGTAGGCCTCTGAAATGGCCCCTTTGGGTGCTGCTGTCTTTTACGGTCAAAGACGATGGGATGAAATAAGCCCTGGTCTCCTGTAGTGCTCCCAGGCTTATTAGGATGAGGAAATTCCCGCCTAATAAATTTTGGTCAGACAGGTTGTCTGCTTTCAAACCTTGTCTCCTGATAAGATGTTATCAATGACAATGCGTGCCCAAAACTTCATTAGCAATTTTAATTTTGCCCCATCCTGTGGTCCTGTGATCTCGCCCTGCCTCCATTTGCTTTGTAATATTTTATTACCTTGTGAAGCACGTGATCTCTGTGACCCACACCCTATTCGTACACTCTCTCCCTTTTTGAAAATCGCTAATAAAAACTTGCTGGTTTTACGGCTCAGGGAGCATCATGGAACCTGCCGACATGTGATGTCTCCCATGGACACCAACACCCAGATTTAAAATTTCTCTCTCTTGTACTCTTTCCCTTCATTTCTCAGACCAGCCGATGCTTAGGGAAATGGAAAAGAACCCATGTTAACTATCAGGGGCAGGTTCCCCTGATATTCATATATTTCATTTAATTATTCCTGCCCTTTCTTGTTTTTGTCCCCCTTAATCAATAGCTCTTCATTGATTTCTGGTAAACACTTACTTTTTTGTATCATCACTACATCTTCACTCTTTCAGTGTCACTTTGAATTTTTATCTGTTCCTTCAAAGGGCCAGTACTCTACATAATCTGTCGCCTGTGAAAGTCTAGTATATACACTTTTTTCCTTAGTTATATTGAATATAATGGAACCCTTTCTAGAACCCTAGACCCCTATTTCTATGTTTATATTTCATTGATAACACCAGTGAAAATATAAGATAGGAATTTTAAAACTATTTCCAGTTTGGAATGCTTTCCTCAAAACCTCTTTTAGTTTTGGCCAGAGTATTAATAGGGGATTCAGAGACCAGTCAGTAATTTATTGAATTGGTTTTGAAAAAATATATTTTTATCAGGAAATCCATTTTTCTGGGGCAAAATCGTTGCCTTTTTAAAAATTTTTAATTTTTGTTGGAACATAGTAGGTGTATATATTTATGGGATACATGAGATGCTTTGATACAGGTGTGCAATGCATAAGCATCACATCAGTATAAATGGAGTATTGAACACCTCAAGTATTTATCCTTTGTGCTACAAAAAGTTTAATTATAATCCTTTATTTTTTAAATGTATAATAAATTATTGTTGACTGTAGTCACCCTGTTGTGCTATCAAATATTAGATTTTATTAATGCTATCTATTTTTTTACCCATTAATTATCCTTACTCTCCTGTGCCCCTCCCTGACCCTTCCCAGCCACTGGTAATCATTCTTCTATTCTTTATTTCCATGGGTTCAATTGTTTTAATTTTTAGCTTTCACAACTAAGAACATACGAAGTTTGTCTTTCAGTGCCTGCCTTATTTCACTTTACATAATGACCTACAGTTCCACCCATGTTGTTGCAAATAACAGGATCTCATTCTTTTTAATGACTGAATAGTACTTCATTGTATATATGTACCACATTTTCTTTTTCCATTCATCTGTTGATGGACACTTAGGTTGTGTCCAAATCTGGTCTATTGTCAATAGTGCTGCAGTAAGTATGGGAGTGCAGATATTTTTTTGATATATTGATTTCCTTTCTTTTGGATATATACCTAGCAGAGGGATTGCTGGATTGTATAGTAGTTTTATTTTTAGTTTTTTGACAAATATCCAACGTGTTCTCCATAGTGGTTGTACTAAGTTACATTCCTACTAGCAGCGTCCTAGGGTTCTGTTTTCATTGCTTGCAGAAGTTTAAGAGGACACAAAAGGTGAAAGGGAATGAATGACATACCAAATGGCACCTATTTAAAATATTTGCACTGTACCCAGGGAGAAATGACATTTGAGGAAAGTAGAGGTCTTTCTCAAAATATTTTCCTTAAACTATTACCACTGTTTACAACTTCAGGCCAAATATTATAATGCTGATCTGCTGGAATTGGTATTAACTCACACCAGCCTGGCTTGCATTAAACAAAACAGTTTCTTTAATCTAATAGAAAACAAGGACTCTGGGAATAGGATGCATTACTCAGAATAATTTAGGTGTAGTTCAAGTTTTAATATAATTCTCCAGTCTTTTTATTGAAAAGTAAATGAAAAAAATGCCCGAGGAAAAATAAATCACATCTATTTATTATTTTGTTAATTTTTTTCCTGGCTTCGGGGTACAAAGAAAGCATTTCAACAAATGTAATATAACTGTTAATATTGGAAGAAATGTGTTTTCACAGTGTAATAATTGTGTCAGCAGGTTGTCAATTAATTGAAATTCTTCTGTGTATTTAAGTAGTATTTAAGTAGTCTGTATTTAAGTAGTCTGAAGTCCTAGGGAAAGAACATGGCTATTTTAAAAAATCTACCTAGATGATGAAGCTTTAGAAAAATAAACCCTGACTTGTTTCAGTTTATAATAAAGGAACAACCTTTAAGCAGTACATGGGAAAGTCTTCAGAAAATTTCTCTAGCATAGAGAAATCCCTGGTTGATTTTCTGAACAACAGTTTTAGAAAGGAGTCTTTTCAAAGGCTGCAATTAGGTTTGTAAGGATAGTGTAAGTATTTCCTCCTGTATAATTATTACTGATGAAGTAACTTTACAAGAACCAACAAAACAAATGCTACGTATTAAGGTACAGTTTTGAAGAAGTATTAACCCAGCAGTTTGATTTTTATTTCAAGATATTTTTATGAGGAAACGAGATCACAAATGGTATTGGCAAACTTTAATTATAGTAACATTTATATGCAAAAAGAGAGAATCGTTTTTTTTGGGAGAAGAATCATGTATTTGGTATTAAATATAGCTCCCACAAAGTGTTTGTGTATTTATAGCCAGTAAAAATGAATTAGGCACTTTTTAAAAAAATATATCAAAATTTCTTGATGTTTAAGTTTCTTTACTTCGCCTGTCTTCTGTATCTTGCAACTTGCTTTGTGATAGTTTTCCTAATCGTAACTTATACCTAAAGAAAGGTAAAAGAGACTGAGTTACATTCCTCATTCAATTTCAGGATCTGTTTTGATATTTGCAAGCAAAGACCATACTAACACCATTTGTAAAAAAACGTATAAATATAAAACTACTTGTAAAAGAAAGGAATAGGCAATTCAGAAAAATTAAAAAAAAATTACCTGTGCTAGTAATAAGAAAATAAAAATTAAAATGACAATGCACTGTCACATACTGCAAGTGGAAAGGTAAAAGAGTACACATAGCTGGAGTACTGTTTAATGATACTTAACAAAAACCTGAAAAATGTGCATACTCTTTGAACCAACAAATGTTCAAGGAGTTTGTCCTAAGGAAATAATAGTGAAGAAAAAACAATTTTAATACTGTTCATTTCAGTATTGCTTATAATACTGAAATATTGAAAACAATGTAAGTGCCCAGCAATAGAAAACTCAGTTTATAAGTTACAATTTATTCACAAGTTTGAATAATTTGAAGACCATGTAAAGTAATAATGTAGATCTATACGGACACTGAAAGATACCTAGGATAAATTGTTTAATGAAAAATGTCACAGAATATGGAAATATATGTATGTATGCTTAAAAACAGGCATACTTTCTAGTGTTAGGTGATTTTGTTGTTCTGTGAACATCATAGAGTATACTTACACAAACCCAGATAGTATAGTGTTCTACACACCTAGGATATACGGTATAGTCCATTACTCCTAGGCTACAAACCTATACAGCATGTTACTGTACTGAATACTGTAGGCAATTGTAATAAAACAGATAGTTATGTATTTACATATATTGAAACACACAAAAGGTAGAGGAAAATACAGCCTAACAGATGGCAACATGGTACACTTGTGTGGGACACTTAACGTGAATGGAGCTTGCGGATGGGAAGTCACTCTGGGTGAGTTAGTGAGTGCTTAGTGAGTGAATGTGAGGACCTAGGACATTGCTGTACATTCCTGTAGACTTTATAAACACTGTACAATCAGGCTACACTAAATTTATATATATATAAAAAAAACTTTCTTTCTTCAATGGTAAATTAACCCTAGCTTACTGTAACTGTTGACTTAAATTTTTTTTTTTTTTTTTTTTTTGAGACGGAGTCTTGCTCTGTCACCCAGGCTGGAGTGCAGTGGCCGGATCTCAGCTCACTGCAAGCTCCGCCTCCCGGGTTTACGCCATTCTCCTGCCTCAGCCTCCCGAGTAGCTGGGACTACAGGCGCCCGCCACCGCGCCCGGCTAGTTTTTTGTATTTTTAGTAGAGACGGGGTTTCACCGTGTTAGCCAGGATGGTCTCGATCTCCTGACCTCGTGATCCGCCCGCCTCGGCCTCCCAAAGTGCTGGGATTACAGGCTTGAGCCACCGCGCCCGGCCCAAAAATTTTTAATTTTTAAAAATATCTTCACTCATAATAGCAGTTAGCTAAAAACACAAACACATTGCACAGTAGACAAAATTCTTGTCTTTATATCCTTATTTTTTAAACCTTTTCTATTTTTAAATGTTTTATTTTCATTTTTTACTTTTTAAAGTTGTTTTTGTTAAAAACTATGACACAAACACACACACTAGCCTCGGCTACACAGGGTCAGGGTCGTCAATATCACTGTTGTCCACCTCCACATCTTGTCCCGCTGGAAGGTCTTCAGAGACAATACTATACATGGAGCTGTTACCTCCTATGACAATACTTCCTGAAGCACATGTCTGAGGCTGTTTTGTAGTTATTTTTTAATAAGTAGAAGCAATAAATTCTAAAATAATGATAGGAAGTGTAGTAAGTATACAAACCAGTAACAGTCATTTATTATCATTGTCAAGTATTATGTACTGTATGTAATTGTATGTGCTGTACTTTTCTATGACTGGAAATGCAGTAGGTTTGTTTACACCAGCAAACAGATTACACACAGATGAGTAGTGTGTCGTGCTACGATGTTTGGATGGCTGTGACTTTATTAGGTGATAGGAATTTTTCAGTTCCATTATAAATTTATGGGTCCACCATTTATATGTGGTCCATCATTGATATCATTCTAAACTTGATATCATGATCAGAACTTACAGTTGTGATCAAAAGAAGACAAAGTGGGAGAAAAAGAAACGTGTTAGAATTATGGTGGATATATACGGGTCAAGGAGAAAATTATGTGCAGCTAAAGTAAAAAAACAAACATAAAATTGTGCAAGTGCTATATAGGCACATATTTGAGCTATGCAATATTAGAATTACATTTTTTTTTAAATGTATTAAAGCATACACACAGGAGTTGTTCCCTTCAGAATGGTCATCTTAAGAACAAATATTTATTTTAGCAATGCTGACAGCAACAGAATGTTAAAGATTACCTATTTCCTCATTGCATAGGTGAGAAATCTTGGGCTCATTGCATCTAATTCCTGTCCAAAGTCACAGAAAAGCTAGTTAGCAGGAGGTTCACAAAACCATGCTTCTTTCTCATTCCATTTTTTGAATAATTAACTACTACTAAAAAACAAAGATTTTCCAACATCTCTGACCTTCAATGGTTACTTTTCCCTTTAATACCGTAATAACCTAGTCTTAGCATTCCTTTCCCCAAGTAACCTAACTAATCTGACCAGGTAGACTAATCACAACCTAGTTTCCTTCTCCAATTTTTCTGAGAAACAGCAGAGAAGGCTTGGTTTTATGGTCCAAAAATGTGTCTGTTTCTTACTTTTCAGTTCTTTTTATAAATTTTTGTGCATACATAATAGGTATGTTAATATACGAGGTACATAAAATGTTTTGACACAGGCAAACAATGCATAACAATCACATCAGAGTAAATGGGATATTGATCACCTAAAACATTTATTCTTTCTTTGTGTTACGAACAATCCAATTATACTCTTTAAGCCATTGTTGACTGCAGTCACCCTGTTGTGCTACCAAATTTTGGATCCTATCTATACTATCTAAACTATATTTTTGTACCCACTAACCATCCCCACTACCCACCCCACCTCAAAACCCTTCCCTTTTGTTTTACTCTCTATCTCCATGAGTTCTATTGTTCTAATGTTTACCCCCCACAAATAAGTGAGAACATTCAAAGTTTGTATTTCTTTGCCTGGCTTATTTCACTTAACATAATGACCTCTAGTTCTATCTAAGTTGTTGCAGATGACAGGATCTCAATCTTTTACGGCTAAATAGTACTCCATTGTGCATATGTACCACATTTTCTTTATCCATTCTTCTGCTGATAGACATTTAGGTTGCTTCCAAATCTGGGCTATTGTAAATAGTGCTGCAATAAACGTGAGAGTGCAGATATCTCTTTGATATAGTGATTTCCTTCTTTTGGATACATACCTAGCAGTCGGATTGCCAGATAATATCATAGCTCTATTTTTAGTTTTTTGAGCAAACTAAAACTATTCTCCATAGTTATTGTACTAAAGTACATTCCCACCAACAGTGTATTAGGGTTTCCTTTTTTCCACATCCTTGCCAGCATTTGTTATATCCTGCCTTTTGGATAAAAGTCACATTAGCTGAGATGAGATAATATCTCATTGTAGTTTTGATTTGCATTTCTCTGATATTGAGCACCTTTTCACATATTGGTTTGCCATTTGTATGTTCTATTAGTCCATTCTTGAACTGCTATAAAGAATCATCTGAGACTGGGTAATTTATGAAGAAAAGAGGTTTAATTGGCTCATGGTTCCACAAGATGTACAGCAAGCATGATGCTGACATCTGCTTGGCTTCTGGGGAGGCCTCAAGAACCTTACAATTGTGGCAGAAGGTGAAGATAGAGCACGCACATCACATGGCCACAGTAGGAGCAAGTTGTGGGGAGGTGCTACACACTTTCAAACAACCAGATCTCATGAGAACTCTATCATGAGAACAGCACCAAGGAAACGGTGCTAAGCCATTCATGAAGGATCCACCCTGTGATTCAATCACCTGATCCAAGGCCCTACCTTCAGTATTGGGGATTACATTTTGACATGAGATTTGGCTGGGGACTCAGATATAAACCTTATGATTTCTCCACTGGACCCCAAAATCTCATGTCCTTTTTAAATTGCAAAATATAATTATCCCTTCTTAATAATCCCCCAAAGTCTTACCTCATTTCAACATTAAATCAAAAGTACAAAGTTCAAAGCCTCATCTGAGACAAGGCTAGTCCCTGCTGCCTATGAGCCTGGAAAATGAAAAATGTGTTGCAATGGGGGTACAAGCATTGGGTAATTATTCCCATTCCAAAAGGGAGAAATAAACCAAACAAAAAAAAAAAAAAAAAAAAAAAAAAAAAAGGAGCAACAGGTCCCATTCAGATCCAAAATCCAGCAGGGCAGTAATTAAATCTTAAAGCTTCAAAATAATCTTATTTGACTCCATGTCTAACATCCTAGCCACAGTGATCCTAAGGGTGGGGTCCCAAGGCCTGGAACAGATCTGAACCTGTGATTTTGCAGGGTTCATTCCCTGAAGTGGCTCTCATGGGCTGGTGTTCAGTGCCTTCAGCTTTTCCAGGCACACGTTGCAAGCCAGTGGATGTAACATTCTGGAGGCTGGAGGAGGGTGGCCCTCTTCCCACAGCTACACTAGGGAGTGCCCCAGTGGGGACTTTTGTAGGTGCTCAAGCCCTACGTTTTTCCTTCACATTTCCCTACCAGAGTTTCCCCATGAGTGCTTCTTTCCTGAAGCAGGCTCCTGCCTAGACATCCAGGATTTTCCTTACATCCTCCGAAATCTAGGCAAAGACACCCAAGCCTCAATTCTTTCACTCTGCACCCACTAGCTTAACACCACATGGAAGCCACCAAGGCTTATGGCTTTCACTCTCTGAAGCAGCAGCCTGAGCTGTACCAGGGCCCCTTTGAGCCATGGCTAGAGCTAAAGCAACTGGGATATGGGGAACAATGCCCCAAGGCTGCATAGGACAACGAGTCCCTGAGCCTGGCTCATGAAACCATTCTTTCCTTCCAGGCCTCCTGGTCTCTGATGGGAGGGGCTGCTGCAAAGGTCTCTGAAATACCTTCCAGGCCTTTTCCCCATTGTCTTGGCTATTAGCATTTACCTGCTTTTTACTTATTCAAATCTCTGCAGCCTTCTTGAATTCCTCCTCTGAAAATTGACTTTTCCTTTCTATTACATGGTCAGGCTTAAAATATTCAGAACTTTTATGCTCTGCTTCCTTTTTCCATATAAGTTTCAATTTCAGATCGTTTCTTTGCTCAAAAATATAGCATAGGCCACTAGAAGCAGCCGAGTTACTTCTTGCACAGTTTGCGGCTTAGAAATTTATTCTACTGGATACCCTAAATTATCACTTCAAATTTCAAAATTCCATGGGCCATTACAGCAGGGACACAATGCAGTGAATCTCTTTGCTAAGCGTAACAAAAGTGACCACAGCTTCAATTCCCAATAGATTCCTCTTTTCCATCTGAGACCTACCTCTTCAGCCTGGCCTTCACTGCCCATATCACCATCACCATTTAGGTCATAATCATTCAACCAGTCTCTAGGAAGTTCCAAACCTTCCCTCATCTTCCTGTCTTTTTCTGAGCCATCCAAACTGTTCTGACCTCTGCCTGTTACCCACATGTGCTGCTTCCACATTTTCCGATATCTTTATATCAATGCCCCATTAATTATCTATTTTAGTCTATTCTTCCACTGCTATACAAAAGTACCAGAGACTGGGTAATTTATAAAGAAAATGTGTTTAATTGACTCATGGTTCCACAGAAAGTATAATGCCAGCATCTGCTCGACTTCTCGGGAGGCCTCAGGAAACTTACCATTATGGCAGAAGGGGGAAAGCAGACATCATATGGCCAGGGTAGGATTAAGGGGGTGGGGGACGTGCTACACATTTTCAAATAGCCAGATCTCATGAGAGCTCTATCATAAGAACAGCACCAAGGAAATGGTGGTAAGCCATTCATGGAAGATCCACCCCCAAGATTCAGTCACCTCCTCCTAGGACCGATCTCAAATATTAAGGATTACCTACTGACATGAGATTTTTTGGGGACACAGATGCAAACCATATCACATGTCTTCTTTTGAGAAATGTCTATTCCGATCTTTTGCCATTTTAAAACTTAGATTGTTAGATTTTTTTCTATAGAGTTGAGTTCCTCATACATCCTTGATATTAATCCCTTGTCAGATGGATATAGTTTGCAGATATTTTCACCCATTCTCTTGGTTGTCTCTTCACTTTGTTGATTGTTTCCTTTGCTGTGCAGAAGCTTTTTTAACTTAATATTATACCATTTGTCCATTTTTGCTTCAATTGCTTATTTGTGCTGTATTACTCAAAAAGTATTTGCCCATTCCAATGACCTGGCGAGTTTCCCAATGTTTTCATTTAGTAATTTCATATTTTGAGGCCTGGTATTTAAGTCTTTAGTTCATATTGGTTTGATTTTTGTGTGTGGTGATAGGTAGGGGTCTAGTTTCATTTTTCTGCATATGAATATCCATTTTTTTCTGACACCATTTATTGAAGAGACTGTTTTTTTTCTCCTCAATATATCTTCTTGGCATCTTTGTCAAAAATGAGTTCACTGCAGATGTGTGGATTTGTTTCTGGGATCTCCATTCTTTTACATTGGTCTATGTGTCTGTTTTCATGCTGGCACCATACCGTTTTGGTTACTATAGCTCTGTAGTACAATTTTAAATAATGTAATGCAATTACTCCAGTTTTTTTCTTTTATCAGAATAGCTATGACTGTTACTATCCTGGGTCTTTTGTGTGTCTGTGTGAATTTTAGGGTTGTTTTTCTACTTTTGTGAAGAATGTCTTTGGTGTTTTGATAGAGGTTGCATTAAATTTGTAGATTCCTTTAGGCAGTATGGACATTTTAACAATATTGATTTTTCCAATCCTTGTAGCTCTTGTATAAGGGATTACTTTCTTGATTTTTTTTAGATTGTTTGCTGTTGACATATAGAAATGCGACTGATTTTTTATGTTGATCTTCTATCCTGCAACTATCCTGAATTAACCAATTTTAAGAATTTTTTGATGGATTGTTTAGACTTATCCAAATATAAGATCACATTATCTTTATCTGCAAATAAAAATAAGTTCATTTTTTCTTTCTAATTTGGATGCTATTTCTTTCTCTTGTCTCTAGCTAGAACTTCCAATACTATGTTGAATAACAGTGGTGAAAGTGGGCATCCATGTTGTGTTGTGGATTTTAGTATGAAGGCTTTCAGTATTTTTTCACATTCAGTGTGATACTAAGCTTTGGGTCTGTTGTATGTGGCTTTTATGATGTTGAGATATGTTCCTTCTATCCCCAGTTTTTTGAAGGATTTTGTTTCAAAGAGATGTGAATTTTATCAAGTGCTTGTGCAACATCAAGCTGAATTCTACCAGAAATACAAAGAGGAGCTGATACATTTTCTCTGAAACTATTCCAAACAATAGAAAAGTAGGGATTTCTCCCTAACTCATTCTATGAGGCCAGCATCATCCTGATACCCAAACCTTGCAGAGATACAACAACAACAAAAGAAAACTTAAGACCAATATCCCTGATGAACATCAATGCAAAAATTCTCAATAAAATACTGGAAAATCAAATACAGCAGCACATGAAAAAGCTTATCCACCACGATCAACTTGGCTTCATTCCCAGGATGCAAGGCTGGTTCAACATATGCAAATCAATAAACATAATTCATCACATAAACAGCTCTAAAGACAAAAACCACATCATTTTCTCAATATACGCACAAAAGGCCTTTGATAAAATTCAGCATCTCTTCTTATTAAAAACTCTTAATAAACTAGGTATTAAAGGGACATACATCAAAATAACAGGAGACATTTATGACAAACCCACAGCCAATATCATACTGAATGAATAAATGCTGTAAGCAATCACCTTGAAATCCAGCACAAGACAAGGATACCCTCTCTCACCACTCCTATTCAACATAGTGTTGGAAGTTCTGGCCAGGGCAATCAGTCAAGAGTAATTCAAAAAGGCATTCAAATAGGATGAGAGGAAGTCAAAGTGTCTTTGTTTGCAAATGACTTGATCCTATATCTAGGAAACCCCATTATCTCAGTCCAAAAGATTCTTTAGCTGATAAGCAACTTCAGCAAAGTCTCAGGATACAAAATCAATGGGCAGAAGTAACAAGCATTCCTATATACCAACAACGGGCAAGCAGAGAGCCAAAACATGAATGAACTCCCATTCACAACTGCAACAAAGAGAAGAAAATACCTAGGAATACAGCTAATAAGGGAAGTGAAGGACCTTTTCAAGGAGTACTACAAACCACTGCTAAAGGAAAACAGAAGGGACACAAACAAATGGAAAAATATCCAATGCTCATGGATAGGAAGAATCAATATTGTAAAAATGGCCATACTCCCCAAAGTAATTTATATATTAGATGCTATTCCCATTAAACCAACATTGCCATTCTTCACAAAATTAGAAAAAAAAAAATAAAATTCATATAGAACCAAAAAAGAGCTCATATAGCCAAGATAATCCTAAGCAAAAAGAACAAAGCTGGAGGCATCATGCTACCAGACTTTAAACTATACTATAAGGCTACAATAACCAAAACAACATGGTACTGGTACCAGAACAGACACAAAGAGCAATAGAACAGAACAGAGAACTCAGAAATAAGACTGCATATCTACAACCATCTGATCTTTGATAAACCTGACAAAAACAAGAAATGGGGAAAGCATTCCTTACTTAATAAATGGTGTTGGGAAAATTGGCTAGCCATATGCAGAAAATTGAAACTGAACCCCTTCCTCACACCTTATGCAAAAATTGACTCAAGGTGGATTAAAGATTTAAATGTAAAACCCTAAAGTATAAAAATCCTAGGCCGGGCACGGTGGCTCAAGCCTGTAATCCCAGCACTTTGGGAGGCCAAGACGGGCGGATCACGAGGTCAGGAGATCAAGACCATCCTGGCTAACACAGTGAAACCCCGTCTCTACTAAAAAATACAAAAAACTAGCCGGGCGAGGTAGCGGGCGCCTGTAGTCCCAGCTACACGGGAGGCTGAGGCAGGAGAATGGCGTAAACCCGGGAGGCGGAGCTTGCAGTGAGCCAAGATCCAGCCACTGCACTCCAGCCTGGGTGACAGAGCGAGACTCCGTCTCAAAAAAAAAAAAAAAAAAAAAAAAAATCCTAGAAGAAAATCTAGGCAACACCATTCAGGACATAGGCATGGGCAAAGATTTCATGATGAAATCACCAAAAGCAATTGCAACAAAAGCAAAAATTGACAAATGGGATCTAATTAAACTAACGAGCTTCTGCACAGGAAAATAAACTATCAGAGCAAACAGACAACCCACAGAGTGGGGGAAAATTTTTGCAATCTATCCATCTGACAAAGGCTAATATCCAGAATCCACAAGAAACTGAAACAAATTTACAAGAGCAAACAACCCTATTAAAAAGTGGGCAAAGGACATGGACAGACACTTTTCAAAAGAAGACATTCATTCTGCCAACAAATGTATGAAGAAAAGCTCAACATCACTGATCATTAAAGAAATACAAGTCAAAACCGCAGTGAGATACCATCTCACACCAGTCAGAATGACAATTATTAAAAAACCAAGAAACAACACATATTTGTGAGCTTGCAGAGAAATAGGAATGCTTTTACACTGTTGGTGGGAATGCAAATTAGTTCAACCATTGTGAAAGACAGTGTGGTGATTCCTCAAAGATCTAGAACCAGAACTACTATTTGACCTAGCAATCCCATTACTGGGTATATACCCAAAGGAATGTAAATTATTCTATTACAAAGATACATGATGTGTATGTTCATTGCAGCACTATTCACAAGAGTAAAGACATGGAATCAACTCAAATGCCAATCAACGTTAGACTGGATTTTAAAATGTGGTACATATACACTATGAAATACTGTAGAGCCATAAAAGGAGTGAGATTGTGTCCTTTTTAGGGATACGAATGAATCTGGAAGTCATTATCCTCAGCAAGCTAATGCAGGAACAGAAAATCAAACACTGCATGTTCTCACTTATAAATGAAAGATGATCAATGAGAACACATGGACTCAGGGAGGGGAACAACACACACTGAGTCCTGTTGGGGGTTGTGGTGAGAGGAGGGAGAACAATAGGAAAAATAGCTAATTCACGTTGGGCTTAATACCCAGGTGATGGGTTGATAGGTGCAGCAAATCACCATCGTACACATTTATCTACGTAACAAACCTGCACATCCTGCACATGTACCCCAGAACTAAAAATAAAAATTAAAATGAAAAAAGGAAAATTGAAAAACAAAAGCCAGCATTTCCTTGAGCAGAAACTTCACACTTGCCACAGCTCATCTAGCCACGATGTTCCAGATGAAGCAATTGTACTAGCATATTTCTCAATCTGTATTATTCAGACATATGTAGAGTAAGTGAATTTCCTTCTGTAAACCAAAAAAAGGATTTTGAAATACAGGGCCTAGACTATCTTTACAGCTGCCTCTTTTTATGTCTCTTCCTGTCTCCTTGTTTCAGTGTGTATCTCTCACTTCCTCTAGTGTTCTACTTTCTCCTTGTTTTGTCACCATCACTCTTCTCTATCTTAATTTTTTTGCACGTTCTTTCTTGCTTTTGACTTTCTGGACAAATTGTGAAGTCAACTTTTGCTTGGCTATTGCTTTTCTACAGCATTTTTTGCATACTTAAGTATACTGTAATCTGTAAAATTTAATTGGAAGTCTCAGGCAAGGGGATTGTTTTTACTTCTAAATTGGATAAAATAAGTTTATTGATAAAATTGATCTAGTTTTTAAAATCCCAGCTGAGGAACTGACCATCCAAAAGAGACTGCTGTCTTTTTAAAGATTAAAAATAAATTAGCAGCAGCACACTCACTACAGACAAAGCCCGAAACAATGCAAACATCCCAAGCATAGAAATCAAAGTAGAATAAATTTTGATGTTGAACATAGTTCATAACTTTGTATACATTCTTCACTCTAAGACATCAAGTTCTTTTGTCAGTAATTAGGTATATTTTTTATACTTGGTAAATCCCTGAGACAAGGCTATGACTTTACATTTTAAATAATATTAAAGTAAAAGGAATCACCCTTCTGCTCTCTATTTCTCCCTCATTCCTTTCCACAATATCACATATAAAAAAAAAAAATCAAGAACTTCTCACCCTTCTCCAACCTCCAAAAGTAATTATTCAATTATTTTGCAATTTGGTCCTTCTGAAAATGGTGACTTCTTTGAAATATAATTAATAAACATTACAGTTTACTTTAGAGTATACAATTCAATGATTTTTAGTATATTTGCTGAGTGGTTCAATGATCACAATCAAAATTTTCATTACCCTGTTTAGAAATCCTTTATCCATTAGCAGTCACACCCCATTTTCTCCAAATTCCTTCTCCTTCGCCCCAAACTTTAGACAACCACTTATCTACCTTCAGTTTCTATAGATTTGTTTATTCTGGACATTTCATAGAAATTGAATCATATAACATATGATCTTTTGTGACTGGCTTCTTTCATTTAGTATGTTTCCAAGGTTTATCTGTATCGTAGCATGTATCAATACTTTACTCCTTTAAATGGCTAAATTATATTCCATTGCATTTATATAGCATGATTTGTTTATCCATTCACCAACTAATGATGTTTGGGTTGTTTCCATTTTTTGGCTCTTACGAATAATGCTATTATAAACATTCATGCAGACATATGTTTTTATTTTTCTTGAGTAAAAATAAACCCGGGAATGAGATTGCTGGGTCACATGATAACTCTATGTTTGCCCTTTTGAGGAAGTGTCAGACTGTTTTCCAAAGCAGCTGCACCATTTTACATTTCCACTAGCAACGTATGAAGATTCTAATTTCATGACATTCTTACTAACACTTGCTATTTTTTGTCTTTTTGCAAAGTGTTATTTTATTTTTAATTGACACATAATAATTGTACATATTTATGAGGTACAGGGTGATATTTTGATACATGTGTACAATATGTAATGAGTTAGAGAGGATTTTGAATGTTCAAAGAACATTCATCCATCACTAGGAAATGATAAAAGTTTGAGGTAATGGATATGCTAATTACAGTAATTTGACTATTTTCTGTCCTTTTTATTACAGTCATCCTAGGGAATGTAAAGTGGTATCTCATTGTGGTTTTGATTTGTATGTCCCTGATGACTAATAATATTAAACATCTTTTCACATGCTTATAGATAATTTTAATATCTTTGATGAAATGTTTATTCAGATTTTTTGCCAACTATTTATTTATTTGTCTTTTTTCTGGTGAGTTGGAAGACTTTGTATATTCTGCATACAAGTCCCTTTATTAGGTATATTATTTGCAAAAATTTTCTATTTTGTTGGTTGTCTTTTTACTTTCTTTTTCTCTAAATTGTATTTATTATTTATATACTTTTTTATTATTTATATTATAAGATATTATATTATTTATATCTTTTTTTAAAATTTTTATTTATTTATTTTTTAATTTTTGTGGGTATATAGTAGGGGTATATATTTATGGGATAAATGAGGTGTTTTGATACAGGCATGTCATGTGAAATAAGCACATTGTACTTAATGAGGTGTCCATCCTCTCAAGTATTTATCCTTTAAGTTACAATCCAATTATACTTTTAAAGTTATTTTAAATTAAGTACAATGAAGTCACAATTGACTGTAATCATCTTACTATGCTATCAAATAGTAAGTTTTGTTTATCCTTTCTATATTTTTGTACCCACTAACCATCCCCACCTCCCCCTGCAGCCCCCACACCACTAACCTTCAAAGCCTCTGATAACCATCCTTCTACTATCTATGTCCATGAGTTTAATTGTTTTGATTTTATGATCTCACAAACAAGTGAGAACATCCGATGTTTGTTTTTCTGTGTCTCGGTTATTTCACTTAATATAATGATCTCCAATTTTCTGCATGTTGTTGTAAGTTACTGGGTCTCATTTTTTTAATATATAGCTGAATAGTACTACACTGAGTATATGTACCACACTTTCTTTATCCATTCATCAGTTGATGGACATTTAGTTTGCTTCCAAATTTTGGCTATTGTAAATAGTACTGCAACAAACATAGGAGTGCAGATATCCCTTTAATATACTGATTTCCTTTCCTTTGGGTATATACCCAGCAGCAGGATTGTGGAATCATGTGGTAGCTTAATTTTTAGTTTTTTCTTTTGTTTGTTTGTTTTTTTGTTTAAGAACTTACGTTGTACTAACTTACATTCTCACCAACAGTATATGTGGGTTCCTTGTTCTCCACATCCTCATCAGCATTTGTTATTCTCTGTCTTTTGGATATAAGTCATTTCAATTGGGGTGAGGTGATATCGCATTGTAGTTTTGATTTGTATTTGTCTAATAATCAGTAATGTTGAGCACCTTTTATATGCCTGTTTGCCATTTGTATGTCTTTTTTTGAGAAATGTCCATTAAAACTTTTTGCCCATTTTTTTGATTGGATTATTAGACTGTTTTCTATAGAGTTGTTTGAGCTTCTTATTAATATATATTTTGATTATTAATCTCTTGCCAGATGGGTAGTTTTCCATTTTTTTTTTCACTCTGTGGGTTATCTCTTCACTTTGTTGATTGTATTTTTTGCTGTGCAGAAGCTTTTTAACTTGATGTGATCCCATATGTCTATTTTAATTATAGTTGCCTGTGCTTGTGGGGTAATGCTCAAGAAATTTCTGCCTAGACCAATGTCCTGGGAATTTTCCCTAATGTTTTTGTCTAGTAATTTTATAGTTTGATGTCTTAGATTTAAGTTTTTAATCTATCTTTATTTTACTTTTGTATATGGTGATAGATAGGGATCTAGTTTCTTTCTTCTGCATAGGGATATTCACTTTTCCCAGCATCATTTATTTAAGAGACCATCTTTTACCCAGTGTATGTTCTTGGCATCTTTGTCAAAAATGAGTTTACTGTAGGTGTATGGATTTATTTCTGGATTTTCTATTCTGTTTCATTGGTCTATGTGTCTGATTTCATGTCAGTAACATGCTATTTTGATTACTACAGCTCTGTAGTATAATTTGAAGTCAGGTGATGTGATTCCTCCAGTTTTGTTCTTTGTGCTTACCATAGCTTTGGCTATTTATTTTATAGTTCCATATAAGTTTTAGGATTTTTTTTTTCTATTTCTGTGAAAACTGTTGGTATTTTGATAGGGATTGCATTGAAACTGTAAATTGCTTTGGGTATTATTGACATTTTAACCATGTTGATACTTTCAATTCAGGAGCATTGTATATCTTTCCATTTTTTGTGTTATCTGAAATTTATTTCATAACTATTTTATGATTTTTTATGGAGATTTTTCACTTTTTTGGTTAAGGTAACCCCTTAGAATGTAATTTTATGTGTGGCTACTGTAAATGGGATTTTTTTCCTTTTCCAGATTGCTCACAGTCAGCATATAGAAATGATGCTGAGAGGTTCACTGTAGCCCAAACAGCAAAGATGGCATTCCACTCCTCTCCCTGGGAGCTTTGCTCCAGGGAGGACTGAAACCTCTGTCAGTTGGAGAACACGGGCTACAAAGAGCTACACTTTGTAGATAACCTGACCTTTCTCTCTGGTTGTCTTTAACATTTTTTTCTTTTATTTCGACTAGACTCTCAATTTACTTGCATTGATTCATATGTCCTTCATGCTAGTACCACACAGTTTTGATTACTGTAGCTTTGTAGTAAGTTTTGAAGTAAGAACTTGTGAGTGCTCCAAGTTTTGTTCTTATGCAATTGTGTTGGTTATTCTTGTTTTCTTTAATTTCACTGTGAATTTTAGGATCAGCATGTCAATTTCTGTTAAAAAAAAAAAAAGCCACCTGGAAATTTGACAGAAATTTCATTGACTTTCCATATCGATATGGGGAGTATTGCCATATTGACAATACTAATTCATCTAATCCATAAATGTGGAATGCTTTACATTTATCTAGGATTTCTATAATTTTTTTAGGAATGTTTTGTAGTTCAGCATACATGTATCATACCTCCTTGGTTAAATTTATTCCTAAGTATTTTATTCTTCTGGATAGTATTATAAATTGAATTATTCCCTAATTTTCATTTTCAGCTTGCAATTCTATTTTAGAAATGAATTGTTTATTTACTCTATTGATGTTTTCTCTATTGACTTTTTCTCTTTGTATAAAGCTAATTAAATTTTAAAACAAATTGTTCCACTAAAAAACTTACACTAAATTACTATTTATATAATGCTGGTTTTCCTTTTCCTTTGTGCATTGGTATAACACACATAAGTATTTATATATATATATGTGTGTGTGTGTGTGCATGTGCATGTATAACATGTGAAAATGTATAATTCTGTGAATAAAGCATTCCTTAAATACAGAAATGGCAAGTTTGCTGTTTCATTCTTACTCTCTTTCAGTAGTTGAATTGCAAAATAATGATAAATGAATGGCTCTTGGCCATATGTTTAACTTATAATTTGATTGCCTTTCACTTTTATTGAACTCGGTTTTTCTTCTTTTTGTAAAACCTATATTAGTCTGTTTTAGCACTGCTATAAAGAAATACCTGAGACTGGGTAGTTTATAAAGAAAAAAGGTTTTACTACCTCACATTTCCATAGGTTGTACAGGAAATATGATGGCTTCTATAGAGGCCTCAGGAAACTTTCAATCGTGGTGGAATCCAAATGGGATGCAAGCAAATCTTACGTGGCCACAGCAAAAGGAAGAGAGAGAGGAGGGAAGTGCTCTACACTTTTAAACAGTCAGATCTTATGAGAAACGACTCACCATCACAAGAACAACAGCCAAAAGAATGATGTTAAACCATTCATGAGAAACCACCACCATGATTCAATCAACTCCAACTAAGTCCCACCTCCAATAGTGGGGTTTAAAATTCAACACGAGATTTGGATGGGGATACAGAGTCAAAGGACATCATTCTGTCCCCGACCCCTTCCAAACCTCACGTCTTTCTCACATTTCAAAATACAATTTTGTCTTCCCAACAGTTCCCCAAAGCCTTAAGTCATTACAGTATTAACTTAAAAGTCCAAAATCCAAAATCTCATCTGAGAAAAGTCTAGTCCCTTCTACCTATGAGCCTGTAAAACAAAAAATGAGTTAGTTACTTCCAAGACACAATAGAGGTATAGGGCATTGGGCAAATACTCCCATTCCAAAAGGGAGACATCAGGCAAAAGAAAGGGGCTACAGGCCCTACACAAGTCTAAAACCCAGCAGAGTAATCATTAAACCATAAAGCTGCCAAATAATCTCTTTTGACTCCATGTCCCAAATCTGGAACATGCTGGTGCAAGAGGTGAGCTCCCAAGGTCTCGAGCAGCTCCTCCCCTGTGGATTTGCAGGGTTCAGCCCCCACAACTGCTTTCATGGGCTAGTGTGGAGTGCCTGGAGCTTTTCCACGTGCACGGTGCAAGCTGCTGGTGGATCTACTATTCTGGGGTCTGGAGAATAGTGGCCCTATTTTCACTACTCCACTAAGCAGTGCCCCAGTGGGGACTCTATGTAGGGGCTCCAACCCCACATTTTTCTTCTGCACTACCCTAGTAGAGGT
Organism: Macaca nemestrina; assembly: GCF_043159975.1. Lineage (NCBI taxonomy): Eukaryota > Metazoa > Chordata > Mammalia > Primates > Cercopithecidae > Macaca > Macaca nemestrina. The sequence continues at coordinate 61,212,087 of NC_092145.1, forward strand.
TCTCCATGAGGGTTCTGCTCCTGCAACAGGCTTCTGCTTAGAAATCCAGGCTTTTCCATGCATCCTCTGAAACCCAGGTAGAGGCTCCTAAGCCTCAACTCTTGCACTCTGTTCACCTTCATACTTACCACCACATGGAAGCCGCCAAGGCTTGCAGCTTGCACTCCCTGGGGCAGTGGCTCAATCTATACCTGAGCCTGTTTGAGCCACAGCTCAAACTGGAGCAGCCAGGATGTGAGGAGCAGTGTTCCACATCTGTGAAACCATTTTTCTTTCCTAGGCCTCTAGGCTTATAATGGGAAGGGCAACTATGGTTGTCTCTGAAATGCCTTCGATGCCTCCCCATTGTCCTGGCTAATGACATTTGTCTCCTCTTTACTTATGCAAATTTCTGCAGCTGGCTTGAATTCCTCACCAGGAAACGGGGTTTTCTTTTCTAACACATTTCCAGCTGCAAATTTTCCAAACATTTATGCTCTGCTTCCCTTTTAAATATAATTTCCAGTTTCAGGTCATTTCTTTGCCCACGCATATGAGCATACATTGTTAGAAGCAGCCATGGCACATCTTGAATGCTTTGCTGCTTAGAAATTTCTCCTGCCAGTTACCCTAAATCATCACTCTTAAGTTCAAAGTTTCACAGATTCCTACGGCAGGGGCATAATACAGCCAACCTCTTTGCTAATGCATAACAAAAGTGACCTCTGCTCCACTTCCCAATATGTTTCTCATTTCCATCTGAGACCTCCTCAGCCTGGTCTTCATTGTCCATATCACTATCAGCATTTTGATCAAAACAGTTTTTTTTTTTTTTTTTTTTTTTTTTTTTTGAGATAGAGTCTCTCTTTGCCACCCAGGTTGGAGTGCAGTGGCACAGTGGTGCAATCTCGGCTCACTGCAACCTCCGCCTCCTGGGTTCAAGCGATTCTTGTGCCTCAGCCTCTCGAGTAGCTGGGATTACAGGCATGTACCACTGCGCCTGGATAATTTTTGTATTTTTAGCAGAGACCAGGTTTCACCATGTTGGCCAGGCTGGTCTTGAACTCCTGACCTGAAGTGATCCACCTGCCCTGCCTCAGCCTCCCAAAGTGCTGGGATTACAGGTGTGAGCCACCATGCCTGGCCTGGTCACAACAATTTAACAAGTCTCTAGGAAGTTCCAAATCTTCCCTCATCTTCCTGTCTTCTTCTAAGCTCTCCACACTCTTCCAACCTCTGCTTGTTATCCAGTTCCAAAGCTGCTTCCACATTTTCAGGTATCTTTATAGCAAAGACCCTTTCCTTGGTACCGACTTTCTGCATTAGTTCATTCTCACATTGCTGTAAAGAACTACCTGAGACTGGGTAATTTATATAAAGAAAAGGGGTTTAATTAGCTCATGATTCTGCCAGCCTTACAGAAGCATGATGCTGGCCATCTGCTCAGCTTCCGAGGAAGCCTCAGAAAACTTACATTCATGATGGAAGGCAAAGGGTGAGCCAGAACTTCACATGACCATAGCAGGAAGAAGATGTTGGGGGAGGTGCTACACATTTTTAAACAATCAGGTCTTATGAGAACTTACCATCAGGAGAACAGTACCCAGTGTGATGGTGTTAAACCATTCATGAGAAACCACACCCATGATTCAATCACCTCCCACCAGGCTCCACATCCAAAAGTGGGGATTACAATTCAATGTGAGATTTGGGCAGGGACACAGATCCAAAACATATTAAAGTCCTTATTTTATTCTATCTTTTGTTTTTCCACCAATCGCCTATTATTCTGTAGCCTTTGTTCATTTTATCAGTCTTGTGTAAGGATCTGTGTTTCTTCCTAAAAAAAGTTATTATTTGCATTTTTACTTAATCTTAGAGACCACTAAACTGGAAATTGGGCTAAACATGTAACACTGTAGTTGGTAATACTTCTTTTAATGAGACTTCTCGTTTCCTTATAGGCCTTTCCTTTGGATTCATCACAGAAATGTCTAACTTCTGTGATATATTAGGTAATTTTTTTCCTGTCAATTGCTTAAGTAGTACTGGGGTGAAGGATATGGAGGTGGGAGAAAGGCTTTTTCCTGGAAGCAAAATTTAAGGAATATGCTACCTATACTACTCTAGTACACCTACTGCTCAACTGGTATTATAAATAGCTCTGTGGCAGTCATTCTTTGGGGGAGATATTTAATATCAGGGCCTTAATGTCGTGCCATGCTTGAGCCCATTATGTTAATATATATCAGCCAACTGTTTCAAATTTACCACATAACTATGTCCTTCCTGAAACAGTTGTTTTAAGAGGATTATTTCTAAAAACCATCATTTTAATGAACTATAATCAGTATAACCAGTATGTTCATTAATTTTGTGTGTCACCTTGACTGACCTATGGGGCACCCAGATATCCATTCAAATATTATTTTGGGTTTGTCTCTGAGTGTGTTTGGAGGTGCAATTCACTTTTGAATCAGTAGATTAAGTAAAGCTGATTGCCCTTGTTAATGTGTAGGACTCATCCAATCACCCTAACACGTGAATGGAATAAGAAGATTGACAATCCTTCCAATAAGAGGAAACTCTTCCTACCTGACTGCCTTCCAGCTGGAACACTGGGTTTTTTTCTGGCTTCAGACTCAAACCCAGTCATTAGCTATTGTGGGATCTTGAGCCTGCCAGACTCAAATTACACTATCTGCTCTTCTAGGTCTCCAGCTTGCTGACTGCAGATCTTGGGGACTTTTCGGCCTCCATAATCATGTGAGCCAGTCCCCTATAACAAATCTCTCCCTCTTCCTTTCCCTCTCTAATGTATCTCCAATGGGTTCTGTTTCTCTGGAGAACCCTGACAAACCAGTATTCTACCTTTTCTTCACAATAACTCTTCCCACCACCCCATCCCCATCTTTAGAAAACATTTTCTCTCTCATCACTTTTATGCAGTCTGCCACCTACGACTACCTTTCTGAGAGGCTACCCTCAATGACTCTTGAAAGTCTAATATCCCCTACCCTTATAAAGATCTCTCTCTCTCTCTCTTTCTATACATATATATATATATACACACACACACACACACACACACACACACATATATACACACATATATATATATACACACACACACGTATACATACATATATATGTGTATACGTGTGTGTGTGTGTTTGTGTGTGTGTGTTGAAGCTCTATTCTGTCTACCAGTAGATAAGAAATAGCCCTCTACTCACTGGTTATTTTGTATTTTCCAGGAATTTCCATTTCTTTATCAATATTTGTCCCATCCCCTGGCATCCTACTTGCAAATTAACTCTGACTTACCTGGCAATCTCGCTCGCAAAAAAAAAAAAAAGATAAACGAGTTGCATCATTGCTGTGTTTTCTTCTCTGATAATGCCTCTGCTACACATATATATGAGAAAATTGGTTTAGGAGTCAGACAAACCTAAATTTAATGTCAAAGTATGTGGAGCAACTTAATTTATTTTCTGTAAAGTCAGATTCTCATCAGTAAATGGGAATAATAATGCCATCTGCTTCATAGAGCTGCATGGAATAACTGAGATAATGTACAAAATACTTAGCACTGGTTTTCTGCTATATAGTAAATGATTAATAAGCTGGTATTATTACTAATATTAGTATTATTATTCAGTAGACTAAGGGGATTAGTGAAATTCTAGCTCTATTCTTTCCAAGTTGCTGCCTAGCCTCTAAAATATATTTTCTTAGTCCTATATATAAAGGGATTCTCTGGAAAATCTAGCTCATTTTGTTTATCTCTATCTACAGAGAATATACACGCAGATCAGTAATGTTTATGGTGGCTTTTCAGTTAAGAAGTTAACTTCTTACAAACTGTGATGAATCTAGGTTGACATCAGGAAGAACCATTTATGGTGATAGATGAAGCAATGAAATTAATTATTGTAAAGTGCATACCTAAGACACTTTACATGAATATTCAAATATGAGAGAATTGCAAATGTAACTTTCCAAAGTAAACAACTTTATCATTACCTACTGTAAACAGTCCCTGTCCTTAAGTTTCCAAGCAAAGAGAAAGTTATTAATAATTTTATACCAGCTGCTCAAGTAGATCATAGCTTGTATTTTTTAGGAAAATCAAAATTCATGCATGAATAAGATTAATACTTTTTGCTACACATAGGCACAAGTATATTCTTAGCAAAATGTTAACAGAATTGAAGTACAGATGGTTAAGAATATTTATCCTATTTGAAAAATTTATCGTTGTTACCTTGTTTTATTTGATTTTGATTATTTTCAATTTTTCATCTTCAAAAGTGACAGGCTTAGGTATTCAAATATAGACAGCGCATTTCTTCCAGGAAAAGGAAGAATTCAAATGATCATTAGATTCTCAAGTTGTTCAGGGAGAAAAGTGAAACTATCAAGTTATATATTGGCAAAAGTGTGTGATAACCAGGCCATGCTCTGAATAAACTAAACAAGGAAAAATACTTTACTTTTAATTATCGAAAAGGTTTAGAGCATTAATGTTATGCTTTTCCTCAAATTAATTTTTACTAAGGAAAGAAGTTCTATGTTCAATCCTTGGCCCATTAAAAATGTCCTTTCTCTCTCCCTCTCTCTCTTTTTTTTGTCTTTTCTTCTTAATCTCTGGAAGGCAACTTTGTGTTCCAGGATGCCCATCGGCCTTGGAGTGACCATACCTAGATTCAAATACTGCTTCTCCAGTTATTAGTTATGGCATCTTGAGCAAGAGAATCACTTTTAAAGCTACGGTATACACAGAGTTAGGAGTCGTCACTCTGTGTCCATAATCTTTATACTGTTCGTTTTACTTTCAGAGTTAAATTCTAAATATATACATTGAGGAAAATAATTCATGTCATTAAACAGAGTTTAATGACAGTAGGACGCTTTTTAGAAGGCTGGGAATTTACATGTTAACAAAAAGAGCAGAGTATTAAGAATTAGTAGTTTGCATATTTCTAGACATATTTTGGTTCAAATATATTTCCATTTTTTTAAAATTGTTTGGCAAGCCTAAAACATGATTTTGGTCACTTGCATGAAAATACAGACATGCTGTGATAAGAGATCTTCCCTAGGCGAGTAACATACCTGTTGAACAAAACATTTTCATGAAATATGTCATGACAAATATGTTCTTTTCAAAATATATTTTTCTGCTACCTACTATTAGCACTGAAAAAAGAAGGTAGCCAGTGGGTTTTATTTGCTGTGATCCATTAAGACAACTGGGTGTGGGGTGGGTGGCACTGTGTTTTTTATCTGTTGGTCCTTGCCATCCTCCGGGTCAGGTTAGGCCATGACAATTCAAGACAATTGAATATTTTACTTCTATCCTATTATGTGCTGCGTATCACTGTGCAGATATAAGTTAATAATTAGTAACAATAATATATCTCCTCTAAATTCTTGAATGCTTCCATGATACATATATTCTATTTCACAGGAGTATTCTTTTTTATGAGATATACTGGAAGGAAATGAATCTTCTTCTAGAAGCTGATACTGAAGATCTTTTTCAAAGTCGCCATGGTACAAATATGCATAGAGACTTGCACGCAACTTGCACGCAAGTTGAAGATTTTCAGATTAGAAAGAAGCATGCCAGTAAAACAAGTCTCATCAAATATTACTTTGACTGTTTTTTGCATTTTTGCCCCTCTGCAAGTGACTGGCTTTCAGGAAGAAGACCAACACTTCAAGTGACAGGCTTTCAGAAAAAGACAACTATTTGATATTTAGAAAGAAACATCCATGGAGATTCCTACTATTCAGAGGAAGAATGTTCTAGGAAGTAATTATTATCCAATTGAGTGAGACAGTTCTGGCTCCTTTCATTGGATGGAGGTAACTAAATACTTTTATAAGACTAAACATAGGCATTCTGGTATGGTGTTGCATATGTCAGTCTCTATGAAAGTCACAATATTCTTGTAATTTCTCTATAGTAACACTTCTTCAATCTTATTGGACCTTGAATCTATATACGTAATTTTTGGAAGAATCACTAGATAATCTTTAATAAGAAAACATAAAGGCACCCTAAAAGTCAAAAAGAAATAAAGAACGTCTACCCTTATCAAGAAAGTATATTTGTACAAAAAGATTATTCTCCCTACTGCTATAGTTTTCTACTGTTTTGATCTATTTCAGCAGCTAAGATGAACTTGAATACCTGGTATCCACAGGACAGACACTTGATCTTACTGTGACTGAGCTTGGAATGATTTTAACCTCCAAGTGCAAGAAATCATCATTTATTAATCTGCTTCTTGTGAGTCTGTTGGGGAGATGAACTTTAGCCAAGAATATTACAGTCATCTAGTACTATTGATATAAAAAGTCCCAGTATATTTGTGTGAATAGTAGCATCACATAGGGAAAATAGAATAATATTATTTAGAGTCTGACTGTCCAAACTTGAAGTCTAGCTGTGCTATCTTCTAATTGTATAACCTTGGGCAAACACTAAACCTCTCTAAATCTTGATTTATTCATCTATGAAATGGAGATAATAATAATGCTTGCTTCAAAAGTGGTTGTGCATCTGTATACCCACAGAATAGTTACGTACTTACTCTACACAAATATATTTAATAAATGGTGACTGTGTACCCCAAATTTAATAAACGTATAACTTTAGTGCTGTGACCCTGAGATTACTCAACCGATGTCATTAAAGATTTCACATTCTTATTCAGTCTTAAATGTCGCCCTCGTTTGGTATAATATTCTGCATGGATTGCAATGGCATGCAATTTGTCTTTTCTTAATTAACAGAGTCAACAGAATAATCACAAGTACAGTTGTTTTTATTGTGTACTTACTAAGTGTCCAGCACAGAGTTAAACAGTATATGGAATATGAAAGAAATAGATGCTGCAGTCCCTGAACTTAATGAGTTCAGCATTTAATTAGGGAGGTAGAAAACAAATGATATATGTATAAAAAGTTAAATAGAAATACAAAAATGTCTGAAAAGATCCAGAAGAAAATGTTAACAGTAATTTCTTGAGTGAGAAGGCAGGGTTTACTGTTAGTAGTCGCTTTTCATTTTACACTTTTCTTTGGTAATATTACATTTCTGTACTATTTGTTGTAATTATTTTAATAAAAACTGAGGTAAACATCTAATTCAATATTAAAACATGAAACATAAAATATTCTTTGTGGTTTAAATTCTGTTTTTTATTACAGAATATAAGTGTGTTTCCAAAGAGGGAATTAGCTTCTTTCACTCAGTATGTACACAGAAAACATTTCTGGAGCCCTTCCTCAATGCCATGAATGTGTCTGAGTTTTGAGTTTTGCAGATAAAAAGCAGAAAAAGATTCTGTCTTTAGAAAATCCTTTAGTGGAATAAGAAGATAAACAAACAAATAATAAAATCTGACAGGCTATAATTAGGGTGTGTACATGCTGTGCAAGAAAACACACATGAGCAGAGATAGAATTCGAGAGTCCTGTTTATTAAATCACTTAGGGTTCTGTGCTGGCTCTGTACTGATAAAAGGGGTGTCTCCAGGAGTCCGTGTAAGAAAAGCAGGGCAGGATGCGGTGATGTAACTTGGAAAGCCTGCATAAGCAAACGTGATGTATTTCATCCTGCCTTAGGTAGTCTACGGTATTATTTGTCTTAAAAAATAATGCTTCAATTTCTAGTGTGCCCAGAATGTTTTGTGTGGATCCGGTTGCTTCTCTCTCTCATTGACCAGCTCCTCTGACGAACAGAACACCTTTCATCTAAGTCTCGCAGCTGAATCTCCCCAAAGTCCCCACTGTCAGCTCATTTGCCTGTGGGGAAAATGAAATACATAGATTGATATTACAAATTTTACAGCGAGAAGTCAGGCTTGTTGCATGTCCTAGATAATTCTGTTGACAGATGTCACTGTTAAAGGTTAACTCTTATTCCAGGACATCTTTTTCAACAACAACAAAAAATGTCTATATGATTTTAAAAACTTAAGTCTTAGCCAAGGACTCATTTATTTTAATCAATATTCAGTACA